>NW_028080827.1:1266108-1867568 GCF_014824575.4 Sturnira hondurensis | reverse complement strand
TCAATATGATTCTCACGTGCCTTGGGCTTTGTGCTTCTTGAATGTGATTGTAAAGATCAAGCACCTGGGAATCTTTTCCAAGTGAAGATTCTATCCTGGCCAGTGTGGTTCAGCTGGTTGGAGCATTGTCCTGTAAAGGCTGCGGCTCTGATACCTGGTCAAGGCACATGCCCAGTTGTACATAGGAAAGAAACTGATTTCTCACATCAGTGAGTCTCTCCCCCTCTCTCTCCCTCCCTTTCCCTCTCTCTAAAATCAATTTTAAAAAATTTAAAATGAAGGTTCTGATTGACAGTCTGAGATTCTGCATTGTTAATAAACTCCCATGTAATGTCAGTGCTACTGGTCCAGAGATCATAGTTTGAGTAGCAAGTGGCTAAATAAATTCTGACATTGGCTGGCCCATCTGGGTCAATAAAGCTGTAAATACCCAGAGCAACTACAAAAAGATCCCCCGTTAAGTAAAACACAGGTTGCTAAAACTCCTGACATAATCTGGTTCCAGAAAAATTCATGAGTGTCTGTGACAACTGCAAAGCCATAGGTGTAGAAGCTACTGTCATCTAAAAGCGTAAAGCCCAGAATAAGACAGAGTAAACAGCCGAAATGAGGTTGAAGCTCAGGTCCAAGCTCAGGACACCTGGATATACTGTTCAGTATAGTCAGTGCCTGAGAAAGATGTTGAAGACCCACCACTCTAGGAAAGTAGCAATCAGGAGATACACAATGAAGATTAGCCGGACCAGTGAAGCCCTCTGATAACAGAAATGGCAGGAGCAGCTTCTACAAAAGAAATCCCAGCCTAAAGTTGCGGGTAAAAAACAATGGGGAAACTGCTCATTCAGTCCAAGGTTGACGAATGTGTGCTGGTTTCCTAAAAGAACAATTTACAATAGCCAAGAGTTGGAAGCAACCTAGATGCCCATCGGTAAATGACTGGATCAAAAAACTATGGCACATTTACACAATGGAATTCTATGCTGCAGAAAGGAAGAAGGAGCTCCTACCCTTTGCAACATCATGGATGGAACTGGAAAGCATTATGCTGAGCAAAATAAGCCGGGCGGTGAAAATCAAATACCATATAATATCACCGTTAACAGGAATCTAAACAAAAAAACAAACAAGCAAGCAAAATATGACCAATGACACTCAAATACGGAACAGGCTGACAGGGTCCAGAGGGGAGAGGGGAGAGAATCACAGGGGAAAAGGGGATGGACTCACATGAACAAGTACAAAGGACACATGGACAATAACTAAGGTGGGGGGTGGAAATGGGAGGGAGGTGGGAGCACTGGCGGTGGGGGCAGGGCTGGGAATATAAGACAGAAAACTTGAACAAGAATTAAATAAAAATAAAAATAAAAATAAAAAAAGAACTTCACCTTGCCTCATGCTGGGAAATAAAACTGAAAAATGTACACTGTGGAAATCTGGACTATTCTGATGTCTTTAAGCACCTTGAAGGCAACAGGGATGTCTTCTTAACTCCCCCAGGCCCCAGCACAATGCCTGATACATTGAATTCACTGGGTATCTGTTGAACAAAGCCTAACAAGAAAAAGCCTAATGAGAGAAAGTCTTGGCTTTCTTTACATAACATTTTATCTATGTTGTAGCTGGCCTCCATCCTGTGGGGTCTGTTCCTGAACTGCCTGCCCACTGGAGCAATTTCCTCAAGTTTCTGGGTGGAAGCTGGCTTGGGTGGAATTGTGATACAGTACATGAGTCTCCAGGCCCTTCGCGCATGTACATCTAAGATACGAAGGTCATGGGCTTAACCAGGGTAGTGTTTGTACTTACTAGAGAATCAGGCAGGTGTCACCTGCCTTAATTAGGTTGTAGGAGAAGGAAGAAGGAACTGGAGGGGGTAATCTCACTGGTTCCCCAGCAAGCAGACTTGTTTGCCAGAAACAAGGGAATGACTGAACGATAAGTCATGTTGCCTAAAGGTCAAGTGCATGGGCTTTGGCATCAGACAGATCAGAGTTAGAGTGACATCTCTACCATTCAGTCATCACTTTGGTCAAGTTATTTAACCTTACTAAGTCTCAGCTTCCTCATGTGTAAAATGGACAAAATAAGTAACTTCTTGGGAGAACTGCTGTAAGGATTAAATGGGATAATTGTATAAAGTACTCAACACAGTGTCTAGGTTACTATAGATCTGAAACAATAATAGGTCAGCAATGGTGCCAATGGAGAAAGCCTTCAATATCACTTGTGGCTGCATAACTAATTCCAGACTGAGGGTTGTGATACCATCTATATGTCAGATTTCTATTTCTTGCTAGAGTATGCAAGGACTGGGAAAAAGTATCTTGTTCTTTTTTTTCTTTTCCCTTTTTTAAAAATGGAATTTCTTTTTTTCACCCCAACTGTCTCAAAAATTGTTTTTCCTCCACTATTGGTCATGAAACTGGGTAGATGATAGATTTACTAAGTAAGCGAAGGATGGCAACAATTTTTTTCCATCTCAAATCAATGCCAATTGATTGAGGGTGGCTGCCCAGACCACTGTTTTAAGAAGGATGTTGATGCTAAGTCTAAGCTTAGTGAAAAAGAGAGCTACAATTGATTAGCGGTAACTTCAATGAATGTTTTTTATGTCTCATTTTAACTCAGAGATGACAGGATGGTGAACAGCTAGTTAGGATCAGTGGAATGGGGAGAATGGACAGCAATGATCGACTGTACATGGAGAGACTGGTGAACACTCTTACATTGACCCTGAGATGTCTTTTGATACAGTCACTGTATGTTTGTATCCAATTGCCCCTAGCATCCAACCTTCTCCACCGGCTCCCTGCCTAAATGCTGACCTGTATGAGTATATAAATGGGGCTGTGTACCCTCTAGCTCTGGTTGATTTGGCCATTGAAGATCCCCAACAGGAGATATGAGTGTGGAAAACAGTGAGAGCCAGGTCATTGTTTCCCTGGATTTTTCCCTGCTGGGTTGCTTCAGGGTGGCTATGTCCCTCAATTAGAAGTCATTGATCCTCTCTAAGCAGTTGATTCTGTGACTCTCCCTTCTTCCAGATTCCCAAACTTATCCCTTTTTCCATCCCCTTGGAACAAGAGGTGATAACAACTTCAATGCTGCAAGCTCCAGGGTACTGCACTGCCTTTGCTGATTCTCCTAACCCATACTTTTAAAAACAGTCCCTTTATAAATGATCCTCATCAAACTATATTATTCTAACCACCCATTTTCTGTGGGAATCATGACTGATATATTAGGCCTTTAATTGCTTCTATGTTGGAAGCAAAGTGAGCATCCATAGACATGCATGTGATGGAACATGCTAGGAAGGGCATGTTCACACGTCTAGGAAAAAGGGTGTGCATCTGGTAGCCAGAGGTGAGGTGGACTAGCAATAGTAACACAGATGCCCACTTCCCCATCCACCTTAAACTGTCCACTATGATCTAGACTTTTCTTTCACAGGAGTATTGACTGATTGAGCAGAGGTAGGTCCGAGCATTGTCCATCTTTAATTTGATGCGGTGAAACAAAATGTCCTGGACTATTTGACTTCCCTTGTTGGGAAACTAAAACTCAAATACAAGATAGAGGAGTACAGACATTTGGAAGGTGGCTGAGTCAGGTTATAAGCAGAGAACAAGGGGGTCCTGCCCTTCCAATCACCTGCTTCCCCCCCACCACAAGCCTGCCCTTCCTGCAGCCAAGTCCTAGAATTCTTCCTATGTCTCTACATTTGTGGAACTAAATGCATGACTGATCTCCATTCAAAAATAAGATAAGAAAAAACAAATACATCCCTGATCACCACCCTTTCAGTGGTGCCAGAACCCACACATCATGGTGAGCAGGGCAGATGAAAATCAGGAGGAGAAATAACCCGCACATGTGACTTCACCCTCAAGGTAAAGGAGCTTGTTCTTGAGTTTCTGATCCAATGCTCTTGTGAATCATGCACTAGCCAATCACCCTTGAAACCCCCCGTCTAGACTAAGAGGATCCCGTTCTTTGGTAGGAGGAATACCCTTCCGAACCATCAGACCTCCTCCCAGTGTCCAGCAGCCAGAGATAAAGCCGCCATGACAAACACAGGACAGGTGGAAAAAAAAAAACCACTATAACTCTGACTTTCCCCTACCAAAGAGAAGATGATAAAGCATCCAAAGAAAAAAGGTAAAGCAGGATTCCTCAGAGCAGGGAAGTTGTAAGAGCAATCAAAACACTATTTAGAGGAACAAAAGGGAGAGGAATTAGGGCCAACAAGGGCTGTAGGCCTCTGCCCCTTGAGTTGGGAGAACAGTAAAGCTCACCCAATTCCATTTCAGTACAACTCTTTTCAAGCCCTTCTAACACTTTAATTCAGTATCTTCAATAGCCTTTTCGTCTCTCAAGGTCCATATCAAATAGATTCTCTTCTGTAGAGGCTTCCCTGACCTCAAGCCTTCCCACTCCCAGTCAAAATGAACTGTTCCTTTCTCTACTCTTAATGCATACTAACCCTCTCTTTAGTGCTTTTTATTTGTAAGATACGAACACCTTTGCCTCCCCCAAGTGGTCTGTGAGCTTGCTAATGGCAGGTATCTGCATTCATGATTTCTGACTAAAAACAGCCCCTGGATTAGAGGAGAAGAGTGTTACGTGTTTACACATAACATTTGAAGTGCGGACTTCTGCTGTCACTTGGACATTGGAGAGTCCCCCTCCCCCCACCCCATACTCCTCTTTTTCCAGTTAAGTTGTTGGTGGGCAAGTAAGGTAATTTTCAGTGCACACAGAGCTGATTTTCAACCTGAGTCTGGGTTCCCACGAAAAATACAGGCAGAGATAAGAGCTTCTTGGGAACAGAAGTGGAGTTGGCAGGTTGGGAAAATTGAAAGAGGAAAGGAGAAAAAAATCCAAAATAACATATGTTAGCTACCAAGCTGATCTCTCAGGCACCTGGGGTTCTCTCCCCCCGGGGATACTCTGAAAAGCCACATAGAAAGTATTTCAGAATTGTCCCCCCAAGGAAAAGAAAATGGAATAATTAATTCATTTTTAGGCAAATGGTTTCTGGTGCTTGACATGATAGATGCCACCCTAAGAAGCTGCTCTCAGTGACCGCCAGTTTACCCAGAAGGGGTGGGTTGTATCACCTGAAAGGAATGTTCTTACGTGATAAGTAGGCCCATTAAGTTGTTTACTGCTTTGGATCACACAGCTCTAACAAGCACATGCCACTTGGCTACAAGCCACCTGTGTTCCTGGAGGCTAAATATATCAAGCCCCCAGCCGTTTTCAGGTGTGGCGCTTCACGGTCTTGCTACCACTCAGGACTTTGCTTCTGTCCAAAAATTCCCCTAATAAACTCATTGCTTAAATCTGGAGTTGTAAGCCTCTTTCGTTGGTTTCTCAACTCTGCAATGGAAGTCAGTCCCTGTACACCTTAGGAAATCTTCCCAATGTCTGTATGCTCCCATTACCTGTTGGTCAGGGTTGCCTGTGGCGTCTTATCTTCCTCGTACTTTGTGGAAGTACACAGCCACACACTCGTGGAAGCCACAAGTGTGTGGCTGTGTCAGAATGAACAAGTTTTGCAGGTTTTGGTAGCAGAGATGCCCGATGACAGAAAGCAAGTGATGTGGCGAACAATGCGGTTGAGGCCCGGTGGGGTCAGGTACACCTGAGCACAGTGGGTTGCCACAGCAACAACTAAAGTAAAAAGGTGAGCCAAGAGGATGTGAGGCAGGGCCCAAGAAGTGTCAGATACACTCGAATGGCCCTTTGTGATTTTTTAATGCACCTTAGAGAGTAAATCTTACTAATCCTAGCATTAATAATTGTTAAATTATTGGCAAAAAGAAAGCATTGGGGGGACATAAGTAGAATTGTCTCAAGCTTCCCCAGGCTGTGCTAACAGAGTCATAATAAATACCCAAATCCCAATGGCTCTAAGCGTTTAGCTTCTAACTAGCTCTAGCTTCTGGCTCTACTCTTGGAGCTTCCCATAAGCCTCTCCCTGCTGCATCTCCTAGCCTCCTGAGGGCACCTTGCATATATTCAAACGTCGCTCTGTCATCTGTGGTCACCGTGTGGCACCAATATGTTCTTCTGCTGCTCCAGACCCACTTCTACGTGTCCTTCTACAAGCAGCTCCTCCTTGCACCTCTGCTACTCACACCCACCCTGAGACTGTCCTGAGAGTGTTACTTTCCTTGCTCCCACAGTCACCAAACTCTCCAGATGCCAAGAGGACACATTTCTTTCCATTCTCCTTGTGCCAGAGCCATGCCGCGGCTCATACAGAAGTGGAAAGATGCTTCTTTCTCCTCAGGTCACACTTTGAGCCGGGAGAGCACAAACAGTGTTGCTGTAGACCCAGAGATTCAGTCGCTGAGAAGAGCTTCCGCAGCTCCAGTGCTAGTCCGAGGAATGATCCTCCTCTCTTCCTCGTCTGCTCTCTCCCTGCCTTCTGCCGCCACCACCGACACACCTCACAGCCCCAAATAGATGCCCTTGTGCAAATAAACTCCAAAACTCCAGGAGCTCACAGCCTACCCCAGCAGTGCATGGACACAGCCAGGTGGGCCTGAACCCCAGCAGAGTCCACAGCCTCAGCACAGGCCGCATCCTCAATATCACAGCAACTATTTGAGGTCTTCTGTACGCAGGGGATTCTGTGCATTGAGGGTCAGAACCAAAAGGATGCAAACAGTTTGTACCAAAAACTCCCTGTAAATATTTTTAACTGACAAAGTTTTCTAGTCGTGAACTTTAAGGACAAGCAACAGCAGTCTCTAATTGTACCTATAGGGAAAAAATGTGTTCACAACGTGCTACAGCTTGGTCCAGCCATTTGAAGAACAATGGCTCATGAGAGCCAAGAACAAAAGAAAGCGGCAATGAAATAAGATGGCGTGTTGACAGCTGAGCTCTAGTGTCACTCGGTGGGTGGTTCTGTGGCTCCAGGATTAGATTGTTCTCACTTCAAAAGAGCCATCTATGAACTCTGTCAGCTCGGTCATATATACATAAAACTCTGTCCCCCGTTCACTCCTAGAAAGAAAAAATCCTTGAAGGTGTTAAGAAAACAATGTATAGATCATATGTGTTTTAGTGAAAGGTAGCATTTTTCTTACTGACTCACTTACAAACTGAGCTTGAATTTTTATCCAACCTTTACCATGCCTCAACTTTTACAAAGGAATTTCATTTATTGTTCTCCTTGGACTTCAAATAAAAAAGTAACATCAAAGTCTAACAGAAAATGAAAGCTCTGGTCAGACATTATTCTGTTTTCCTCTCCTAAGTAAACATTTGCACTTGCTGGAGGGGCTTTTGCTGGTGTCTGTAAATCGAATATGCATTTTAATGAGAAGAGAAGCAGCCAGGAACCAAAAGACGCAAACCGAAGCTCCCCTGTGCTCTGTTCCAAGCGACCTCCAGTCCACTGTGCAAACGACATGTTTAACAGGAAGATGAGCCCTGAGTGGTGTGGCTCAGTGGGTTGGGCACTGTCCCCCACAAACCGAAAGGTCGCCAGTTCATTCCCCAGTCAGGACCCATACCTGGGTTGCAAGCCAGGTCCCCATTGTGGGACATCTAAGAGGCAACCAATCCATGTTTCTCTCACACATCAATGTTTCTCTCCCTCTCTTTCTCCTTCCCTTCCCCTCTCTCTAAAAATAAATAAAGTCTTTTTTTAAAAAAAGAAGATAATTTAGTCTCCATGGAAGCTCCGTCTGTGGGCTCTGCTTTGGCAGATTGACAGCTGTGCTAAATGATGTTGGAATTACATGTAATAGATTGGAGATTATGACTATTGTCCAGCAAGGACTGAAAAGCCTCATGCAGTGACAGAAGGCTTAGTTTGGTTATCTTCTTAAGCTTCATTCTAGAGTAAAAAGGCACGGGTTCTTCTTATTATAAATTGGCCTCTTTGTTTGCCAGGGGAGGTGGTAAGTACCAAAGTCATTTCAGTAATTAGAAGCCGCAAGCCCAGAATTACCACTGCCACTGTCTTCTAGATGAAACAACTATGTTTACTAATTTCTGGATAAAACTCTACCCTAATTTAAAGCTAAGAATAAATGCAATACTCAATTTTTAATGTCATAATAGCAAATTAGAGCAGAATTAGCCTGAAATGGCATTTGGAGTTTGACTCTTTGTAGGATTAATGGGCTGCTGACCTCCTCCAGATAATTATTTATTGATGTGCTTGATTTTCTGTTTTGTTTCATTTGTGTAAAAGAGGAGAGTAAGGTTAGTGTGCAGATGTCTAGGAGAAAGGACAGCAATGCAAAGGATGCAGGTCTCGACCCCCAAGGAAATGAAGCTGATGAGCAAAACCAAACATGAACCTAGGCACAATCGAGATGGGCCCCAAGCGTCGCCCCAAATAGCTGGGGGAGACTCTGAGGAGGAATTGAGTGCTATATGTGAAGGTAAAAGTAGGATATCTGGGAAATATAAATTTTAAAACATTACTATTTTTGTTCCCAAAGACAGAAAGCTGGAGGATACAGATTAACCGAAATTACTGGGTTTCAAAGCATTTCCTTTGTCATAGTACACCATGACAAAAGTCACAGCCTACCTTTTTCCCTTTAGAGCAAATTTGGTGTGTTTGCTCAATAGTTAACATCTTTGCTCAAATGACTTAAAGTTCTTTGCAGAAAGTCAGTCACTTATGAGACCATTGGATAGAGAAGAAGGGAGGGTACAGGCAGAGAAAATAAGGAGAAAGGTATTTTACACTTCGTGAAAATACAAAACAGTGCTTCACACTTATCTCCTCCAGCATACTGTCCCACGAACCTCCACACGCAGCATTGGTCATGGAGACAAGCTCCATTTCTGAACCGAATGGTCCAATTTAGGCAAGTATGTGTACTGGTTCTAAAAAGACATTTCAGGAATTGCGGTCTAAAGTTTATTCAGAGCTAAGGGAGACTGCCCACAACGCAGTCTTGTAACATCCACATGTGCTCTGGGGTTCAGACCAGCAGCCTCAGCATCAGCTTGGAATCTATTAGAAATGCAGAGTCACAGACCCTCCAAAGACCTACAATACTGGAAATGTACAAGATCCCAGGTGATTCAC
The DNA here is from genome assembly GCF_014824575.4 of Sturnira hondurensis. Classification (NCBI taxonomy): domain Eukaryota; kingdom Metazoa; phylum Chordata; class Mammalia; order Chiroptera; family Phyllostomidae; genus Sturnira; species Sturnira hondurensis. The sequence goes on along the minus strand of NW_028080827.1, from coordinate 1,858,495 downwards.
ATGCACATTAAAATTCACACCCCCCTCAGTTAACCAGTCTTCACCCTTGAAAGGTATTGGGAAAGCCCAAAAGGAGAACTGAGAACAAAAAAGAATTGTGAAAATAGTAGAAGTGATAGCTGGCCCTTTCTTTCTTGTTTCTCCCATTAAGAAAGAAGTTTACCAGTGTAAAAGCACATATTTTGTGTAAAAAAGAAAGGGAAATAAGAAATCAAACAAATATCTGTTAATATTTATAAGAAGCACAAGACAGATGAAACAGGAAACAGTCTGGTTATTTGCAAGGTGTGCAGGAGGAGAATGGGCTAGCAGGGAACAAGAGGGAGTAACACCTCACTAACTATGCCTCATGGTATAGTTTTGACTTATAGAAGTTTGTTAATATTCTGCATGTTCAAAAAAGTAAAGTGAAATCAAGAATAATGAGGAGAAAGAAAAACCCTAATACCTAAAAGCAAACTAAAATAAATGAAACAGTTATATTTCAAGTGGAATTCTATAATCACAGTTAAGGAGGAAAAATAAAACAAGAAACTCATCCAAGTCACTTGTGGGGATGGAATTTTACTGTATACCTCCAGTCTTGGGTAAGATTGAGGGATGACAAGAACTGCAAATGAGTCCTGAACTCTTAATATATTTAGTTCTTGTACAGGTTTTGGCAAAGCAATTCTGAAACTAGTTTAAATGTATTATAGGACTGAGCAAGTGAATAACTGTATTGATGTTGGTCAGAACCAAGGGCCAGCACCTGCCTGAGACATAAAACCAACAGCCGCAGGGTAACACCTGTTCCCCTGAGGCTAGCGTCAGTTATGAATCAAGATGCATGACAACAGACAGGCAAAGGGAGTTCCAGACAGATACACAGAGGAGAAAGCAATGTGAAGATGGAGGTGGAGATTGGAATAATGTAGCTACAAGGCAAGAAACACCTGCCGCCACCACAAGGTGGAGGAAACAAAGAATAGATTGTCCCCTAGAGCGGCCAGTGGAATCATGGCTCTACCCACACCTTGATTCCAGACTTCCAGCCTCCAGAGCTGCGAGACAGTAAGTTTCTGTTGTCTTAGGCCACCCAGTTTGTGGTACTTTGTAACAGCAACCCAACAAAACCCGCAAAGCAGATGTGTTTTTATCTTCACTTTCCAGACAAGGAAATAGAGGCATGAGGAGTTCAAGCAACTCCCTCAAGGTCCAGAACTAGTAAATAATAGAGACAGGATGTTACCCCAGGAAATGTGATTGTAAAGACAGCTCTAATAACCTTTATTTCAGACGCTTTCTACTATGTGGTCATTAAAGGAGATGAATATAGAGAGCAGATATCTTTGCATATCAAAATATGACTGTGTAGAAAAGCAAGTTACAGAAATTTATGCAAGGATAGTTTGGTTAAGTGAACATGGAATTTCAGTAAAAGTTCATGGAAATGTCTGGTAAAGAAATGAAAGAAATAAATACCTAGCTGAGTCTCAAAGGAAGGAAAATCCCTAACTGTCAGAAATAAAAGAGGAACATCAAACCAAAGTGATACACTTATGAGAAAGGGCTGGGATTTAACATTCACAAAGAAGCAAGACACTTAGTCTCAGAATGCACTAGCTAAGGGGGTAGGAGTTGCACACTCTCCCCACCATAGAGCCAGGACTCTTGAAGGGCTATCCCTCAGCAAAGTGGGACTAGAAATGAGCTCGCTTCACTCATCAACTCAGGAGAGGTATAAGAAAGCTTGCCTGTGACCTGTGTGTGAGGGAAAGTTCTCCCCTTAGGAATATCGAGCCCAGGCCTGTTCAACACATGTATAGGGGGTCTGAATTTATACAGCCCACATGGTGTGGAAATCTCCAGCCAAGAAACTAATGCAAAACTGACTACAAATAAGTGAAACCCCTGGGGCTTCCAGCAAAAGCAAACACAAAACTGATTTGAAACAAGCCTTCTAAAGCCCAAATCATACAGAACATTCTAAGCCTCACAAAAACACAAATAAATATATTCTGAATGAAAATGAACTCACATAAAAAATTACAAAACACAGGAGAAAAGGAGTCAGCATGAGTAAGAATCAGGAGTTATCGCCAACGGGAAGATTTGTGTGTTCAATAATATAACGACCTGAGAGAGACTATTAAATAATTATGGTTCAAATTATAAAATAAAAAGACTTGGGACCCTAAGGAAAAAACAGGCATGCTGTACAAATAACTGGCAGATCTAAATATGACCAAACTGAACTTCTAGAAATGAAAATGTAAAATTTTACAAGGGAAAAAGGAGATTAGAGAGGGTTGATGAGAACACATTTGTGAAGGAATCATTCAAAATGCTACAGAACAGCCAGTGGGGTTCTACTGCTCACCACCACCAAGCAAACTCTGGAATCAGAGGTTTGGTGGGAAAAAAGGGGTCGTTTATGTAGGGCTATATGGTTTTAGAATAATGGCAGGTTTCTGCCTCAGAGCCCCACTTGCATTAAAACACCCAAAGACAACCCTGCCACCCTCTGCCAGACCAGATGAGTTCAAGGGTACAGCTGGCATCTCTCTGCCCCCATCTAAAAGTACCATCCTCTGGGGAACACAGGCATCTGTAGCATGCTCATATAGGCTGCTTGGCAGGTTTCCGGTCACAGTTCAGCTCCAGGGGCCCTTCGGAGTCTGTGTGTACCAGCTGAAGTCCCACTTACTGCACACTGCTCCTTCGCTCTGGCCACCAGCTCACCAGTACGTGAGTGTGCCTGGCCGGGCAGGCCCACACAGCACCAGGGCTACTTCTGCATTTCACTCAGGGAGGGGCACTGGGAACGCTCCCAGACCATGCAGCCTCCAAGGCCCCCTAGACCATGAACTAGAGTCCTTGCAGATAACCAGTCTAACGAGGAGAAGGGAAAGAATGCATATTTCCCTGCACATTCTGTATGTAAAGGCTAACATCCACCATGTTGGTCAGCTGCACAGTGTCTTTGCCTCTCTTCTGGCCATCACTTTCCAGAAGGGAGAAACAGTTTCCCAGCTGCACACAGGGTCACAAGCATCTCCACCCAAGACAGTGTCTGGTCACCACAGCCTGCACAAGCTCAGTACAGCCTATGTTGTGAGCTGCTCAGCTGCTGGGGCAACTATGCACTTGTTCACACAGCTTGTTGGTTTTGTTTATAGTTACCCCAGGGCATGGGAGCCTATCAAATCCCAGCTTCAGTTTCAATCCCAGGCTGCCTTGGGCAATTCCTGCAACTCCCTCCCTTCTGAGGGGGAGGTGCTGGCTCTCTTGCTGCTTCTAGGGTCCCTTGCTCTTCCCTAGCAATCTGGCCAGGCCTACCTTGGTACAAAAATGTAGTGAGAGATGGAAATAAAAAATGTGAGAGCGAGGTTAAGAGATGAGAAGATTAAAAATGCATCTATTGGAATTCTAGGAGGGAAATCAGACAATGAGAAGCAATGATCAAAGTAAATGGCTGAGAAATTGTGAGAATTGATGAAAGATATGGATATTGTTAGAAATGTGTGAGAAATGTGGGAGGGGGCAGATGATCTGATCCAAGCACCTTTATCTGATGCTGCACTTACAGGCAGGCTGAGTCTGGACTGACTGCAGCTCCGGTTGGGGGCAGCAGGCTGCTCCCAGGTAAGGAGGGTCAGGCTGAATACCAGTCATTGAGACTGGTGCCAGATGACTATTGTGGGAGGTGGGAGAGAGTTTCTATAAAACTGTGGGCTACCTAGCGAGTTGGGATAACTGAGTCATGGGCAGTCCTGCAGGTTGAAAAACTGGCCTGACTGGGTCATGAGCAGTCTGGCAGGTTGAGAAACTGACCTGACCCTTTCATCCCAGACTGCTTTTTATTATTTTTCCAAGGCTGGTGGTAAATGGGTGAAGCTCTGTCTTCTAGAACTGCTTCCAGCTGGAGAGGGTTGTGGAGCTGTCCCTAAGCCGTCTCCATGAGCTGTGCTTGTGCTTGCGCTTACTCTAGTTGACAATGTTGTAGGACAAGTAGTGCCCCAATTTGTTTCTTGAACTGCTCCATCCTGGAAGATATAAACTTTACAAGCAGGTTAAAGATACATGGTCCAAGCATAAGGAATAAGAGTACTGAGAGAAGGGGTCCCAGAAAAGGCAGCAGCCAGGTTATGCCAGATAGCCAGGAAGTAAGGATTTATGGAAGGACTCAGATTTTCTATTTTAGATACAGATTCCAGTATACCCTGAATGTTTTGTTGGACCTGACCTGAACGTAGAAACAGCACTCTTCTTTGAGATACAGACATGTCCCTCCTTCTGATTCTGTGAGTAGATCTAGGCCTCTTCAGTTTTGAAGGGCTATGCCTACTAGGAAGTCTAGCTGCTCCTGGAGTGCAGCTACAGTTTCCCGCACCTCGGTCAGTGCCTTTGCTGTTTCTAGAGATAACTGGTAATGAATACCTAGGGAGGTGCCACCTGCAGTGGCCCCAGCTGAGGAGAGAACTCCTAGCAATGCTATTATGGGGATTAACAGGCCACCCCTTTTGAGTAAGTGCCCCTGTCCCATAAGGGGAGAGGGGAGTGAGGTGTTTTCCCATGCGATTGATATGTCAGAAAGAATATATACCAGGGAGCAGACCCCTGTCCATTTTGGAGGCTGGGTCCAATAGGCCCATGATCCACAAATCTAATATACCCCCAAAGAGTGGTGGATTTCTGCAGAAAGTTTGTATACTGTAAGCAGGATGGGCAAGGTTTCTATTGAGACATATCTACCACTAACAAGTATTTTAGTCCTAAGGTACTTGGTGCCCCAATATTTAAGTCCTTGTGCAGCTAGGGATGGTGAAACAGAAGGGTTGATGATGGGATTTTGAAAGGGTTGGTCTATAAATTCTGAATAGATAGAGCCTCACTTTTTCCCATAATGAACTGTCACAGTTCAATCTAGGTATAGGCAAAGACAGTCCTGGTCATCTGGGGGAAGGAGGTCGAGGAAACTAACTTTTCTGGCAGGTCTGCCATTGCAGCAGGTGGATGTCTGTGTTCATGCCAGTGAGAGTCACAGGTTTTGGGAAGCAAATATGTAAAAAAGCAATTTTGTCTCCAGGATTTTGGGTTCTACCTATCCCAAGGTTTGGTTACCAGGTTAGGGAGAGTCTTGAGATGTTTCTGAGATGTTGTGAGATTGTGAAGCTCCGTTGTACTGGCTTGGGTTAAGCAAGCCAACTGAATTTCCCCCACTCCTTTGACTTATGATAGAAAAGGGGTAGGTGGCATACAAGTGATTAATAATGTGAGAGAATAGGGGGCCCTTAGGAGAGTGCCAGTTGTGGGCAGAGAAGGTAGTGACTGGGCTTCCCAGGAGGTAGTGGCTCCTGTAGGGGTCCTTTTATTGTGGTAACTTATTGTGGTAGTTGTCAGTAACCTGAGACTCCCGAGCATTTGTGTGGGTGGTTGTGGAGTCAAGAGTACAAGAGACATTACTCCATTGACCTGGCAGTAGGGGATGGACATACTCCCACCTACGGGTGGAGAGGCAAATTAACAGGAGTAATTTAACTTTAGGGAGTGGGATATATAGACTGCTAGGTTGAAAGAGATTTCTGGCCCGGCTAAGGTTGAAGAAGAGCAAGGAGGGAGTAAGAGTAAGAAAATCCTAGCTAGGGTCAATCTAACTCCATCCATGCAGAAACCAGTTCCCAGGAATGGTCCTAGAAGTCCCCCTGGAGGTAAGCATCCCATAGTATTTGGAGTCTGTCCTGTTTGGTGGATTGCTGTGGTGCTACCTCAGCCAGGATGCTTATGCAGAGGTCATAGAAGACCTGGATGCTAACTGGTGGGGAACTCTTACTGCTCATGGAAAGGTGAAGGGTGTGGATTATTTGGGGCAGTTGGGGAAGGAAGAAGGCAATAATACAGAAAGCTTTTAAGAGGGCAATGAGAGTTACAAAAGCAGCAGTGAGCAATGGGATAAGACAAAGGAGATGCTCGAGAGTTCCCACACTGTTCATGTTGCAGGACACACTCTGGTCAGGTTCCTAAGGAGAATGGTGTAGTGAGGGGACACAGTGGTTATGGGAGGATGAGGGGGTCTCTTATGACCTTGTCATCTTCTTTCTATATCCTAGTTAGGCACAAACAGGTGGCTGTTAGGACCTCTGGTTGATACTGAGGCAGACCAGTGTTTGGAGAAGTGGTGGATTCATGTCGGGAAGTCTTCTTTAGCCTGGAGGAATGTATCCATTGAGAGAGTCCTCGAAGTCTGACAGCCATGGGTGTGGCAAGGATGACCTGGTAGAGTCCTTACCAGTGAGGGGCTAGAGTCCCTCGTGCTTCTGAGGGTGACTTTAGCAGGATCCAGTCCCCTGGTTCTAGAGGGGTGGGAGCTAGGGTGCCTTCTGATGGTTTAGGGAGACCCCTGTTGGCATGTTCCCGAAGAAGCTGCCTGGTCAGGGATAGAGTGGGGAGGTAGTCTCCCAGCGGGGGGTGGGAATTTGGAAAGTTAACACATAGTAAGGGCCAGCCATATGTGAGTTCAAAGGAGCTAAGGAAGGTGGGTGCCCAAGATGTGGCTTGGATTATGGTAAGTGCTTGGAGGAGAAGAGAAATCCAGTCCATCTTCAGCTCCAGAGTTAGTTTAGTTAGCTGCATTTTTCGGAGGGAATTGGCCTTTTCCACTTTACCCAAAGCTTGGGTGAAGTATGGAATGTTGAGTTTCCACTGGATGTTTAGTATGGTAGCTACTTCCTGTGTAATCTGAGATAGAAAGGCAAGGCCATTATCATTTTATGGAGGTAGGGATCCCAAAGCAGGGGACAATGTGGTCCAGTCAGATGCAGGTTACCTCAGCTACCTTTTCTGAGGTGGTAGGAAAGGGCTGCACCCACCCCGAGAAGGTATCTACTAGGGTCAGGAGGTATTTATGTTTTTTAATTGGGGGCATATGAGTAAAACCAATTTGCCAGTCTTGTCTGGGAATCTGTTCCCTAACTTGGTGGGTGGTGAATGACGGTGGAGGTCTAATCCCCCCTTGAGGGGATGCCTAGCTGCAAATGTTGCACTGGTGGGTGGTGCTCTGCAGCGTGGAGGCCAGGTGAGGGCAGATGACCAAAGGGGTGAGAAATTTTAATAGTGGCCTAATCCTACATGCAGAGCCTCATGGAACTGTTTAAGGATTTATTCCTTCTGTTTACTGCGGAGTATTAGCCATCCAGATGTGAGCCAAGCCCCTTCCCATACTGCACCCCCTTGGGTTAGTGACTGTATTTCTTCAGTTGCGTATTGAGGAATACGAGAGGAAATAGCTAAGAACTGACACTCTGGGGTTTCTATGGCTGCTGCTCTTTTGGCCTGTCAGTCAGCTTTTTGTTTCCCAGTGCAGTATTGGAAAGTGGGCCTTGATGGCCCCAGCAGTGGGTAACTGCCATTTGGGAGACCTATTGTGCCTTCTGTAAGAGTTCGAAGATCAGGTCGGCATTTGTGATGGGGGATCTTTTGGTCCTGAGAAACCCCCTTTCTGCCCAGATGGCAGTATGTGCGTGTGAGATGTGATAGGCAAAGAGGGAATCAGTGTAAATATTGATTTGTTTGTTTTGTGCAAGTGCCAGGGCTCATATTAGTGCCATAAGTTCAGCCGGTTGGGATGAGTTTCCAGGAGGGAGGGGGCTGGGTTCTATGGCCTTGGTGTGGGAGACTTGCATATCCTGCTTTTCTTTTTCCACCACGACAAAGGAGTGGCCATCAGTGAACCAGGTGTCATCCAGGTTGGGGGACAGGTTTCAGAGATGTGGGGAAAGGGAGAAAGGAGATTAGATAAAACTTCAGAGCATGAGTGGGGATTGTGTTGAGGATCAGGCAAAGGGAGGAGAGTGGCTGGGTTAATTGTGGCACCTCTCACAACTGTTATGTGAGGAGCTTGTAGTAGCGTAAGGAAAGTTGGCTGGAGTCAGGTGGAGTGGAGGAATTTTTCTCCCTGATGGTGTATTAGATCAGAAATAGTGTGAGGAGAATATACAGCTACTGGTTGAGAGTAGGTCAGCTTCTGTGCCTCAAGGGTGAGGGCGGCTGCTAACGCTCTGAGGCAAGTGGGCTACCCTTGGGCTGCGGGGTCTAGTTATTTGGATAAATAGACTATAATCTTTAGGTCTGGACCTGACTTCTGTCCTAACAGACGGAGAACAGTGCCCTGTCTTTCCTCTGTGTTTGGATGAAAGGTTTATTGAAGTCAGGGGTGCCAGAGCAGGGGCTTTGGTGAGGGGCTCCTTTAGCTCCTGAAAGGGTCATTCAGTGAGCTTCCCAGATGATAGTGGCTCCTGTAGGGGTCCTTTTATTGCCTCCTATAATGGCTTGGCCAGAATGTTAAAGCTTGGAAACCAGTTTCTACAGTATCCAGCCAGGACCAGAAAGGAGAGGAGGTCTTGTTTAGTAGTAGGCATTGGCATCGAGGCTATTCGTGTTCACCTTTCTGGTGTCATTCCCTTCTCAGTAGGTAGGTGACTGAGGTTTGTGATATTTGAGCCTTCTGGGCTGAGATTCAATATTCTAGTTGTCCTAGATAATTTAGGAATTTAGCAGTGCTTTGTTGAGAGTCTGGAAAGGGTGGGCTGCGTAGTAGAAGGTCATCTACACATTGCAGGAGAGCAGATGGGGAGAGATCAGTGTTGCACAGGTCACAGGCTAGTGCCTGTCCCAACAGGTGGGGGCTGTTACACAACCTCTGGGGAAAGATGGTCCAGGTTAACTGTTGGGAATGATATGTGTCTGGGTCCATCCAGGTGAAGGCAAAAGGTTTGGGCAGTCAGAGTGTAAGGGGATGGTAAAGAAGGATGGTATGAGGGAGAGAATAGTGTACGGGTTCAGGACTATTAGATGTATAGGAATTACATCCTGACTATAATTCATAGGTCTTGGACTAAGCAATAGATTCCATTAGGTTTTTCACTGGTAAAATTGGGGTGTTGTATGGGGAATTAGTTGGCCATAGAAGTCTTGCCTGCACCCACCCAGAAAAGCAGGAGACTAACCTCTCCCCTATTCCCCTCACAAACCCCACACTTTTTCTTTTAAAACACCCATTCCTGCCTCCCCCCCTGAAGCTGAAGTCAGTCCAGACTCAGCCTGCCTGTAAGCACAGCATCAAATAAAGGCATTTGGATCAGATCATCTGGTTCCTCCCACCTTTGTTTCTCACGCATTTCTAACAGATATCAGTCACGGTCTAGGCAGAAAACACAGCATTCTACAACTAGGTAACTGAGGGTTTAATAAAGTGACTCTTTACAAAGGTGATCATTCCCTGAATCATGGTGGTTCAGGGAACAGAGGACCACCAAAGGCTAATAAGAGCAAGGAGTATGAAAGGACAAGGGGAAGGAGAAATTCCCACAACTCAGAGAAGGAGCTAAGAAGACGGTTGCCCAGAACAGTATCTGTGCCTTCAGCGGAGGAGTGCAGACAACCCTGGTAAATTACTACAGAGGCAGCCTCAGAAGCAACACATGGACCTCACCCTATTCAGCCCTTGGAGCTTTCTCTACTGCCTCCCATTGATGGAACTCCACTGGAAGCCAAAGGGCAAGGGAAGAAGCAATCCACCCACTACCCCTTCCAGTGCAGGGTTTTCAGGTGAAAGTGTAGTAGCAGCTCCCCACTGCAGCCCCAAGGCACTTTATCAGTTTTCCTAAACCCAGCTCCACCTTTGTAAATGTTCCTAGGCAGTGTAAATAAGCAGTACTGCTTCTTGCCAGAAGTGATAGCCTTTACTGACAGAAGTGTGTGTGTGAGTTGAGTGTGTGTGTTTTAAGAGGAAGGGAGAGAGAAGGAGAAAAAGACAAATAGAGGCAGAGAGAAGGAAATATACAAAATAATACGATTTTAGTTATCTGCATTATTTTTGTTTTGTTTTTACTAAGTACATTTTCTAATTCTTCTGCAGTGAATATGGAATACAATGATATCGCAGGTCGATTTTTTAATAATGCTAAGAGTCTATAAAAATATGGATTCTTAATCAAATTCATTCCCCACTAGACTGACATTATCCTTAACCCAGGCTCCCTGCCTGATATCAGAGCTAGAGATACAAAACAATGATGTAGCTACACACAAAAAAAGAAGAAAGGGGGAGATTAAAACCACATATTGAACACTGGTTCCTAAATAGTGCATTTTCATGGATAGGGTTATACAGAGTGGAGAAAAGTAGGTTTACAGTTGTGAATATGCAAACCACAGAGTTTATCCTCATATTATTATTTATTAATTATTATATTATTTTCCATACAAACAACTGTAAACCTACTTTTGCCCCACCCTAAGATAGCCTTGATTAAGCTCAGTGAAACACAATCTCCCAAAAACAGAATGGCCAGGTTGGGGAGTTGATATCCAGGCCTGTGCAAGGCAACAAGAAATCCTATGAAACGTAAGTTGTATCTTAGGTTTCATATCTGTAGGAATACATTTTGTATTTCAAAAGACAACAATTATATTGCATCTCTGACTATCTAGAATGCTTCAAGAAGAGAAAGCTGAGCATTCACCTTGGTCAAAATGCAAGCATGAAATTAAATGTGTCAATGCTTGCTCAAAATTTTTTATTTATCTACTCACATAGCTCATCATTGCTTGAAATTCAAAATTTCAAATGCCGAGGCTTGGGGTGAATATCTGGCTTTTGGTGAATTAGCAGGCATTTCCCCATTTTATCTACTTCTGAAAGTTGCTGCCTGTCTGGAAGGAGACACATCCCTTGTCCCGGGCAGTGCAGCACACTGGCTTGGATTCAGGGGAAAGAGTGCCATCTACTGTAACACTATGCAAACCTAACGTGCACCGTGCGCTTCCCCCACCCACCAAGGCTTTTCACTTGATTGTTCTAGCTCAGACTAGCTTGTGAGACTTAACAAGATTTCATCTGGAGGTTGGAGGAAAGGGGCCCTATGGCCACAGACCAACACTTAACTATATTACAAATACCAAGTCTGAGGAGAACTATTTGTTATCAACATTGTAATACTATTAGGCAAGGATAATGATTGATGGAAGTCATTTTACTAGGCAGTCAGATACAAATGTCAATTTCCTGGAGTTTATATGACATCATCGGCCCAATTTTCTGGTGAGGAGTGCGGGGGATAGGAAGGCCAGTAATGCCAGCTATAAGCCTTTTGGTCCTTACAGAAGCCGCTATTTCTTGGCACCCCCCTATTTATACCCCTGGAGAGAATACCCAAGGCCTACTACCATCTTTTATCTGAGTTGGAAACTCACGTTCAGATGAAGTAGACAGGAGGAGGCATCGCAACTGCACCTATGATAATCCTATATTCTGCAAAAACTTAAGTAGGGCAGAATAACAGGCTTAAGCTAAGACAGTAGGCAAGCAATGGGCCTTGGCGGCTCAAGCAGGATCACTGAATATTCCACCAGTTGTTGACAGAATGCTTCACAAGGGACAAGCAGGTCAGTCCCCTGTGAGATGAAACATAAATGTAGCCATGGTTGGGCCGTGACTCAAATCCTGATTGGTATGCAAATACACCTTCCAGCTCTAAAAATCCATGGATATTTACACCCACAGTAAATTATCAAAACCAAAGTCCTCTGCAATGCAATCAAAAACACAATGTAAACCATCACCTTACACCTGTTAGGATAGCTATTTAAAAAAAAAAGACAAGAAGTAGCAAATGTTGCCAAGAATGTGGAGAAAAGGGGACACTTGTGCTTTGTTGGTGAGAATGTAAATTTGTGCAGCCACTGTGGAAAACAATATGGAGTTTCCTCAAAAAATAAAAATACAACTGCCACATGATCTAGCAAGCCCACTTTTGTATATATTTGTGTATCTGAAGGAAATAAAAGCACTATCTCAAAGCGATACCCACACCCCCACATTCAGTATTATTCACAATAGCCAAGATACGGAAAGCACCTAAGTACCCATCTGTTAGGATAGGTAGCTAGTTAAATATGAGATGAGACAGGCAACGGAAGGGAGAGGGGACAGATTATCCTTGTGCATTCCTGCACATCTACAGGGCCTAGGGTAAATCTTTCAGCTGGAACAGGCCTCACCACACCTGGACTTGTGGTCACCAGATCTCTGATTCAATCTCGGGACACTGTTCAGTCACTTAGGTCACCAGTCCAGCCACCTAGCACATGCACAGACAGCTAAGCAAGGGAGGCAATGGAGCTAAACAGACAAGTTGTCAGAGGCTGGGGGGAGGCAGGCGGGGGGGGGATGGAATGAGGAGAATTTGTTCAAAGGATACAAACATTCAGTTATAAGTTCTGAGGATCTAATGTACAGCATGGTAACTATAGTTAATAACAGTGTGTTGTATACTTGAAATTTGCTAAGAGAATAGATCTGAAGCATTCTTATAACACACACACAAAGAGGTAACAGTGTGATGTGATGGATGTATTAACCTGTTAGTGGGAATATTTTTACAACATATACACATATATCAAATTATCACATTGTACACTTTAAATATATATAATTTTCTCTGTCAATTATACCTTGCAAAATCTGGTAGGAAAAACAGTCTCCAGCCTTTCTTACTACACCATGAATTCCTACCCCATCACCCACCCAAAAGCTGGAGGAGTTTCTTCTCCAACAGCCGTGCCCTGGGTTTATACCATTTTCCTGGCTATATTCCTCCTCTCATCAGATCTACTTTATTACGAAACTAAAAACTCAGAGTTTGGGAAAATATCTCACTGCCTCCACAAAGAAAGTTATTGTATATAGTAAGTAATTATGATTGTCACCTTCCACACCTCTCATTGCTTTGTATTTCATTCTTTCTGCCAAGTTAAGAGTCGCCTCACCACTCACACTTTCACCCATTCATTTGTTGGTTTTCCCAGCCATCTGTGTTGAATTCTACCATCTGGCTGTCTTAGAGTGCAATGACCTAGTGGCTAGGTTTTATGGATCTCCAACAGAGTGAAGTACTCTCTATTATTTCAGCAAAGTTTTAGTACTACAAACTGACAGTGTGCTTATAACTTTTTAAACTCGTCTTTGGATGTTTTACTTAACATTAGACATTGAGGAGTCTGTCTCAGACACTCAGTGACTCCCCAGCTGCATACAGTGCAGCTGACCACCTTTCCATTCCACATGAGGACCACTGAGAAAGAATGGCGCCCTCACTCTAGTGGGGTAGAGAAGCATGAAATCACAGGCCTTCCATGTTGCCTTGTATCCTTCTACGTGTCTCACTCTCATTCCTCACAACTAGCAATCTCTAAACTTTATCTGCTTTCCTAATTCCCATTTCACCAACTGCCCTCCTTCTATATCAAGAGAAATATGGGGACATAAGGAATGAACTCCTTTCATTTCCTGCCTCCCATCTCCACCTCTTTGCCTCCACTCCTAATCCTACCTCTGTCCCTGTCAACTGTTCCTCCTCTGGTCCACCTTTCCACCTGAGCTTCCATCCCAACCTTTTCCACTTCCTTGGAGACCTAACCCTGTTACAAAATGAGGGAGGTGGGGGAGAGAGAGAGAGATAAATGAAATGCAAAGGGAAGGGAAAGGAGGGGAGAGAAGGGAAGAGAAGGGAAGGGAAAGATCCGTCACGATAACATACCTCTCATTTTTTACTCAGCCTCTCTCCTCCACACACAAACCACCCATAAGAGTATGCTCTCTACTTGTGTCTCCATTTCCTAGCCAACTACTCTTTCATCCGGTCAGTGCAGTCTGGATTCAGCCTCCACCACACCATCGAACCCTAACTGTATGTGTGGTGCATCACACAGTGCCTAGCATGTGGTGAAAGCTCAACAATAAGCTCTGGCCAATCTCCCCCCAGTTGGTAAACTGCATGGGAACTTTCCAGTTCTTCCTTTACTTGACTTTTTCCATCAGTGGTGCCTTCTTCTCTGAAATCATTACCATTGGCTTCTAGGTTACTTTTCTCTTCTGAAGCTCTTCCTGCTTCTAACTTCTTATGTCTCCTTTTTAGGCTCCTATCCACCTATGCCTTAAATTAGAACCACTTCTAGTCTTCATCTCTTGGCTGTAATACTCTTCATGGGTGACTCTATCAACTCCCATAAAAGTGACTATCTATAGGATCATAAATGTGGTATGGTGCAGTGATGGCTAATTGGTCTATACTTGCACCCAAGAGCTCTACCATTTTCACTCACTTGACAAATATATGAGTTCTCACCGTGTGCCCCTTCTGTAGTCCTCCCCACTGGACAGCCCCATTGCAATTATCCACAGGCGTGTCTGAAAATCAAAGTATATTCCTCAACACACACACATACACACATCATTCCTCCATCTCTATTTCCCATTCAAGTAAATAATACCACCCATCTACCAAGTTAGAAACTACCAAGTGAGAAACTTAATAATATGTTAAAATTGTTTTTCAACCAACCCCAAATTTAAATAGCTACAGAGCCCTATTGATTCTACTTCCTAAATTCTCTAGAATCACTCCCTTTCTCCCCAGTCCACTGGCCCAGCCTCAGTTCACACCTCATCCCTTCTCATCTGAATTATAGCAACAGACTCTTCCCTGGTCCCCAATTTCAGTCACAGTCCCTGTCGAGCCATTCTCCACACTGGCCTTGTTAAACATAATCTAGTAACAGCACTTCTCTGTCTGAAAAACATGCAGTGGATCTCACTGATCCGGGTTAAAATCCAAACCCATTAAAGTGCCAACGATCTGGCTCCCACTTACCTGTGCATTATCACAGGTCAACACCCCCTCTCCTACCTTTGTTCAGCGCCTGTGGTTTCCCATACTTTCTCATTCCTCCATGACGCTGTACACACTGTGCCTCTACTCAGACCCTCTTCACTCTTTTGCTTGTCTGTCCAGATTTGTTCATATTTCTAGGCTCAGATCAACTGTCATCGCCTCTAGAATATTTTTCTGCCCTTCCCTTCATATTCCCAGTCCAAACTAGGTGCTGCTTTCTTGGGAATCCCAAAGCACTCTTTACTTCTCATTATCTTAGAATTTATCACATTTTTGTAATTACTTAATTACATGTTCACATTCTCTATACTTTCAGCTACATTGTAAGCTCCGAAGGCCAGGGATCACCGATATTCAGTATCAACAGTACTTATCAAAGTGCCTGAAACACAACAGGTATTAAGTAAATGTATGTTAAACAAATGTTTATAGAGTGAAAGAATTTCAAAGCTTCCCAGACCTCACCAGCTATGGCAACAGTAAAGACATTAAAAATACTAACTCAAAGGCCAATGAACCTAGGCCCCACCTTTTCATGTTAGATCTTAGACTCTGCAAATACACATGCACACACACATCATATTGGGTTGGCAAAAAAAATTTTGTTTGTTTTTCTCTGTAAGATGGTGCTTAGTTGTCTTTAACGTTCTTCAAAACAAATTTGTTAGATTGTATTGTGACAGCTGTCATATCAGCATGCATTTTTTTTAAAAAGTATTGAAATTGGTGAATTTTTGTGTAGCCATTTTAATATTGAAAATGGAAGAAAATATGCAACATCTTCAACATAGTATGAGTTACTATTTTAGGAAAGGTAAAAGTACAACTGAAATGCAAGAAAAGATTTGTTCAGCACATGGAGAAGGTGACTGGTCAAATGTGTGTGACATGTTGTGCTGGAGATTTCTCTCTGGACGCTCCCAGGCAAGGTTGATATTAATTAAGAACAATTAACATTGTATCACACAGAAGAGAGCTGACATACTCAAAATACCCAAATCAATGAAGTTACTGGTGAAGATTAAAAAAATGTGTCTTTTATTTTACAGAAAAAAACATACAAACTTTTGGGCCCATCCATTACAATGAAGTGTGCTCAGGAACATGTTTACACATCACTCATTCAGCCTGCAGGAGCATCCAGTTCCACCTGACCTCACTATGGTCCCCATTGGTCATGGATGCTCCCTTCCGGTACCTCCACTGGTGCCCTCAAGCCCTCATGATGGTGGCCCTTGGAAAAGGAGGAGAGGAGGAAGCAGAGAACAACTATCTCCTCCATTAAAGTGCCTCAAAACAATACAGCTTATACCATAACTTTATTACACACCTGCAGATGAAATATCTATAAAAAAGATATTGCACATCTGGCTCTGCATGGGGCCTCAGGTACGAGATAAATCTGAGTGATGAACACTGAGGTGGCTCAGGCATTTTCCTTTCCAACAGTTGCAGCATTCTCCCCAGGGAAGGCTCACCTGCCTGGCTCCTCACTCCCTCTGTCCTGCCCCTGTTGTTCACTGGATGTGGCTGACTTTCACCTAGACTAAACGGGAACAACTGTCCTCACCACCTCATGCATCCGACACTGTGCTGGCACTGGGCACAAATGGTCAACAAGGCAGACGTGCTGCCATGGAGGCAACAGGGCATGGAGGTGAAAATGGGGCCTTGGCGCTAAATCACCTGGGTTCACAGCCTGGCTCTGCCACTTTCTAGCCTGTGACCTTGAGCAAGATATTTTAAGGTCTCTATACCTCAGTTTCTTCATCTGTAGACCGGCGACAATATAGTACCCACTTTATAAGGTTGTTATGATGAACAAGTTAATTCATGTTAAACATCACTCACTGCCTGGCACATAGAAAATACTCTATAAAAGTTATCTACTATTATTATAGTCTGGTGGGAGATAAACAAAATAAACAGACAAGCCAAATAATTACCATTTGTAGTAAGTGCTAAGAAGGAAATAAATAGGAAGGCATCATACAAAATAACAGATGCCACGAGAGCAAGTATTTTAGACAGGACCAGAGAAGAACTCTCCGAGGAGGTCATTTAAGCTGAAGGAGCCAGCCACACAAATAGCTGGGAGAAGATAATTCCTGGCCGGGGGACAGAAGGAACAGCAGTGCAGTGTCCCTGAGATAAAAACGAAGTGATGAATCCTAATACTGAAAGAGGGTTGGTGAGCTGAGCAGAATGCACCAGGAGCAGAATGGCATGGGAGGAGAGAGGGAAGATCACACTGTGTGCAGCTGATAGGCTGCAATAGAAAATTTCCATTTCATTCTTCGTTAAACAGAAAGCCATTGGAGAATTTTAAACAATGGATGTTATCTAATCTACGTGTTTTAAGATTACTCTGACTAATGGATTGAAAGGTAAGCAAGAACAGAAATGCAAAGGTAATTAGGAGGCTAGAGCCATTATCCAGGACAAGAGATGATGGTGGCTGGCAGTAGGGGGAGGCAGTGCAGGTCCAATGAATCAATGGCTTAGAGTCTTATCTACAGAGAAAATGCAATGGTCTCTGCAACAGGGCAGAGTTGGCTGGAGCATTAAAGGTTAAGAGAAGGTGATTAACCTTCCTGTTATAACCTGAAAGGGAGAGAAGCCTTTATTTGTAAACATGGTTTTCCATGGAAGACACACCATCACTACTGTCCATAACAGAAAGCAATGATTTACTGAGGACCCATATGGCTCTGGGGTCTGTGGAAATTACATTTTCTTCCAGGATAGATACACAGGTACCTCCTTTTTTTCATTATACACATCCCTGCAACACTATTTCTTTTAGGTCATCAAGATTACTTTTATAAATCTTCTAAATAATAAAAAAGCGAATAAAATAGGTAGCAGCTCTAATAATCATGAGAGAATTAATTGACATGTTTTGGATCATTTGTAAAAGAGTAGTTTTATATTTGATAGGTTATGTGTGTTTTATAGTACTTTGCATGCCCTTCTATAATAAATAAATAGAGTATAGTTATGAATATTTTATAGAAATTATAATGTAATTTTATTTTAAATTATTAGATTGATTTTATAATATTTTCTTTTGTAAATATTGATAACCATATACATGACTATTTTTTTATGTTACACTCTCAGTCAAGAATGTAGCCCCAAAGAGAGAAATAAAATTCTATTCATGAGAGTTTTTAGAAACCTACTCTGGCTGATGAGAACAGCCTTCCTACGGTCTCTAATTTTTCCTAGCCCAGAGTCACACATACCAGAGGTTTTAAAATTACCATTTGCAGGGGGGGAAGAAATGACAATTTCAGTAAACAAACCTGAGAAGCTTTTTTAAAAAAAAACAATAAGTAAGTAAAATTACCATTTACTGATGGACACTTGGGCTTCTTCCAAACCTTGACTATTGTAAATAATGCCGCAATGAACATAGGGGTGCATATATTCTTTTTAATTAGTGTTGCAGGTTTCTTAGAATATATGAGGTCTGTCCAGAAAAAGTCCAGCTATCATTAATATAATGAGAACAGTTTGCACAACATCAATGTAACCTGGCAGCCAAGGAGAGTGCACTGTAATGCACATGGGTGAATAATGATGACTTCACTATACCAGTCAGTGGGGGTGGTAGATGCCATTGGGTGAGCATCTGTACTGTGTGGCTGTTGTATTCAAAATGACCGAGTGAGTAGAGCAATAAATCTGCCTCAAATTTTTTATTAAGCTTAAACATTCTTCTGCAGAAACTATCTGGATGATTCAGAAGGCCACAGCTATGGGCAACTGGTGAGTGGCAGTTTCACCACAACGACACACCTGTTCATGCATCACATCTTGTGCAGAGTTTTTTGACAACACAGAAAAGCACCCAAGTGACTCAGCCCCCTTATAGCCCAGATGTGGTGCCCTGAAACTTCTGGCTTTTCCCAAAACTAAAATCACCTATGAAAGGGAAGAGATTTCAGGCCATCAATGAGATTCAGGAAAATACAATGAATGGGGCAGCTGATGGTGATTGGGAGAACTATGTGAGGCCCCAAGGTGCCTACTTCGAAGTTGACTGAGGCATCATTTTCCTATGTACAATGTTTCTAGTATCTTCTTCAGTACATGCCTCTATTTTTCAGAGCGCACGGCTGAATACTTTCTAGACAAACCTTGTATTCCCAGAAATGGAATTATTGGATCAAAAAGCAATTACATTTTAAATTTTTTTGATGAAATTCCATACTACTGTGGTCGGTAGTGGCTACACCAGTCTGCATTGGCACCAGTTTTGTGTGAAAGTTCCCTTTTCTCCACATCCTTGCCAACACTTATTGTTTGTAGATTTATTGATGATAGCCACCTGACAAGTGTGAGATGACATCTCATTGTAGTTTTAATTTGCATTCTCTGATGATTAACAACATTGAGCATCTTTTCATATGTCTATCGACCATTTGTATGTACTCTTTGAAGAAGTGTCTACTCACCTGGCTGGTGTAGCTCAGTGGATTGAGCCTGAGCCTGCAAACCAAAGGACTGCAGTTCAATTCCCAGTCAGGGTACATGCCTGGGTTGCAGGCCAGTTCCCAGCGGGGGACACATGAGAGGCAACCATACATTGATATTTCTCTCCTTCTCTCCTTCCCTTCCTCTCTAGAGATAAATAAATAAAATCTTTTTTAAAAACTTTTTTTAAAAAAGAAGTATCTACTCAGGTCATTTGCCCATTTTTTAATTGGATTGTTTCTTTTTCAGTGATGAGTTGTATAAGTTTTTTATAAATTTTGGATATTAATGCCTTGCTAGATACATCATTGCAAATATGTTGTCCCATTCAGTAGGCTGTCTTTACATTTTGCTGATGGTTTCCTTAGCTGTGCAAAAACTATATAGTTTGATGTAGTCCCAATGAGTGGATAAAAATGCTGTGGTACATTTATACAATGGGATACTGCTTGGCCACAAAAAATAAGGAAATCTTACCCTTTGCAACAGCATGGATGGAGCTGGAGAGCATTATGCTAAGTGAAATAAGTCAGTCAGAGAAAGACAAGTACCATATGAGTTCACTTACATGTGGATTTATTGAACAAAATAAACTAGCTAACAAAATAGAAACAGACTCATAGATAGAGACAAACTGACAGCTGTCAGAGGGGAGGGGGTTTTAGGGCTGATTGAAAAAGGTCAAGGGATTAAGCAAAAGAAAAACAGACACAGACAACGGCATGGTGATTACCAGAGGGGCAGTGGGGTTCAAGTAATTAGAAGAGGTTATATGGGGATAAGTAGTGATGGAAGGAGATTTGACCTGGGGTGTTGAAAACACAATACAATATACAGATGATGTATTAAAGAAGTGTACACTTGAAACGTATTTAATTAACCAGTGTCACCCCAATAAATTCAGACTAAACAGAAAGCAAATAGAGAAGAGAATTTAATTCCATTACAAACAACTTGATTTAGGAATAGAATTTTCTATGTGTGATCCAAGTTTAGGCTATGATTAGATTGCAGAGATGCAAATATGCTGTACTGATGATGACGACAGTGATGAATGAGATATAATGTACATGCAATAAAGGATGAGAACTTTAAGTGAAGAAATTTCATTTCTATAAATACCTATGTGACCACACCTGAACCAAGATGTAAGACTTTTTCATCACACCAAGAGATTCCCTCATTGTCCTTCCCATTCACTACACCTCACACACACAGACACACACCACCAACACCACCACTACTGCCACCACCATCATCACCACCACCATCACTGGTAATTACTATTCAAATACCATAGTATCAGTTTCCCCATTTCTGAAATTCATATAAATTAAATCAGGCAGAATGCAAAAAATAAAATCACAGTTTAGGATCTTCTTTTCTCTGTTCCCAAATAATTAAAGCTTTCTTTCTCATAATCTCTCTTGTCACTAAAAAAGTAGGTTCCAGCACTTACTGGTGTGGCTCAGTGGGTTGGGCCTCATCCTGCAAACCAAAAGGTTGCCAGTTCAATTACCGGTCAGGGTGCATGCCTGCTTTGTGGCCCAGGTCGCCAGTTGGGGGCAGGCAAGAGACAACCAATTGATGTTTTTCTCACACATCAATGTTTCTCTCCCTCTCTTTCTCCCTCCCTTCCCTTCTCTCTAAAAATAAATAAAATATTTTTAAAAAATAGAAAAAGTAGGCCCCATTTAATAACAAAAATATTGTAAGTGCAAGAAACATAAATCAAATAAACATGTAGTTATCAAATAACTAAACATTTGAACTGACTTCTCTAAATATTTCACTTCCAAGCTCCATTATTTCATCCCTACTAAATATAAAGTACAAGTAGAATTAGGTCGCCTGAACAAGTAAATAGTTTTTTTAATAGACTGTGGGAAAGCTATAGTCAGAGAGAAATAAAGAAAATCACCCAAACTTAAGGACTCCCTGTCCCCTCCTCTTAGGCTGGTTTCCAAGATTAAAAACTCAAGAGAATTAACATTTGTTGAGTGTATAAAGATAGGAAACACTAAGCTAATGTGAAACATAATGAGTGTCTTAGGGAGGTAATATCTCCTACCATACATAAAATAGGCAAATTCAGCAAATGGGAGGAATGGCACAACAAAAAGAACAAGCAGAGCCAGCACTGGAAAGCAGAACAGAGTTCCTGAGACTTCAAGTCAATTTTCATTTGTCTAGTCAATGTACAAATAAAGACTAACAGGCAAGTAGCCAGCCCAGGGACTCAAGGTTAAAGTGTATACTTTGAGGTAAATGTGATGCAAACAAGTATTCACAAGTATTTGGCTGTTTAAGAATGTCTCAACTAGAAGTTTCTCAAATCCATTGCTGAGCTAGGAACTCTATACCCTATGTTTGTAAACATGTAAGTGGAGGACAGGGTGAGGGGAGACTGCATGTCTCCAAAACGATCGTCCTTCGTGTTTACGTGCAGAGCATGATCTGCTTCTTGACTGGCCTGATGGTGAAGGATCTGTTCCACCCATTTAGTCAATACCAAAGATGGAAGGCCTGAATGATTGTTGAAGACACCCACTCCTAGTGCCAGCTTTGAAACTAGTCAAAAGTAAAGGGAGATGATAAATCTAAATGGAAGCAGATTCAAAATGGCAATTTAAAAATGGGGCATATCCCTGTTGAAGGCCAAGGAAACAATCAGGTTAGTGAAGGAGAGCAGGAGTGCAGAGGATTGTGGCACCGTAAAAAGTCCCAGCAGAATAACAGGACGTCCTCCCTCAAAAAACCTGAAGAAAGATCCAGCTAGTCTCCCTGCTTTTGCCCTTGTGCCCTACAATCTATTCTCAATGAAGAATCCAGGTAATTCTATTAAATACAAGTCAGGTCATGCCCCCTCACCAATCCTAATCCTTCCAATGACTTCTGGCCTCATTTAGAATAATTGCCAAATTATGCAGGACCCCATGTGATGCTAAACGGTGAGGACCAGAGCAGACACTTCCCACTTTTTTGTCTCCCCAACATCTCTAATTCCTTAGGCTGGGGTAAATCTGCCCATGGCATGGTTCTTAGTAGGAAGCAGGGCCTACAGCAGTGGAAGAGGGACTATTCCCTGTTGCCACTCTCTAATCATCAGGGCAATCACATGAAACAAGCTAGACCACGTTTCTGTATCACTCCTTCAAGATTCAAAAATAGAAACTATTTGTAATAATGGAATCAAGAATGCAGTGGCTGTCATGTTGTATATGGTGACAGCAGTACCACCAAGAGCAAGTTGTCTGTCTCCAGTGGTGTCCACAGGGGCATCCATGGAAACCATTCATGTGCATGACCTGGCAGCATTCTTGCCTGATGAGATTTCTTTAGCACCTGCCCATTTTCTGGGCCTGGTTCTAAAGCTTCTTCTTTAAATCTTAGATTTACTATGCCCTTCCAATAAATTCCTTTTCTGCTCAGATTAGCCAGTGTCATTTTCTGTTGTTTACAACCAAGAATCATGACCAGTAAGATGAGCTGTGTTGCACATCAATGAACCTTTGAACATGGAAATGAAGGACTAGTGTCCAGACACAGAAAGCCAACTATCTCTGCGTAATTAAGTGAATTTCCTGGAGCACCCAAGGGGAGGTGACCTGTGGTACAATCTTGAATGAGAGAGAATGTAAGCAGTATAGCTGAGGAGTCTATGAAAGAAATGGACCAGGAGAAAACTCCAAAGAGCAATAAGACGAAGGGCAAAGGAAAGTGAAATGGTACCTAAGTACTTCATCTAAAAAGCCTACTGTTTAGAATTCCACCTCCAACCCTGCATTTTATCTGCCCATAGTTCCTTTTCTTTCTGCTCTTCATGAAGGTTTGCAGTTTCAAAGCACTGAGTGAGATGTCATTTGCTACAGCTGAATAAATTTTTTTTAAATTTTGGTTTAAAAATCAATACCTAAGTAAGTCTAACTTAATTTTTAAAAAAAGTTGGGTAGAACATGGGGCATGTGTTCTGTTTCTACAAGACCAGCAACAGGCCTGGTCATTTGGTTGAGTAATTAATGTATCTTATTGCTCGTTGGTCATTATTCAGAGATTGATTTATGGAAACAAGAAACTTTGGAACAATCAACAAAGAATGCTGTATTTACGAGGCTTATAGGTTAGTAGTGATAAGAACTCCCTGAGTCCACATGGAAGTGACTGTATTATCCAAGTCTCACCTCCCGGATTCCTCTCCGTTACTGTCTCTGTCTCCCTCTCCTTTCTCCTAGTCTCTTCTCCATGTCTCTGTTTCCCGCTGTTATGTGGGTCTGTCTACATCTAACTGTTTCTTCTCTGTCCATTCCTCATTTCATAGTTCAAAAGGGCTTATTGCATCTCTTAAATATGCACACAATATGCCAAGGTAATGCAGATTCGAGGTAGACAAGACAAGAAAAGAAAAACAATAGAAAGACACAAAGTAGGGTCAGAAATGAGACTAATACAAAAAGGCACACCATGAAGCTCTGCTCACAAGCTATGGGTGCCATAAATTTTCTCAACACTCTCTAGCAGTCATTCGAAAGATGGAAATACAATTCAGCATCCATAAGATAAAATTATACCAATTCCTCAAGCTTCCTAAATCTACATAGTAACATAATTTATGAAAATGATGCATCACAATGACACAATTTTTCAGATTACTCCACCTCACAAATGACCCTGCCACACTTAATAAGCAGAAATAACTGGTAGAGAGTTTATTCACCTTCCCAGCTGGAAAAGCTGGTTTCCCCGTGTGCTTGATGGAAGTATTACTGCACACAGCAGGTAATAAATTTGTGAAATCCATTACCCCCAGGAGAAGGTGCAGGCAGGAAATAGAAATGGATTCAAAAAGGGTTGGTCAAAATTATAAATGGTGAAGCCATAAGTGGGTCTTATTTTGTTTGCATTTGATAATATTTTATACCATGATTAACCTCACCTCTTACCTACTATCCTAAAAGGCATCCTTACAGCTCCTTACCTCTCTCTCCAGTGAGATTTCTGATGTTATACATAACACTTGATATATATCTACTTAATTATTTACATATAGAAATACTATATTTTTACTCTCTATTAGTATAAATATTTTCAAATTTTAGTGGTTTTGTTTAAATATACATAAGATGCTTTAATAGTCCTTGCATTTTTAGTTTATTTTATAACACCACATAACACAAAACCAAATTAAAACTTCCAAGGCTGTAGTCCCAACTTATACCCTGCTTCAGAACAAATTAATTACGCTTTGCCAACTCAACTAAAGTAAACTTGGCCCTGGGAACACTTTGGAAACTTTCTTATTTCTCAGTGACCAAAAGAGAGTCAACTGGGGTTGTAGTAAGCTTGAGCAGTACTCTGCACAGGCAAGGGTAGGTTGAAGCTCTATTGTTCTCTTGAGCAGTTGGTCCCTCTCTCTCCTTGGAGCCAGCCTGCCAGAAAGAGGGGCAATACATGGCCAATCTTTGTGAAGAACCAGCTGATAGCACCACTCCAGGAGTCACCCATCAATGTGCAGTGTGGCAGTTCTGGGAGTCAGGTACTCCTCGGCCAGAGGTGGGCATGGGATATTCCCTCAGAAGTCTCTGAAGATAACAATGAGAGATAGGGCTCTGCTGGGCTTCAGGGTCAAGTTCTTCTCTTTAATGTGGGGAAATTCTGGAGAACTTCCAAGTTTCGGAATGTCTGGGAAAAGGTATCCAGAAGCCACAAGACTCACTGGCTTTTTAAGGAAAAGGAACTTCTGGGCACCCAGGGAAGAATCAATGTCAGGGTGTCTAGCTTATACCAGGAGTCACTGAGGTGCCCATGGAAGTGTTCTTTAGTCATGTGGATTCCAGGGGTTGTTTGTGGGGCTGATTTTGAAGAAATGAAGGCAGGACACATAGTTTTACAGCAGTAAAGACCTACTCCTTGTGCTCGATTCTTTTATTCTTGTCACCAACACAGCAGAAGCAAGTCTCATGACCTGGATACAGATCAAGAAAAAGAGCTTTGGTGCTCTCTCGGTCTACTGCCCACTTTGTCCTGCTGGGGCTTGCTCTGAGTCCCATTAAATTTGAATATCCCATTGGGAAAATTCCTTCCCTCTCCTATAAATTCCTCATTCATAAAATTGGGTCATTAGACTAGGCTATCTTGAAGGTCTCTTCCAGCTCCAAGCCCCCGACCCTCTGGCCTGGGCTCAGGGTCTGCTGGTATAAACAGCATGCCAACTCCCTGATTGAAGGGGCTCCTGCCAGCTACTGCTAAACTCATGTGATGCTCCTAACTACTGATTTCTCTCCTGCTAACAAGAACACAACTCTCATCTCACCAAATATTCTTTTGGGGGGATTAATTTTTTTATTTAATTCTTTTTCAAGTACAGTTTTCTGTCTTCCACTCCCATCCCAGCCCACTCCCCCAGTGCTCCCCACCTCCCTCCCATTTCCACCTCCCTTAGTTGTTCTCCATGTGTCCTTTATACTAGTTTCTGTGAATCCTTCGCCTTTTCCCCTGAAATTCTCTCCCCTCTCCCCTCTAGTCCCTGTCAGCCTGTTCTGAATTTCAGTGTCTTTGGTCATATTTTGCTTGCTTGTTTGTTTTGTTGTTTAAGTTCCTGTTAAAGGTGAAATCATATGGTATTTGTCTTTCACCGCCTGGCTTATTTCACTCAGCATAATGCTTTCTAGTTCCATCCATACTGTTGCATAGGGTAGTAGCTCCTTCTTTCTTTCTGCTGCATAGAATTCCATTGTGTAAATGTATCATAGTTTTTTGATCCATTCATTTACTGATGGGCATCTAGGTCGCTTCCAATGCTTGGCTATTGTAAATTGTGCTGCTATGAACATTGGGGTGCATAGGTTCTTTTGGATTGGTGTTTTAGGGTTCTTAGGATATAATCCCAGCAGTGGAATTGCTGGGTCAAAAGGCAGGTCCATTTTTAGTTTTCTTAGAAAATTCCATACTCTTTTCCATAGTGGTTGTACCAGTCTGCAATCCCACCAACAGTGAACTAGGGTCCCCTTTTCCCCACAACCCCTCCAACATTTGTTGTTTTTTGCTTTGTTTATGATGGCCATTCTGACCAGTGTAAGGTCATCTCACCAAATATTCTTGATGATATGTAAAATCATTTGTATACCCACTAACATTTTTTACGAAACAAGAATTGTTTGAAGGCTTTCAGTAACCTACCAGGTACAAGAGAGCTGAAAAAGCAAATGCAAGATACTCGCTTTCCTTCCTCTTAACACAAAGATGAAAAGGACACCTCTCTCTAGGCATTGTAACGATCAGATGAAAACATGTGTAGCTACCACAGCATCCAGTGTATACATCACTATAAATACTACAGTGAGTGCTACAGTGAGGTGGCCAAAATTATCTTGGCACAGAAGAAAAACCTAAGGTTCAGAGAGAGGTGAAGAAAATTCCCCAGGGTTACATAATTAAGACACAGCAAAACTGGTTTTTAAACATACAAATATCTGACTATAAACTTATTCTCTTCACCAGTATATTTATGAATTGCTTGGTTTTTGCAGTCCTCTGTGTGTGTGGGCTTTGGAGTCAGACAAGAAGAGATTAAAAAGCTGACTCTAGTACTTACCAATAGTGACTTTAGAAAACCTAAATAATTTTTCTGGGCCTTGGTTTCCTCACCTGTGAGGATTACCTGAGATGGTACATGTAAAGCACCTAACACCTGGTCATCTTTCAGCAGATGGTCATCATCCTGTCTCAGTTCATGTCCCTAAAGCAGACCCTGAGAAGAGGGTTTGGACAGATTCGAGAGGTGGTTCCCAGAAGTATAAATGAGGAAGCAGCACAAGCGAGCCAGGGAAGGGAAAAGAGTTGGTCAAGGATATGTTAGTGGCCAGCTAAACACTGAGCAACTGGGCCTCAAACCCATCTGAGAAAATGTGTGGGATGAGCTCAGATTCATCCCACTAAAGCAGTGGCTCTCAAACTTGAGGACACACAGGAATCACTTGCGGGGCTTCTTAACAGATTGCTGGGCTCCACCCCAGAATTTCCTATTCAGTGCTGACCAGGAATCTGCATTGCTAACAAGTTCCCAGGTGATGCTGTTGTTACTGGTCCAAGGGCCACACTTTGAGAACCACCCTGCTAAACAATGTGAGGCTGGGACATCCAACCACTGACTGCTCCCTACTAAGATGTTCCATTGTCTGAGGATTGTCCTGGGTATTATTGCCTCCCACACACACATTTCTCAGTTGCTCCTCACTGGCAAGCAAGTTTGAACAGCACCAAAACAAGCTTTCAGGCAGAGAAAAAGGGAACCAGGTGCTTAGAGATAGGAAGCTAATGTCTCCCAGGCAGTAGATGAACTCAGGTCATTTGAAGGGTTGGGGTGGGGGACATCAACAGTATCTGCCATATTTTCTCTTCCCTGTTGGCCATTGGTGAGAAATCTCTGGACCTAGAGTTGTGAATGTGGAAAATACCCTCAGCCTGAGGTTGATAGTAGCCGTGGACTCCTCCCAATCAGTAACTTCTTTAACAAATCAAAGGAACGAGGAGAGGAATGAAGCCAAGACTAGAGCAGTTAATAGTAAGTGACTTTGTGGTGACCAGCAGACCCACCTGTAACCCAACATGAACTTCTGACCCCACTTCAGGCTGCAAAAAGGATGCAATGTACATGCAAATCATGTCTAGTACAGAGCTCTTTCTCGTGCTCTTTGTGCCCTCTGGAGAAAATGGCTAGCTCTGGTGATGGAACAGGACTGCTCCGTTATCCTGTTCCACATGCGCATTTAATTGTCAATATTGCGTTAGCTTTAACTGCAAATAAGTACAATCTCATTGCCCATCAATTGTTTGATGGGAGAAAACAGGCCCTTTGGAGATGATTTTGAGACGAGAAACATCATTATTATCTTCCCATATGAGCTTTTGTTTTCATTCTTCACTTCCCTCACCTTCCTCATTGATGATGTTTCTCCATAATTTCAACATCAAAACACTATAGCCAATACAAAATACTCCAGCATTCTTCTGAGTCCTGAGGGTTCCATTTACTAATTCCAGATATCTGTAGTAGTATTTTTTCTTTCCTCAAAGCACTTGTATACCTCATAAACCATTCATCTTCATAATAGTGCCTTGAGCTTAGGAAATTGGGAAAAAACACTATTTACTTGCAAATGAGGAAACTGAGGCACAGAATGACAAATTGCTTGTCCAGGAACTGACTGACCGTGATAGAGCTGATCCCACCAGTCTGCAGAGGGCTGCATTCAATTCGGCTCCTATAGTTAAAGGATCTTTGGAAACATGGATCAGGGAGCATAGAGAACTCCCCTTAGCTCCTCTTCCCTTCATCCAAGCAACAGAGCTCTCAGCTCAGTGCCCCAGAGAAGGCCTGTGGTTTAAAAAATATAATCATCCCTGGACAATTCTTGAGGAGGTAGGGAGACAGAGAGAATGAAGAAACCTGAAAGAAGATTTCCCCCAGCTTAGAAAAGGGCTCCCTGAGATTCGGGAAGAGAGGACTATGTTCCAAACCAGGAGAAACCCACACCCCGCTTCTGGCCTTGCAGCCAGGTAGGGGAAGAGACCCTGAGAGGAAATGCTCTTGATATGTGACATCCTAGATGTCATATACGGACTCAGCAATGATTTTCAGAGTCCAAGTAAGTTCAGGAAGTAATAATGTCCCAACACCAGAAAGGACCATGAGGACAAAGACATAAGATGTCTCTGCTTAGAGACAGATGACTAGTCCCCAAAGGTCCCCCAAATTCTCCCCAGGCCCCAAACTTGGCACTGAGTAGTACCTGAAATATTGACCCATGTCCATGAGGAGAGGACTGTAAAGGAGGAATCCTCAGGAAGAGTGACTCTGAATTACAGGATATAAAGCAAATGATATTTCAGACCTGAGTCTGGGGCTGAGCTTCAAACCTGTTGGTGCCAGTAACATTCTTGAAATATGGAGAGTCTTAGGTAAAGGAAGTGAAGATTTCTCCATATACTTTTCCATTTGGAAATGCTGGCTCCCCCTCCTGGTCTTCCCTCTGCTGCCTGCTGACTCCAAGGCTGCATCTCCCTGGATTCTTGCTCAAGACACAACTCCCACTAACCACCATCGAAACACCAGTAGCAACTAGACTACCTAATAATCATGATCAATCTTCTGCCTACCCCACAACCCCTAAGAGATTTAACACCCAAAGCACAACTTCCATGAGAAAGAGCAGGGCACTCTGACAAAGTTCTCAGGCGAGGATGTAGGAGTAAGGAAATGTAGGGATTTACATAGAATGTTAGGAAGGGAGGCGAGGTGTGAGTTTATCTTTGCCAAAATGAATATGGGTTTCAGTACTCTCACCCCAGCCTGAGAAGAGCATCTTCAAAATCTGGGCATGGCCGTTAGAGTGCTGTAGACATATGAGCCGTGCAGGATGAAAGTTTCACAAGCACTGTGTTATGTTAACTCATACAAGGCTTTGGAACTATGGAAAACCAGAAGAACAGAGTAGATCCCAACTCTACCCTGTATAATGTATCTACATGAGTTCAGACAAGCATCGCTGATAATTATCTCACAGGATAATGCTGTATTAGCAACAGCATCTCATCATCTCTACTATTACTATTTATAGCTAACACTTATTGAAAATTTACCTTGGAATAGCTGCACAGGAACTGTTTGTGGTATTATTTTTATCTTTAGTTTCATAGGAGGGAAAGGCACACAGAGGTTAAATGGCTTGTCCAGCAATGCAGTCCTTTGCTGACACCCTATATGGAGTAAACCCTGTAGGTGAAGTGAGAACTCCAAACCACTCTGCTCTACTGAGCATAGAGTGTTAGGAAGATTACAGAAGATGATCTAGGATTGTTATGTATATTATAAAGCCACTCAAAGGGGATATAACCGTGGGAGAAATGGGTTCCTTCCCAATTCAGAAAACAGTAGTCAGGATTTTTGGTTGCAAGTAAACAACATAGCTCCAGTAAACATAAGCAGAAAGGCATCTACTCAAAGATTATCAAGTGACTCCGAAACATAGAAAGGCTGTCAAAGAAAATTTGAGTGGGCTATAAGGGCAGAGAGGCTTAGTGAAGACTCTGCCATAAGATCAATCTTCCCAGGACCTACCACCAGCACTATTGACTCCAGCCAAAGACTGTGGCTCCAGAGACAGTCCCTGCCTTGCTGCCTGACTCAAACTCAATCACAGCCACCAGAAATAACATCCTTCTTCTGACCTTCCCATATCTTTTGCCTTTCCTTCAGGTACTAAAGACTCAGTCAAAAGCAGTTCACTGGCCACACTTGGGTCACAGGCTCACTCTATGTCTTGTTGGAGGTCAACGACAGTCAGCCATTGCCACAATAATGCTGCATAACAAACCACCCAAAATCTCAAGAACAGCACCAGATCTGCTACATGACTCTCATCCTCCTTGCTCCAGAGGCTATAAGGTGCATGTTTTTCTTATCTGCAATGTCATCAGTGTAAGAGCACAAGCTGAAATATATGATGCCTCTGGAAGCCCGGGCTTAAAAGTAGCAGGCAGCTGCTTTCCCATACATTCCATTAGCCAGAGCAAACGATGCGGCCAATGCCAACATCAATAGAGAAATACACTCTCCTTACTATAAGGGGGGAAAGACAATCACATGACAAAGGGCATGGATGTATATAATTCTAATGAGGGAGGGTATAAAATATTGTAAGTTCACTCTAACAAATGGGCCAAAAAGAAGAAATATGTTTGCATTCCCCAAAAGGTAAAAAGCATGTTTAGCTTCTACTCAAGATCACACAAATCCTCTACTCATTTTAAGGGGGAGGCCTTCTGGAGACAAGGGGATCAGACCGGGGAACCTCAGAAAGGTGGAGCTCTCCCACTTCACATGGTGAGTTACAATTTCAACATAAGGTCTGGCCTAATTGGGGTCAAGATTCTATTACAAGTTTTTGAAGATGTGTACTTATTCAGTATGTTTCAGCTTGTGATAGCTATCAATTGTTGTATTTCCCAGGATGATTTTTTCAATTTTTATTAGAAATGACAGTTCTTTTATTAAAAAGCAGGCAATATTATATTGAGGAAAACTATAAGCAGCAGTAATCTGGTACTAAAGAATATAAAAGTCCCATCTTATGATAGAAAAGAACTAACTACATTTTTACCGGATTTGCGGTATGAGTGGTTTATTAAATCTGACACCACTCCTGCAATTACCACCAATTATTTGGTCATAGTGTCAGTTCCATTTAAAGTGAGAAAGTTAGTGATGGTAACAGCTTATTTTAATGACTGATTTCAGGGAAAAACATTTTTTTGTCCCATAG
Organism: Sturnira hondurensis; assembly: GCF_014824575.4. Classification (NCBI taxonomy): domain Eukaryota; kingdom Metazoa; phylum Chordata; class Mammalia; order Chiroptera; family Phyllostomidae; genus Sturnira; species Sturnira hondurensis. Next base: position 1,826,979 of record NW_028080827.1, on the reverse strand, counting down.
CTACTTCCTGACTTCCTGATCTCCAAATAAAAAGCCTTGTACCTGTGAATCCTCCCAGGAGATGAGTCACTGGATGCTATTACCAGATGACACCAAGTTATACAGCCACTCAACCACTCATCCACCCTACAAACACATAGGTGTCCCCACCAGGTGCCACCCCCTGCAGTAAAGTCCTTCTAAACATGCTGCACTCAACTATAGTGTTGAATCTAAACAATCCCACCCATGTTACTAAGAGGGCTTTTATCCTGTGAGCAGGAAAAGATTTTATAGTTTTGTGTGTTGTCATGATTACATGTGAGGAAATGCATCCTTCCAGGTCTACAATTCAACCCCCTCTTTACTCATTTAATAGAGAGTTGGAGCCCTGGCTGGTGTGGATTGGTGGATTGAGTACTGGCCTGCAAACCAAAGGGTCACTGGTTTGATGCCCAATCAGGGCACATACCTGGGTTCTGGATGGGGTCCCCAGCAGGGGGCGTGCAAGAGGCAACCAAACATTGATTCTTCCTCTCTTTCTCCTTCCCTTCCCCTTTCTCTAAAAATAAATAAATTAAATCTTTTAAAAAACAATTGGATGGTTTCTTTTGTTGCTTTTGTTTAAATTTGTCATCCTTGGCTTGAACAAATGGCTCTCCAGTTCCAGGAATACTGGCAGCTTACCCCTCACATGCCAGCCCATGCCATTGGGGGAGTAACACCAAATAAGAAGTCGCCAAAATTAAGTGCATTCACTTTTTTAAAATCTGCCTTTCTATTTTAAGGCACACTCAGCCACAAGTTACCAAATTTATATAATTTAGGGACTAAGTACTTTATAACTTACTATCCTCTTCTATGTCTAGCCCTTGTGTTTAATATTATCTTCAAATATGCTCCTTCCCAATTTTTTTGGCTTGACTTGGTTTTTTTCCCCATGCTCATTTAACTTACTATTACAACTCTGGAACCTAAACAACAGCAACAACAAAAGCTCAGAAAGCATAAATTTAAGGTTTTTTAACCAACCAATGAACCAAGATATCTGGAGGAATAAGGTGTCTAGATTCAGGTTTGACGTAAAGAGCAAACACTGGTAAGAGACTACAGTGAGGTCAAATTTTTCAAATGTCAGTTTTGATGGAGTAGAAGAGAAGGGAGAGATGAGGGAAAGGAGGACTGTGGGGAGAAATCTGTATATTCTTATTTAAACAGACAAGCAATCAAAGTCCACGAGGACCTTTGAAACATCCTCCATCTCAAGCTCTGAGCTTCTTTTCGGCACAAGCTCAGCGGCTTTCGGAGATGGGCACTGACACAGACACCCAGCCGCGGTGATGAAGTGTGACAGCTCACTCGAGGAAAGGCATGTTTGATGTGTTTTCCGATTGGTTGTTTCTAAAATTTGTGGCAGCTTCAGACAACATTTCCCGAGAAATGTGCTTTCTTCCTCATTTCAAGCCACTAAATCTAGAATACCCATATCACTGAGGCAGAGGGACACCAAAGAGAATGTTTCTTCCCCTCAGGTTTCACGAATTACATTTCACTCCTCAGACGTGTCCCTCCTGGGCAAACTCCGGTGACTCTCTCAGATTGCTCTCACTCAACCTCCCCAGCAACAGCCCCCCCTTACAGTCAGTAAATTGCTTGCTTCCAGACCTCAGTTTTCTCATCTGCGAGAAGAGGTTCACCTAAATAATCTTTAATGTCTCTTCAATGTGTAACATTCAAAAACCCAGATTTTGCAGCAAACACGAAAGCATTTTGAAGGGCATGTTGTATTTATAATAGTACAAAGAAAGACATCCAGAAAATGAAGAGATAAAAGGGATTGAGCTTCCAGCAATAACTAGGAGCCCACTTCACCTAGAAAAAACCCTCTCGGGGTGTCCAACCTGCGGCCTATGGGCCACATGCAGCCCAGGATGCTTGTGAATGCGGTCCAACACAAAATCATAAATTTACTTAAAATATTATGAGACTTTTTTGTGATTATGTGTCTCAATGTATTTAATGTGTAGCCCAAGACAACTGTTCTTCTTCCAGTGTGGCCCAGAGATGCCAAAAGGTTGGACACCCCTGCTACCTAATCCACATAGAATACACAGAACAAACTCTCCACAGTTTGTATATGAAATATGGACATACACATGGAGGTACAAGAGGGTGAAGAACAGTGCCTTCCAGGGAGGAGTCCGCATGAGAGGGGATTATAGGGGGTAAGGACTCCAACTTCCTGCTTCTCTCTGAGCCTGAGGGCAGGCTCCGTTAGCAGACACAGATCACCAAGTCAGGGTGGGAAGGGGGAAGGTTCCCCATGCCACGAAAAGTGGAAAACAGGACCCAAACCATCTAAAAAGTATACCAAATTTTTAAAAAGCAAACCATGTTAATGTGTGAGGTTGTTCTACTTATTTCTTTTTTCTGCATTTTCCAAAATATCTGTAAGTGATACGTGTTACTTTTGTCATCTGACAAAAATATGTAGTTAACTAAAAAGACACTTCAACTAATAAACTATAAACAATGATAAGAACCAACTCCCTTACCAAAAAAGGAGAAAAAGTAAAGAGCATGCTTTCATGGGTGCACCCTATCTGCATCAACAAGCAATTGTTAACTCTTCGCTGGACGCCGGGCACTCGCTACGCCAGGTCCGAGGGACAAACTGATGGAAGAGTTTGTCTCCATGGAGTTTACTTTCGCCGAGACAGTAAACCTTTGAGAGTGTGAAATCGGGAGGGAAAAAACAGTGGCTGGGGCCTGGCTGTCCACAATGGCGCTCAGTGCAAGTTATCCGCGTTTGTGGTGCACAAACACCTTACAGAGACATAAACACAGTCAGATAAAGGCTGGGAGCAGCTGGCTGGAGTGTGTGCTGAGCCTCTGCCTCATGTTGCAAAAAAACATAAGGATTGGCAATGCTGTCAGAGTTATTGCAGTTCTGGGATCTCTACCAGAAGTGTTACATCTGATCACAGTATGATTAGCAGGGAGACCGATCTTCCAATAGAGATTCTCACAGAAGGAGTACACGGTACCTGGCGGAGGGAAAGGCAGACAGGATTAAATTGATGTGCCTCTCACATAACAGGTGTTCAATACATTTGATATCGATAAAAACAGCAAATAAACAAACTAAACCTATTACACTTGTTTAAAAAAAATGGAAAGTAAGTATAAATGTTGTTCTAGGATTGAGATTTCCTATAAATGTGATTAGTTACCTGAAACCTTCTTTAACACCATAAATTAAATATACTTTTTACAAAAGTTATAGGCTACAGAAACTTTATGGCAAAAGCATCAGGAAGAAATTAAGCAATGAGTCACAGCCCCGTGTAAAGGCGATCAACCAGAACCAATTTCAGGCTTCTGTCAGGGCTGTATTTATGGTATGTTAGAGCTGGGTCAGTCCTCTGTGAATAAGGGCCATGCACTAAGTCCTAATTACCATTCCCAAATGCCTGTTAGCAGGACCCGAATCAGCGAATCAGTGTGGCATCAAGTGATACTGTGATTATGTTAAAGAGCTGGCACGGAGAAGGCCTGAGGCACTAAGGGCAGGTTTGGGATTTAATGAAAGGAAGGAGATGCATCTGACACCCCCCCTGGGTGCTACACATCACTTTCAGCCCATAAGTCAGGAAACCAATCACACAAGGGATATGCCTTCAACTGAGAGGATGCTTAAATAGGTCTATAACCGCACGGAGCACAAAACATCACAGGTTATCTTTTCTATGTTGTGTAAGGTTTGTTTTCAATTTGAATTTTACACTCTTGGTAAAAAAAAAAAATCCACAAACAACATAGACTTTTTCAAAGGAATGTCAGTTGATAAATATTTCTTAGTAGCTCCAGATTTTTAACACATATTTTTAAATATTTAGTACTTTTGCTTAAAATATAGAATAGATATGGTATAGTCCTGGAATCAAACCAACTGAGTTAAAGTCTATTTAACAGTATGGCACAACCTTTAGGAAATTATGACCACTCTGTGTCTCAGTTTCCTCATCTAAAAAATGAGAAAAGTAATAGCAGCCTCCGTGTGAAGATGTTATGAAGCCATAGTCTGTCCCCCTAACCTCCTTATTCTAAGTTTTATATCATCAATAGAATCCCACCAGTATCCTGGAGGGTCTTCTCCCCTAAAATATATGAAGAAATAGAGCAAAGGAAACTATAAGCTGTGGTCAACCACAGATGCACCATGCAGTTCAGGGAAGGACTTGCTGGCCAACTCAAGGAGGGTGGGGTCTCTTTGGGGTCTGCCTCAGATACAGAATGCTGCCTTGCCCAAGGCCATGCCCTTCACACATCCAGTGACTGACGGAGACAGGAGTATAAAGATTCAGCCATTCCAGCCCAATGTGAGACAACCCTGATGGTCAATACTTACTCCAAAGCTCCCCAGTGGGCTGGCCAAGGCTTTGTCAGTCCTGCCCCACAGTTCAACTTCTCTCTCTGCCCCTTCTCTCCTGCTTCTTTCCTCTTCCTTTCTCAGGAGTTGCCCTCCAATGCACATCTTACACCACAAACTTCATCTCAGGGTGGCTTTCTAAAGAACCCAACCTGCAACTTGTATGTGCATGCACATATGTGTGTATGTGTAGGAGCCCAGGACAATGGTACCACCCAGCTGAACATAACAATGTAGGAAAAATACCTTCTCCTTTCTAATTATCTCAATGGCCAAGAGTACCCTGAGAAATTATTCCTGAGCTAACATGTGCATCATTCCAAAAATCTTTTTTCAGCAGACAATGACCATCCCAGGCTGCAGGACCATCAGCGTCCATGGCTAGTGTGCCCACATCACTACAGACCTTTTGGTTGTGGTGAGTTACAACACTGGAGCAAGAGGATGTGGCAGCAAGAGCAACCATCAAAAGAATGGGATTCTTCAGCTGACTAGGCAGGACAGTACCAAGACTGTGTCCCAGGACACAGTAAAGACCCTTGAGTTTTTCATACAACTCTGAGATGATCATGATTATGATGATGATATCAATGATAGGTAAAATAGATGAGATAGATATGGATGAGAGATATTCTTGTGTATTAGAGCCACAAGTTCATTTGACTTGAATATTCGAAGTAATACGACCTCATTTTGTACCTCTAACCTAATAAAGCAAAGCATACTGACAACTATTTAATGGAAAAAGCAAATTATAGAACAGTATGTGTGGTATGAACTCACTATTATGAAATGTATATCAATATGTTAACAGAAAAAAAGGTCAGAGGGCCAAGAGATTGTTAGCAGGGGCTATGTCAGGATGGTGGGGTTTTACTGCATAATTTTCCTATCTGTATTGTCTGAACTTTCTGTGATGAGTTTGTAGTTTGGTTTTTAAAAAAGTTATTGTTTTAAATTTGCTGAAGTGGGGAAGCTGTTTTCCCTTAAGAGCTCTAATTTTTTAAAGAGGAGTGTGTTCTTTTCCTAAGAAATACAGCATTTTCCCCATTTTTCATTTTAAATAATTAGAACAGGGTTGCCAAGTTGGAGGCCATTTCAGATGTCAATCTACAAGGTGCTCTTGAATGGTAAGAAATAAGCCATGGGACATTTTAATTGCCTTCATAACCTTCCTCACAGAAAGGAGACATCTCCTTTGTAATTTCTCCTTTTGAGAGGATGGTGGTAAGGCCAAGGGCTCAGATGCTCGCAGAATTCACCATCCCCTTCCATGGGCATTATTAAAGGAAGGCATCACACAGAGGAATTGTGCAAATAAACATGGCATCATCCATATGCTCTGCAAGCTCATCTCGTCCGGACAGCCATCCCTTCTGCAAGGTCACTAGCAGCTGTCCGTGCAGCCCCAGCTTAACCATCTCTCCAACAAGAAATCAACCCCTGCTGGCCGTCCCACTTGGATACACTATAGGTATCCCAAACACAATGAATCCAAAACTAAATTTGCCACCTTTTTTCTCCAAAACAATATTTTTTATGTGTTCTATGGTTGTCCTTTCCCTGACCCCTACTACTATAGATTGTGAGCAGGTTGGCAACCCTATCTCAATTCCGTATAGTATTACCAGTGTCTAGAACAACTAAGATAATATAGTAGTTGCTCAATACATGTTGTGAAATCATTACTAAATAACTAATAGGTACCCCAATGGTTTTCTTTAAAAATCCAGGTCTCTTGGTAAAGCTTTGTCTTTGATCAGCTTGTCTATTCCGTTCCCGCCGCCCTTCTTTTGATTGCAACCCTGTGCTATCTTAAAAGCAGTTGGTTTCTGTCAATTCTCATTTGCTAATTATCTCAATGGCCATATCCAAGGTCACCTATTTCAAGGAGCCTGTTAGGTGTCAACATGCTGCATACAGTCATATTCTTCTGTTAATCCTCCCAAATAAGATTTGACAGACAAGGCATTTTTGAAATTTAAAGGTAAAAGAGTAGCTCAACACAATAAAAGCTCAGTAATTTGAACTAAATGAAGGGAAGGTCAGTCTGACAGTGAAAAGTACAAATTATGAAATCATTTTTTAATAGAGAATGACTGTTGTCACATAGAGGAGGGTTATAAACCAAACTAAAAAAAAATGTACCTTTAAGAAAAATTGATGATATACGATGGTTGAGAAGAGGGAGGAAAAGGACAGGCAACCATATACAGAGGCAACTGGGCTGAGGCTAGGACAGCAGGACACCAGGACATGAAGGACACAGCCTCTCTGTACATGCTGCTGAACTATCCAGAAAGATGACAAACAGCTTAGGAAATAGGAGAGAGGGACTATCACCCATGTTATGACATGATCTGAAGCCATAACCAAATAGATACAGGGTTAAGGGTTAAGCAGTCATCACTCACTGCAGTGGCAAGAAGAGAGAACTGTCAATCAGCAGTGAGCATCCACTGGGCATATAATGGGGGTCCCTGCACTGGGCTTGGCTCAGGAAGAGCCATAGCTGCCATGGAAGTACCTGGGCTGTTCACCTAGGCCCCAACTCCATGAGGACAAATAACATCTCTCATGAAGCCCTGAAAGAACTCAGCAAAACCCTGTGAGAGCACATGATGGTGAGATCCAGTCAGGCTATGAAAGCCAGGCCCCTGTGGACCAGTGGAAATCACTGTGGAAGACCTAGATCTCAAGTGTAGTCCAATGGGTAGGATGTGATAGGACAGAGAAGAGGAGGAAAACAGGTTCAGTGGGGAGAACAGTGTGAGCACAACCCAGAAGAGTACAGGGGTGTGGACTGCCCTGGGGGTGACAACTGAGGAGGGGCGGAGGCTCCGTGCAGGGGACTGGCAGGGAAGAAGGCCGACTAGCTGAGGCAGGAGGGGATAGATTTGCCATCACTATATGCCAGGCACTACTCACAGCACCAGGCAAACAGCAGTGACCGAGACAAACAAGGACTCCTGCCTTAACGGACTCACCAGAAACCACACCAGCTACCATTTGGTAGGAGCAGAGATCTTACTGGAAAACAGGTAGTGGCTTGACAAGCACATATCATAAAAAGGGGAAAGGTACAAATAAATCCACACCACTCCACCATCCTCCCCCCTCCAAAAAAACAGTGCTTTGTCCAGCTGGTACCGGCCAAGGAGAAGGAGGTGGATGCACGAACCAGTCACAATGAGCAGCCCTGCCGCTGCATTTCTTGATAACTCTGAGCCACCTGGAAAGATGGGTGAGTTCAAGGCAAAGAAAGAAGGTAAGGTGGAGAAGGACCCCCCAGAGAGTCATGCCACTTTAAAGAGACCACCAAATCAGAATAAATGTACTACTGACTCTTTTTTTGAGAAATGCTGGCTCATGCATTAAATTATAGTTCTATTTACTTATAAAACAGAATGTCAAAATTAGCAAATCCATCTACTTTCTAGGAAGAATTTCAGATTGAATACTTTCTTACTTGCACGGAAAAACTCTTCATGGAATAACCAAAGCTGAGAATAATAATGTCTTTAATCATTTTCCTTCCTATCTACCCCTTCCTTACCAAAATAGTCAACAACAGATTCATTCTAATTTTGGTCTATAAGTGCTATCAAGTGTAAACATCTTCGTTTACTTTTCTTTATATTGCACCACTTTATTGAATAAATTACTCAAAGTCGGGGGCCTGGACCAGGGACCACGTTCCTTGGAATGCACTATGTGTTGGAGACTGGCAAGCTGTCCTGGCGAACTGGGCACGACCCACCACCCCTACGCTCACCACAGTCCCTGCTGTGCACCGTCAGCTTCTGTGACTGAATCGTAAGTCTGGAGAACTCAATTTGGAAAGTGTGGGAAGACAGATCTTAATTGAAAAGCTTATTTCTAATGAAATGTGAGGTGGTAAAAAGGTTGGGCTGGCAGAGTAGATCATTGGAGTCCTTATTAATAACACCCATTCATTTTAATTCAGTGAAGCACATAATTGGCACCAAGCTTTTCAAGTTCACCATACATTCTGGTGGCTGGAATCCCTAATATTGTAAAAACTTTTATTTGGTAATAAGATGTTTTAATCATTTGCATTTTAACAAGAGGTTACTTGTAGCTGACTTATACTAATTATAAGTGTGTTGGATTTTAATAAGCCAGTGGTACCCACTAGCCAGTAACAAATCTTTTTAAGCCTTAACTTGAATTCCCTGTAATTATTCTGCAGTCAGCTAAGACTCCAGCAAAGAGATGAATGAGGCCCCTGGAGATTACCGCACCTTGAATAATCAGAGGTGGTCAGCGGGGTCGATTCCTGTTTCCGTTGGCTCCCTAGCTGCTGTATGTAAATCCATTTACTGGGAGCTTAGAGAAAGCCTTGATAACATTTGCTTCATTGCCTTTATCTCTGCAACTTCAGTCAGTCAGTGATGCAAAACCCCAAAGGCTCAAACAGATCATCTCCCTGGGACGAGAGGGTGCTGCAGAAGGGCTGGGTTTATGAGAAGGAGGCACAAAGAAAACTTTCTCTTATTCACAGGATGGAAGACAGACAGAACTGTTAGCGTAGTGAAAAGGACCAAGGCCTGAGAGGCTAAATACACCAGTTTTCTAATCCTCCTTGGCTGAAATAACTAACCAGTCAATCACACCAAGTTGAGTTTCTTCTGGGACTTTGCAATTAAGGAACTTAAGCCTAAAGAACATGCCGTGCAGTTCTTTACAGCAAGAATACAACATGGAATAGAGAAGGAAAAGAGGTAAGAGGGAAAAGCAAGAGGAAGAAGTCCTATCATGAAAGTAAAGGCAAACAAGCGAACAAGTCACCCATGAAGTTCACATCGGTGTAGAGGTGAGACACCAGTGCCTTCATACGAGCTCAGTAAATGTACACAGTGTCCCTCATTTCACTGAATAACTTTTAATACCTACTCAATGTTATTAAGGCTGTAAAAATAAATAATAGCCACTGCCCTCAATCTTATAGGTACACAAAAAAAGACATACACAAAGAACAGTATTAATACGCAAATTGTGTGGATAAATGTTGTTCACTCAAATGGAGTTCAATTATCTTGCTGGTTCAGGAGTAAACCTTAGAACTTGGAGAGTTCCTAGCCTGGTTGTGCATTAGAATTATAGCACAAGGCTGTTCTGAAAATACAGATGGGTGCCTGGGTCCCAATCCAAACTTCAGAGGGTGAACCCATGGAATCTAGATTTTTAACCAGCCTCATAAGTCATTCTTTTGTTTTCTTTTTTCTTTTCTTTTATTTTTTAATTTATTCTTTATTATACTTTTTCCATTACCTTTTAGCCCTCTACCCCTAGCAATCACCACACTGTTGTCCATGTCAATGAGCCCTTTTTCCTTATTCCTTAATTAATCTTTCCACCCCATAACCACACCCCCATAGGTCATTTTTATTCAATCACCCTGGCACCAGAAAAGGTTCAAATTTTAAAACCAATGTACCCATTACCATGGCTTTTCCAGCTCTAAAGAAAGAAAAGGTCACCTTCATCCATCCTCTGGTCAGAGAAATAGAGAAACTTGGTCAATCTGAAGCCCAGAGTAACTTTATCCCAGTTCACTTCGTCCCAATATTCTGTTTGTCACCTTTCATTTTCTTTGATACCATCAGGGATGGGAAGCAAGGAGGAGCAGTGTTGGAGTCTCAACTTTCATGGATATTTCGCAGTATGAGGAAGGCACAGCAGGCAGCACTGTGGAAATGTACTTAGATCGCATCTAAGAACAGCTGGAAACATTTGGGAAGTAAAAGCAGCTCGTGTGGCCCTGAGAGCCTGCCAAAAAGATTTGGGCACAAATGAAAAGACAAGCCAGGAGCTCACCACTACGACCACACCTCTACACAGTGACAGTGAGAGGACTTCGGAACCTGATCCTTGATTCTCAGCGTGAGAATTCACCTGCTCCCTCCCTGCTGCGGGCTGGCACTAATGGAAGAGAGGCACACACGTCTGGTTCTCCCTCAGAACACTTATTTACACAGCAAACAGCACATTCTCACTAGGTACGGAAAATATGATTTTTCAAGGTATTCACTTACTCAAACAGAGAGCAGAGGTTCACATTTAGTGGCTGCACTTCCCCCTTAAAAACTTGTTTGTGGTTAATGAATATATGCTAAAAATAGTGAGTCACTATTCCTGGCCTCTGAATTAACCTAGTGGTAGAGGACACCAGGCCTGACCCTCTGGGCTACTGGTGGCCTTGGGGCAGGATTGTTAACATCGCACAGTGGGACCAAGATGGAAGATACAAGTTGAAAAACCCTTGGCCTGGGAAAAACAGGTGGGGCAGACAGACTCATGCCGCAGGTCTGGGAGGTCAAAGGGGTGACAGCCAAGATGGGGAGGAACCTCAGTGTGACAGAGCAGGGTAAATACAGGGGCATCAAATCACTGAGCTTTTACTCTCATGTTGTGGGTATTGGAACTCTCGTACATTGCTGGTGGAAATGTGCAATGGTGCTGGCACCATGGAAAGCAGGTTTGCTATTCTTCAAAAAGTTAAACATAGGATCGCTATCTGACCCAGCAATTCCACTCCTAGGTATAGACCCAAAAGAATTGAAAATAGTTGTACACTAATATTCATATTAGCACTCTTTGCTCTAGCCAAAAGGTAGAAACAGCCCAAATGTCCATCAACAGACTAAGGATAAACAAAACACGATGTGTGTGTGCACATGTGCACCTGGTGGAATATCATGGGACCATAGAAAGGAATGGAGGACTGCTATATGCCACGATGTGAATGAACCTCAGAAACATTATGCTAAGTGAAAGATGCAGACACAAAAGGTTACTCACATATTATATGATTCCATTTATATGAAATATCCAGAATAGGTATAGCCACCATAGAGCCAGAAAGCAGATTAGTGGTTGTCTGGGGCTAGAGGGAGAAAGGGTGGGGAATGGCTACTTCATAGGGGTTTTCTTTTGAGGTGATAAAAGTGTTTTGAGATTAGATAGAGGTCATGGTTGCCCAACAATGTGAATGCACTAAACATCACTGAATTGTACACTTTAAATACTTAATTTTATGATATGTAAATTTTATCTCAATAAAAAAAAATCCCCTATGACCTGAAGGAAACCCACATCTGCACGTTATTGAGTATTGGATATGCTGAGAAGGTACTGTGGCTGGGAAATGAGGACCCAAGGGACAGGGCTGTTGGGTGAGAGCAGGAGCAGGAGATAAGAGGTCAGAGCTAGGAAACTGGGGGCTTTCCAGTTTCTAGGAGCTGTGTCCCTGAAATAACACAGGGTCTTCACAAGAAATATTCCTCTGTAGACAGTGACCCAAGCAGCTAAGACATTGCCTCGGGGCCACAATCAGCAGGGGCAGGGTGGGGGCAGCACATAAGAGAATATTTCACTACAGGTGCCAGACGGGGACAAGCATTGTTTTACTGAAGGAAGGTCTACCTTAAGGCCTTTCTGTCTTTTCACTTTTGCTTAAAAGAATTGTAAATGAAAGACTGCATTCTAATCTTGCTTTCCATAATAATTAAGAAAAGAGCTCATCCTGGGAGAAAACTGAATAAACTATGACTCATTTAAAAATTTTAAGATCACTAAAAAGACCCTCCCCCCAAAAACTCAAAAATATGTTTTTAACTACTGATTATTGTTTCTGTTTCAGACCCATTAATCAGGTGACTTTCAAGCAAATTATGTCACCTCTGTTGACACTGAAACTAGATGTTACCCAGTCCTACCTCACCATGTAACAGATGAAAAAATCAACCACCTGTGATCCCCTTATCATTCTAACATTCTACCAGGAAAAATCCTTTACTTCCACTTTGGAGGCATTTGTTCCAAGGAGACCATTTTCAAATGTAAAGGTCTCTGGAAAAGGTTATTATAATTATGATTCTGTTTGTCTCTATACAGTTTTCTGACATCCAGTTGTAGGAAGGTAATTGGATAGAAAGATGGTAGCTTCCTGGAGACAATGGAGATATTTCAAAGGACAAGGAATGGTCACGGTTCGATTCCCAGTCAGGGCACATGCCTGGGTTGCAGGCTGGTTCCCTGCAGGCCAACTCCCAGCAGGGGATGCACAAAAGGCAACCATACATTGATGTTTCTCTCCCTCTCCCCTTCCCCTCTAAAGGTAAATAAATAAATAAAATCTAAAAAAAAAGGACAAGGAATGGAAGATGGAATGTAGNGGTAATTGGATAGAAAGATGGTAGCTTCCCGGAGACAATGGAGATATTTCAAAAGACAAGGAATGGTCACGGTTCCATTCCCAGTCAGGGCATATGCCTGGGTTGCAGGCCGGTTCCCTGCAGGCCAACTCCCAGCAGGGGACGCACAAAAGGCAACCATACATTGATGTTTCTCTCCCTCTCCCCTTCCCCTCTAAAGGTAAATAAATAAATAAAATCTAAAAAAAAAAGGACAAGGAATGGAAGATGGAATGTAGATAAAGAGAATATGAACTGTCAGTGACTGACTTTGTTTCAACAATTTTGCTTATATCTGAGACAACTAGGAAACTTTTCAGAATCAGTCTGACTTTCTGTAAGAAAAGTAGATTCAAGGAACCTGTTACTTTTTTTTAAAGATAGCAAATAAATAACCTTCTTCAATATGTGACAAAAAACTTTTTAAAAAATTAATGTCCTCTAGAGTCTAAGGTTTATAGACAAATAGATCAGTGGAACAGAATGGAAAGCTCAGAGACAGATACACACATATATGGGCACTACTTTAAAGTACAGGTGGCACCAGAGCAGTGGGGAAGACCACATTGTCACTAAAGGGTCTTGGGACAATGGAATGTCCAATAATTTTGACCACTACCTCATTCTGCACAAAACTCAAATCCAGGTAGATTGTAAGCCCAAATGTAAAACACAAAACAAACAACAACAGAAAACTATTGTTAAAGAGAATACAGTATAGATCATTGTCCTCCAAGTTGAGAAGGTTTTCTTAACCCAAATACACTAAAAAAATAGCAAAAAGGAAGGAAGATGGGCATGAAAAATTAACTATGTTCGAATTAAGAAATTTATGTTAATAAAAAGACTATGAAAGAGTATAATAGCAAACTGTGGGGAATACACTGGCAACATGTTTTTCAACAAAGTGCTTTATCCAGAGTTAAAAGGAATGCCTACAAATCAATTTCTTAAAAACTCAGATAACCAGCAGAAAAATGAGCAAGAGATTTGAACAAGAACATCCAAAAACAGAATGTCTAGATGGCTTAAGTAAACATATGAGGTAGTATTCAACTTCAACCTGATTGTTATTGGAGAAATACAAAGTAAAACCACAACAAGATACCAATGCACCCATGAGTATAGCTAAGTTTTTAAATGCCAGGTGCTAAAGATAATGTGGAACAGATAGGAACTCCCAGGTACTTCAGGTGGGAGTGTCATTTAGAACAATCATGATGGAAGAGTTTGACACTATCCACTAAGATGAAGATACACATATTTTATGTGTATCCAACAAGGTAGTCCTGGAAATATACACACCCAACAGATATACACTCACATACACACCAAGAAAGCACATGCATGTACTATAGTAGCAACATTACTCTTAAGAGTCCAAATGGTAATGACCCAGGTTGTCCAACAACAGTAAAACATATCAATTATATATTTATATAATGAAATAATACACACTGAAAATGAATGTACTATTTCTATGTTGAACAATATGATTGAATCTCACAGAAGATTGATTGAAAACAGACCACGGCAAAAGAATGCATATGCTATGAATCCATTTGCATGAAACTCAAAAGCAGGCTAACCTAAAGTATGCTGTTGAAAGTCCAGATGGCAACCCTTCGGGGAACAGAGAGAGTTAAACGACTGAGAGGGGACACAAGAGGAAGGCTTCTGCAGGCTGGCATCATTCTGGTGTCTGAGCTGGACCGTGACTGTGTGAATGTTTATGGCAATTCGCTAAGCTGAACACTTAGATTTTGTATGCTTTCCTATGTGTTTGTCATAGTTAATCATAAAAACATTTTAAATGAATATCATTTCATCCTGCAATTTTATTTCCAAAATTTTAACCTAAAAAAACAAGTTGATATAAGATATAAAAAGATATTCATAGCAGTGTCATTGATATGGTGAAAAATTGGAAACAGTCTAATTATTAAACAATAAAGTATTGGTTCAATAAATTAGAATATATGCATGAAGTTGATAAAATATAATGTATTAAAAGTGTTTCTGTAGATCTCTGTTCACATGAAAGGGTATTATGTTATATTAAGTAAAGAAAATGGTTTATAGATTAGGACAAGTAATCTAATACTAATATTGAAAATATATGCATAGAAAATTATGGTAATATAATTAATATGTTAATAGTTATTATCCTGTATAGTATAAATTCAGTCATTGTTGCCCTGGCTGGTGTAGTTCAGTGGATTGCGCGTGAGCCTGCGAACCACACGATCCCAGTTCGATTCCCAGTCAGGGCACATGCCTGGGTTGAAGGCCAGGTCCCGGCAGGGGACTCACGAGAGGCAACCATACATCGATATTTCTCTCCTTCTCTCCTTCCCTTCCTCTCTAAAGATAAATAAATAAAATCTTAAAAAAAAAATTCGGTCATTGTTTTCCTAATTTTTCTATAAAAATAGATTACTAAGGTTATAAATAATCATAACTACCATTCATTAAACACAAACTGTGTGACAAATTTTGAGAAATATATTTTATAATTTAAAATATATTTTATATATTTTTCTTATTTAATCTTCACAAAAACCCAGCATGATAAATACAATTATCTCTATTTTGCAGCTGAAGAGATTGAGGAGAAGAAATGTACAAGATCAAAGACCAGAAAGTGGTCAAAGTATTCAAACCAGGGTCTGGACTCCCAGCGAGCACTGCTTCTCACCACATCACACAATACAGGTGTACCAAAAGTTCATTTCATAGCCAGGCCTTGAGCTCAAATGTCTTTATTCTGTTTTAAGCAACAATTTCTATAAGGCCATAAAGTAACACACAAAGACCAGCTTAGAAATAAAAAAGACCTTGATAGATGCTAGTTTGGATGGGAATAGGGAATGATAATAATAGTAACTACTGTTTATTAAATGATCACCATGTGCACCCTGGCCAGGTGGCTCAGTTGGTCGGAGTGTCATCTGTACACCAACAGTTTGCAAGTTTGATTCCCAAGTCAGGGCACAGTTTCTAGATTGAGGGTTTGATCCCCATTTGGGGCATGTACAGGAGGCAATTGACCAATGTTTCTCTCGCACATTGATCTCTCTCTCTCTCTCTCTCCCCCCCCTATCCCCACTTCTTCTCTAAAATCAAACATATCCTCAGGTAAGGATTTAAAAAAAAATGGTCACCACGTGCTGAGTACCTACTGAGTATTAGCTCATTTAACCTCATTATCCTGCCGTAGATTGACTGCATCAATGGCTCTAACTCTTCCTCTCTCCTTGTGTCCACACTGTTGGCACGCAACTTCGTAGTGCCCTCCCACTCTGAATTAGGGCTTAGCAGCAGTGTTGCCTTGGCCAATGGAGTATTAGCAACCATAAACAATCAGAGCCTTGAAAAGTGCCTCTGTGCCTCTGCTTGCTGTTCTTGCCCTCTGCCATCCCCATGAGACTATGCCCACGCTAGCCTGCTAGAGGATGAAAGACACATGGCACCCAGACGGTCACCCAAGTAATCCCAGAGGAAGCCAACTTAGATTAGCTTGACTGGTGTTGCTAGTCAACACCCAGAAAAGTAGTCAAGGCCAGTCAAGATCGGCAGAGCTGCTAGCTGGCATTCATGTGCCCCCAGACACATGAGCAATGAGTGTTCTATACCCCTGCTATTCTATGCCACTGAGAGATTCTACGCCATCTTTTGTGGTAAAAGCTAACTGCTACAAACTCTAGGAGGCAGAGAGGAAGGACTATTGTCATTCCTAGTTACACAGAAGGAAGCTGAGGTTCAGGAAAACCACACAGCTAAGTAAGTGGTGGAGCCAGCATTTGAACCCAGGCTTATCTTCATGCAGAGGGATTGCTTTTAATCATCGTACTATATATAGCCTTTACAAATGCATCCCCAGCTCCAGTTTTAAATTGAGTTCCAGCAACGTGTGTGTGCATGTGCACATACATGCATGCAGGCTTCCACAGCTGCTCACTGAGAATTCAAAATTTGGAAGCACTATTTTTGACTAACTCAAATATCTGAGCTACATTTAGCACTTTTAAAAAGCTGGTTGATCATAGTCCTTGTGGTTCAAACCCATAATTTTCTGCATGGGGACTCTGGTGTTTCTCTCTCTCTCTCTCTCTCTCTCTCCTACACTTTTTCTCATGCAGTCCACAGGCATTTAATTTCTCACAGATGCCTTCAGTGCTGACAGGTATCCCAATATTAATGTGTGTACTTTAAAGATTTATCCTAAAAATGCTGATGACACCAATAGAACATGCAAGATTTGACCTTCACTTACACAGTGATTGGCATTGACTATAATTCCTTATGAGATTTCACATAATCAACATGCTGATGTGCGCAGCTAAAGTACATAATCAGTTGTTCTATATCAAAAATCACCTTGAAGTTGAGACAAAGAAGCAAATTCTCATATTTAACGGTCAGGAGAATCAGTTATTTGATATACAGTCAACTGTCAATAGTCCAAGTTAAGGATGTGCAGGAATAATAAGTGGATAAATGACATATCCACCCAAAGTTTAGTTTTCTAACCAGGTAAAGGGATCAAATAGCAGAGAGCTCACAAGTGGTTTGGGGCCAGGTGTGGTGAATCTCTCCCCCAGAGGAAAGCATGGAATGTGGATAAGAAATTAGAAGGGCATTTGGAGCTATGACTGCTAGTCCCAGCCCCACCTCCGATTGGATGTGACAGACATCTTCCTTTGCCTCCCAGATCATTGTCCACACCTACCCAACCTGCTCAGTGCCAGGAGATTGACACGTATGGACCTGCTTGCCCCCAGCCTACACCTGGGTTTGCTGGATAGAGAGCACCAGCAACACATCAGCAGGATGGAGAAGGAAGCAGAGGTGTTTGTTCCCCTAGCTTTCTTTCCCCTGTGGTGTCACAAAGTGGTGACTGTGTCCCTCCACAAAGGTCTTAGCTCCTTTCAGATGGGCCCCTCTGTATGCCCCTCTCTGTCTCTGGGTTCTGCTAATGGCTTCATGCCTTCAGACTTAGACACAGTAACAGCCCCACTGCCTATAACTCTAGGATTCTGCACCACCTCTTATGATTTTTCCCTATACCATGCGCAAACCTTTGAAAACACATCATCTCTTCGTTAAACCTTCCTTGAATAATCTGCTTTGAGTGTACGGGCACTGAGCCACTCTGTGACCCCAGGGGGGTCCCCTCGCCATATGCATCAACTTCCTAATTTACAGAATAAAGAAAATCTCATATGGAGGGTGGGCAGATGCAGATCTCTTTCTGTAAGATCCTAATGCCCACATCTCTGAAAGGGTTTTGTGCTACAGAATGAGCATAGAGATATTATTATGTCCACTCAAGTTGCTATCTTAAAGTCCTACCGGAACCACAGAACAGACAGGAATCGTATGCTAGAAATACGAGGTGGGATGGAAGTATAGGACGCATCCAACTAAACACGTGAATTTGATAAAAAAAAAATAAGAAAGAGATCAGAAGGATCAGGAGTGAGACTTTCTTTGAACTACTAGCTTTTCTAGCATTGTTCCAGTGGTGAATCAGACGTCCTACCTACCTTCTTGTTTTCTGCTCCTTTTCATCAGCTTCTCCTACTTAGAGCCTACTCAGGAAAGTCTTTGCTTTGTTGAAAATAAAGGTATCTTAAACTTTCTGACATAAAACATAAATATGCTCCATGATGAAAATCCTGGATGAAAAGTGAAACCTTCACTAAGGTCACCATTTGCTGACACCATGCCCCTTACTTCCTCCCAGTACCCCCACCTGATGTGGGGAGGGGCCCGGTCCATAACATTATGTCAGACTGGCTTTTCACATTATGATGTTAACTCCCAGGTAAGTTGTTAACTTTTAATAACATTCATTTATTTGTTCTGCCTTAGTTACCTATTATATACCCACCATGTGCCAGGAACTCTCCTAGGCAGTGGTAAACAAGAAGAATAATGTTCCTTTTCTCTTAGAGCTTATATTCTTGTGCTATTGTCCACAGTTTCTGTGTAATTTTGAAAGAAAATATTAGAGAGGGAAAATAAAAGCACTAATATTGATCTACAATATCCTTTACATACATATACAAACATAGACTACTGAGTATTCAAATATAAAATTTCAGACCACTAAATCCACCCCTCATGCTTCCTCCCTGCTCCCCACACACAGATATCGCAAATGAGAAAACAGACTGTGTGACCGTGAACAACTATCTCAACCTCTCTGTTCCTTAATCAATGACAGAATGAGCACTAGATCCCTGTGCGCTAATCTCTCCTGGTGTCTCCATGCTGTTGTTACCCCTTGGGCAGCTGGGAGGTGAGCTTAGAAAGGTAACCCCCCACCCCCCCACCCCCCCGGAAGCCTTCGGGCCTGTTTTCTCTCCCTGGCATCTCCCACTCCTTTTTCAAGACTCACCAGAAAGGCCCGTCTCAGCACTTCCAGACCGGGCTGGTCATGCACACCTCCAGTAACCCACCCTCCACCATTCACATTTCCTAGTTCCTGATTGTCTTTCCCCACTGGACTGTAAGGTCTGTGAGGCCCAAACCCGTCTCTCCCCTGTGCCCAGCAGGTGGCAGTCATGCTGAAAGGATTTGTGAATAAATGAAACTACCGAATTTTGCAGTGCATAATGCACACTTTGGCTCAGATTTTTTAGGGGAAAATAAGAATGTGTGTTATACATGGGTACGATGATCACATAATCGCGTGTATAACATGCACAAAAGCATGGGAGCACATTGTACACTGGAGCGCACTGTATGCAGCAAAATACGGTAATTTATAAAGGAACTCAGTACAAAAACTAGGTTGTATTCACAGAATTTTACATGGTAGAAAACTTGAGAACGCAAGAGCTCAACACCTGAATCTTTTAAAGTAATAATAATAAATTTAATCATGTTTTTAGTTAAGAGAAAATAGAAGACTACCCATTCTGGTCTTAATAAGTGAGGAACTAGGTTCTCCTTCTCACTGTCTTTTTTTCCATTCTCTTTTGGGGACCTTCTCTTGGGCCAATGGTAATTCATACACAGCAGTCCCTTTCCTCCCTTCACCCAGAGCAGCACACAAAACATGTCTCCCAGCGTAGGGAAAGGCAACTTCCTCCCAGAGTCTAAACGGGAGGCGAACAGACGATTCAGAGGGAGGGAGCCTTTTCCCTCCAAGCCCAAGAACCGCATGCACAGTCCTCAGGGTGGAGAAACGACTACGGAGAAACGCAGATGGCGTGCTGGCAGTCGGGTGAATTAATGTGATTGCATCAGGTAATGTTTCAAGTGAGATATTCATGTAATTCATGCAAATTCAGAAATAATTGAGGTTCGTGTTTCTAGGATAAAGTCATGGCATTTTGCTTTTACCTGAATTATCCCCAAAAAGGGTCATTTTTATTATTCCATATTCAATTATTCATAACCACATACTCACAGGTTTTAGAACCGTGAAAGGTCAGCCCTCTTTGATTCTGCAATTGTTTTCTTCTGAAGTCGGGAAGTGTTCCATGAATATGCACACGCACACAATGCCGACACTTCCCTCACTGTTCATTAACAGTGTGTGCACTGTATATTTCAAAGTCAAACAAATAATACCTGTCATGAACATGAATGTTTAATATCTCCTATATTTCATTTTAAATGAAATGTCAAAATGATGGAAAATATTTCCATGGAAGTTTGGAAAGGGCAGCATCTCACCAATATTGCCTTGTGAAATTCGGCACTGGTGCAAAAACATCGTTAAATCAGTACCACTGCTACTGGAATCAGATTGGGTTTGGGGGGTGGTACTTAATTGCCTTTGTCATTCCTGGCAAATGTCAATGTGAAACCTGTTTGCGGAGTCGATATGCTTTGGGGGACTGATGGGACCGCTGTCCTCTTTTCATCTGAAAATGGATGCTGTTTATTTACAGCCTGCTTCAATTCCCTGCTTTTGGTCTCAAAATACATTGTATTTGCATGTGATGCTCCTCTTAACATACACACCCTTCGTGCCTCTTCATTCTTTAAACCCTACTTCCCATTTTAAATGGCAAGAAAGTCAAACTGCTCTGACATCCCTTTTCTCTCCAACCCTTGGTCTGAATCTACTTGTACACGGCTATCCAGTCCCCTGCGCACAGACACCTTTAGGAATCCATAGGACAGATCTGCAACGGTGTGTGTGCACACTCTGCCTCATCCAGCTGCCCGTGCACAGACTGCACATAGCTATGACATTTTTCTATGCCCTAATTACATGACCTAACATGGAAAGAGGGAAATGAGATCTATTCTGCATAACAAGTCAGTGTAAAATATAGAAAGAGATAAATATTACTTAGCAACTAGTCTTTGCAGGGAACTTTGCACATGAGCCAGCATAGTCCCTAGTACATAGTAGTAGCTCCATAGTGATAGAACCATTGTTTAAAGGAGAAATGCTAACAGACCAGGACTGGGGGTGGCGGTGAGGCAGATTGGGAGGCAGAGTAGTAGGAACAGGAGCCAGAGATATGCATATGGAGGAAGAGAAGAGGGTACCCACAGATGGCTGGAGAAAGATGCAGGTGATAAAGGTCATGCAGAAAAAGTCAAAGAGCCAAAGAGTCCTGTGTCAGCAAAGCTACAGGAGGACTGACTGGTCCAAGTACACTTGGTGAGAACCCGAATGATTAAGCGTTCTCTACAAAAAAATGAGAATCTTCCACTCCTCTGAAAACGAAAGGCTCTCTTGATTTTATGATTAAAGGAACAGCTCCATCGGGGGGAGTTGGCTGCCACCCACATGCACAGCCCACTGAAACAGATGCCATTCACCTGGACAGTAAGGCACAGAAAATGACTGGCTACCCAGTTCCAAAGAGTGTGGGAAACAGAGCCATGTCTGTAAGGGTTCCCAGCCGTTCCCAGATGCAGCCTTTTTTTTGTAAAGCCTCCCTACACAATGCTGGCATTGGCAGTATATTTGCCAGCAAACAAACTACATTTGGTGGGCCATTACTTGTCTCCCTCACCTCCATTTTTTCTATTAGTCATTGATATACCTCAAAACTCTGCACACCTTCTGGCCTTCGCCAGGTAGTGCAGTTGGTTAGAGCATCATCCCTGATACATTAAGATCGTGGGTTCAGTCACTGGTCAGGGCACATACAAAAATCAACCAATGAATGAAGAAATGAGTGAAACAACAAACCTATGTCTCACTTTCTCATATTAATAAATTTTTTAATTTTTTTAAATAAATACACTGGAACAATCTCTATTTTTAAAAACTTCACAGCTCTGGTTGGTGTGGCTCAGTTGGTTGGAGCATCATCCTGTAAACCAAAAGGCCATGGGTTCAATTCCCAGTAAGGTCACGTGCCTAGGTTGCAGATTTGGTCCCCAGCCCTGCACGTACAAAAGGAAACCAATTGATTGCTGGGAACTGCTCTGCCTGGTTTCAGGAGTTGTAACTGCCCACCATGGCTAAGATTGAGTGAGCAACCTCCAGAATGCAAGCCACTAGGAGACAAAGTTTGTCTCTGCTTCATCCCCTGCCCTCAATTCTTGGTCGGTTAGTGAGAGATGGGTACGTCCCCTCAGAGGGGGACAACCTAAGCCAGATACGATCACTTGGGAGGCCATCATGCAAAGGCTTGGGGGGCTGCAACAAAGAGGGAGTAATGGACCCTCGTTCTCCAGCTATTCTGTCATAGCCCGAGTCCCCAGTTCCACCTGGGAGAAGCACTTCTTGGCTCTAATTCACTTAAGCCTAAAGACCTATGATGAGGAAGGAGGTGCAGCCCTGTGCTGGAAAGGATGGGTTCCCTGGTGATCAGGCCTAAGAAAGAATATGCAAAATCCTGTGAAACCTGCTTTGTTTATAATGCTCTCACTTAAATGATAAGGGTCCAAGCAAGAAGTTTGTTCCTCAAAGTTTTATGGCTCTTTAGCTATCTGGCCCTGACTGAGAATAAGCCCTCATAGTTCTTTGAATGCTATCTATTGTTTGATCCTTACCCGTATTCTTGTGCAAATGAACCCAATAAAAGCCCCTGAGGAAAGGGCTCTTGGCCCTTCTCCTTTGAGGAATTGGCCACCTTTCCTCCCCAAGCAGATCACATCTTGGTAGTTTCACTTTCATCCGTGGTGGATGGGGGGACTTTGCAGGCAAAGTCGCCCCCACAGTTTTGATGTTTCTCTCCCTCTCTTTCTCCTTCCCTTCCCCTCTGTCTAAAATCAATGAGCATGTCCTCAGGTGAGGATAAAAAACTACAGAGCTTCTGATCGTGGGTAAACACTGTTTCTACATTCGCATGATATAACCAAAGCAAAAGAGACAGGTGTTCATGCCCATATAGCCATTTCAGAGGGAAATGCAAGATTTCTATCTTTTAGAGATTCAGAAAATTGCTCATAGAGTCCCAGAACAAATATACATTGACCTCTAGGGTCAAAGGATGCTCAACTGGAAACCACTGATTAACTATGATTTTGCCCAGAAGGTAGCTGACCCCCTGGTAAACCTGTAGAGTGGTTCCCTCTGATCCTCTGCATTTCCATAGCTTTGTCTCTTTCTGTTGTCTCCCCTCCAACCCTTCTTTAGATGTCTAATGTCTCCTTAGCATATCATAACTTAGATCAATTTATTCCTTTCTCTTTTGATCACATTATTACATAGGTCAGATAATACTTTAATTCTTGAAACTTGGACATCATTATTTTCTATATCATATCATTTTTATCCCTTGCAGTAATTAC
Organism: Sturnira hondurensis; assembly: GCF_014824575.4. Classification (NCBI taxonomy): domain Eukaryota; kingdom Metazoa; phylum Chordata; class Mammalia; order Chiroptera; family Phyllostomidae; genus Sturnira; species Sturnira hondurensis. Next base: position 1,803,627 of record NW_028080827.1, on the reverse strand, counting down.
AAACAGTGCTTCAGTCTTCAGATGCAAGGAAGGTCACGTATGCTTTTCTCAAGACTGTTCCAAGTCCAACAGAACCTTCTAGGCACTCCCTGTTTTTGCTTGGATGGTTCAAGGGCACCAAGCACTTACACAGTCCATAAAGAAAGGCCCTGACCCCCTCTCTGAGAAGGATGGATCAGCTGCCTTCCCTGCCCTTGCCTTTCTCAGCCTCATAGTAGTGCTATCAAGCCTTCTTCAGTGGCTACTGGTCTATGCAGCTTTGCTTAAGCAGATCCCAATGCCGCTTCCTCCATGATAAGTAATCTGGGCCCTAAACACCACCACAATTAGCTAGCAACCAGTCCAGAGCCCTGGGAGGTGCGCTCTGAGATCCTGCTGCCTTAGAGGCATCATGCCAGCATGAGGCCAGGCACCCGCCCATTCACCCATCCATCCTTACGGAACTTGCAACCGCTCCCCCTCTCCCAGGGGCCTTTTCCTCCACCGAAACCAGTGTCCTGCCATTACCTTAATAGCATGGTAGAAACACAGAGGCCTGTTTACTCCTGTGAGGGTTAAGGGCTGGAGAGAGGAAAAGGAGGTTGATGGGCAAGGGGGAAATTCCTTCCACCTCTTCCTAATGAGGTAGCCAAGACAGACATTCATTTGGCATTAAAACCTGGCCTGAACTGATATGTGGCTATTTATGGTCTCTATTTATCCTAATCACTATAAATAATCATATATTGCTATAGAAATACTGATATATTTGATTATTGCGTGCTGTCCCAGACTGTCCTAGAGGTCTTCTATGGTAGATATGTTATATTTTCAAAGTTCAAACAATTCTGAAACCTAGCTGTTCAAAGTTTTAGAAAAAGTAACAGTAAACCAGTATATTCCAGTCTTTGAGGAACAACTTTTGCCAGGAGAAAGCAGGCCTAAGAACACTCATTTCTTCCAGACCTTAATCAGGATGTTTTGTTTTAATACTGAGTCATTTCACAAGGCCTAAAATTTAAACCATTAAAATGCAAGATCTGTGCACCATAGACATTCTTATTTCTGAACTCCTTACCTTGGACAGTCTTAGGGGTGAAGTGAGATTCAGGGATGGGGGGGATGAGGGCTTGAAAGTCAGAGACGAAGTGAGAGTTAAAGGCATCACTTGATTTTTTTAAGTTCAATAGCTCTTTTTTATGGTCATAAAATAGATATGAATATCATTATAGCAACCAGATGGCTATATGAAAATGTCATGAACTCCATGAGAGAAAGAAAGAAATCTTCACAGCTACTAAAGGAGAAACAGTAGCTGCTCCCAGGAGGTCTAAGGCCCCTGAGAGGTCGATGGCACCAGAAGTCCGGCAGTGAAACGCCGTTAAGCCCACAGGTCAGCACAGGGAAGCCACAGGCCTGCTTCGTGCAGATGGCACAGCAGGGATCCTCACGGGCTTTGTTTTGTATTGTTTAATGTGAATAGCTTGCCACCGTTAAAACTTGGAAGTGTTCACAAAAATACCTTGGTATCTGTTTTGTCAAAAAACCTAAAGGCCTGGCAACACTGCGCCCTCATTTGTGCACAGCAGCAATCGCCCAGAGTCAAGAACAGGCGCCTCACCTCTCCACTTGACCTCTCCGTTTCACCCCAGGCCCCATGTTCTCCCTGGAGCTTCTGGCCCCTACCAGCATTCATGAGTGAGACACGGGGTTTGGCCACCCCAGGACCTCTGGGACATGCCATTAATTCTGAGATGGACCAATGACACATGGGGGTTACCCATGACTGTGGACAGCTGGGGAAAGCTTTCTGGGCAGGGGGGCCAACAGCCTGGCTCCAAAGCACACGTCAGAGCAGAAATGACCAGTAAAATGATCCTGGAAAACCCCAAAGGGAAACCCTAGGAACTGAGAAGTCAGTGAAGATTTTTGAAAAGTAAAACAAGACTGGGGAGCAGGGGGTGCAGGTACCTTAGCTGAAAAGAACCACAGGGAACAACTAGTATAATTATTTTCACTAATAAATAATTTTTTGCTTTTTTCCCAGCCAAACACAAACATCCTTAATATTTCTGGTATACCTTCTAAGAACAGGTGTTTTACCTATGTGGCCTCATTTACTCTGCACAACATCCCTGGGAAGCAAGTGTTGTTATGTCAAATTTAGAAATAAAGAAAGTGAGCCCTAGAGATTCTAAGTTACTTCCTCAAGGACACTAGCTTATAATTGTTATAACCAAGACTCAAACTTAGGTTTTCATAACTCTCAAATTAATTCACTTTTCATTATACCACTAGCCCAAAGTAAACGTTTATCTTTGTCCACCAAGAAAGTAATTACTCAAATAATCGAAGCATCCTAATTCTTTTCTTCTCTCCTATTAATAAAAGTCACTCTCAGGATCTGACATAAGCCAATAATACCTTAGTGTAAATTTAAGTCATTTTGGAGTTTTAATGAACACCTGAATGATTTTTTCACCAAAGTAAAGAGATAAATACTCTAGGGTAGAAGGGTACTTCCTGCTGTTGCTGAAGTCACAAAATTGGTTTTTTAAAACCATACTTAGGTGTTGGAAAAGGTCATCAAGGGGACATGACTGCTGATTGACCCACCAGTTGGACCCTGGTAATCGGGGGCTTCTCACTCCCTCCCCTGTCTTCAGAATGCACATTCTGCCCACCGTTCCCACCGTGGGAGACGTTTTCAGGGATGCAGGCTTGAGAGCAATGTGTTGTTGAGGCCATCTGGACAGTACATGGGACTGAACCCTGTCCAGGCCTCTACATAAATTTTTGAGATTCTGTCACGTGGGTGCAGAGATCTACTCATCTTTCCCCCATCCAAAATCAGCCTCGTATGTAAGTTCCCTTGCTGATTAAATCCACCAACTACCAGTCTGGAATTGTCTGCCTCTTTCTCTGGCCTCTTCCTGCCCTCCATGCACTGGGGACAGTTTGCAAACCAGCATTAAGTCCTCACCAAACTTGCAAATACGATCCAGGAGATATGCCCAGGGACCACATGTTTAAGTTTCCTCTGTCAAACCCTGACCGGCCCAGTCACAGCCTCCCAGCAAGAAGACAGTCAGGGAACAATAAAGCACTGACCCCCAGCCAGTGCAAAAGCCTCTGGCATCCGGGTGCCTACCGCATGGTCTCAGAAAACTCAATTATTAATATGAATGTATGAACATCGTTTTGTTGTGATTAGATTTCACTTTAATTTAAATTTTGTTGAAGCCACAAGGGAGCAAAGAAGCAGTCTCGTGAAATAAATGAGTCAGGCTCAGTTTTATTTTTCATGTTTGCAAGCCAAGATTATCGGCAAATCTTATCAGTCAGGCGGCAAATTACCAAGAACTCCATTAAAAATGTGTATAGTCATTTTCATTTTTGAAAGATTCAAGACTATAAATAATTAAATGCATTAGACATCTGTTATTTATGAGTTGAAATGACAGTTTTAATTTAGTTCTTCATTTAGCTGCGCCTGACGTACTGTGACTCTAAAGGAAAACACAGGAAATATCTAAAAATGACATCATTCGGAGCCTGCAGTGACCATAGGTGCAAATCAAAACCTGGTTATTTTCACTTCCCTCCAAGGCCTGTCAAGACACAATCTTCATTCATGACCTGTGTTATCTGTCCTCGGAAATTCTGATTGGCTGACAGACCAGGCCCGGATCTGCTAATTTCACAGTGCAAATAAGGGAGCTTAGCACGAGCTGTGGGCATGCTCCCAATTAATTATACATGAGAAACTAAGTCGCCAGATCAGATCTACAAACCACTTCAGGGAAATGCCAAAGAATTCAAACCACCTGCCCTTGCCTTTCCCAAGAAAAGTTGTTGCTTGGGTTTCCCAAACATGTACAAAACCTCACAGACTAGAGAAAGAAAAAGGCAAAACACAGATTCAGGAGTCGTTATTTGGAAGCCAAGGGATAATATGTGAATAATTAAGGTGCACTACAGTCATTAAAATCTGAAAAATGAGAGATCATTTTTGGAAACATAGGCTCCTGCATCACTCAGCCCCACAAACCCACACACATCAGCCTTGTGCCCTATGTGACAAGACACCTTTAGATCCCTGGCTAAAAAGAAGTACAATTATCTGCAGTTGGAACATTCCAGAACTGTGATGAATCCTAAAGTAATCCTACCCTTAAGTGATGGGGAATCACAGCACCCTGGCCTCTGTCAGAGCTTCCGGAAGTGTGACAGGTCACATTACCTGTACACTGTCACCTAAGAGGGGCGCCATGTGATTGAGCACAGAAAATTTTGACTACAGGCTATAGTTTAGAAATTACTGTAAGATTTAACGTTTGGTAACTGATTCCAATCCAGAGATTGATTGATTGATTGATTGATTGATTGATGTGCAGTTTGTCAAGTTTAAAAAATTTGCTTGGTGAATTTTCATCTGTGTGTTTGTGTTTCACACGTACAAGACTCAAAGCACTGGGACTCTTGAGGAAAAAGAACCAGCCCAGAATTAGATTAATTCTGTGCCCTTAGAATTGATTAATCATCTAACATGAATGTATGTTTCAGGATCATTTGCAACTACATGTTCTTTGGGGAAAGGACCAATTCTTTTCCCCATGTACAGAATAGAAATCAGGAAGCAAACCATTACATTCCAGCAGAAATGGTGCACAAAAGGTAAGAGCTCCCCTGGCTCCCCACTTCTGCACCTTTCCAAACCCCCAGCTGGGACCACCCTGCTCTTCTTCAGCACTGGAACTAATCCTCTGGTCAGAGAAATACAAGAACCAAGCCTCTGGGACTCACCTGTTGAGCCTGTGGATGCTCCTGCCCAGACCTTGGATCCTAGATTGGGGGCAGGAGTCCTTCTCGCCTTGCTTCCTACAACAAACACCTGCCTCCTCTACCAGTGCCCGCATTGTCCTCAGAGCTCCTGAGCACTTGCCTTCATCTCCTCTAGTTCCTCTAGGAGATGGAATCAGCCTTTCTTGACCTTCTGTGCCTGTTCTCCAGAAAGTAGTGTCCTATGCTTTAAACTTACTGCCCACAACAAGTTCGGACTCTGTGATTTGGCCAGCCTGAATGCCTGCCATGACCTTCCTGAGGCTCCCCAGCCACCACAGCCACCAGCTGCCTCTGCTGAAAACCCCCAGGGTTTGCTTTGCCCACTTTCCTTCTCACCTGCCCCACCCAGCTGGTTTCCCAGCCTCCAGGACAACCCAGTCTCACAATGGCATCCCAGATCTGATAACCAGGCAGTTAGCTTTTCCCTCTGCTCCAACAACAAGCCTGATTGACAGCTTTTCAGGGATTTCTGACTTCCCCAGCTGCTAGGCCTGCACCTCACCCAGCTCTGTATTCCCCTGCTCAAATTAATCTAGACAGGAGATGATTTAGCTTGTAATGGGGGGTTAATTACAAAAGTGGTAACATTTCTAAATAAAAATGAGCTCCTCAACTTTAAAAATCTAAATTAAAATAAAACCAAAAAGAAATCATTTTTGGTACAAACCACGACCCCAGTTCCTTACCCTTGCAAATGCTTCTGCCAGCAGAACCCGTCCTTTTAAGCAGAGCCAGCTTCATGCAAGTACAATCTGAGCAGTCACACAGAGCCTCGCCTGCCCTCGGAAGCACCCTGCACTTGGCTTGATGTCCCACTGTTCCTGCCTAGAAATTCCTGATTTTATCTTTGAAATCGTGTTTTGTAAGTGAAGCCCAGTGGTACAATGGAGCATGCTAGTGAGCAGAAGCAAGTGCTTGATATGCAAATTCCCTGTAGTTCCTTTCATCCATTAACATAGAAGGGTCTCATTGCCCCATGAGCCTAGAATTCTGGTGGACTCACGATGCATCTATAGGACTCAGAGTGATAACAAGCTACATGCTATGTCTAGAATTGAGTCTGCAGGGGCTCTGACAGCCCCAAGAGGCCACATTTCTGTTCAGACCAGAACCTGCTTCAAACACAGAAAGCAATGGTTTTCGAAGAATGCCCACAGAACCTTATCACATCCTTTCTTGTTACTTGAGTTCCTGCCAGTTACTTCAAACCAATTCTATTGAAAATGATGACATGAAAGGAAAGGAAAGCCTAGAGCAAAGGTAGAAAGTGTTGGTAGACCATATACCAAGAAGTGAAATTAAAACAGTTGATTAGTTTTGGGCTGTGTTTCCACTCTTCTGGTCAGAACAAAAGACATAAGCATTTACTTTGCATGAAACATAAATTGTGTAATTTCAGTGCTTCCATACTCACATTGAACCTCCTTGTATTTGCTTTTAAAATTGGTGTGATATAATATAAAGCTGAACAGTAAATTTTATGTTAATAATTTAAATGTTCAATTTGTCTTTACTTAAAAAGACATTACATAGCAAATAAAAATCACCATGACAAGTTGTGAGAGACTATGGGAGAAAGAAAAAACTTTTTTAGTATTTTTAACATCACTCCTTCACACTTTTTGAACAAGAGGCCCCACATTTTCATACTGCATGAGGTCCCACAAACAGTATGGCTGGGAACAGGCTAGCAGGACAAACTGGATGGAACTTCCCTGTGCCCCCAGGCTGGCAGGAGGGCAGCCTCCTTCTCCGAGCCTGTATGTTTGTCTCTGCATCTTCCTCCTGGGACCCCAGTGCTGTGGCTCCTGTGCCCCAGAGCTGGGTTCCAACTCTGACCTGACAAACTGACTTTGAGTCCTGCATGGCTGACTCTGGAGTGGCACAGTTTTGGCCACTGTGCCTTAACTCTCAGGCCATTCACGCCCGAGGAACTCCACATCGCCTCTTCACCTCTGCTCACCAGGATATTACTGCTCACACACTTAACACTGTTCTTCTACTCTCTCCATCATCCCCAGCAGCCCTGTCTTCTTACCAGGGTCCTCTGCCCAAGCAGCAGGGCCAGTTCCTGGCCACATGAAGCCCCTTATTGGTTCAACTTCTTTCTTGGGTTTTCTGTCACCAGGGATCTGCCACTTGGTACTGCTTGGCTCTCTCACCAACTGCTGATCCCTGCAGATGGTCAGAGTGTTGGGGACAGGTGTTGCTGGCAGAGGGAGGCGAGCCCTGGCCCGTGAAAGCAGCCTCGTGGTTACTTGGTTGTTAATTAAGTAACCTCAATCAAGCAGCCTCCAATGTTACTTGATTGCTTTTGATAGAACCAAAGTCCAAACATTCTGGACTGTATATATCAGAGGTTCTTCTCCTCTGCTTATTAGAAAACCTAACGAGGAAATCTGAATAGAAACCGATGCTGGGCTCCCATTGCAGAGTTTTGGTTAAATCAGTCCAGTGTTGGGCCCAACACTCATATTTTTTATGCTTCCTCAAAGGACACCGGTGTGCAGCCAGTGCTGAGAAGCAGCCATGATACAAAGAGCTGCGCTGGGCCTAAGGAGCAGAGCTAAGAAAGTAAGACAAGACCAACGGTGGTCACCATGAGATCACCACTTATTCCACCTCTTGTGTGGCTCTGGGTGAGTCACTCGTGTCACTGAACATTGCTTTCTTCCTGTGCAGAACAGAAATAATTGTAGGTAATCCTGCCTTAGATGCTATAAACTAATATTAGAACAATAATACATTCCTGATACATGCCTAATAATTCATAATTTTATCAATTTTTCACAGTTAGCAGACCCTAATGTAATCAGGGCCTACTTGGGGGTCAGTGGGTGCTACTGCAAACTGAATGTTTGTGTCCCCCCAAAATTCATAGGTTGAAACCTAATTCCCACTGCGCTGGTAGTTGGAGGTGAGACCTTTGGGGAGCGATTAGGTCATGAGGCCCCCATGCTTACAAGGGACTCCAGGGAGCTCTCCAGCCTCTCAGCCCTGTGAGGTCATTAGCAAAAAGTCCCACCAGCTCTGAACCAGGAACCAGGCCATGCCAGACACCAAATCTTCCAGTGCCCTGGTCTTGGACTCCCAGACTCCAAAACTGTGAAAAATAAATTCCCATTGTTCATAAGCCACCCAGTCGTGGTATTTTGTTGCAGCAGCCTGAATAAATTAAGACAGGTGGGGAGGTGGGGAGTGTGTAAGCAAACAGAGGTGACCCAGTTCGGGTCACGAAGACACCTGGCTGGCACACTTAGCTTCGTCTCTGACAACTTCTCCGGCCTGACAAACATTTTGAGAAATGAGTATGTTAGTGAAACACAAACCCAAACTTACCAGCAACATTCTTTTTTTAAAAAAAATATTTTATTTATTTGTCTTTAGAGGGGAAGGGAAGGAGGGAGGAAGAGAAACATCAATGTATGGTTGCTTCTCATGCATCCCCTGCTGGGAACTGGCCCCTGCGGGGAACCGGCCCGAATCCCAGGCATGTGCCCTGACTGGGAATTGAACCCTGATCGCCTGGTTCACAGGCCCGCGCTCAATCCACTGAGCTACACCAGCCAGGGTCCAGCAACATTCTTAATGATTCCCGTTACTTGTTTTTTAAATGTATCCACTTATTTATTCACAGAGAGATGTTTATCAAAGTATAATGATCCCTTAAGTGAGTGAACCGCCCAATCTTGCTCATTAATTTCAAACACCCTGGTCAAGAAATTTAATGAGACTGTGAAAGCAGCATGTCCTGTATCTTGTCAGCAGGTCGTCCATCGTTCTTTCATTTTTTTTCCTCTTCTTCCCTCCACTACTTTTCTCTTGCTTTGGCTTTCTTTTCTTCCTCTTTCATCTCCTCTGAGCAATTCCCATTAGGAGGGACTTTCCCAAAGGTATCTAGTCCACTTCTTAGCTGATTTCACTATGAAAGCAACTCTGCTGAAAGCGAGGAGTCAGCCTTCTCCCGAGGCAGTCCAATCACTTCCCTCGTGTCACCTGCAGCCTCAGACAAGCCAACACAAACCTGCAGCACTTACCACTGCAGGCCTCTTTCCTCCTGGAGCATGACTGGTTCCCAGCTCACTGACAGCAGCCCTTTCCTAATTAGAGGGCTCCTGCTTCCTCTCTTCCCTTTCTCTCACTAAAGGCTGTCTTCAAAAGGTAGGGAGTTTCCCTCAACGCCCTCACTTGTTGTTTCATAGGGTCACTATGGGACTGGCTGAGGGTCTTGGCTCTCCCAGCCCTTACCCAGCAGACACCATGTGGAGCTGGCCAGCGTTGGGCATTGACAGTGTTCTGGAGTTTAGTTGTTCTGATAGGTCTGTAGTGGTATCTCATTATTGGTTTAATTTGCATTTCCCTAATAGCATATTGTGTGAAACATCTTTTCATATGCTTATTTGTCATCTGTATATCTTCTTTGATGAGGTTCAGGTCTTTGGCCCACTTTTTAATTACATTGTTCTTCTTTTTTATTGTTGCATTTTAAGAGTTCTTCTATATTTTGAATAATAGTCCTTTATCAGATATGTCTTTTGCAAACATTTTCTATCAGTCTTTGGCTTGTCTTTTCATTCTCTTGCCAGTGTCATTCACAGGGCATAAGTTTTAGATTTTAATGAAGTCCACTTTATCAATTATTACTCTAATGGATCATGCCCTTCTTTATCGCTAATAATGGTCCTTACTCTAACCTCTGCTCTGTCATAGATCCATTCTTAAAGAAAAATACCATCAAATGGTAAGCAAGTCCCACCTTGCTTGAGCAGTGAGTTGCTGAGTACCCTAACTGTGGAGAATGACCAGGGCATGTGCCCACCCCCATGGCATTAGCACAGAGAGTCAGCTTCGGCTTGTAAACCACAGTGAATTATCCCCGATAAGGACTTGTGCACAGGCCTGAGTCTGTTCGCCGACCCAGTCCATTCTCACCTGGGTCCTAGAGCCAGGATCTTGTGCTCCTTCAAACTCTCCCCATCTTCCTTTATGAGCCATGAAGTCAGTCCTTCACAGCATCCTCCTTTGGTTCCTTCCTGCCAATGACACAGGTTTACCTGGGTGGCAACGCGCCTTGTCTGGGCACCACTAACAAGTTCTGGATATGTGACTGTCCCTGGGAAACACTGTAAGAGTGAACAAGCGTAGACTTTGGAGTCCCACTCCTGGGGTGCGACCTCAGACTGGCCCCAGCTTCCTCATTCCTAAGATGAGAAAGGAGGGGTGGTGGGGAATACGAAAATAAACTTCCTCATAGTCTGTAATGAAGGTTTCGGGAGATATAGTATGTGAAGTACCTAATATGGCCTGGTATTTAGTAAGTGCTCAGAAAATGGAAGGAACTATCTCCCCAAAATTGCTCATTCATTACAAAGGGGAAAAATAGTAACAGTGGAAAAAATTTGAGAGACACCACCTGGAGCAAATAATCAATGCTAATATCGCCAACAATCTGACATCCGGTACCTCCTGATTGGGTGCCCTTCTATTATACCCCTGCCAACAGGCATCCTGAAGCTACTTACGAAGAAACAGCAGACAAATCCAAACTGAGGGGTGTTCTGCAAAATAATTGGTCTGTATGCTTCAAAGATGTCAGTGTTCTAACAGACAAACAAAGGCTAAGGGACTGTCCCAGATTAAAGAACTAAAGAGACAGGACAACTCAGTGCCATGTGTGATCTCGTGTTGGATCCCGGACCAGGGGAAACAATCACCATAAAAGACACTATTGGACATGGACAAAGCCAAAGGGGGGTAGGATCGAGGGTGGGAGGTGGGGATGTAGCTTGGGTAGGGGGAGTGGTGGATACTTAAACAACGATAAAACACAGAAAAAAAAGAAAAATTAAAAAACAGACATTATTAGAACAATTGCTGAACAATTTTTCTCTAGGTTTTAAATTAGTTCAAAATAAAAAGGTTTTCAATGCCAGGGAAGATTACTCTTCAGTGCTAATGATAAAAGGAAATCAAGTTCACTGCCATACTCTTGAAAAGGGTCCTTCGGGGAAGCACTTCCCACCCTGAGGGTGACCCCATTCACAGACACAGGGTATCGGGTCAGTCCCGCCCAAAGCGACACTCTGAGGTTTGTGCTGGTGAAGCGCTTCCCTGAGAAGAAATGGCCTTCCGGATACACAAACACATACACAAATATACTGTGCACACACACACCAATACACAGGGGAGACACAAACACACACATACAGAAACTCAAACACACACTAAGAGATAGACTCATAAGCAAACACATAACACAAACACACAGAGACACACTGAATATGTTTGAAGGTTGAACCTTAAGATCTGTCTCCCCTTTAAATTTCAATTTATCTGTTGTTCTACAACCTGGAGCCTTATAACGGCATCCTCACTGGCCTGCTATTTTCAGTCTTTATNTCAGAAAATGGAAGGAACTATCTCCCCAAAATTGCTCATTCATGACAAGGGGGAAAAATAGTAACAGTGGAAAAAACTTGAGAGACACCACCTGGAGCAAATAATCAACGCTAATATCGCCAACAATCTGACATCCGGTACCTCCTGATTGGGTGCACTTCTATTATACCCCTGCCAACAGGCATCCTGAAGCTACTTACAAAGAAACAGCAGACAAATCCAAACTGAGGGGTGTTCTGCAAAATAATTGGTCTGTATGCTTCAAAGATGTCAGTGTCCTAACAGACAAACAAAGGCTAAGGGACTGTCCCAGATTAAAGAACTAAAGAGACAGGACAACTCAGTGCCATGTGTGATCTCGTGTTGGATCCTGGACCAGGGGAAACAATCGCCATAAAAGACATTATTGGACATGGACAAAGCCAAAGGGGGTAGGATCGAGGGTGGGAGGTGGGGATGTAGCTTGGGTAGGGGGAGTGGTGGGTACTTAAACAACGATAAAACACAGAAAAAAAAAGAAAAATTAAAAAACAGACATTATTAGAACAATTGCTGAAGGTTGAGTATGAAATGTGCATTAGATTATAATATTACAATGTTAAATTTGATGAATTTGATTATTGTGTTGCGACCATACGAAAGAATATCCTTGTTCTTAGGAAATCCATGCTGAAATACTTAGAAGTAAGGGGAATCATGTCTGCAGCCTGCTATCAAATGATTCAGAAGAATCTCATCACTTCGCAGACTAGGCAGATTAAGAAAGAGAACACTACTGTGGCAAAATACTAAGAACTGGATGAAGTAAACACTGGAGCTCTTGGTGCCACTTTCTGTTCTTGTGCATTGCAATTTTTCAGTAGGTTTTAAATTAGTTCAAAATAAAAAGGTTTTCAATGCCAGGGAAGATTACTCTTCAGTGCTAATGAGAAAAGGAAATCAAGGTTCACTGCCATGCTCTTGAAAAGGGTCCTTTGGGGAAGCACTTCCCACCCTGAGGGTGACCCCATTCACAGACACAGGGTATCGGGTCAGTCCCGCCCAAAGCGACACTCTGAGGTTTGTGCTGGTGAAGCGCTTCCCTGAGAAGAAATGGCCTTCCGGATACACAAACACATACACAAATATACTGTGCACACACACACCAATACACAGGGGAGACACAAACACACACATACAGAAACTCAAACACACACTAAGAGATAGACTCATAAGCAAACACATAACACAAACACACAGAGACACACTGAATATGTTTGAAGGTTGAACCTTAAGATCTGTCTCCCCTTTAAATTTCAATTTATCTGTTGTTCTACAACCTGGAGCCTTATAACGGCATCCTCACTGGCCTGCTATTTTCAGTCTTTATCTCCAATTTATCCTGTATACTAGCTCGAGTATCATTAAAATATAAATGTGATTACACGAACACTTGCCTAAAAACCTTCGATGCCCCCCCTCAACACTGAACAAATCCCCTCTTACTCTCCTCACACCACCTCCAACAAGAGCCGGCTGTGTACAGGATTCCTCCAGAGTGATTACAGGTAATTGGAGGGGCATTAGATTACATCAGAGAAAACCACTATAAATTGAAAACGATTACCATGTATGTACTTTTCTTGAAGTGAAGTAACTCAACTCTTTTATCCTTAACCAGAACCACCTTGGAACACCCAAAGGGTAATTGATTCAATTTCTGTCCTTTCTGCAGTGACTGTCACCTTGGCTGTGCATTTGAATGACCCGAGGAGCTGGAACCACCCCCCACACCAGATTTGGAGTCAGAACGTCCAGGGGTGGGTGGGGCCTGGGTGGGTGGGGCCCTCCCACATCCACACACCCAACTCGTTCCTATGAATGAAAGGAAAATGACAGAACAATCCATCCTTCCTAGAGCAGGCACTTGTAAGTCATGGTGCTTGTATTTATGCCCCTTTTGGCTTCGGGTTATCTGGTGAACCGGGCTTATGTGTCTTTATCCTGGGAGACTAATAGTAGGACCTCAACAGGTAACATTAAGAGTTACTCTTTGGGGGGCAGTATATAGAGATTAGGCATTCTGTATGTCTTTACCTTATTAAACAAATTGTAACAATCCTTCAAGTTAGGTATTATTATCCCCATTTTACAGATGGTAAAACTGAGGCTCAAGAGAATAAGTGATATGCAGCCAGGTCACATGCTAATAAAAGATGATGCCTACATTTGAACCTTCAGATACATCTAACTCCCAAGTCTTTGCTATTTCTACCATCACTTCCTACTATGCCTCATGTCTGTTTAGCAGATAAGACTCAAAGAAGTAAGTCTTTGATATCTCTCTTCTTACATAATTTCTAACTCTCAAACAATTAAATTCTGGCTGCAGCTTTTATGTTGCCTTAGAACTAATATCAGAAATGATCCTTGGATGTGGACACTGCTGTGGAAAACCCTGGCCACCAAGGCTGTGTCCCAGCACATTGTCCCTGTCTGAACCTGCACTTCACGTAACTGAACAAAGGAAAAGAGTCTGGGAGCAATTGCTCCCAAATGTCTAAGTAAGTGAGTAGCTCTCAAACAGCAGGGGATGGTGAGCCCTCAAATGCCCAGAACCACGGGGAATCCGTGAGATCTCGCACAGAACTTACATGTGCCCCAGCCCTTAACTATGAGTTGAAAAATTGATAGGCCAGGCTTGATGGTGAAGGCAACCTGTTAATGCAAAAGCACTGGCTGAAAATCCTCATTCTCAGGGTACTTCGGATGCTTGTCCGTAAACATTTTATCACCTCAGAACTCAGTCGACACAAGGTCATGGTGATGCTGTGAAGGTGGTTGACTATCAGAATCTCATGAGCACTAAATGTCAAACAATAAACCAGTCCAAAGATTAATTCACACCTGTGGCAAAGCATTTCCTTGCACTAGGCAGTAGCTTATGGTTCTAAAAACACTGATGTGGGGAGGTAAAACCGAATGCTCTCCTGTAGCCTTCCAACAACCACTCTGAGATGAAGGTAAATGTGTCTGCATTAGTTATCTATTGCTGCATTAAAAAATACCCCAATATTTACTGGTTTAAGAAATACATTTATTATCTCACAATTTCTGTAGGCCAGGAATTCTGGAGGGCTTAGGTCTGTCTCCTGGCTCAGGGTCTCTCGGAAGCTGTGGGCATCGCAAGGCTCAGCTGCAGGAGGACCACTTCCAGGAGCACCCACAGGGGCGGGAGCAGCACTCAGTCCCTTGTGGGCAGTTGGACTGAGGGCTCAGTTCCTCACTGACTGGTGACTGGAGGCCTCCCTCAGTTATTTGCTCTGTGGGCCTCTCTACAGGGCAGCTCACGGCAGGGCGGCTTGTTTCTCTTAGAGTGAGCAAGCAAGAAAGCAAGCCAATGGGTGTGGGAGGAAGCCAGTCTTCTTGTAACCTGATCACAGAAGTGACACCCCATCACCTTTGCTGTGTTCTATTGGTTAGAAGCAAGTCACTAGGTCACACTCAAGGGGAGGGGATTACCCAAGGGCCTGAATGCCAGAAGTCGGGGCTCACTGGGAGCCAACTTAGAAGCTGCCTATTTTGGTGTCCTTGGACTTGGTACAACAGAAGCATTCAGGCCAGGCCTCAGGATGAGCCCTTCCCACGCTCACTCCATAAGCTCGGGTGCACCTGTCCCAGAGGAAGCAGGCTCTTGTTTCCGTGGGATTGATTCCACTTTGCAACAGTCCCTGATAATCTCTGCTTCATCCTATTAGAGTAATACCACAGAAAACACACACACACACGAATGACAACTTTTCTCATTATTTTGAAAGCAGACTAACATCCTGAATGAGTGAACTTCACAAAAGAGGTAAAAAAAGAAAAGGCCCTCTAAATATCAGACAAGAGACTGAGTTCAAATGTTTCCTTCAACAAGAAATAATTATATGACCTTAGGCACATTACCTAACCTTTCCTCACCTACTGAAATAAAAAAAAAAAAGACTAAGAAGAGAAAAATATGATTCTAATACAACTGTTGAAATGTTCCCATCCAGCTTGTCTCCAGGGAGAATTCTCACAACCCCTCCCTTAGGTGACCAAGGTCAAAGAAATCATTTGTCCTATTTCCACATATCCCCAAGGGACCCTGGAACACTGGTCAGTCGGTAACCTCTGTCAGTGAATTTAAATTCCCACAGTAGCCAAAGGGGGGGAAGATCACATAGATACAATTTTCATTTTATTAATAGGGAAATAAGCACAGATTCAATCCTTTTTGTGGCCACACAGTACTGTGAGGTGTCAGGCTTCTTACACAGTGACAATTAGGGGCAACAGAAGTCCAAATGTGGATATAGAGCAATCTCATTATTACTGAATAAAAGCTGTCTGCTAAAGGAGCTGGTTCTATTTTTTCGATAACATATCATACATAATCAGCACCATCCCATTTAACTTACACGTGACTTTGGATAAACTACTTAACTTTCTGAGCCTCAGTTTGTTCAGGGTAAAAGGTGGGAAAGAAATAACTCTCCCAGCAATTGGTTGTGAGTATTAAGTTAGATACACTGTCTAAGGCACCTACACAACACATGGTTGAAACATTATGTTTTTATTATAATTATTCATCTTCTTGACTGCCTCAGAAAGAAAAACCATGCACTGTGTTTAAGGTGAGGATACTTAAGTTTGGGGTTATAATAAACATACTTTAAATAATTTCTCTTTTCAGATGATCATCTACCTGTTCTTCTTTCAAGTACCAAAGTGTTAACCAGGAAACTTTTGAGATTGGTCCCCAGGAATGTTCAGGGGCTAAGGAGCCTGGGACCCCACTCGCACAGGGTTTTCTTGGAACCTGGAATTTCCCTCCCTTAATATATGTCCCCGTCAGAACCTTTGTATTCCTCTAAATTCTGTGACTCCTTTTTTTCTTGTCACCAAACTCCTACATGCATATGTTTTCTCGGGCAAGTTACTATCATTTCACTCAGCACTGAATTTTTTCTCTTAATGTTTACACGTAACACCTGGGAATGTGTTTCCAGGTTTTCCCTATTATTTTTATTTTATGGCAACAATGCTTCTAATAATGAGTGTATGAAAGGTGCTTATAACAGTGCCTGACACAAAGTTTCCAGAGAATGTTGGGATTTGTGTGGCTGGACCAATACTAGCCGGCTAAGAGTTATGGAAACTAACTCTGCACCAGGCACTGTCAGCCAATGGCTTTTTCGTTGGGGCCAGGTTATCCAGAATCAATGCATTTACCAGGACGTTTTTAAGCCGTTTAATTGGTATTCAAATTGATGGTCCAGACTCTTTCTCCTTCACAAAAACAGATGCTGGATGAGGCACAGGACGCAGCAATGTTCCTGCGGAGGATGTTCTTTGAAACAGCTCTTGCAATCTCATCATTCCCAGCAGTCTCACACATAAAATTTTTGATAGCTGACAATTTAACACATCCAACCAGAAACAAATCATCATCGTTAAGCATCACTGATAGGCCATCCACTAAGCAGATGTGTGAGAATTTGTGTTGTAATTACCTACAGAAGAGCTGCCAGCAGCTATGGCCCCAGAAAAATTTTTTGAGCACACAGGAATATTTTATATCTATTGTCTAATATGCCAGGAATCAAAGGTAATTTTGCAGTGATATTAACCATCCAACTATCTGTAATAACCCCTTTGGTGCCATGAGTCTCAAACCAATATTCTCTCCAATTACTCTGAAGTCCTAAAATTTCACTATTCATCTTTGATTGTAACTGTATTTCCAATCCATCAAAATTTGGTAGTAAATATCAAATGGCCCACTGCTCCTCCTCTACTGGTGGAATACGTCCCCACCAAAAAAATAAATAAATAAATAAAAACACAGCAATAAAAATTGTCCTTGTGTTACTAGTGTAAGCAGAATTTTTCATGTCCGTATCAAAACGCTGAAGTGGGATCAACTGCACCAACCCCAAGGGCAAATAAAGAAACCCCTTTGGACACTCCTCACGTTTCTCGCCCTCCCCCAACACCAGCAGGGTCTGCCTCTCTGCCCCAGTGGCCCACGGTTACTCTCCTAGGCTCAAATAACACGCATGTTTTCCTTTCAGATTCCTTTCAGCTCCACTTGCCCCCCACCCCAGGCTGAGTCAAGCCTTCTCTTCTTTTCCGCCATGTTCAAATCAGGACAGAGGTTCCTCGAGTCTGTCTGCCTCTCATCCTCCACATCCTCTTCCCCTCCACATTGTCTCAGCTGAAACACTCTCCTCCTTCTCCATGGTCTCCGAGGAAGACCACAGCTTCTCCTACTCACTCTAATCCTAGGATCCAGAAGGAAGGATCCACATATTCCTTAGTTTGCTTCACCAACTCCACTCATATCCTCTTGAATCAATTATTCCGCCTTCTCCGCTTTCCCATCACTGCTGTGTACTGACATTCAGAACTATTCCCTGCCTTCCTCAGGGACTTTCCAACCTTGTTACCACACTTGTAGCCAGTAACTCCTTTCACCATCTTCAAAGATGTGAACGTCATAAAGGTCCTTAAACACCCAGTGGCTTTACCCCTCTCCTAAAAACACCCTCACAAGCTGCGTGAGCATGGACCTGTTTTACCTCCAAAACTTCAAGTTAAGTGCAGTTGTTCTGAAAGTCCCAGCTGACTGATACCTCTCCCTGGGTCCCAGTCCCATCTCCCACTGAGCCTGCTGTTTGCCCAACATTCAGTCCCATTCTCTACCCAACTAGTCCCCTCTGGCCTGGCTAGTCTCCAGGCTCATACACTTAACTCTGCTTCTACCAATATCACAGGGTCTGGCTGCTCTTGGCCTTCCCCCCACCTGCATACCACATACCTGAGTGATCCTACATCATAAGAGAATCAGCATGGAAGTGTGATGTTACCCGGTCACAATAGAAAAGTCAGGCTGTTCCACCAGAGCTGTGCCCTACAAGGGGTGAAGTACTGAGCTGAAGGCCTCTTCACCACCCGGCATCTGCACCCTGCCATCTTCACTCCCAGTCACCCTTGGCCCCACCATCTCGCTCTCAGAAGATGGCCCCACTTCCTGTTTCACTTAGTAGAGCTACTATTTCTAAATAGTAGCTTTTTTTTCTTTTTGTTGAGATATCATTGACATTGTATTCATTTTTTGTGCACAACATAATGATTTGATCATTGTATATATTATAAAATGATTACCACAATAAGTTTAGTTGACATCCATCTTACATAGCTAGAAATATTTTTCTTGTAACAAGAACTTTTAAAAAAATTATTTATTGAATTCATTGGGGTGACATTGGTTAATAAAATTATATAGGTGTCAGGTATAAAGATCTATAATCCATCATCTGTATGTTGTATTATGTATTCATCACCCCAAATCAAGTCTCCTTCCATCATCATTTATGACACGTTTACTCTCTCCTACCTTCCCACACCTCCATTTCTCTTTGGTAATAACCATACTGTTGTCTGTGTCTGTGAGTTTTGGGCTTTGGGGGGTTATTTGCTTAATCCCTTCTCCTTTTTCAGCCAGCCCTCCAACTCCACCTCCTCTGATAGCTGTCAGTCTATCTACATCTGTTTCTATTTTGTTAGTGAGTTTATTTTGTTCATTAGATTCCACATGTAAGTAAAACCATATGGTACTTCTCTCTCTCTGACTGGCTTACTTCATCTAGCATAATGCTCTCCAAGTCCACCCATGCTGTCACAAGGGTAAGATTCCTTCCTTTTTTATGGCCAAGTCGTATTCCATTATGTAAATGTATCACAGCTTTTTGATCCACTCATTTATTGATGGACACTTGGGCGGCTTCCAAATCTTTGCTATTGTAAATAACACTGCAATGAACATAGGGGAATGCATATTCTTTCAAATTTGTGTTCCAGATTTCTTCAGGCACATGAGTATTCCCAGAAGTGGAATCACTGGGTGGGTCCTAAGGCAGTTCCATTTTGAATTTTTTGAGAAAACTCCATACTATTGTCCACAGTGACTGCACCAATCCATATTCCCACCAACATTGCATGAGGGTTCCCTTTTCTCCACAACCTTACCAGCATTTTCTGTTTGTTGATTTATTAATGATAGTCATTCTGACAGGTATGAAGTGATATTTCATTGTAGTTTGAATTTGCACTTTTCTGATGATTAATAACATTGAGCATTTTTAGAACTTTTCAGATCTACTCTCTTAGCAACTGTCTAATATATGCTATGCTGTTGTTAACTTTAGTCACTGTACTTCACATTATATTCCCAGAAATTATATATTGAATATATTATAAGTAAAAGTTTGTGCCTTTGACCACCTTTACCTATTTCTTCCCACTTCCAACCCTCACCTCTGGCAACTACCAATCTGTTCTCTGTAACTATAAGTTCAGTTGTTCTAGATTCCACATATAAGTGAGAGCATATGGTATTTGTCCTTCTCTGACTTATTTCACTTAGCATAACACCCTCGAGGCCCATCCACTTTGCACATCCTGCCATCCACAAATGGCAGGATTTCCTTCTTTTTATGGATGAATAATTTTTATATGTATATAAATATTTGCAATATACATTTATATATATTTATGTTAAATATATATAATATATACATATATCCCACACTTTCTTTATACATTCATCCATCACTGGGCATTGAAGCTGTTTCCATGTCTTGGCTATTGTAAGCAATGCTGTACTGAATGGGGAGCAGGGCAGATATTTCTTTGAGATAGTGTTTTAATTTCCTTTGGCTATATACCCAGAAGCAGAATTCCTGGATCATACGATAGTTCTATATTTAATTTTTTGACAAACCTTCATACCATTTTCCATAATGGATACACTAATTTACACTCTGACCGACAGTGTACCCAGGTTCCCTTTATCCACATCCCTGCCAACACTTGCTATTATTTCTTATCTTTTTGATGACAGCCATGCTCACAGCTGGGAGGTGGTATCTTATTTCAGTTTTGATTTGCACTTCCATGATAATTAATGATGCTGAGCAACTTCTCATGTAGCTATTGGCCAATTGTATGTCTAAGCAAAGCTACTTTTAATCCCTCCTATCTTCCACCTCCATTTCACCCCACCTACCACCTGTAGAATTACTTCCTCATGCAATGTCTGCCCAAAATGTTCCCACAGTTTGTGATGGCCACTGCTTATGCCCCTCTCCAATCCCCTCTAGTTGAGTTACAGAGCAATTGTCACACTATTGCCGCAAAAGGAAGTGTTCAAAGCAGAGAGTGCAGGCTTTTAGGCAAAAGGGTAGCTCATAAGGATCCTGCCTTTTTCATCTCACCCTGAGTGCTGAATTCTCCAGTACGGGGCCCCAGACCCACCTTGGCAACTTATAGTAGATACTGCAATAGATTCGTTTGAGCAGTTGTTGGTGTTATTGAAACGTTCTGAGATTATCACAGATTTGTAGCTTTCTTGTCATTATTACTGATAATTTTATTGTCTTGATTTGTGCTCATTTAAATTTTCCCTTCCTTTACTCTCATATTATCTATCCCTCTCAGTTCAAGCTTCTTTCTTTTATTTTCTTTTAAAAATATTTTTCTCTTAATCATCTTTGCTAAAGTATTAGCACTCAAAGAGCATTCTTAATTCCTTCATCTTGTACTTAAGCTTCACACCCAGCCACTTTTATGTTTTTAGCATTTTTCCCTGAGGCTTGAGCCTGTTATCCTCTTTCTCTTTCATCTCTTTTACTTTGATGTGTTTAATCTTTTACCTTGTTGAGTTACGTTATTGTCTCTTTTATCTTAAATCTTATTTATTATCCTAACTTTATATTTATTCTTAATTTTTACTTTTTATTTCATTTATGCTTTGCTTTAACATTTATCTCATCTTAGCTTTTTTTTTCTTTTACTCTCTTACTTCCTTTCAATGATTCCATTCTTCTATTCCCTTCAGCTTAAAACAATTACTTTAAGTCTTAGCCTTTTATCTGTATTGGGCTTTTATTCTTTTGTTGTAATATTTATTCAACTCTTTTTCAACTTTCTCTTATGAAATCTCAATGTTTTCGTTTTAATATTCCCTTAGCCTTCTACTCTGCTTTTATTAAGTTTTCTCTTCTTTCTTTCTTCTCCTACTTTTTTTTTTCCTGCTTTATGATTTGGTTTATAATCACCTGCAGAGGTAGTGATGAGAGAAAAATCCCACCTTTTTTGGGCAGAGATTGGAAAGCTTCTCCCTGAAGTCCCCCTGCAGCTGCCCCTGCCCCGCAGCTTGTGGGTCCCCCAGCACTTTAAAGAGATTTGAGCGACCCTCATGTAACTCTCTCCAAGGCTAACATTTCTGAGTGGCCGGGGTTTGGGTTGGGCAGTGGGCACAGGTTTAATGACGGGCATTACTTTCTGACATCTCATGTTATCCCATGTCTGGATCTGGGGCTGCCCCAAGCATTTTAAAAGACACAGCCCTATGAACCCTAACAATGAGGTTGTTGAAGATGAGGCTTGTTACATTTTGGCAGCCCATAAGAGGAATGTTTTCTTGAGTTTGGCATCAGAAGTAACACCAGTTCCTCTCTCTTGTATGAACTGCTCATCTTTTCCTTGTTGCCTTAGCCACTAGACATCTCAATGCCAAAGGTGTGACCTACCCCAGGCCAGTTCCAGAACCAAGGCAGGCCCTGTGTGCACTAACCACCACCCCACTTTATTCCACTTCCCTCCCAGCTACAATTTCCTAACTGATTTTATTCTATTTTGTGGTATCATATATATATTTTATGCACCACAAATCCTTTCTGAAATAAGGCCAGAGTTACTACCCGAGTGACCTCAGGCAAGGTCATTGTTCTCTATGTACTTCTTTCTCATCTATAAAACAGGAATAATGGAATCTAACTCATCAGTAGCTGATTATAAGGAGTAATGAAGATATGCACTTCAAACACTTAGTACAGTGCCTCATGTACACCAGATGTTAACAAATTGTAGCTAAAGTCCAGAGAAGGGCTTTGAGAAAGAACTGGAACCATCAAACAAGCTGGATAAAGGACTATATGAATGAATACCAATAGATTGCCTTTTCCAAAGCTGGTACGACAATACTCCCCATCCTCTGCTCTTCTGCAGTGTGAACTTGCTACTCGCCCATCGTACCGTGTCCCCACCACCTTGAATCTGGGCTGGCCCTGGGACTGCTTTGATTAACAGAATCCAGCAGAAGTGAATGTGGCCATTCCAGGCACAGCCCTCTACTTTCCTGGCAGCTCTAGACCAGCCACCATTAAAAAGTGCTGCTACCCTGTAACCAACACACTGTGAGACTCCCAAGCCATGTGAAGAAGCCCTTTAGGGTAGAGCCACATGGAGGAAAAGAGGTCTATGAGCCCCCCAAGGCACCAGACATGAGAGTGAAGAAGCCATCTTAAAAATGGGTCCTCCCAGCCCCCAGCCACCCACGTGATACTCAGCCGAGTCCTTCCCAAAATCCCAACCCACAAAATTCTGAGCAAAATTAAGTGGATTCTTTTAAGTTACTAAGTTTTGGGGTGATTTGTTATATGGCAATAGATAACTGAAATAGAAATGGAAGTTCTTTGTAAAATATATAACCTTATTGGAGCTTCACACCAACTCTTTGCAGGCGAATAGAATCACATTAAACACATTTTTTAATCATATGCCAAAAGTCAACCTCCCAAAAGCCAGTGGACAAACACCATGTCTCACACTGATTTAGCACTCCTCAGTAACTCCTAAATTCTGGGTAGGGCATTACAAACACCATGGGTCCAGTTACTTGGGGTACTTTACTCATTCATTCAAAAGATGTGTTGAGCACTATGTGTCCAACACTGTTCCAGGTGCTGCAGAGACAGCCATGAACGTGCCCCTGCTCTCAAGCAAGAGGTGCAGCTACTTCTCTGTGCTGGTTACTCTTCATCCCACCTACCAGGTCCACTATCCCTTCTCTGTACTCTTGAGGCCGGCCTCTGGTCTGCATCAACAGGGCTCCTCACCCTCTGGCTTCCTCATTTAATCAGTTACTCTGATTAAAGAGAGAAAAGCCAGAGTCCCACCTTGACTTTGACCCCTACCTCAATTCAAACATCTTAGCAAATCTGAGACCTGGAGGGCACAGCTTGAACACTAAGAGGAAACCTCTTAGGTCCCTTGGGACTGTACATAATTGTAGCAGTATAATATTTGGATGTTTTAACCAATTCTCTTCACCCTGTGAGCCACCCCATTCATACATCCAGACATGATGTATTTTCTACCTCGAAGAGACACTACAAAACCAAAGGATCAGACGCTTCGCCTTTTCTTTGAAAAGGCAAGGTCCAGGTTGAATTAGCCTGCCTAATTAACGTTAGGTTATCCCACAGCAAAAATTGAACCAGAAATATCGGTGGATTGGCACAAGGTAAGTTTTGAGTTGGGCCTTCCTCCTCCATCTTTTAGCAACATCATCTTGGCACATAGACTTGAAGGTCAGTGCTGCAGAGGAAGAGAGGGAATGGAGAGCTCACGCCCAACTTTAAATTCCTCAGCCTGTGTGTACGTCTTCTCAGACCGTCATCACAAAATACCACAGACAGCGTGGCTCAAACAACGGAAATGAATTGCCACAGTTCCAGAGGCCGAAAGTCCAAAATCAAGGTGTCGGCAGGTCCGGTTTCTCCCGGGGCCTCCCGCCTTGGCTGCCTTCTATGTCCTCCCTCAGCCTTTCCTCTGGGCACACATCCCTGGGGTCTCTTCCTCTTCTTATAAGGACACCAATCATACTAGATAGGTACCCACACTTTTAACAGCATCCAAACTTAATTACCTCCTTCAAGGCCCTCTCTCCAAATACACAGTGGGGGTTAGGGCTTCAACACATTAATTTGGAGGGGTACGCAATTCAGTCCACAACTGCCTAGAACCAGTACGTGCTGCTTCCATTCACATTCTATTGGCCAGAACAAATCTCACAGCACCACCTACCTACAAGAGGGGCTGGAAAGTTTTATCATCTTGGGTATGTGCCCAGGAAGGAAAGAACCAGATATGAAGAACGTAGAAATCTCTACCTCACAAGGGTAAAGCAAAAAGGTTTAGAAGATATGTGATTGGACATAGTCTGTCCCACCCCTGGAGTAAGTGATTGGTTGGGGGGTGGGGAGCGAAGGGTGAGGAAAAGGAAGTGATAAGGGGATTGGAGAGACCACAGGGACAGCAGCACAGGCAACATCCAAAGACATACTCCTGTACTCTGCCTGCATTCAAGCAACAGTCCTCAGCAACAGAGAGAAAATGGAAGCTGAGTTCACGCTCACAGAGGGCCCAGATCCCAGTCCATTCAGGCAGGCACTCTACAGCCCCAGAACGGAGAAGCCATGCTAATCATCCTTTCTCTGCCATCTGGGGAATATCTGTTAGCGAGCACATTGCCCACTGCCCCAGACTTAGTCAGTACCTGCTGCTTCATTCTCTGACTGCTCCAGTGGACATTCACACACACACAACCTACGGTTCTCAAAGATCCACGTGCAGAGGATGCGGACAGTGATGGGGGGCAGGAGTGGTCCTGGGGGGAATGGGGAGAACCTTCATCCTCCATTCTCCTCACCTGTAGGACTGAATAAAACAGCTCAAGATTCCCCTCCAGCCAAGGCAAACGTGAATCAGCTTCGTACATTAAGCAGCACCAAACTAAGGTGTGTCGAATCAAGGAAGGCTGTAGAGCCATCTACTGGTGACGAGGAAAAAGAAAAGTCATCTAAAAATAATAAACAGGAAAAATAATCAAATTCAACTTTAATAATGTCATTATAGAAATGTGATGGGAAGTGTCATCTCATTCCCTCCAATGCAAAAAATATATATAAGAGACACCTGAAATCAGACATGCCTTCAGTGAATGTATTCAGGGAATTAGAATTGTAATATACTAGAAGGATACTAGCACACTCTTGTAAGATGCTTTTCAATTCTCTCAGTTCTACATGTTCGAATTCTGTAAAAATAAGACACAGATTCATTTTATGAAACCTGAAACCTCCAAGTTTAATCGAAGAATTTATGATCCTGCAGCTGACAACACATTCAGCACCCTGCCCTTAGGTGCAGAATCACGGAGCCCCCATAAAGTCGTGAGACTGGCTTTCCTGAACAATCATGAAGATTTTTAACAAAAAGGAGTTCCAAAGACTCCTTTGGAGTGTACAGGGTGGGGCAATAAAGGCTTCATTCAAATAGATGCCCGGTTTAAAATGCAACGCTGGGTTTAGAAATTGAACTATGTCAGCTAAAACACCCAGCAGGTGCTGCTTGCAAGGAAGCTGATGAGCTGTGCTCAGCCCAACTCCCCCACCCTCACACGGTTAGAATGTGACTCTAATGTAGCCTCTGCTTCCAAGTACAAAACCCAGAAAAAGACTCCCCAGGCAAAGGATCCGAAGAAATACCTTAGCGTCATTTTCACAGCCTATGGGCATAATTCCACAGCCCAGCCTGCGACATGATCCAGCCTATGGTGAACTGTCCATTTAAGCACGGAATGGCTGACCTTCCGTTTAGGGTCAGAAATTGGCTAATCTGTTTCCCAGACTTGCTCGACAGAAGCTGAGCAGATAGATCAAGTTTAACTAAAAACATGCCAGACGCCATCTCTTCAAACGCAAATCTCGGACCGCCGAGCACCGAGTACACAGCGCCACCTACAGCACCGTTGGTGCAATTCATCATAGCCTTCCTCAAAGGCAGCATTGAAATAGCAGAAACAATCTGGCAGAAGCCTTCTGGTACCTGCACAGGCAGAAGGTATCCAACCTAAATTTTAAACTTAGCTGATACTTGTTAACCTGCGTATGGGAAAAACAGAAAAGTTTTATAACAGGAAAAGGGTTGGGATGATTGGTTATAGGCTTATCCACTTGCTTTCTCACCTGCTTTAAGCTTAGAGCATTAAATTCTGACACAGTGATTTTTTTTCTAAGATCTGTTGCAAGAATTCTTCAAAGAGAAAAATCCATGAGAAATAACTGACAAGAGCAGTTGACGTTGAAATCTGATGTGAAACCGTCGATCAATCATCTGCCATCTCTGAAATGTATAAAATAAAAACCCTAGCAGAAGGGGCTTGAGAGTGCCCTCACTTACAGAAGCTGGAAGTGACTGTGATCACAGCTGAAGGCCACGGAAAGGGCTGCTACGATCATCTTCGCACTAACTCCTGGAGACCCACCCTATTTCCCCCCTCCCGAGTCCATCTTCACTGGGTACTTTCATTTATGTTTTAATTCCAGCTGATCACGCATCTACTATGTGGTACAGAGAGAAGAGGAGAAAACAAATACAAAGATGAGATTAGTTCTTAACCTCAAAAACTGCCTAGAATAATTTGATATAGAATCACTTTACTATAATGTGCGCTGATATGCATATCCGTGTTTTCCACTGAGTGTTGTTCGATCAGAGAAGGAAAGGATCGCTTGGTCCAGGGCAATCAAGGAAACCTTCACGAGGAGGGGGCAAACCTTACTTCTTCAAAATCAACCTCAAATTTCTGTGGAATTCCTGCCAAGAATGCATGGTCTGAGTCTGGTCATGAGAACACGTAAGACAGACCCAGGTTGAAGGTCAGTCGTCAAGTCTTTCTAGTCATAGGAGAGCGAAGTACTGAGAAATTACAATTATTACAGATTGAAGGAGACTGAAGACATATGACAACTAAATACGGCGTGATCCTGGGCTGGGTCCTAGACCAGAAAGGGAAATGACATTGTTGGGACAGTTCAAGAGTCTGTGGATTGGATGGAAATGTATCGATGCTGATTTTTTTTTTCACTTGGAAGACTCTTTGCTGGCGCTTCAGGAAAGTGCCCTTTCGGGAGAAAGGCCCATTGGAGCATTGTTTAGACATGCGGGGGCATCACCAGCTTGCTGTTAACTGGTTCGGGGGGGAAAAGAGCAAGAAAAATTACTATATACAATAACAAGGTTTTTATTTTTAATTAACATAAGGTGGCACTTATAAACCCATCTGACATCTGGTCCAACTTCTTTACAAGTTCGTTGTCTCCCCCCGAAACAGAGAGAGAAAATGTTTGAAGGCTGTCTCTACACACTCTGTCCAAAGTAAAGACTGACGTCACATAAACTCCCTCTTGGGCATACCAGAGCGAGGTCCACACGGCGACAGCAGTGACAATAGTGGGCATTCAGCAACATGCCCGTACAGACCTTTCTGGATTGCAAAGCGTTTTTGAGTTCGTTACCTCATTTCATCCTCACAGTACCCCAGGGGGCCAGGCAATTATCATTATTGTGGCTGGGTTTTTAATATTATTATTACAGTTATTATTATGAAGAAGTGGCTGTTCAGAGACCTGAGAGTACGGCTAAGTTAATAATTAAAATGACGTTTTACCTTTTCAGGGGAAAAACAAGATTATACTCATAACTTACACACACACACACACACACACACACACAACCACAAACCTAATCTTCGCTGACCCTGGACGCATCTCTCAAGGTCTGAAGGAAAATGCTCTGATTATGTACTCAGCCTCAGTATGGAGTGGGTCCAGTCTGACCTTCATGTTCCTGAGCACAGGAGCCATGGCCCTTGCCACACAGTGCCGCCTCTCCCTGGTTCCCCCCTCTGCACCTTCGAGGGTGCGCTCTCTCTCCGCAGAGGCCACTCTCTCACACAGCTCCCTTGCTCAAGGCCTTTAGTCTCTGAGTGGAGGCTGGAAGGATGCATCCACAGTGACCATAAGGGGCACGAATAAAAGAACCAAGACAATGAAGTCAGATACTACACGACCTCATTTGTCAAAGCTAAAACAAGCTGAATCTGTAGAAACAGCACGTAGAATGGTGATTCCCAGAGCCCAGAGGTTGGAGAAATGGGGAGAGGTTGGTCCAGCAGGGCAACCTTCCTGTGAGAGGATGAGTAAGGTCTGGGGACCTAACGCACAGTGTTGTGATTGTGGCTGACAGTACTATCCCGCGTACTTGAAAGTTGCTAAGTGAGTAGATCTAAATGTTCTTACCAAAAAAAAAAATGGGAGATGGTAATGATATGACATGATGGAGGTGTTAGTGCTATGGTAGTGGTCATGTTACGATATATAAGTGTAACAAATCAACATGTTCACCTTCACCTTATACAATGTTATATGTCAATTATATCTCAGTGAAGGTAAAAAAAACATGCCAATGTTACAAAAGACAAAGAAAGACTATGGAAATGTTTCTGGGTTTTGTTCAGTTGTTTGCTGCCCCTGTCAACACCCCCCACCCCACTAAACTTTCACATTGCCCCCGTTTCTTCCATCTGCCTGAATCCCGTGAACCTGTCCAGTCTTGAATGGTCGCAACACAAGTCACCACGTCTACATTGTGCTGAGTGACCCCCCTGCTGAGTACTGATGGTCAACACAAAGACCTGCATACTTTGTGTCCACTCCCAAAAGTTCAGTCATAGGTCTCTTCCCCAGACTCCTGGTCTGGAATCCTCCAATCATGCTCCTGCCAGACCCCTCAGATTATTCACCACTGCCTGGCAAACTGCCTCAGGCCCCCTCATCCTCCAAACAAATGAACGAACAAGAGCACAGCTCACAGCCCTGTCCACTGAGAGGACTTCTCATACAGTAGTTCATAAGGCCTACGCTAAGGCCCACTGCTAAGTGGGGCTTTAGTGTGGCAGCAGCCTACTTTCAACCCCTGACAACACCCCCACCAAAGCTCTTCTCCCAGTGTCATAGGGGTCTCCCCACCCCACCCCACAAAGCCATAATATAAGCTGGGCGAGGCATCAGTGCTGCAGAGGTACATGCCATGGGGATGGGCCACCTGTGCGTGGAACACAAATTGCAGGCTTAGGCCCCAACTGATCTAGACTGATCCTCAGACAAAAGCTTTGCTTGTCCCACCAGGTTTGGGAGCCACAGATGCACGGTGGAATACTACGCAGCCATAAAACAAAAGGAAATCTTACCGTTTGCAACAGCGTGGATGGACCTGGAGACCATTATGCTAAGTGAAATAAGCCAGTCAGAGAAATACAAATAACCATATGATCTTAATTATATGTGGAATCTAATGAACAAAAAAAAGTAGCAAACAAAATAGAAACAGAGGCATAGACACTTGGAACAGACTGACAGCTGTCAGAGGGGAGGAGGGACTGGATGCAAGCAAGTGAGGGGATTAGCCAAAGAATACACATGGCTGACCCATAGGCTCAGAACAACAGTGTGGTGAAGGCTGGGACTAAGGGGGGGAGGGGGAACTGGGGGGGCGGGGGGGGCACTGGGGAGGGGGGTGGGGGGGGATTGGGCGGAGCAGGGGAACCAGCATGGGCTAGGTGGAGGCAGACAAAGGAGGAGGAAAATGGGAGCATTTGAAATGGTGCCAGTAAAAAATAAAATAAAACAAAAAAACGTTTAAAGGCCCACACAGGTACATAGTGAGGCTTTAGTGCACAAAGTAGACAGAAACTTGGCCCTCCAGAAACCTAAAATCTGGTGAAAGGATCAATGAATACAAACTTCCTTAATGAAGGTTTTAAAACTATCACTTTAAATCAATTGATAATTAGGCAGTTACTCACAACCAGAAATGGCCTAGTGAAACGGGGCACCCAGACGTGGCCTATTGTGATACCAGTATCCTCCTCTGCAAGGAATGAGAGAATTTGGACAGCCAGAACCCTCAGCCAGACCAGCTATTGGGAACAAGGGGAAATAGGGAGAGAAAAGTGGAGAAATAGAAGACTGGTGCCTTTAGAGTACCATAGGTAGAGGAAAGCAGCTGGTTTAAACTTTAGTGCTCAGAGTTACCAGGCAAGGGAGAACCCGGGACTAACCTGAGAGGAAGCTCTAGGTAAGTGTGCAAGCTTGCATGCATACACACACCACGTCGCTTGTCAGCCAAAAATAATGAAGGCCTCTTGCAGTTTTTAAGTTTCAGCCCCTCTGGTATTGATGACCCACATCCCAGATTGTGCAAGACTCCTAAATTCAAAACCTCTGCCTCCTGTCAGACCAGATGTAGTGTCGTTTCCAGTGCAGATATGTGCTCATCCTACCTACAGCCTATATTCCCAGTGCTGTCCATCTCCTCAAATAAATAAACAAACAAACACACAAGGTGTTTACGTGGGTTTTTACATTTGTGATAATTATATGTGAGTCTAATCCCAGGAAAAGCAGGACCCATAGGAGATATAGAAAGATGGAGGAGCGCCCTCTTGTGGTTCTGGCCTTACCTGTCACCAGCTGGGCAAGTTACTTCTGAGTCTCAGCCCCCTCAAGGAAAACGAATAGAGCTGTCCGTAGCTGGCACGGACAGCGGGGTGGGGACTGACTGTGGGAGCGAGGGGTGTGGCGGGGAGAGGAGCATGGCTGTGCGGACAGGGGAGAGCAACGGGAAAAAGGCAAGTCAACTGTGACTGAACGATAAAAACAAGATAAAATAAAATTTAAATTTAAAAAAAGGTAAAAATTCTCTCCCACATGGTGATCCTAGAGATTAAATAAGCAAGTGGATGCAAAGCGCCTAGCCGGGTGTCTGCCTCGAAGTACTCAAATTGTAGCAATGACATTATTTCGATTGTGAGTATGGCTGAGCTGACTCACCTGAGCAGAAAATGGTAAGGTACAGGTGCGGCGCCGCCGGGTGCGGTGGGGGACCAGCGGGAGGGGGCAGGAGAGATGCGCCGGGGCTTCCCGTGACTCTGGGTGTGGACGCCAGTACTTAGCGCCGACCGAGCTGTTGATTAATACAGCGCAGGGGGTACTGTACACAGCTTAGCGTTACTTCAAACCAACCGCTCCTAGGCCCGGTTTGTTAAACAAGATCGAGAAGAACCCAGCAGGACCTGGCGGTTCCCGCAGCAAGGAGCGCGGGTTCTCCCGCAGCGGCCAGCAGCGCGGGCTGCAGCATCCGGCCGGGCTCGCTCTCTACTCGCTGCTGGTCTCGGACGGATATGTCGCTGGTTCTATCACATTGTCCACTGAGAGGCCCGTGCAGCTGAAAGGGCCCCAGCGGGCAGGTACTGGCAGGAATCCCTGGTGTCAACAGGCATCCAGGGGGAGCAGCAGTTCCCCTTCTGAGCCAGGAGAGTGCTTTGCAAGTGTCTCAAAGGACCTTCCTGAGAACTCCGGCTCCTTCAGACCCTAAGCCCCTCCAAGGCAGGAACCCATTTTACTCACAGGAGAACCCACCCCAATTGCGGCCACGCCTGCAACATATGCATTTGTCGAACGAATAAATAAGATTAACTTTGATAATGGAGAAGAAAAGATGTGTCCACCTTCTTATCCCTGCAGTTTTCAGATTCTTGACCCCAGCATCTCGTTGGAGAATGACCACCACTCCCTTCTCAGTCCATGTGGCCCACACAGGCCGGACCCAGTCCTCTCCCCGGAGACTGACCATGTGATTGATTCAAGAAAAGTCACAATTCCAGCTTGGACCATCACATCTCTTCCCCAACTGTTACAATTTTAACAGAAAAGAGGGACTATGGGCTCTAAGGCCAGGTAAGCCTGACCCCCACCCTGGGCCACTTTGTCAATATGTGAAGTGGAATAACAGAGGGGAAAACTGACACAAAGGCAGAGTGAGAGCAAGAGAGGAAGACATTGAGCCTCTGGATCCAGCCATACCCAATCTCCTTCCCAGACTTCTAGATGTGTAAGCCTATGAATTGCTTTGGAAAATGAGAGAATTTAAACTAAAACATTTCTTCTTTTTCTTTTACTTCTGAGCAGACATACGACAGCACTGAACTATGAGAAGTGCTGTAGAAATCCTGTTATCAGCTATTTTTCCAAGACACTGTTCCAGATCCTAATTCTGCTTTTCATGGGCCACGTGATCTTGAAAATCCTTAGTCCTCATGCCAAGGAACACATATCTCCTGGTCACAAATGACAACCCTTTTCTAGATTTATGAATTGGGCTCTAGAAAAGTTTCATCTTAACTATAATCGTTCAAATTACTATGTTGTTTTTCTGCAACCCTCCTTCCCAAATGACACTGTCTTAAAACTCAAGCCCTCATCCTCTCTTACTGAAGCTAGTGGGTCCGGGCCTTTGTTTTCAACAGTTACTGATGTTTAAGCACCTATAGTATTGCATTTGCACATAAAAACCATTAGAGGGCATTCCTCATTTAGAAGACAACCACTAATTAGTCAGATATAAAGTGGATTACAGGATCTAAGGATGGATTTACAAGCTGGACTATTATGTATTTGGAGAAAGTAAGGTAATAAAATCAGCTTTGCTAGAGTGAAAAGGCACACAGTGGAGGCCCTTGATCCTCGTTGCCTCCATTTCCTCAGATGAGGAAGAAGTAGGGTACAGGAGAGCTTTCTGCCACCATCTTGTTCGGTTTGGGAGCATGGCCCCCATCAATAGTGGAGCACCCACTCTGGGAGGAAGGGCCCCACTGACCACAGGGATGGTGAACAAAATGGGGTAGCGGCCTAGGGCTGGTCAGCAGTTGTACCAGTGCTCTTTCCCCACGTATTCCCACTGCCCCCAAGGACTAGGTGACCTCTCACCTTTTTAATGAGGTCTGTCCCCAAGTACACCCCTTTCTCTCCTCTCCACCACTGCCTCTCACCACCTCTCCCTCCAGTCTGTTCTTCTCACTTCAATGTTTTGCTTCAGGCCTGTTTGCCATTCACAGGACTCCACAGGCCAGCAGGGCCTATGGGCCAAAGAGACTGCCAGTGTTTTCCAGTTCCTGCCAAGGTCTACCAAAAGGAAGAGATGTAATTGCTTTAGCCTGAAAGCTGGACATTCATCATTTGTGGAAAGATCAATTAAACCCTGGCTTGGAATACCAGTTTTTATATCAAAATGCCTATGATTTTACTCCTTGAATATCACTGAGGTGATGGAGTCAATAAAAGCTTCTGTGGATGACGGCTGTGATGGCACAGGGGGCAGGGGTTTGGACATCTAACCTTCTGCCAGTGCTTCTCTTCTCCTCCAGAATCTTCACTCCCGTCCCTCTCCCTCTCCGTGGGTGACACTGCCATCCACCACAGTCACCGGGCCTGGGGGTTGTCCCAGCCTCCATATCCTTCACCCCTTACTAGTCAACCCAATGCCCTGGGCTGGTGTTTCCTAGTCTTTCTACACTCACCTCTGCATCTGGAAGAAAAGCTGGGAAAAGACAAGCAGCTGCATTGAGTCTGCAGAGGTCCCGGGGAGAGTCGCACCAAAGAGAAGCCCTCTCTGACGGTGGGCACATGTGTCTGTGGACCTGAGGTTGCAGGCATCGGTCACCTGCTTTGATGTGGCAGACAGCTGAGGTCCCTGGGGTCAATATTTTTTGCATTGTGTGCAGCCTCCCAACCCCTGAAAACTGCAGTAGTTTTCCATGATGTTTTCCATGATGTTTGTTCCCCAGCCATAGATAGAGTTCTGTACGTGCCTATTTCCCAATATTTCGGGAGTCAGTACACTTTTTCTGTAAAGGGCCAGACAGCCAATATTTTAGGCTTTGAGGGCCACATGTAGTCTCTGTCTCACAGCTCAGCTCTGCTATTGTAGTGCAAACGCAGCCCTAAACAATGCATACAGAAACGGAGGAGCATGGCTGTGTCCCAATAAAACTTTATCTATAAAAGCAGACAGTGGGCTTAATTTCGCTCACAGATCATAGTTTGCAGACCTCCTCAATATTTAATTCCTTTCTACTTGAACTGTTTGTAGTGGTTTCTGTCATCCTAACTGATACAATAACTTAAATATCCATGTTTTTTTCTCCTCCCCTCCATCCTTAGCTGCACACTCTCAGTTCAAGCCCTCATCATCTCCTCCTGAAGCTAGTGGGGCCAGGCCTCAGTCATTCCATCTGGACCCTTCTCCTCAATCCACACCTCACTCACACTTCCACAGCCTCCCGTCATTCCTGTGTAAACCTCTGATGGCTCTGCATCCCTTCGAGGTCACCTTGTGCCAGGCACATCAGGATCACGTAAGGTGGGCTCATTTACAAAGGTGGCCAGGTGAGGGGAACCACAGGCATGGCGTTGTCACCCAGGCTCTGCAGCTGAGCTGTTTGCCCCCTTGGGCCCATCAGGATGGGTGTGGGGAGCAGCGCTTAGAACCCAGAAGGAGAGAGTTGTGCAGAGCAGGGCTTCTCAAACCATCCATACTGAAGGACCGAGTTTGGGGATTTTGTTTTTCTTTTGTTTGAAAATTTTTAATCTAATTTTTTTCAACTAGTACTTCTGTAAAATAGAATTCAAAATTAACTATTAGAAAAAAATGAAATGAGAAGACATAAAAGACAAAGCCATTTTTTTTTTTTTAGTTTAGAGTCAACAGATAAAATATCTCTCTATCAAATTGGGATAAACGTTTCTAAACTCTTGCTCTCTATTTCTGTTCTTACTTCACCATGCGGCCAACAGAGCCTGCAGGGAGGGAATCGGAGGCATTAACTCCCCAATCTTACTCTCTTCCCTCTCTCCTACCTCTGCCAACAAAGCTAGCCAGAAACCAGGCAGCAGGACAGAGCGTCCCCATGGCCCACGCGGTTGGCCTCCCAGGGCAGACAGCAGGGTGCAGAAAGTGGAGGAACGAAGAGCAGCACAAGAGATCCCAGCCCGAGATCTTCCACAAGCCCCTCTCCTGCTCTGTCTTCACGTGGCCCCCTATTTGACCCACCCACCTCCACTCCTTTACACGTACTGTGCCCTGTGCCTGGGAAGCTTCTACTCTGCTGCTGGCCACATCTTTCTCCTGTTTCAGGACCACAGAAACCATAATAATTGAGGGTGCTCAGCACATTTTTCTACCAATATCCTTTTAGTAGCACCCCACTCCCCTAATTATGGAGTGGGCACAGAGCCAAAATATAGCCGATGAGTTCATTTAACAAATATTTATTGAGAACTTCCTGTGTGCTGTTCTAGGCCATCCTGTTCTAGGCACAACTAATACAGCACTGAAGAGAAGACAGACCTCTGTGCTCATTGCGACAGGGAACACACATTTATTTATCAGGGGATAATCATACTCCTTCCCAGAGCTGGTCTGTGGACATTTAGAAAGCAAAGTTCCTTCTCTCTCCTGGGGAGGCCAAGCCAGGAGGTCATGCATGGAGGTAACTGCATGGGACACGGGGTTTGGAGCCCAGACCTGGATTTGGTCCAGACGCCCCTGCTGGCGTCTCCTCCTCCCTGGCCTCACTGAGAAAGTCTGTCTGCCACAGAAGACTGACTCAGAGGGAAGAAGACTTGAGAAAGTGGAGTGAAAAGAGAGCACCTTGATTGTGTTACTCAACTCCTACATCCAGCCAAGCTGAAATCAACCCTGAATTTCCCTGTAACATGAGCCAAGAAATCCCTCTTTTTTTGCTTAGGTATATTTCGGTTGAATTTCTGTCACTTGGAACCAAAGGCCTCTTGACTTATACAGGGACTTGGCTCAAAATTTATCTTCTTCTGGATACTTTTCAAATGCCTGGTATAAATAAACGGCATAGTCCGCAGGCTCTGAACACATGCAGACAGGACATTTATGTTGGCACTGCACATAAGTCATCAAAAGGAGCCACTGAGGACAAGCACTCTTGTCTCCTAGCCCCCAGGGCCTTGTGTACATTAGATGCCCCAAAATGTCTGTGAATAATTGCTAATTCTTGTAGTCACTGAACCCCTATAACCAATAGGGGTAGTATATCCAATAATATATGTCTATCGTATGTATTTATATATCCTGGAGAGAGAGATTGTTTGAGATCAAGAGAGATTGAAGAGAAAGGGTTTCTGTCATCTAAACTAACTGACTTCACCCAAACAGCCCCTCCAGGAGAGGAGCCCAGCTGTTTCTCCAGCTACCTCGTGACAAGTCACGGGGAAGTAGCCTTTTGACTTGTAAGTAGAACTTTGACTTCTGGCAATTAATAGCAGCTTATACCCAATAGTGTCCACAATATGGTAAGCACATAAGAATCCCCACTGTGACCCCAGGAAGGTAAATGCTGTTGTACTCCCCGTGTTCTAGCTAAGCAGGCTGGAACCCAGACAGTTGCCGTGACTTCCCCTAAGTCTCACATCCAGCAAGAGGCAAGTCTGGGATTCAGGCCCAGGCAGGCCGGATCCAGATCTGTGCTCTCAGCTAGGACCCCACACTGGTTAATCTGTAACACTGGGAATTTCCCAGCTCCAAAAATCTGTTGAAATGAGGCAGAAAAAGGTGGTGATGTCAGTAACAGGACCCACACACCTTCCAGTTATTACGAGCACATCGTTTCTCCCAAGTGGGCAGGAATGTCTAGCTTAAGTGGAAGCTGCATTTCTGAGCACTCTGTTTGACTGCTGGAGTTAACGACAACAATAGCTAAAGTGCTTCGATTCTATACCTCTATTTGTCTAATACTCACATCGACACTGTGAGGCAAGTATCACTACTCATTTACAGGGGAGGAAGTAGTGATGATGATGCTGGAGTCGAAAGTCAGCAGGGGCGCCTGGACCAAATCCAGGTCTGGGCTCCAAACCCCGTGTCCCATTGGGCTGCCCCTCAAGAGGATTCAAACCCAGCTTGTGCCTTTAGAGCACCCGTGTCCTGCTGTGGGCCTGGGAGTGGCCCTGAATCATACCTGCTGATGCACGCTCAGAATTTTGCTGCATGCAAATGTGGCAAGTTGGGACTGACTTCAGGGTGGTCCACAGCGTGTTCTTCTCTACCCTGGGGACTTGCTTTTTAAAAATCAGTAGGGAGAGAAAACTGTCCAGTATTTCATCACCCGTCTTTCTCAACTCTCTTGTGACCTTTCTACCTATCTGTTGGAAAGTATTTACCTTAACTTTTTCCAGCATTTAGACAGGAAATCTCCTTAGCTCCTTGGCAGTTAACCTAACCTAAAACCTGGTTTTCATTAATCTGTTCAGAAAGCCTCATCTTACCCAAAGCATTTCTCTTGTTCCTTCTCTCCCTGGAATGATCACAATGAGCCCATTCTGAAAGAAAGCTCCGTCTGTGGTCCTAGGGCACGAATCGGGTACTTGGTTTTAAAATCAGACCGGTTTTAAAATGTTCAGTCCATGAAAACAATCGGCACTGAAACAATCTTCATTGTTGGGTGACTAAAGCCACCTTCCTCAAAAGGAATAATATCCCACTTCTTTCATAATTCCCTTCATTAGATTATCATTGACTTTCATGAGAAAAGTAGCTAGTTCCAATCACATGTCCTTACCCTGCCAGGCACAGGACACACATTTGTTACATTAATTAATTAGTAATTTTCTGGCCAGCTCGAATGATCTGTGCTCCTTGAGTAATCACTCACCAATCCCCTCCTCCTCCCTCCGCAGCCAACCACTGGGTCTTCAATGCGCATTAAGTATAAAACACAAAACAGTACTTACAGTGCAATCCTAACTGTTTTCAGGACATTCATATGAAACATTAGGTCAATAGATAAAAAGATACCAACAGTTGTTCCAGTAAATGGGTGATGGATTTGGAGTGATTTTTATTCCTTTTATCTCTGTTCTCTAAATTTTTCACAAAAGTTAAACATAAAAAAAAAAAAACTAAAAAATGTTTTTAGTACCAGAAAAAGTCTACTAACCCTGAAACCCTGTGCTGCCCACCCCCACCCTGACTTAAGCCTTGTTTCCTTCCTCTATCCCAGCGGTCTCCAAGCTGCCACCCCAGCTCTGATTCTAGGACACCCACAGCTCGCCCTGATGCCAAGGCAGGAATTTTAATTCCTAGGAATTCTAGGGACAAAGGAGTGAGGAGGGAATTCCCGAGTCAGCCGTCCAAGCCGGTGTCATTTCTGGACTCTGAAGGCATCAGCCACGGAGTCAGAGCCCTCACTCCACCCTGAGCCGCCACCTTCAGAGAATCCACCCACCCTTGTCCCTGTCCTGATCTCACTCCTTCTTCCCTCTTCAGGGCCCTGATAACGACAGGCAGTGCCCAGGGAAGACCTCTCCCTTGGCTAATCCCACATGCCCAGTTAAGGGGATTAGGTTTTTTGTTTTTTTTTAATTTTATTTATTTATCTTTAGAGGGGAAGGGAAGGAGAGAGGAAGGAAACATCAATGTATGGTTGCTTCTCGTGCATTCCCTGCAGGGAACTGGCCCCTGCCAGAAACTGGCCTGCAACCCAAGCATGTGCCCTGACTGGGAATCGAACCGCGATCGTCTGGTTCGCAGGCCCGCGCTCAATCCACTGCGCTACACCATCCAGGGCTGGGATTAGGTTTTAAAAGCCAAGCTTTTTCTGACATTCGGCATGTACAAGTATAATCTTTCCCAGCTCAGAGGAAAGAAAGCTGGAGGCCAATGTACCAGCCAATGGTGGCCACTGCTCCCTCCAGCCTTGGCAATAAATTCTGCCCTGGGTAACATGAACCTGGAAGCAATTCCTGGGTTTATGCAGAACACATGATCATAAACAGACCCAGGAGGCTCCAGTTCACTCTGCAAGGGATTTCAAGTGACTCAACACAGAGCCTCAGCCATTCCGAGAATCACAGCCCCTGGAAATGCAGAAACTGGCCTTGCCAGAACTTTTGTTCACACCCAGGAAGAGAGTGCTGGCTGGTTATTCCCAGGACACCTTGGGCACATCAGAGGAAGATTACCTGAGGTGAGCAGCCCCCAGCTCTCCCTGCCTCACATGTCTGCTGGGTGAGCACCAGGAACCAGACTGCAGCTCTCAGGCAGGAGCTCGGGAAAAGACGGAGGCTTCTTTGCCAGGATTCAGAGAACCGGGTCGAGTGGTCACAACAGAGCAAACAAGGCAACGAGCACCTCATTCGTAGCACTGCTCTCCCACTCGGGGCTGGGTGGAGGGTGGGAGGGACGGTGTGATCACAAGTGGTCATATAATCCATGATCCAAATGGGACTTTTTGGAGAATGAAAGGAGATGCTATTAACAGCTATGCCAGTGTAATGGATGTTAAACAGGAAAATCTCAGACAAAGCAGGACATGTGGTGACCCCCAAAAATATGTTCCATGCTAGAGCCAAGCTAGAGTTCTGCTGCAGGGCTGGTGCCCACTCTCTTCCAGAACACGTGCCCCTAAGGAAAGTCTACTTTCCAAATCTAACCAAGGCCTCGTTCAGAAGCTCCCTGGCATCCCAGGAAAAGAAGAGGAAACTATCACAGGAACCACAAAGATGTGGGCATAGCCCTTACATGCCTGGTTCACCTCTGCATCTCGAGGCAAGAACAGTGCTTGGCAGGTAGTGGGCGCTCAGTAAATATGCCAATTAATGAATGAATGCCTGAGCCAAGTTGCCAAAGTCATGGGAACTCCAAGACAACAGAGAGACTTGGCAATCCCAGGTAACACGTTAAGGTTTGAACTCTAAAGTGGTGTAAAAATCTAAGGCATTGCAGAGAGAGCTATGCATTTCCTTTTGGTGGAGCCTCAAACACCCTGTGAACTGAAACTGTAAACTTCTACAAACAAACTCATTGGGAACAAATGGCTCTGAAGTCACTGCTGAACTAAACTGGAGCTATTTCTTGCAGTATTTCCAATGTGAACTCATTCACAATTTTCATGGCCAAAATCGGGACCAAATGAAGCAAAAGCTTTCTGCACACATCAGCTTTCCTCTAACCCCATCTTCTCTGTGGGTAAGATCTCTGAGAAGCAGGCACCATGACAGAGTTAGAGCTGCACGAGATTTCATGGGGAGAAATGCCTGTGAAGGCTACAGAAGGCAGGGAGGGTCTCAGACCATGACACAGGCGGGGCACCTGGGAAACGAAGAGGGAGAAGGAGCATCTCAGACCTAGCACAGTTCTAAAAAAGTCTCAGCCACGTTAATGGGGAATCCTGCAGCCAGAGATGTCCGGTCCTACAGCAACGGTCCGCACTAGTGCCCACCGCTCCGCCCTTGGCTGGGGAAGGCGTGGCCTCAGCACAAACACGTGGTGGAGCAGAGAGCCGGGCAGGGGCTGCGCACTTGGGCCACGGTGCTACCGCAGGAAGAGTTCTAAGCAACACGTGCTCAGGGCTACCACACACACTGTTTAAAATAATAGTCTCCCTGAAATGACTCTGTTTTCTGTGAATCCAAACAGACTGTGGTGCCAGCTATGGGTTGAACATTCATAGCAGGTAACAAGCAAGCCATTCCTCCACCCCCACCGTTTCCTCCCGAGTACTACGACTTTTCATTCCACTGGCCCAGATAAAACATTTTCATAGAATCTCAATGACACGTTTTTAGATAAAAATAGAAGTCTATTCTTCTATTTTCATATTTCCAAAGAATCAAGCTCATCCTGGGCAGCCTGCATGGTGGCTGCCCAGAGGCACTTGAACGGGAGGCATTTAGTCCCATCGTCCATTATCCAGCAGTAAACTCTTTATGGGGTTAGGATTGGAGTTCTTCATGCTGCTCTTGGTCAATCATCGACTGTGATTTTGGTCCAGAAGCCATACAAAGAGAGCAAGCGCGGAGCCATCCTTAATGCATACCAAGGTGAAACAACTTCCGCAGAAAGGCCGGTCCTCCCCAGTAGCCCCTGTAATGAAATGATGTAGAAAAGATACTTGCATCAGAAAAGATGGGGGTGACCTCAGTCAGCAGGATGTTGGAAGGAAAGCCAGACTGCTCACAAGCCCTGCTTATCAGCACAAAAAGCCAGATTTGTCTAATGAGGTAGAATGATCCTGTGACTAGCAGGGAACAACCTGGTTTGAGTTCTGGTTTCGGCGTTGACTTGCTGTGGGAGCCTGGACATGCTGATTCAGTTCAGCAAACTCATGTGAAACCTCTGCTATATGAAAACGATAATCCTCTCTACTTTCATTTGCTTGTAAATAAGTTATAGCTCCAGGCTTCTCAACCTCAGCCCTACTGACATTTGGACCAGGTAGTTCTTTGCTATGGGAACTGTCCTGAACATTGCACAATGTTTAGCAGCACCCCTGGCCTCTGACCTCTAGATGCCAGTAGCATCCCCTCCACTTGTGACAATGAACTGTGTCTCCAGATATTGCCAAATGTCCCCTGCAGGACAAAATCATCCTGGTTGAACACCACTAGTATAGATATCCTGACTTACTTATCTCCTAATGGTTTGGACAAGTCAAATGAGATTGTCATCGTTTGAAACAAAGAAAAGAAATTACGTTTTGTTACTTTATTTATTGAATGCCAAATAGGCAGCTGTCTTTTAATGCATTATCTCATTAATCCCCACCCTCTGAGGTAGGCGATGTTACTTTCCTTTGCAGATAAGAAACTGAAACACAGAGAGTTTAAGCAACTGACCCAAAGACACACAGCTCGTGACAAATGCATGGCTCAAGCACAGGTCTGACTCCAAAGCTCATGCTATTAATCACTGTTTTATTTTTCTTATAACACAATAAAACTAAAGTAAGGTAACAGATGAAAAAGTACCTAAGATGTGAAGTGATTTACCACGAGTATTATTATTATTATTATTATTATTATTATTATTAATCCAGCAGCAAGAAAAAGCCAGAACATGGAAGACAGAGACTCAGTCACTGCCAATGATGCCAGGAAGAGGCCGCATCCCCTGTGGGTGCTGGATGTGCTGCAGCTCCCTTCCCTCGCCCAGGGCCTCTCTCCCACCAAGTGTGGCTGAGGCTTCCCTTCGCAGGCTGCTATCACTAAACCAGAGAAATGGCCCCGCACGGTGGGTCCCATTCACCAGACCTGCTCAGGGTCTGGGAGGCCTTGAAACAGCAGCCCGGCATGAGTGGGTGCAATATCCTAGAAGATGCGCCTCTACCCCTGTGATGCACTTACCTCAGCATCATATTCCAGTACAGGAGGGGCATCATTTCGGCCTTCATCAGGTACATGGAGAGTCTCTCTTTGCTCTGATCAAAGGGGAAGGTCTCCAGTGGCTGTGTGTTGTAGTCAAACTCCGCAAGAATCACACGGCTGTAGCCAGTCACCAGTGGGCATGACGTGTAGCCATCATACTAAAATTGTACAAGAGACTGAGTCGGAAAGTGGCTTTTTTCATGGTGTTATATAGATCCTTAGATTCTAGAATTTATTCTTTACTCTGAGCAGTTGCAATTTTTTGTATATTCTAATTTTTGTACAGTTAAAAAATGGGAATTGTATAACAAAAAGTAGTAGTAAAGGCAAAAATTGAAATGCCCATATTGAAGAAACTGATTAAGAAAGTGGCAAAATTGTAGAAAAATATTGTTGTCATGCAGAATGGAAGATGATAATTGAGACAGTGACTCTTACAAAGCACACGAACCTTCTTTACTGGGGTTTTGTTCTTCATTATCAGAGAAATTGTTCTTTCAAGTATTCCTGACTGGGCAGCTACAAGAGAAATGGAAAAGTCAGAAAAATATAAGCATCTAGGTTTCCCACAAAAAAGGACTCACAAATTACTTTAATGTGAGCCAGTTTAGAAGACTCCATTCCCCGTCCTTCTGAATTATAACTAGAACATGACTCTCACTATTTGAAGTTTCCAGATACCGGAAGGAGTTCTTCAGTGCATCAAAGGCCTACACAGATGTCTCCATACGTTTAAAGCTGATGAGCCAGCTCTCTCGAAGAGGAGGACGGGCAAGTTCAAACAGAAGAACAGTCTGGGTGGCCATACCCAACCCCATTCCCCCTCCTCCTAGAGTTCAATGGCTGTCAGCTTGGTCTGTGTGCCCAGTATCCCCCAGCCACCAGGGATGTTCCTGTGACCCTGTGTCCCCAGGATGTCCCTGTATCCCAGCCTAGATTAATAGCTCTAGGTGTATCAAAACAGTGGGCTTTCCTCTGTACTGGACTGCCCTCTCTGAGGTTCGACCAGATATAGACAGACAAACAAACAGACAGACAGACAGATTTGGGGAGGTTCTGGGGCCAAGAATGGGAGACTGCCTTTTTTATTACAAAAATTTTCCAACCCTGTCACCCTTGTTTCATCTGTCCCATCACACATGCCGCCACTTTTCCTCCTGGAGTATTCTAGAGCAAACCTCACAACAATTCACCCATAACACAACAACATCTTGACACCCAAAATATTAGCAACGACTCCTTAATATCATCTAATCCCAGTTTGCGTTCAATTTTTAATAATTAAGACTGCCTTTTCAAATTGGTGGTCACCAGACAG
Organism: Sturnira hondurensis; assembly: GCF_014824575.4. NCBI lineage: Eukaryota > Metazoa > Chordata > Mammalia > Chiroptera > Phyllostomidae > Sturnira > Sturnira hondurensis. The sequence goes on along the minus strand of NW_028080827.1, from coordinate 1,760,313 downwards.
GAGGGGGTTGAGGAAGCAGATAAAAAGCATAAGGCATTGAGATGCACAAAATGTCAGTATAAAGACAGTCACAGGGATGTGGAATGCAGCACAGTGCATGCAGTCAGCAATACTGTGATGACTGTGTGTGGTGATGGCGGGCACAAGTCATCAGGGTGACCACTTCGCAGGCACATAAACGTGTAATCACTGTGTTGTACACCCAAAACTGATATAATGTTGTATGTCAACTGTAATTGAAAAATACATTTTAAAAAAGACTGCCCTTTTAAAAATGCAAGCAGTTTGTGTCTCTAGAGGTATGAGACTGGATTTCCTTTGGAGAAGAGATGGGTTACCTACATATTGTATATAAAATGCTCTTATTACAGTAAATTACTTTGCAATCCCCAAAATCAAGAATCAGTAAACTTTTTGTTTAAATAAAAATTTTAGACCTTGTGGGGCAACAGGCAAAACCAAAGACATTATACAGTGAGAAAGAAGACAGAAATTTTTATTAACAAAATTAAAAATATAAAAGTATAATAATTTTTTTGCCCTGGCTGGTGTAGCTCAGTGGATTGAGTGCGGGCCCGCGAACCACAAGATTGCGGTTTGATTCCCAGTCAGGGCACATGCCTGGGTTGCAGGCCAGTTCCTGGCAGGGGACACACCAGAAGCAACCATACATTGATGTTTCTCTTTCTCTCCTTCCGTTCCCCTCTAAAAATAAATAAATAAAATCTTTTAAAAAAAGTATAATAATTTTTAGACTATCGGTCTACTAATGAGAAGAATGGAATTCTTTTTTTTTTAATGAGAAAAAAAGTTAGCGTTCCCTACCATCAGACCGATTATCAGTGTTCGTGTGTAGCACTCATCTCAGCCGGCCGTACAAAAACAGGCAGCAAGCGGGGCTTTGCTGATGCCCAAAAGAACAATGAATTTTTTTACTGGAATGAGGGAATTCAGAAAAAAATAAATCAATAACTCTGCTTAAAAAATATTAACAAACTATCTCTGCTGTGGGCAAGATGACATCTCTCAAGATCGTATTTCCCTTTTGGAACCTTCTGTTCCTCTTGCAGGCCAGAAACAGTTTAGAATCTGTAGTGAGAAAACCCAAAGTGGCCCCTGCAGCAGGGCACCGAGGCCAACAGAAGAGGAGAGAAAGGGGCCGGAGGGTGCCACCTGCAGAGAGGCAGGCCCTTAGACCAGGGAAGCAGCCATGCCATCCAGGTATAAAGGGTGTGTGTGTGTGTGTGTGTGTGTGTGCGCGCGCGCGCGCACGCATGTATGTGAGCTGAGGGGTTTTTCCTGTATCATAATCCCCCTTTGTTACGCCCAAGCCTCCATTAACTTTTGTTAATTGCCATGCAGATGTAACTCAGGAAGAATCCTGGGGCAGAGAGAAGCAGTGGAAGAGGCATGAACCCCAGGAAAGCCAGACTCAGTGAGGCGAAACAGGCCCTCGCTCTCTATGGCCCAATGGTCTCCACTGAGGTGAGACACCTGGCTGGTGGCAGGTAAAGCCAGGGACAGGTTTGTGGAACAAGCATAAAAGTTGCCAGGGGTCCTCAGAGGACCTAGGGAGGGGGCGACATGCAGACCCACCCAGGGAAAGTTAAGACTATTGCTGTGTAGACACCAAAGAGAAGAACAAATAGACACAGAAAAAAAAAGCACTCGCTGCAGCACAGTTTGAATGAACATGGGCTGGAGACCATGCAAATACAAGTGTGGGCTTGTTAAATAAATTCTGAAGTAACCATACAATACAAGACAGGTTGTTTTTAAAAAAAAAAGTAAAAAACGATGGGGACATTCTGTACTCGGTCAGGAGAAAGGTGGGAGCTCGGGAGGTGGAAGGTAGGGCTGGGCGCAAGACTTCACTCAGACTTTTTATTTAATCATATTTAATAATATCTACTTGGCACACTGAATCAGATGTGTGTTTGTTGGAAGAAGGCCAAACGTTGGGTCCTCTGGGCCTCACACACAGCACAGGTATTTTCAACACAAACTCAGCAGGCTCACAGTAAGAGAAGTGCAAATTCAAAGAACCACCCGCAGTCTGACTATAAATCACAAAGACAAAAGATACTCTGACACTGACGAGAACCCACCCTCAAAATCTAGCCTCACCAAGGAGGGGGCAAATTAGCACAACCAGCTCCTGGGGCCCCACAGCGAGAGCACACAGTCTCCCTTGTGGAGGCAATTCAAAATTATGACATACTCTACAAGATAACCAGCCTAGAATCTTCAAAAATGCCAATATCATAAAAGCAAAACAAATTGTTAGAATGTGTGGTCTAGATTAAAAGGAACCAGAGACATGATGACCTGACAACCAATGTGGCATGTGGTCCATGACTGGCTCATGCATGTAAGGGGGGGCTGGGTCCTAAAGAACATTTGTAAGAAAACTGGAGAAATTCGAACTGGATTGCATATGAGTTGATTTTATGATACAATGTTCAGTTTCTTGGCCATGATAATGGTCTTGTAGACATAGAAGAGAAAGTCCTTTTTCTCAGGAGATGCAGGTTGGAGTATTTCAGGGTAAAGTACATTGATGTCAAAACTTACCGTCAAATAACTTGCCAAAACAATGCACACAGAGTGAGAAAGCATACATCACAAAATATTAATAATTGGTCAGTATCTGAAGAGTATAAGGGCATTCACTATACTTTCAAAGTTTTCATAGGTGTGAGGCTTTCTTTTAAAAATAAAAAGTACCCGGGAAATTACTGTTAATAGTGGCAAAGGCATTCGGTGGGTTCCCTAGAAAGTCTTCATTAGGCTGAGGTAGTCAGTGAAAGTAACGCCACATGAGCTGCAGGTGTATAATTCACACAGAACACTGCCATCGCCACTAGCAGGGAGGCCTGTGTTTACAGCCTACAGAGAAGACAGTTCCTGTCTGCAGAGGACAGAATCTACAAGGCAATTCCTCCCATCACTGCTAGTGCAGAACACTGAGGTGAAGAATTTAGTTTTCCAGGCTGCAGTCTTAATGGTGTACCAGTCAGGGCACACTCTGCGGTATTTGTCTTAACAGAACAATTTTCTGGTCTGCAGGCATTCACTGACTTGCCTGTGTTTTCTGGGAAACAAATACTTCCCCTACAGTATTACAGGCAGAAGAAAAATTGCCAACCTGCCTGGCGTCACAGGTGGAGGAGGACAGGAATGAGTCCACGGCAGTGCGAGAAGTAACAGAATTCCAGAGCCCTGGAAAATGGTACCCTCTGTCTAATGCACCCTCCCCTAAAAACAACCCTCTGACCTAGAAAAGGCCCATGAGATCATGCTGCCTGGGTGCAAGCCCTCGACACATTCTTTCTTCTTTGCTCATCAACAACTTGATTCTGTGGCAGGAAAGTCAAAGTCATTTTTGGCCCCCAAACATTTCTTTATGATTAATGGAATGCACTTTGTGCCAAATTTTTGTTTCTGTTATGATGGGGCCTTGGGGTGACATCATTTTAAGAGGGGAAGGAACTGGCTCCATATCTTACCTACTGCAGCAGCAGTCTTCGAGGTGGGAAGGTTGGTGCAGTCCCCAATCCCGAACACGTTTGGGTACTTCTTGTGCTGCAGAGTTTCCTTATCCACATCCACCCAGCCGGCAGCATCGGCCACAGGACTCGACTTGAGGACATCTGGTGAGCTCATGGGTGGTGTAACATGAAGCATTTCATACTATGAAAAAGGACAGCAGCCATATTTGTGAGTTTTCCAATATTTCTGCAGCCCCACAAGCTGTCCCCCAACTCCCTCACTGCTGTGGCTGCACATTGCACCATACGATTAGTGCTTATACTAATCCACCCCTTCTCCAAGATCGCACAGGCTCCCTGGGGGTCTGGTGATAAAGTAACCAACCATTCTCTTGGTGGGCATGGTCTCCACACAGAGTCTATGCAATCCCTTTGGCAGCAGGCATGGGGGGCTCCAAGATACTGGAGTGAACCTCACTAACATTCTGAAAGCACCCACTGATGTTTCTCCTGTTACTGAAACTAAAACAAAGGTGTTGGCACATTTCAGTTGCGCTCTCCCTGGCCCTCTCTGTTAACTTGCAAGTCTCAAACTGCAGAGAGGTTCTCAGAGGCTATGTAAAGGAGAAACTTGTAAAGGCTATGTGAGGAGCTGGCAAGTGAGCACCATTCCCAATTATGGGTCAGCCCCCAAAAGGAAGCAGTCAAAACACCAATTCAAAATGAAATAAAGGGTGGTAAGAATATTGGCTAGCACTTTGGAAAGAAGAGGGGTCTGATTCAGTACTGGGTTTACCGACAGTATAGGAGGCATCAGATTTTCCCCCCAAACACCTCTTTCTGGGGCACCCTCCCTGGAAACAGCCCCTCTGACCTAGAAAAGGCAGATGAGGTCATGGCAACAGTGCTCTGACCCATCGGGATTAACCTTAACGGCTACTTTGGGTTTTTTATGTTTCTTCGACTTTCTGTAATTCATCCTTTTTAACTAGATTTAATAAATTTCATCTAAAAATATCAAATTGATTCAAATGTCCACAAAACATTTCACTAAGGTGAAAACTTTAATATCTTAGACAATTCCAACCTTGTGGAAGTCACAAGCCCCTAGTTTCCATGAGAAGGCTCAGGCGTTCATCATGGCCTGTCAATCACCGATGGCACGAGGAAGCCTTGCGTTTATTCCCACTTTCAAACAATGATCAGCTTAATCAACCTCAGGGAAGAAGGAGTGCTGCAAAACCCTCAGTGCTCCCCCGCAGGGCAACCTTGGGTGGCTCCTCAGTGGGATGGGTCCCCGAGGCCAGGCCTGTTAGTGAGCGTGGAGACTGAACCCATGTCCGTGGGATAACAGATGGAATGATGGCCAACAACCAGCGTCCACCAGCTTATCAAGGCCATGTCCGCATCGCTTCAGTTAACTACACACACTTTTTTAAAAACTGTAGTCAAAACCTTATGAATTCCAGATAACTTGAAGTTAAATATTTTTCATAAAAATCATAAAGGCATGATGTTTTACTGGAGCTAATATCCTATACAAATGGCATACTGGGCGAAATAATAAAACCAGACCGCCTTCTCACACCATACTCAAGAATAAACTCAAAATAGATTAGAGACCTAAATGTAAGATTTAAAACCATAAAAAATAGTAAAAGAAGACATAGGCAGTAAAATCTCAGACATTTCTCACAGCAATATTTTTTCTGATGTATCTCCTCAAGCAAGGGAAACAAGCCAAAAAAAAATGAAACTACATCAAAATAAGAAGTTGTTTGCACAGCAAAGGAAACCATCAACAAAATGAAAACACAACCCACTGAATAGGAGAACATATTCTCCAATGATACATCTGATAAGAAGGTAATATCAAAAATTTATAAAGAACTTATACAACTCAACACCAAAACAACAAACAATCCAACTAAAAAAATGGACAAAGGACCTGAACAGACACTTCTCTAAAGAGGACATACAGATGGCCAATAGACATATGAAAAGATGCTCAATGTCACTAATCATCAGAGAAATAAACATTACAACCACAATGAGATATCACCTCACACCTGTCAGAACAGCTATCATCATTAAATCCACAAACAAGTGTTGGCAAAGATGTGGAGAAAGAAGAACCCTCGTGCACTGTTGGTGGGAATGCAGACTGGTGCAGCCACTGTGGAAAGCAGTATGGAGTTTTCTCAAAAAATTTAAAATGGAACTGCTTTATGATCCAGCAATTCCATTTCTAGAAAAACATCCAAGGAAACCTGAAACCCTAACTTGAATATATGCACCCCCATGTTCACTGCAGTGTTATTTACAATAGCCAAGATTTGGAAGCAGCCCAAGTGTCCACTGATAGACAAGAGGATAAAGAAGATGTGGTACGTATACACAATGGAATATTACTCAGCCAGAAAAAAGTGAAATCTTGTCATTTGTAACCATGTGGATGGACCTAGAGGGTATTGTGCTAAGTGAAATAAACCAAGGAAAGACAAATGTCATATGATTTCACATATACGTGGAATCTAAAAATTGAAATAAGTGAACAGACAAAAGAGAAACTCATAGATACAGAGAACTAATGGTTGCCAGATGGGAGGGGGTAGAGAACAGGTGAAAAGGTGAAGGGATTAAGAAGTACAAACTTTTGGTTATTTAAAAAAATGGTGATGTAGATGTGAATTGCAGCATAGGGAATATAATCAGATATATTTTAACAACCATGTGTGGTGTCAGGTGGTTATTAGGCTCACCAGGTGATCACTTTGCAAGCTATATAAGTATCTAATCACTGTTGTATACCTAAAACTAATACAACATTGTTTTTCAACTGTAATTGGAAGAATAAATAAAATAAATAAGTAAATAATTTTTTTAAAAAAGAAAGTGGAATTGAGTCTGGGAAGAAAATCTGATCTGAAATCTATAATTCAAAAGGAACACAGATACCTTCTTTCTCTATAATTCCTGTAGTACAATAACCATTTATTTATCCAAGTTCCAGTCTGTAAACTCGACTATGCAGAACTCAGCTGAGAAACAAAGTAGCAAAGCTCAGGCACCCACGCTCCTCATATACTTTGCCCGAAACGTATGTTTTGGGCCCTTGCTCATAGCCCGTTCGCTTTTACTTTACATAAAATTTAACATCTGGCCATCTCATTTTCCACCCAGTAAAATGTTGGAAGCAGCAACTAAAAACAGCTAAAGACCTCCAAAGTCACTCACAACTTTTTGGCAGCCAGGATAGAAGAAACTGGGACACACACCACCTCAAAGAACACAGCACTTTGAGATGCTTCTGTGAGGTGCTAACTAACACTAAACCACCCAGTAGGCCCCTGGGAGCATAACTATATAAGAGCTATTCATAATTACGATGCTGAGCCACGGCTCCAGAAAGTAAGAAAGTGCTCAAAAACGTGAAGCGGACATGTCACAAGGAAATAGAAACCATCTCAAAGGGCTCCTCGAATCTGCGACAGTTTGGGCACCAAATAATAAATTATAAAACACTGGGGATCAATGGGAATTTATTAGTTCATACCAATAATGAGTTAAGGGAAGGGAGGGCTTTTGCTGACAGAGTATCAAGAGCCTATTGGTAAACATAGAAAAAAGAGATGGGAAATCATCATTCTGCAACCACCACAGTAAAAAAAAATCACCAATGGATGCTAAGTCCAGGGGAAATATTAATGAGGAGGAAGGTGTTTACCTGGTCTTTTAAGCGTCTCCCCACAGTCTTAGGAGCAGCGAAGGAGAAAAAGAACAATTACATGAGGAGAAATTAGGCCGAGTCTGGACTGGTCTAAATGAGCAGCATGGTGGGGGGGGGGGGCGGGGTTTGAGGGGGGCAGGTGACCACAGTGTGCCCTTGCACACGCCACCCCAGATGACACCCATTGCTCATACAGCATTTCAGTCTGAAAGGAATAGCCTGAAAGTAATCACAAGAAGGTACAGATGAACCCCAAATAAAGAAGATTCTATCAAACAATTAAAGTGGTGGGAGGGGGGCTGTCTTATTCCAAAACGCCAATGTCTAGGAAACATTCCATACTAAAGGAGGCCAGCTAAAGAGACAGAATTCAGTGAAACACCTGACTCCAGACGGGGTTCTTTCCTGGAGGAGAAAAAGGACTATAAACACTATTGAAAACAAAACTGGAATACAAATGACTGGGTGAAGGAAGGTGAAGGCATTAGCCAAAAACAAAACACGTCCACCTAACACACAGACACAGACAGCTCTGTGGTGATGGCCGAAGGGAAGAGGGTGGCGTAGGTGGAGGTGGGCAAAGGGGGGCAAACGGGGATGAAAGAGACTTTGCTTGGGGCAATGGGCACACAGTGCAGTGTGCCAGTGATGTTTTACCGAGTTGTGCACTTGCAAGTTGCACCCCAGGAAATTCAATTTTAAAAAATGGTAGCCCTGGCCAGGTGGCTCAGTCGGTTGGAGCATCATCCTGTGTACCAAAAGGTTGTGGGTTCACTCCCCGGTCAGGGAACATGCCTACATTGCAGGTTTGATTGCCGGTCGGGGCACATCCAGGAGGCAACTGATCGATGTTTCTCTCTAACATCGATGTTTCTCGATTTTTCCCTTCGTCTCTAATATCAACTTTTTAAAAAAACATATTCTTGGGTGAGGATTTAAAAATGGTAGATTAAAACATTGCATCCATGCTAAATAAATCGAGTTGAGAGCGGTACTGTGGATAGGAATGCACGACAACATTCCTGTCTTAGGAAACTTACAGTGAAGTATTTAGGGGGAAAGGGCGCTGATGTGTGACACATATCCTTAAGTGCTTTGGGGAGGGGGAGGGGGAGTGGGAGAAGGAGAGAAATGAAATGATAATGAAAATGGAATAAAACTTTGTATTTTATATATTATATAATAGGTAATAGTAGATCTAGGTAAAGGCTATATACAGTTTTATATATTTTTATACACTTGGTATTTTTATTCCTGCAACTTTCTCTAAGTCAAGATTATTTTCAAAAAGAAGTTTTATAAATTATGACCTGGAGTCATTAATGGCATTTTAAATGATAGTCTATATACACCATGTAAAAAAAGATGTGTGGAATATATTCAGAAAGAGCTTGAGCTAGAAAAGCTTATAATGTGAAGTGTTGATGCTTAGGAGACCAATCTTTGCTTTACTTCAGAATTCATTTTTATGGAACCTATCATTCCTCTAAGAATGCTGAAGGAATAAAATACACCTGCGTACTATTTTCTCATCACTAACAGTTCTTGCCAGGATGATATAAACAAATGATCCCTCCACGCTTGCTTCTCCAAGTGACTTTTCATCCTGTTTTCACTCCTCACACACTCCTCTTCCCAATCACAGAAGAAGAAACTGAGACACGGAGAAGCCAAGGCCACATACAGAGGCCAGCTCTTTCCAAGCAAGGGGCAGCAAAGCCAGATCTTCCAAGGAGTTTGGAGCACGCAGGGAAAAGATGTTTAAAGACAGCCTCTTCAGAAGGGAAAGACACCCCTGGCATTCTTGAACTACCCCCAAAGGGGGCGGCTGTTTCTCCCATGCCACACACTCCAACACTCACCAGATCCTGCATTTAAAGAAGCCCTTCCTGAACTCTAGGCAGTAACTGAAGTTGTGAAATATTTGACTGCTTCAAGTGACTCAGCGCCAAGAAAAGTTAAGAGATATAAAACAGGATAAAAATCTACTTGGAACAGTAGATAAACCCTCCTCACGTCCCATGGACACAGTCTCCTCCCTCTTTCTTTTACCCACCCATGTTGGTTCCCCTTCCCCCATCACTGTCCTGAGATGCGCACTGCAACCAGCCTCCCCCCCGCACACAATGGTGATGGACAGGGAAGCAGGAGTCACAATGTCACCTGCATATATGACATTGTTCACCTGACATCTTAACCTCACCACTCACTGAAATCACTTGGGTCTCTCCGGGCTTGTCCAGGTTCTCAAAAACAGCCTCTTGTTTCTCAGCTCGGACTTCAACAAGGTTTTGCTTGTAGTTAACAGTGAGGTTCCTCTCCTGAATGATGTCTAGCAGGGTGCCTGCATACTTCTTAACGCCAAAAATTGCTCCAAGAGAAGTGTTGAAAATGATATTGGCCTTGGATCGCTTCCCTGTCTGAGAAAAAGGAAAGAATAGAAATAACAACCACCAAAGCATTATACTCCTGTCATCTTTTTTTTTTCAACTGAGACAAGAATTAAAATCTTCAGAGGAGATCTCACCAGCTTTCTCCATCACTACATCTGGTGGGGTGAGGTGAGGACCAATCCACTGTCTCCATCTTATCTTTTCTCAGCAATACAGCAACTAAGTGCACATTTGAGTCAGGGGGTTAAGGTGGGCACTGTTCGACTGAAGGCCACAGGTGGGAGTTATTCCAGGTAGAGATAGAGCTGGATTGTTTATTCATATATTCACTTCTTCATTCATTCAATGAATATTTAATGAGGTTGTAGAGCTGGCCAAGCGCTGTTCTCGGTGCTGAGGGGACAGCAGTGAACAAGACGAAGCTCCCGAGTCCCCTTGGCTCGTACACTACAGTATCATTTGTGTTTCAAAGAGGCTAGTATTCTCCCAAACATCTAAGACTTTATGACAACTGAGAGAGTTCTCTCACAGCCACTCAGTGGTTGGGAGAAAGAGTTAAGCAAAGAGAATTTCCAGGAGGAAAGACACAGTTAGTCTCTGAGTCTTTGCCTTTGTTCAGCTCCTTCTAAGATTTGCTCACCTGGGTCTCATTTGAAAAAAAGTTAGATACGAACCTCAAAGGGCTGTGCCAACACAGAATTCTCATAATCCAGAAAGTTCCTTCTTAGAAACAGAAATGATGACTGGTACCGTTCCTTAATTCCACGCCCCACAGGGCTGGTGCTGGGTTCCATGAGTCAGGCGAAGGCCTTCCTGGTGCTGGCTCCCAAGCACACATTCAACATCTCTTCAGTCCCACCACCCCCTCCCCTCCTCACCCTGTCCCTTTACAGAACCACAGGCTGCTCTGAACCCTGCCCCTGCCTTGAGGTGGACCATGCCTTGGTGTACCTAACGTGACATCCCACGGAAGGGCAGGAGGGCAAGAGCAGCTTCCCGCAGCTCTAAACCACGTGTTCTCGTGTTCTCGAGCTGCAAACCTGCCTGCTCCGACGCAGAGGGTATTTGCGGAATGCTGCAAATGCGTCCCCGCCCAAATCTCTCTTTCCACTAAGGTTTGAAATTCTAGGTGAACTTTTTTTTTTGCCTTTAGAACTAGCAATTTGCCTATTAGACTCCAAAATACATATCAGAAGCCAGAGAATATTCATAACCTTGAACTTGAGTGGGGGCATCCGAGGCTATTATTACATATAAAAATGTACAATGTGCAACTAGTTGTCTAACTATATGGAAATATTTCCGCAGCCCCCAACAAACCTCCCCAGCAGACTTTTACACACACTAAAAAGTGTGTCATAGCCCTGGCCAGGTGGCTCAGTGGGTTGGAGCATCGTCCTGTACACCAGGAAGGGTGCGGGTTAGGTCCCTGGCTGGGACCTACACAGGAGGCAGCCGATAGATGTCTGTCTGCCTGTCTGTCTCTCTCTCTCCGCGCCCCCCCTTCCTCTCTTTCTAAAAATCAATAAAAATATTATCCTCAGGGGAGGATTTTTTTAAGTATGTTACAATAACTATTTAAAAACCTGTAATCCAGGTAAGTGTGTAGGTACAGTATGAGTGTAACCATGGTTTAAAAAACATGCACAGGGAAAAAATGGAAGGTCACATCAAACTGATGACTACAGCCATTTTAAAACAACTGGACCATGATCGACTTCTCCCTCTTTTCTATTTTATAAACTTACGGTTATATAATTTCATACCTATGTAACAAAAATTTAGAAATAAAAAAAGTATTCTGACATGGATAAAATGAAATTCTGGCAACCATCAAATTAGCACCGCCTATCCCCCCACCGCCTACTCCCCCACCCCACCCTGGTCTCTGTCCCTGAGAAGGATGCGTACCTTCCTGAAATAGGCTTCCGACAAGTACATGATCTTCTGGGGGGCTCCAGCACACTTTATCGGAGTATTTGGGAAGGTAAAGATGGCATTGCCCTCCTTGAAGTCCTGCAGAGCCTTCCATGTCTTCTCTACCGTACTGACTGAATAATTGGACCCTATTTTGGGATGGGCAAAACCCTCGGGTAGCCCTTTAATCTGCACCAAAGGACACAAAGAAAAAATGTTACCACATGTTTTCACTTTTGTGTGGAACCTAAAGAACAAAAGAAACAAACAAACAGTTGAAACAGACTCCTAGACACAGAGAGCCGCCTGTGCTTGCCAGAGAGGAGAGGGTGGGGGGCCTGGGCAAAAGACGTGAAGGGATTAAGCAGTACAAATTGGTGGTTACAAATAGTCATGGGGATGTAAAGTACAGCATAGGGAATACAATCAATAATATTGTGACAATTATGTGTGGTACTGGAAATACTGAAGGAAACACTATGTAAAGTATATGATTGTCTAGCCACTAAGATGTACACCTAAAACCAATACAAAATTAAATTTAAAGTAAACTGTAAAAATAAATGTTTGAACAGAAGTACAAAAGGCTTTTCTTTGCAATTCATACAACCTTGCAATTTTCAGTAGCATTATCGGCCCCCGGGCCTCACACACAACGGAGCAGGCAGGTGAAGGCTCTGCTAAGACCAGAGCCGTAGCACCTGGAGTCACCTGTCAAGCTGCAGAGTAGGCTCAGCCCAGGGGACCCCCTCCGCCTCGCTGTCCTTGAGACCATGATTTGCATACATCTCTTCCCACCGTGAGAGTGAGGACAAGAATCCAGGCATACTTCCTTTTGGGAGAACCAGCTGCCTTACTGGGAAGAAGAGGGATAGGCAGAACCAACAGCCACGATGTCAATGATAGCAAACTTAAATTACCCTTCATCAGGTTGTACCAGACCAAACTCTTGGTAAAGGCAGGGAATTTAAAACATTGATTTGGGCACCCCACATGAAAGGGGAACTCAAGAGTTAAAGATTTTAGCTTCAGTCCTAGTCGACAGGCTTAGGTGATTAATGCACGTGGAAAGCTGTTATTCCAGGACTTGGAATGCGTGGTCCAAGCCACTGTGTTCCAGAGAGGGAACGTCCATGACAGCGGTTAAAGACCTGTCGGTCGGCAGGTAAAGAAGTACTGGGAAAACCAGTGTCAGACTGCAACTCTTACCCAATTAACCTTTTTTTTTTCAAACCCTTTGCTGACCCTTTCTTCTCCTTATAAAAAGGTCAGTTTGAGATGAAATGTTCAGATGGTCTTTAGGGTACATAACCTGCCATCTTCTCAGATCGCTGACATCTGAATCAAGCGCCCATAAAGACTCAGTCCTCGTCTCTATGTATTGGTTCTGGTAGTGACAGGCAGCACGAATGCCAACTTGTTCGATTTCACACAGACCTGGCCTCAGTCCTAGCATTTCCATTTATGAGTGTTTTAACCCTTGGTAAACTTACTAATATCTCTAGGCCAGTGGGTCTCAAAGTGTGATCTCCAGACCAGCAGTACAAGCACCACCTAGGAACTTGCTGAAAATGCACATTCTCAGGCCCCACCCCAGACCTACTGAATTAGGAACTTGGGAACAAGCCCAGAAATCTGTTTTAAAAGGAGATTCAATGGGCACTGAGTCTTGAAAATGTTCATGGTCTGTAAGAGAACAAAAGTAACAACGCCAGAGGGTTCTTGGCAGGAGTAAAGGAGACCACAGTGCAAGTGCTCACAAAAATGACATGCACAGGTTAGTGCTCCAAACACGCCCACACATACTCCAGTGGGTGAGATAACTGGGCGCTTGTCTTAAATGTTAGAAGGTTTGCATCCACCACACACACTTCTTGGCAATGCTTCAGAAATGTCTTACTAGTATTTCTCCAGTATCCTTCATTTGAGCACACTTGCAGAGTGACCTGCTCTGTTTTGTGGTGCAGTACGTGTCTGACAGTATGGGCATACCAAAGCTGATTCAACCAGTCTTTAGTAAATGACCTTCGTTTGCGGTTTTAATATTTTTTAACAATTAAAATTCTGTGGTGACCAAACAAAAAAAGAAGAAGCTTGATAGGGTGCAATGAAAATGGCACAAATTGAGATAAGAGACTCAAGCATTGGTTCTTCCAGTAAAAGGGACAGAAACACTCAAAAACACATCATCAAGACGGGCTGGGCCTCCAGAACCTCCCCAGGCTGTTCTCCAGAATGTAGGGCTACCACCTCCAGAGTCACTGACACCTATCAGGTCTCAAGAAAAGAGTCCTGTGATCTCCTCTATCACACTCAATGTCAAGCAACTACTCCTGATTACTGACCATATCTCCTGCTACAGTTTAAGTAGTTGTAATGTCAGCAGTTTCAACAATAATCATTTATTATTTTAACATCGCCTTGCATTTTAATGTTGCTGCAGTTTCACACCTATGCTAACACTGGATGTTCACTCTGTTCCTCTGAGGGAGTGACGGAAATATTATTGGCAGATGAAGAAACTGGAGTAAAGCAAGGTTGAGAGACCCACGTGGAATCTTACAGAACCAGACACCGAGGCTCGTGCCCACCGCCTGGGGCCCTGCCCACAAGACTTCCGTACTTCCTTGTTTCCAAAGCAAAATTATTCAAGAGCTAAACAGCTGCTCTCCTACTGCCTTCACTGTTTTTCTCTAACTGAAGAAGCTGTTGTTAAAGGGAAAGGTGCCATAAGGTGGGAGATCTGGCCATAAAGGGCAGTCTACTGCCCCCTCATCCGATCTAAGTGCTTCTCTGAGAACTCTGAAGCAGAGGGAGGCAGGGGAAAGGATGAGGTCTGACCCCCGTTTGGCTGCACAGGAATAGGCTGTACGCTGGGAGCCATGGACTACCTTACCACACGTGCCAGGCCAGTGAGCAGGAGAAAGGGACAGAGACTGCGGGCAGAGAGAGGCTGCCTGGGGCTCAACAGACCCCAGATCAGAGACCCAGCCCTCTGAAGACCCAGCTACATTTCCGCCCTAGGGATCCAGACACCTTGGTATCCTCATCAAATAAATCCCCCTTCTGTTTACAATAACCTGCGCAGTTTCCTACTGTCTGCAATGAAAGAGTACCAGGTAAGACAGTAGCCTTAGTTTCCTCATCTCATAAGTGGAGATAAAAATACCTCTCTCTAAAGTAGCAATAAGAAATCAATATTAGACCCCTAGCATGGTACATACTCCTACCTGGTACATAGTAGAGATTATGTTTAAAAGTATTGTTTCTTGGTTTATTGTAAAAGGCTGCTAAGGACTCTCAGCACCGGTCCCTTCAAAAGTCCTCCTCAGAAGGCACCGGGACTCTGAGGGAGGCAGTGCCCTGGGGATGCACTGTGTCTGCAAAGTCAGCACTTCTGGGCATAACTGGCACCCTTCTCCATATAGTCTACTCCACAGCTTGTCGTTATGTAGGCTGACGGCCACGCCACCGTAACCCAAACTCATCACAACCTTCATATCAACTCGTGGCTTCTTTGAACATTCACAGAACACATCCCAGGACACTGTCACCACCTTCACCCTGGACATGTTATGATTCCGGTTTTGATGCAGAAACACACTTCAGAGACTCTTACTGAGCCAGCCTGGATGAGGCCCTTCCCTGCGTCACATTCCTGGAGCGTGTGGCCTGGCTATCACCATGCTTTCTGTGCTCCAGCTATTTACCCAGAGCTCCCAGCAAACTTCTGGGAATCATAATAATTACTGATTTACTCCACAGTGGTTTAGAAAACTAAACTTGAACTCCACAATTGTCAAGCAGCCTCTGACTCCCTAACTCATGGAAAAGGGAGACCGAAGGAATTTCCAGGGTAGTAGTTACACCGTCAGGCACTTTGTACCAAGAAACCCAGGCTCCTCACCGCAAAGCCCAAAGCTCCTGATAAACTCACTGCTGGTGTTCTACCCTTAAAGTCTGCTTAAGAATTCACGATCCAAGTCACACCTTCAAGAGAAATTTTAATCTGTAATTCAGCCAACTCAGTCCCACACAGAAAGGTAGTTTTCTTGTACATGTAGAAAAAGTTGCTTTTTTGCATGAATTCCCATCAGGGCATGGACATGTTGAATTATGATTAAAGCTTAGAGTAGATCATATTATTGACAGACTCTTAGAGAAGGCTTATTTTAAAACCATAAAAAGACTTCTGAGAAATAAAATGAGAGGAGGATATCTTAGGGCTTTTTCTTGTCGAAATGAATATAAAGCCACTAAAGCCCATGGTTGATGTTGTCATAAGTAGGTCAGGGAACACAGAAGTAGTTTGAAACGTACCTTCTCATAGTCCAGCTGGATTCCAAGAGCAATAATAAGATATCTGTAGGAGATCTGCAACACAGAACGATGCCACTTTAGACCAGGACCCGGAAAGTGGCCGTGCAAGGGCTAACTCGGGCCCTAGAATGGAGGGGCCAACGAGTATTTCCACTGTTCTATATGGATGACTTGGGGCTGCGGGTGGTGGGCAGGGCATGGGGGGCGAGGGTGCATGCCCCAGTCTGTCATCACACCCACCATTCTCACCCCTCACTGCTTCACAAACATTGTGTAACCTGCTGGCTTTTGAGAGCTTGAGACAACGGAAAAGGATGGCAAAGAGGCCACAACATTTTGTGCAATGCTTATGTTAATAGTTCTTTGTGTTGAGGAGGGAGAGAATGATTTTCTAATATTAAAAACTATCAACTTTTTAAAAAATCTATGGGGTAACGCATGAATCCCAATCAAATCTGACCTGTCATGTGGATGGATCAATACCATAACTGAGAAACTGCTCTTTTGAGGGTTATTGAAAAGGATGTGCTGCAATGTATCTGATATGGTTTAATGATCTGTTTGCAATTTAAAAGGCCCCTCTTTAAATACGGGCACTGTGATTATACATGATGAGGGTAAGTCTCCATACTCATCGTGATGGAAATATAGGTTGAAGATCAGGAGGAAGACAAGTTGAAGCCAGAAAAGTCAGCAAGAAGGATGCAAAGTAAAAGGACTTGCCGAGGGAACTGGAGATGAAGAATGATTGCAATGAAAGTCAGGAGCCCAGAAAGAACATCAGGTGATGCCTGCCGCACTCTTGTACTAAACAGAGAAGTGCAGGACACAAGCTGTGCAGATACAGTTAAAGAAGCAGGATTCCAAGATGCTAGAGTTCTCAGCTCATGCTGGGGAGCAGGAGAAGGAAGTCACTGCAGAGGTCCGGCCCTGGCATCCAGAAGACCCAGCTCCATGGTCACCTCCAAGTGAGGCCTTCTCATGACTCAGTCTTCCTCTCTGCTGGCTCCTCCCTGCAGCTCCCTTAGCACAGCGCACATCATGCTTTGTAGCACTTGTCGAGTTATACAGCAGTAACGTCCTTTCCCACCACATCACACACTCCTAGAGGATGAAGGTTGTGTCTTATTCTTTACATTCCTAGAATCTAGCATAGTCGCCAAATTAAAGTGAGGAACTTGGCAATGTTTGTAGGATGAATGGAAGGATGGATGGTGGATTCTAGTTGCTTGTGAAAGTACAGCTTATCAAAGTGAGTAGATAATACATACATCATCGTCTATATGATTTGCTTATCCATAGACAGCGGGTACCCCGAAATTCCTTGTTCTGTAGGAAAGTGTACCAGGCCCATTACAAGGCTGACTGAGCTGTGTTGAGCCTGCAAGGTACACGAGGTCAGAGTTGGCGTGGGTCTGGGGGTGATAGGCTACAGGTAAAACACAGGGACACTGTCAACAAGAAAAGCCTTTGGTTTGTGCCTGCCTGATGGTTCTATTGGAGCAAAATATTATTTTCTTAGGACTAGTAATAACAGATAAGCTTGAAATTACAAGAAATCAGTAAGGGAGAAAAAACCCTAAGGTAGCAAAGAAGAAAAAGAAAGCCTCAAGCCTTCAAATGAGTTTGAGTTTCCAGGCCAAATGATCTAAACCCTAAGGAACTACAAAAACTTGTAGACAAGACTTTTGAGCAATTGCAGAGAACAACAGTGCAGGCCTCCCCAGAAGGCTAAATATGGGCAAATATTCTAATTGTACACAAGGGATGGGGGAGGTAACTAGCAACTTAGTAAACAGGATGCTCATTCATTTCAAAGCTCCAGGCTCATCTACTGAATGGATGATTCTTGGTGATTTGGAAAAAGAGCGGAAACAGGGATTAGAATGCAGACTTGCTTTTAGTCAGTCAACAGTTAAGAACTATGTTGGCACATAGTGGATACTCAATGTATTATTTCCTTTTTTCCTTTATTTTCATTTATTCTTTTAAAAATAATAACAGTAACATTTCTTGAACATACTTTATGTAACTGACAAGATGCTATCTCTCATGAGACATTACACGCAGATTTCGGGTAGACTACAGGATACTTTTACTTTAAAGCTTGTGGAAGAAAGTCCCACCAGCTTGCACCAACTTCTTCCCCAGCCCTAAAGCAAAACTTTACAGCTTTTCTGAGGGTCCAAGCCCGAGAAGTCTAAGCATGGCTCCGAAGTGAGAACACCTACAAATGCCTCTCATTCTCAAGAGATGAGACAAGTTTAAATAAACACAAACCCAGCCCCAAAGGGCTCTTAGCTACTCCTGTAATATAAAGAGGTCTGATAAAAAAGGCAGGCACTGCTGTACCAAAGGAATGCTGTGGGTTATAAGACACGAGTCTCCCAGCCCCATTAGCTGGCAGCAGACTGGCCAGGAAAATGAGTTCCAAAGCTTGATCTGAAGAACTAAGAACAATCTTGTGTTTCATTCAGTCTGCTCTTCTAGAGATGCTGGGGAAAATAAGTTCATCAACAGGGGGAAATAATATATAAAAATTTAATTTAAAATAAATACATGTATATTTTATTAAATAATATATTAAATATTATTTATTCTAGGATTGTAACAGGGTACAGGGCATATCCCCCACAATCTTTGATTGGGGAGAGGGGAGTGGATGATAAGGTGTTTAAGATACACTGCGTAACAATGGCAAGTTAATAGCCATGCCTTCCTGAAGGGAAGTGGGCTGCCACAACAAATTGTGTACCTGACTGAGAATGTTCAGAGACTTGGGACATAGCCAGAATACAGCGCCTGTGAGAGAGGCAAGGGGTGGATGCCCACTCTCCACGTCCATGTATTGCTGGGAACTTTTGCCCTGACTAAAGATGGCAGCCAAAAGAAGGTGAAAGATATTGAGGAGCTGGCAAAACTGGCAGACACTAACACATCACAGGACGGGCTGGATATGAGATCACACAGGAAGTTCCAGGCCCAGCATTTTAAATGAGGGCGGGCTGAAAGAGAAGCGGGTCTGGTGTGTAAGGGGAAAAGCCACGAGGTCTGCAGTGAAAAAGGAGAGCCACATGGTCTGGAATAAGAGAGAGGAGGTCTGAAAGCCAGAAGTTCAGAATCGCCAGAGCTGGTGGTGCAGCAGGGACCTGCTCAGCCACCCTGATTTGTGAGAGATACTTGGAGCTGAACCATGACCCGGAATGCTGGGCTGGAGACCTCAGCTTTTCTGAAAGACAGTACCTCTGACTGCTGTGTTCCGAAACTGGCCTGGTTTGGCAAAGGGAGGCAGGACTGAGTACTTTTGGGTGTTTTTAAAGGGAGCAAGACTTTATGGCAGAAACCTGCAATCATTCTAAATCTGTCTAACCTTTAAATAAGTAAAAGATCCCTTTCCTTTTTCACCAAACTCTTGCACTGGGAGTCATGCTTCTCGGTGACAGGTAATCAAACCCCACAACTGTTCCAGAACAGCATTGGTGGGGTTCGGTAACAGGATAAGAGAAGCCCCACTTGGCAGTGGATCATGGGGAAAAAAAACACCCAGAGGCTTGAACTGACCACAAGCCCAGCATGAATCAGCACTGTGATAACTGTTGCCAAAAAGGCAAATGCTAACTTAGGCTGTCTCTGACTGTATAGGGAATGGTGCCAGGCTCTTCTGGGCTGGGCTGTGGAGTTGCTTACTCTTCCAGGCACCTCTTTCATGGAGGCACTAACCAGTATGATGATGTCTAAAGCAGGATAAAGAACATGATGAGGGAAAAGAAGCCCATGAAATATGAGGAAAAGTTGAGAAAAGTAGGGGCAAGGGGACAAGTCTGCCTGAAGAGAAAGACTGACATGGATTATAATAAGAACCATCTTCAAATAGTGGAAGGGTTTCTCCATACACACAAGACATTCTCTCCCACGCTACAGGAAGAATAAGGAATAAGGAAGATATTAAGTCCAAGAACCCCCCGCGGGCCCAGGAAAGAACAGGAAAAAGTTACAGGAAGGTGGATTCTGACCCATTAAAGACAAAACTTTCACATAACTTGTCTGTCTAAAAAAAATGAAGAAGGATAACACCAGAGAAGTCCTTGACCCCAGGACACATAAACACCAACCCATTTTCAATTCAACCCTCTCCCCCTCATGTATCCCCAATGCCAATTGCTTGGCTCTATTATTTTTCATCAATGTTCATTACCTTCCAACACCCTATATAATTTACTTAATATGTCTATTTTTGTATGTCCTCCTACATTAGACTGTAAAATCCAGGACAGTAAGGAGTTTTATCTGTTTTTGTTCACCTATATATTCCCTAGAATTTACCTAGCTTATAGTAGATGCTTAAATATTGGAAGGAGGGAAGGAGGGAAGGAGGGAAGGAGGGAAGGAGGGAAGGAGGGAAGGAGGGAAGGAGGGAAGGAGGGAAGGAGGGAAGGAGGGAAGGAGGGAAGGAAGGAAGGAAGGAAGGAAGGAAGGAAGGAAGGAAGGAAGAAAAAGAAAAGAAGGGAGGCCAGAAGGCAGGCACGTAATCCTGACCTGGGTTCAGGGAAAAGCTACATAGAATCCCTGAACTCTATGGAATTAAATGCAAAATTTGTTGCATACGTGAATTTTTCTAGAGCAGGCTTTCATCAGGTTCTCAAAAGGTCCACGACCCAAGGAAAGGTTAAGAATGCCTGCAGCCAGTGAGTTCCTGCCAAGGGGTTGGACTTGAAACCCTTTCAGTTCCCACCAACTCTCAAATTCTATAGTTCTGTTTAAATGCCAGAGTGCCCGATTTGGAGAGAGCAGGAAGGGTATTATGGCCAGTAACACCCCAGGGCCCCCAGAACCATGGGAGGCTGGAACAGGCAGGGTGCAGCATGACAGCTGCCTTCTGCTATCCTCGGCTCAGAGGCAGATGAGGGGACATGATGCTGCAGGTGGTTTCTTAGCCTGTGGTCTCACCATCCTGTTCTCATGCTCCAGGTCAAATGCAGGGGCAGAAGTTTCTAAAACGCTTTGATCCCTGGGTGGTGGGGGTAGCAGGAGACTTCCAAATGGCGCTGATCCATTACAAGCCTCAAGCTCCAGCGACCACAACTCTCCTTAGCCCTGGTACAAACCTCAGTCACACTGTTCCCTTAGGACTCTGGCAGAGTGCCCCCAAGTGTGACTGGAATGGATATATTCAAACATGCCCCTCCTCTGGGAAGCCAGCTGTCAAATAGAGAAGCTGGCGGCTTCAAAGGAAAAGGGAGGAAGATGTCTCCTATTTTAACACATAGCAGTGTTATTTGTTCAGTAAACATTCCGATGCAAGATACTGTACCAAGCAATAGGGCAAACAGCAGGTATTCGCAAATACTTGTCTTCGTTGTTCATTTATTAAATTCACCATCACTCAGTCCTTCCGTCTATCCCATCTTCCATTCACCAAACACCCTCCCACCATGTGGGAGTACTTAACTTGTGCAGTATTTAATCCTCTTGTGCAGTATTTAACTCACACACACGTATACATGTATAAATACCACCCTCCCACCATGAAGCTGTTCAGTTTGAGAATAGCTGTGCATTTCACACAAGCCCTCAGACTAACAAAAGCGGAAGGATCCAGTGGTTACCTCCTTGCCATTGTCTGTGCGGATGCAGTTCTTGTCTGGGTTCAGCTCAACCACTCGAGCTTTGATCCACTCCACACCAGACGGAATCACACTCGCTGTGGGACGGCCAGACGAGGACAACTGTTTGGCACCAGCACCCACCAGCGTCCAGATCGGCTGGTAGAAATGTCTCTGAGAAACAAAGCATTGGGACATTCCTTTCAACTTGAGGCTGACAAAGTGTCAGAGCTAAAGATGCATGTTCCAGACTCTCAATTACTCCCTCCTGACCCTTGGGGTATCACACAGAAAGTCTCCAGGTGAGCCTTCCCCACCCCACCTGCCATTAGTGTCTCCTGGCATGTTCAACTGTGAAGGGCAGTCACCTACAAGAATTCTACCAAGATCACCAAAAAAAGCCGTAAACTATCATGAGTAACCATGGTATTATTTATTACTGACAGTTGATTTGGGGCTTAACATGTACATGTTATACATACATGTACATATACCCACAATCATGGATACATTTATGAGCACAGATATAAAGAAAGAGTAAGGCCAGTAGCCTGGGCTCCTCAGAAGTTCATAGGGACTCTGGCAAGTCTGAAAAGTTGACAGCCACTCTGGGAATCCTCAAAACCTCATTAACTTCCAACCGTGTGTACCAAGCCTGTGGAAGGCACAGACATTCCCTTTCAGCCCTGTTAGCCCCCTTCTCCTTTTTAAGAGGGTTTACACCCGAAGCCTGGAGGCAGCAGATGCTACCCCATAATTCAACATACGCCCAAACTCCCACTGTTTTCTGAAGTCCTCCTGCTTCGGATGATCCACTCAGGAACCAAGGTAGTTGTGAAGGGGCTAAGGGCAGCTAGTTCAATGGCACTGAGAAGCCCAGTTCACTGGTGGAGTGCACTGGGGACCCAGAGTTCTCAGTGCTGCCCAACACCTCAGCCTTGGCTGGGCAGAATTGCCCGTGGAGGGGTGAACTGAAAATAGCTTTGCAATCTCCTCATTGCTACTAATGGACGTGATCCCAGAGGACATGGCGGAGGTCTCCAGGTGGGAGACCTGAACGATTTCAAGTCCTCCTTGGACAGAAAAAGGAATAAAAACACAAGCCCGGATTTTTCTTTTTTTTACACTACAAATAAGCATCAGCCCCAGCAATCCCTGAACCAGACACAGGAGGGAAAGTGCCAACCGCGTGAGCCACTGGCAGCTCCTTCAAGACAAGGGGCAACCCGGACGTGCTCTGGCATCCTGAGCTGTGTCCAGGCCACTGTCTCATTACAGAGAGTAGCCTCTGTCTATGCGTTAGCTACAACAGGCCACCGGACATGGCTCTCAGACCATTGTCATTCAAAATGTTGTCCCTGAATTAGTCACTTTAGAAGGAAAATAACAGAGAGCACCCCCTGGTCTCCTCTCAGACGGCAGCATGCCAGCCGGGGTCTGCAACAAAGCCAGGCAACCCCGGTAGGGGAGAGACTTCTTGGAAAGCAGTGCGCCTTTCCTGCCCTCCCTCCCCACCAAACAGGCTCCAGATCCGTTTTACTCCTCCTCCTACACACACCAAAAGGAAACAGTTCCCATCTGGTGCACTCCTGGTTCCTTAGGAAACGTAGACAAACCACCAAAAATCTTGAATATTTATCTGTTGCTTTTGGACAATTTTTAAATGTTTTTCATGAAACAGTGCCTTACATACAAATACTTCCCAACTTCCCTCCTGGTGTTCACTGCCTTTTTCTGCCTTATAACCTGTTTATAATGCCTTGTATTTAAATTCCTGAAACTCACTGATACCATCCCAGGGGCCTCCCTGTCCCTGCACTCAACGCCCTTTCTCCAGACTGGACCAGAGGTAGCAAAGTGCAAGGACCATCGGTTCTCCTCTGTACATGATGTTGAAGGCAGAGGGCCTCGTGGGCTGAGTTATACTGACGTCCTAAACCCAGTACCTATGAATATGACCTTATTTGGAAATAGGGTATTGGCAGATGTAATCAAATTAAGAGAACTGTGAGAGAATAAGTATCTCTTATTTTAAGATACTCAGTTTGCAGTGATCTGTTACACAGGCCTAAGAAATTCTCACAAAGAAGAACATAAAAAGCCAAAAGATCTGTCGTCTTTCCCTCCCACTGCCTTCTCCAGTCCTTTTGGACTGATTTTTGTGCCCAGAAGCACTAACCTGGGGACTTGACAGCCCAGTGCCTGACAGCCACCCCACCCCACCCCACCCCTAGCACACACACACCCGTGCACACACACACACACACACTCAGAAGCTGCAGATGTACCTCACTGGGCTCCACAACGGCCACATTCTCTGCCCCCACTCTCCTCTTCATACGGGAGGCCATGGTGATCCCACCACTGCCCCCACCCAGCACGAGCACCTCATAGTGGTTCTTGGCTGCGAGGCCGGCCCCTGTGTGCAGCTGAAGTGGGCTGGCCTGCTGAGCAGCCAGCCTGAGAAAGCAGGTGAAGAGCCGGGCTTGGGGGCCAGACACCACAGCGACCAGCGGGGTCATCTTCACACTAGATGCAGCTAGAAAGGAACAGACAAGGCTATGAGTGAGGAAGGAACCACTATGTGACCAAAGCACTTTTTTCCAGAGGAAGGGGGCTGGCACCCAGCCCCACAATCTGTCCTCAAGACCTCCTCCCCAGCTGGCCATGGTGCCCAAGTCTCCTGGCAGCACAGATTGGTAACGAACCACAGGCTAAACTTCCATTTGTCCCCTTCCTCCTTCTTTTAGGGCATCTAGGACTTTGTCTGAACCCAGTAAGCTGCACCTTTTAAGTTCTAATAGTTTGTCTGTACTTATCCTTGTCCATTCAAAAGTTTTAGGGCACCCTGTGGTTGCCTCCAGCTGTCACCCATTCTCCTCTCAAACACACACCTCGACTGTCTCCTTGTCTTCTCAGTCCACCAAAGACACAGGAGTTCGCAAATTAACACCTGTACACATCCTTGGCATAGGGCCCCAGAGACCTTGCTAAAACGGAAATAGTCCAGCAGGAAACCCACCCTCTGCAGTCAGAGTTCACACCAAGGAAGTCAGGGCCTGGGCCCCACTCAGAGCCTCCTGACTCTGCTTGCCTGGGGACACGCCATTTCATCAAATCAGGGGCTACAGACACACAAGCAAAGGCCCTTCACACCTTTGGCAATTTCAACCAGATGATAAAAAGGCCATAAAAAGAGTTCTGCCTGGTATCATAAAATTATATTTTATGTAAAGAATCTACACATGCTGCTGACCAATCTTTTATTGTACACAACCAGTAAATAATTTCCCCTTAATAGTTTCTCAGGGAGACACACTTAACCTTTAGAAAAAGGCATATCTGCTCTGAATATTAAGGCAGCAAGGAAACGAAGGCTTCTCAGACACAGGCCTTGGCTTCCTCCCACCCTCAGAACTGGCCTGATGTCTTGGGTACCATCCATCTACTTAAAGAACTGGAAGGGCCCAGAACCAAAATATCTCCTTCCCTGGGTATTACCATGCCCCAAATTCCAACATCAGGTTCACTCCTTCAGGTTCAACAAACTGTTCCAGGAACCCTCTATTCAAATGCAAGGACGAAGCTGGGGTTAACACTTTTAGCTGCTCAGATCACTAACTTCTTAATGGGAGTGGTTTAGTCATACCACTTTCCCTCAAAACTGGAAAAGAAAAGCCACACAAGGGGATTGGAGAATGCTGAGAGGGAAAGGGGCTCTGACAGGAAGAAGGAAAGGCCCTGGAGGAGGGAGAAATGAGAGGAAATGAGAAGGAAGAGCCAGAGAGCTGACTTGAATTAGGATGAACTTGATTGCAGTGTGTTGGCACCTTGACCAACGTTTCAGATCTGAGAAGTGACCCCGTGATGTGGGGGCCCACAGAAAGTGAGGCAGGTTCATACACTGCTGCTGCAAGCGCCAGGTCTGTAAGACCCTTTTAGAAACCAACATGGATCATCCTTTGACCCTGTATGTCCATGTCTGGGACTCCAGTCTAAGAAATAACCTCTAATACTGAAGAAGACAAACCTTTACCAAGATGGATCTCACATATTCATTCACAATGCAGGGCCAACCCTTGGTTAACTGGTTTTTAGATTGGATCCCGGTCACAGGAGAAACTCCACCCTGGCCAGGGAAAGCTCAGGTCCCAGACTATTTCAACCAAGGTTAATTTACGATTATTTCAATTCAATATGGGGGGTTAGGGGGGCAGGCTTAGCCGTCTGAATGTCAAAACTTTGGGGAAAGGTTAAGTAAAATACGTTTACACAAGATGATTATAGAAAGACATTATAAAAGACTATATAGGTCCTTCCAAATCATATTTACAAAGAGCAGAGGAAGTGCTCATGTTGGGATCAGTATGCAAATTGGAATACAATATGAGAAATTGAGCTCAACTACAGTAAGAGAAAATGCACTAAAAAAGACGGCAAAATGTTAACCCTGGGTGAGTGGTTTTCTCTAGGTTTTACAATAATGGCTAATTTTGATTATGCTGCTTTTCTGTATTGTATGAAATTTCTACCATATAATATATTAATGTTGCAATGATAATTTTTCCTTTTTAAATTAAATTTATTAGAGTGACACTAGTTAACAAGATTACGTAGGTTTCAAGTGTACAATTCTGTGATACATGATCTATATATTGCACTGTGTGCCCACCACCCAAAGTCAAACCATCTTCCATCACCATATATGTGGCCCCCTTTACCCTGCACTGACCCCTACCCCCAACCCTCTGGTGACCACCGGTACTGTTGCCTGTGTCTATGAGTGTCAGTTTTACGTCCCACATACGAGTGAAATCCTATGAGTCTTAGCTTTTTTCACTGACATTTCTCTTAGCATGATACTCTCAAGATAAAATACTTTGATAATAATAACTAACATATATTAAGTCTTTTATAAGCATTTAACTTGTAAGTAGGCTGCCATTATCATCCCTATTTTACAGATGATAAAACTAAGGCAGGGAGCAATTAAGTGAGTCCCTCAAGGTCATACAGCCTGTAAGTGATAGATGGTGATTTGAACTCAGTCACTCTGGTGCCAGTACCTTCTTTAAATCACTACACTCTACTATCTCCGTGATCTTTATCAACAACAACAAGACAGTGATAATGTGCCGAGGTTGAATTTTTTAAAGATACACTTTCCATACTTCCCAGAAAAGAGCAAAACCATTTTTCATGGTACTGACACCTAAATATGAGCAATGTGTTAGTATAACTGTAATTCATATCTCATTAGTGCTTTTCTCAAGTGTTCTTTGATGAACTGTAGTGTTTTAAATTTTTTAAATCACTCAATTTGATTTTTCTTATGGTTGAGGAGTGGAGGAGATCCCCAATTAGGATGTTGCTGTTTGGCAGAAAAGGAAAAAGATATTTTATGGTGAATAGAAAGTCGCCATATCTGCTTTTCTAAAATACCCATAGAATGCCAGAATCACGGCGAAACTTGTGACTTCCCAGAAAAGGGCAACCACTTTTTCATGGTCCTAACACTATGTATTAAAACTGTGATCTAGGAGGAGGCCTGGCTAAGTTTCTAATTTCCTCCCACTGCACGTGAGATTATTCAGCCTCAGTTTCCCTTGCAGTCTAACACGCCATGGCTGTCTCCCGAAAGAGGAAGCGTTTACGTAAATATTTCCTGCACTCAGACAAGCAGGTGACTTCCACTTCAGCCATTACCCACGCTCATCTCTGGAATGGGTATCTATAAACACCAAGTCCTCCCAAACCAGTTTTATCCTCTTTAATAACAGCCGTCAAGCAGAATGCCTGGGCTTTGCAGTCAAAATTCATTTGCATAGTAGAAACAATTTCCAAAACACACCAAAAAAATGTGTGAGGGAAAATGTTCCAAGTTTCAAAACTCCTGAAAATCTCAACAACAGTCTCATTCTAATGATAGATATAAAGCGGCTTAACTTCCAGATCAGAAAAACCAGAATAATATTCTAATGTTGTCTGCGGAGAAGGTGGGGCACGGTACTGTGCCAAAGACAACAAAAATACAGGGCAATAATGTATAACTGGAATTACTTCATATCCCACTTTGGAGCTGTGAATATGTATATGTGTATATATATATGTACATGTGTGTGTGTATCAATGGCTCCAGGCCCTGTAGTCTAACTGGAGAAGTGTAATGCCTGCTGATTGAAAGAGGAGACAACCTGCTGGGCACCTCCCACTGACATCACTGGCCAATGGCTCCAGGCCCTGGTCTAAACAAAAATCAGAGTATCAGAGTGGACACTGGCTTCACTCTTTAGTCACTGAAATATTAAGCCCTGGGCATATTTCAAGTAATAGCAAGATAACAGAAATACAAGTTATAGTATCAAAATTATAATGACTTCCCTCTATGTGTATAGCTCTGTAGCTCTACAATTCACAAAGCCACATTAAAGGTATGAACACCACTTTACAAGTGGAGAAACTGAGGCTGAAAGAAGAAAGGTGATCTTCTGAAGGTCACACAATGAGTGAGCAGTCTGAATGCCCTTTGGAGCAACAATGCAGGCATCGGCAGGAGCTAGCAATTCAGAAGCAAAGAAGCTCCCAGTCTGGACCTTCTCCCAGCTCCCTCTGGCCTCTTTGCTGGGCAGGCGGGACGGGAGAGCTACACTAAGTGGCCCACCCACCACCTCCCAGAGGACCAGGCCTCCAGGCAGGGGCAGATCCAGGTTTAAAGGGCATTAAAACCTATACAATGTAGGGAATCAAAATTATAAATATGAAATTAAATATAATAGTTACTATTAATTTTGAATGGGAAAAATCACAATAAATGTCTGAATTCTTGGAGAGTTGGGATTCTTTATTCTGAGATCTCTTTCAGGCAATTTACCAGAAATACACACAAGCATAAAAATGCTTCCGGATTACAGCCTGGCTAACCCTCCTCTCCTGGACCACTTCAGAGCTCCCTGCACCCACCCAGGCCTGGGCAAGAGGGAGGCCCTCTTCTGCTTCATCTGCTTCTGAGCAAATCCACCTCTAGCACCTACAACTCTCCTCCAGGGCACTCTGGCCACCTCTCTGGGACAAGCTGAACTAGTGGTACCCTCCTTCAACCAGTCCCAGGTTCTGTCAGTCCCCACCCCTTCCCAGGATAGCATGGGTATTTTGGACAGTCTGGAGCTAGGTCCTGATTCCTACTGTGAAACTGGCTCATCACAGCCCCACAGCAGCTTCCTCTGTGCTGGGCCCCACACTAGGTGCTCAAGGTACAAGGATCTTCCCCACTTTACAACTGGAAAAAAAAAAAGCTCCAGGAAACTGGTTACATCCTCAAGGCCACATAGCCAATAAAGGACAAAACCAGGATTCAGCTAGAGGGCTTGGAAGAGGGCGAGTGAGGGACCCAAAGCAAAGGTCATCACTTTCCCTGGCACATAGAGGACACTCCCGGGAACTGACTCACACAATTATAGAGGCTGACAAGTCTCGAGCCAGCAGTCAGCAAGGTGGAGACCCAGGAGAGCCAACAATGTAGTTTCAGTCCAAAGGTCAGCAGGCTCAAGTCCCAGGAAGAGCGGACATTGCGGTTCCAGTGAGAAGACAGGAGAAAACCCAGTTAGGCAGAAAGGATTCGTGGGAGGGTCAGCCTACTTGTTCCATTTGGACTTTCAACTGATTGGAAGAAGCTACCCACAGTGAGCGGCAGGCCGGGGTAGCCAAATCTGGGTCATGCAGGCTGCCAACTCCTCTGGCAACACCCTCACAGACACGCCCAGAATACTGTGTGACAAAATGACTGGACACAAAGAATGAACCACCATACCCTCTGACTTAAACTATAAAAGGACAGGCCCAAATCTGGAAAAGGCTCAGGTTCCTGTGACCAATCCATACCACTTTGGGTGACAAGAAAATGCCTAATGTTATGCCATAAGTGCTACGGTGATCTAAATGTGATCTCTTCGGAATCTGAAGTACATGCAAGTAAAGTAAGCCATCATGTTTGTGGCACTGGGTTAGACAACAGTTTTTTCATTTTTAAATTTTCTACATTTTATGACTGACATTCTGGGGCTTTGTTAGTCCTAACAAAACTGCCCCCCTCTTGCAAATCAAAACTACAATGAGA
Organism: Sturnira hondurensis; assembly: GCF_014824575.4. NCBI lineage: Eukaryota > Metazoa > Chordata > Mammalia > Chiroptera > Phyllostomidae > Sturnira > Sturnira hondurensis. The sequence goes on along the minus strand of NW_028080827.1, from coordinate 1,730,746 downwards.
TACCGCTGCACACCTGTTACAACAGCTGTTGCCAACAGGACAAGTAAGAAACAACAAGTGTTGGCGAGGTCATGGAGAAAGAGGAACCCGCCTTCGCTGCTGGTGGGAATGTAAACTGGCACAGCCACTATGGAGTTCCCCCCCAAAATTAAGAACAGACTTACCATGCGCTCATAAAATCAATAAATTTGCAGCAACCCCTCTGGGTAGCTACCTGGAAATTTTGAAAACATTCATTCACAAAGATACATGCATCCCTAAGTTCACTGCAGCATTATGCACACTGGTCAAGACATGGAACCAACCCAAGTTCCCTTTGACAGAGGACTGGATACAGAAGAGGTGGCGCATACACACCATGGAACACGACTCGGCCGTGAGAAAAGATGAAACACTGCCATTTGAGACAACATGGTTGCATCTCGAGAATATTAATCTGAGCAACGTAAGTTAGAAAAAGTCAAGAACCATATGATTTCACTCCTACGTGGGCTATAAAACTAAAAGGAACAAATGAACAGGCAAAAACAAAGGAAAACTCGCAGACACGGAGGACAGCAGGGTTAGGACACGGAGGACCAGAGGGAAGCGGGGTTAGAAAGGGTAAAGGGGGTCAAACCTATGGTGATGGAAGGAGATTTGACTTTGGGTGGTGAACACACAACGCAGCGTACGGATGGTGTATTATAGAATTGCACACTTGAACCCTACATAATTTTACTAACCAATGTCACCCCAATAAATTTAATTTAAAAAATGAATTTTTAAAAAAGAGAAATTAGAAAAAACTGCCCCTCCCCGGACCAGCCAGCTCCTGAAGACAGTAAGCCTCTTGTCTAGGAACGCGTCTCTGATAACCAGCCCAGAGCCCCTATGAGACCCACCTGGTCCGCCTGGCCGTTACACTTGAGAAGGGGCACTCCTCTGCCCTCATCAACCCAGGGCCAGACACCAGACCTCGAGGGCGGCCTCTATACCCCAGAGCGCATGAAAATCCTTCAGATCAGCCCATCCCAAACCTGGTCAGCTTGTTCCCCCTGCCTCACAAAAACTGCATATAGGCTTTTGTCTATGCTTTCCCCTCAAATTTTCTGCCTCCTGACCAACCCGAGTATTTCCACGTGCAGCCCTACGTGGTGTACAACGCCTCCTGTTCCTAGGTAACTGTAAGGAAAACGTCTTCCTTCGTGGCAGTCATCTCCCCATGTGCTGGCCTCACCACACCTAATTAAAACAAAGCCCAGGTACATTTTAATAACCTACCTTAACACGCATTCACTGACTGTCCAGATGGAAAATTATACATGCTTAACACAGTTCTGCCCTGCTCTTCTCCTTACATATCCAGTGATCTGTCGGGTGGCATTTAAGACACTTAATTACATATTATTGTAGAATGTTAAAATCATGTGGGTAAGTAGGCTAAATTCTTGTAGCTAAATAATACAGCTACAATATGATTTTTTTAATGAAATAATTACTGTGAAAGAACACAGCACCTGGTCTGCCTTTGTCCTACTCTGCCACCTGCTGTCCTAAAACTTTAGATAGCTTCTCCACTGAAGAAAGTTTTCACATGTCTTTACTCTTTAATTTTGATAAAGGGCAAGTGTCACCAGCCAGAAGCACTGAGAAAGGTGTTTAAGAAGAGAATCTTCTACAGGATATAAATACACATGCAAATTCAGGTTTATGCCTACGTTACACTTGTCTCAATCATAGAGTACCTAAATTTGCAGAACCGAAAACCAAGAAACATAATCTAAGCTATATTTTTATTTACAGAGTTATTCCCTACATAAATTATATATATAATTCATATATATATATATATATATATATATATATATATCATTACAGAAAGAACAGAGTTACATGAAACCTGCATGGTCACAACTCTGCTGTATCTAAGAATGCTTCCACAAGCACTCACTGAGCACCTACTACACACAAGGACCCGTGCTGATAGACAGAAATTTCCCCAGCCCAGTCCTGGTGCCATGCCCAGCCTATTAGCTTTAGGTGCTAAGGGAAGAATAGCAGAGCTTCTCAGCTATTGGTGATGTAGGTCAAGAATAAGGTGAGCCACCCTGGCTGATGTGGCTCTGTGGATTGAGCACTGGTCTGCCAACTTAAGGGTCACTGGTTCAATTCCTAGTCAGGGCACATGCCTGGGTTGCAGGCCAGCTCCCCAGTTGGAGACATGAAAGAGGCAACCAACCGGTGTTTCTCTCACACATCAATGTTCCTCTCCCTCTCTTTCACTCTTCCTTCCCACTCTCTAAAAATAAATAAAAATAAAAATAAATTTAAAAAAAAATAAGGTAAGCCAAATTTCAAGAAAAAGGTATTTTTAATATTAGAACTTCTAATTTAAATATTAGAATGTTAAAATTCAAAATAGACTAAAGATTTAAATGTTAGGCCTGAAACCATAAAAACCATAGAAGAAAACATAGCAGCAAACCCTCAGCCATTACTTGGAGCAACATTTTATCAAATATATCTCCCCAGGCAAAGGAAACGAGAAAAAAAGAAACAAATAGGACTACATCAAACTAAAAAGTTTTCCACAGCAAAGGAAAACATCAACAAAATAAAAAGACAACCCACAGAAAGGGAGAACATACTCACTAATATATCTGGTAAGGAATTAACATCCAAAATCTATAAAGAACTTACGAAATTCAACACCAAAAAATCAAATAGCCCATTTAAAAAATGGGCGAAGGAACCCTGGTTGGTGTAGCTCAGTGGACTGAGAGCAGGCCTGCAAACCAAAGGATTGCGGTTCAATTCCCAGTCAGGGCACACATCTAGGTTGCAGGCCAGTTCCAAGCAGAGGATGCACGAGAGGCAACCATACATTGATATTTCTCTCCCTCATTCCTTCCCTTCCCCTCTAAAGATAAATAAATAAAATCTTTTTTAAAAAATGGGCAAAGGACCTGAATAGACATGTTCTATGTCCTCTCCAAAGAGGACATGCAGATGGCCCATAAACATAGGAGAAGATCCTCAATGTCACTAGTCATCAGAGAAATGCAAATTAAAACCACAATGAGATATCATCTCACACCTGTCAGAATGGCTGTCATCAATAAATCAACAAACAAGTGCAGGTAAGGATGTAGAGAAAGGAGAATACTTTTGCACTGTTGGTGGGAATGCAGATTGGTGCAGCCACTGTGTAAAGCAGTGTGGAGATACCTCAAAGGGTTAAAAATGGATCTGCCTTTTGACCCAGAGGTCCCACTTCAGGGAATACATTGAGAAACCCAAAACACTAATTTGGAAGAACATAAGCACCCCATCCCTATGTTCATTAGAGTCATTTACAATCCCCAAGATACAGAAGCAGCCTAAGTGAATAGAACAACTATGGGACATTTACACAATGGAATTCTACTGAGCCACAAAAAACGAAGAAAATTTTACCCTTTGTGACAGTATAGATGGACCTAGAAGACATTATGCTAAGTAAAATAAGCCAGTGAGAGAAAGACAAATACCATATGATTTCACTCATATGTGGAATCTAATGAACAGACTGAACTAAGCAACATGGAGACAGATTCATAGATAGAGAGAAGGATGGCAGTTAAGGAGCAGGGGTAGGGATCAAGCAAAAAGAAAAAAGGACTCATGGACAAGTGTGATGACGGCTGGGATGGGAGGGGGTATAAGGGAAAGAAGTGGTAATGGAAACAATACAGTAAAAAAGATGATATTGCAGAAAATGTTTTAAAATTTGACTGAGTAAATACTGGAATGTTATGCATTGTCAGAGGTGCATATCTCTGTCTAGCTTGAGTAAAGATGGGTCCTAGTGCTTTGTGTTTTCCTCCACACCCAATACAGTTTTTGAATAAAGTGTTACTTCCATTCATATGTACACATCTGACGTATAAAGGTATTGAATAAATCCATCAATCCATTAATTCATTCCATGGTCTGAAAGTCTGTGTCTCCCGGAAATTCATATATTGCAAGCCTAACCCCCAAAGGTGATGGTATTAGTAGGTGGGTCCGTTGGGGGTGATTAGGTCATGAGGCTGGAGCCCCTGTGAGTGTCTGAGTGCCATATAAAGAGGGTCCAGAGGGACCTTGAGCCCCTTCCACTATGTGAGGACACAGGGGAAAGGCATCAACTATCAGCTGGGAAGAAGGCCCTCACCAGCCATGCTGGCACCTTGCTCCTGGACTTCCCAGCCTCCAGAACCGGGAGAAGTAAAAGGCTGTTTTTTACAAGCCACCAAATATTTGTTAGAGCAGCCCAAACAAACTAAAACTCCTACTGAGATGCTTCACTGGGTCATGTGCTGTCCTAGGTGCTGGGAGGAAAAACAAACAGTGAACATGTCACATAAGTCCTTGTGCTGACAGAGCTTACAATCTAGTAGAATGGAATACATGTTCATCCCTCTTCCTGCCTCTATTGAGCCTTCTTAAACGCCCTTTCTTGTTTCCTATTTTAGCCATGGCCCAAGTCCCAGCTTCCACCAGCCCAGGATGATTCTGTAAGTCTTGTTACTTATCTTGCCCTTCTTCCAACTTTTTTGTTGTCCTTCAGTTACTTGTTGGCATTTCAATGCATTTTTTTCCCCCATAGAGATTGAAACCTCTCAGTGTTTTTGGAGACTGGTGCCCCACAGACATATGTGAAGTATCTGGGCCCTTCTAGTCACCCCCTGGGGTGGTCTAGACAGAAAACTTCTGCAGTCTGCCAAGACTGTAGCACTCATGTCTCTGGCCACCTTCTCAGGAACAATTGTAAGAAATGGGCTACCATTATTTTCCAATACCTATAGCATCTCTGGATGAGTGGAAGGGGAGTTCGGTTTGGCTTCCAAAAACCTGCGTTGATATTCCAGTTTAGATGTAACTAGGAGAAGCAAAATGCAGTGTAATCAATATGAGCTGAATGCCTTAGGTGCTTTGGCAAGAGTAGGAATAATCAATGGAAGCTTCATGGAACAGACAGAGTCTGAGCGGGACGTAAAAGACGGGCAGCTTTTTCACAGCAGAAATGCGATGGGAAGGTACACCAAGAGGAGGAAACAGCATTAAATAAATGAACTAAGAGACAGTGACTGCCCTCCAGATCTCTCTCCAGCCCACTCTGCCCTCTCTGAGCCCTGAGCACTGACCTACAGGGCAGGTACCATCTGGCCTGCCTTGTCCTCTGACTTCCAGTTGGGTTCAACCAGATTAGAGGCTGCAAAAAGAGCAAGATTGGGATATTTATTCCTCAGACCCCTCCCTCTTGGGCCACTAGAAATCACTCCCTCTCCTTGTTTCTTCAGGCCCCAAAGCAATACATGGCTTCACCTTAACCTTGCCCACACCTTTGTAAATAGGTATTTTGTTAAGCCTTTCTTAATAACATGTTTGAGTGTACCAACTGTTTCCCACAATTCTTCGCTGATAAGGTGGGAAGGGCTAGAGTATGTTTGGGCAACACAAGTCCAGCCCAATTTGACTGATGTTGTGAGGAGCCAACAAGAAAGGAACACCATAGGCCGATTATAAAGGGCCATGCTGTGGACCTGCAGCTTTCTAGCGAAGTATCAAAATTTTGGGAAGTAATGGAACAGAGCAGCAGCTTTGAGAAAATGAATCTCGTGTGAGGGAGCAAATTAAATTAGGAGAGAGACAAAACCAGTTCTGAAAGACAGACTAGTGCAGTGGTCTAGGTGTGAGTGACAAGGGCCTGATTAGGTGCTGGCGTTAGGAACACAAATAAAGATTCAGCCAAGACAGAGGTAGGAAAGGGGGAATGACGGCATGAGAGGTAGGAAGGGCCCTTGGGGGGGAAAAAGTCAAATTTGACATCCAGGTGGCTGAATAGAGGGGAATTGTGTGGGTAGAAACAGCACAGTGAAGGCAAGGGCCTGTCTGGGTTAGGGTAGGTAGGCTGAGGCTTGGGAAGTAGAATCACCTAGAATGAGCATCGCATAACTGTGGTCAAGGAAGAAGGCAGCCTAAGGTAGATGTCCCCTGGGAAGAGAAAGAAACTAGATTGGAAAGACATATGTAAGCAAAGTTTTGGTGTGGGGTCTTAATCCTAGACAATCATAACCCCAGCTAGGGGTCAGGCACAAAGTAGCCACTTGCAGGCCAAATGCAGACCAGAGCTGTGTTTTGTTCGGCTCACAGTGTTCTCTTAAATTTTCAATTAGTGCCAAGATTAAAATTTTTGCGTACCTTGACTAAAAATTTCCAGGTGTTCAGCCTCTCTGACAACAATGGGCCCACACTGTCACATGTCAACACCCGGCTGAGCAGTCATGGCCCATCCGCATCCTGCATGAGGATCCCGTTCATGCCAGCCCCACGTGGCCTATGTCACTTATGTATGTCACCTGCTGGCCCCTGGCACCCATTTGCAGCTTGTGGTCCCTGCTAATAATGGCAGTGAGAGTCCTTAGAAGTTCTTAACAAAATAGATGTCTTCAAAGACGCCTTGGGGAAAGTTGAGAGGACAACTTGGAGCAATTCAGCTGAGCTCAGCACTTCTGAGTGTGTCCTATGTACTGGGCACTGTGCTAGGCCCTGCAGAGATGGTGATGAACAGGAAGAGTCTGTTTATCCTGTAACAGGAAAGACCCAGAATGTGAAGGTCCGTAAGTGGCTGTTGCAGAAATTCAATCACCAGTAAAAGCTTAGATTAAACAATGAGAACATAGACAAAAGTGTAAATGCAAAACACATGTTGAAGGTATTTCTATGAAAAATTAGCCATAAAGGACAAAGCAGGAAGAGTGTGAACTATGACTGTTCCAGAGGAGATAAGGAAGAGAGGGTGTCAGCAACAACAGTATTGCTCAAAGTGCAGTAAAGGTCCGAAGCGAGGTGAGAGCAGGAAATGAGTGGCCCACGAAGGGATTACTCGGCTGCGCCCTTCCTCTTGGCACAGCCCCTATTAAGTAATGGCAGCACTATGCGTGTTCCGGAGCTGGACTGCTATTTTGTTAACAGATAAAGAACATGAAGCAATCTCCATTCAGTCCTGCAAAGCCCAGGGAAAACTCTGCCTTTGAAGCTGTTTAAATGTTGTTAAATACTGGCCCTGGCTGGGTAGCCCAGTTGGTTAGAGTGTCATCCCGACACACCAAGGTTGCGGGTTCAATTCCCCAGTCAGGGCACATATAAGAAACAAACAATGCATGCCTAAATAAGTGGAACAACAAATTCATGTTTCTTTCTCTCTCTCTCTCCCTATCTCTCTCTAAAAATCGATAAAATAAAAAAGTAAATATTATCAAACATTTGTTTAAATATTAAGCTATGAAGAAAGACTTTGGTAGTGGACGAGGAGCAAATTGTCCAGGAAACAATCACATCCAGCTCCCTAATGATTCAGGGTTTAGCCATACTAGGCTTCTTTAGTTCCCTACAGGCAAATGGTAGGAATTTTCTTTAAAGAGTCACTGATTAACGGTTACTAATGAGGAGCTGGCAATGAACAGTGGCTCCCTTTGCTGCTGAGAGATTTTCTGCAAGCGTCCCTGGCCTCCACTCATTTTACCACCAGAAAGCCTTCTAATGGGGAGGTACTGATGATTTCACTAAGTCACACATTTCTAAGCAGAAAACAGAAAATATACTTACAGAGGGAAAATGCTTACTTTATGGCTCCAGAAGCAGAAAATAAGTCAACTGAATTATTTCAACTGAAAGTTAAAGGTTTTGACTGAATTATATGCCCTGTTTTTCTGCTTACTTTAGCCAGGGGGACCTTGAACACTCATGTTCTAGTGCATAGATCACCACAGTGTAATTCCCCTTCAAGTTCATCCTTCGCAGTCAGCCCCTAGTCAAAGTACACGGAAGGTTTCTTTTCAGGAAAGGCCTGATGTGGAATTCATTTACTCCCCCAGTCACACAGCAGAGATCAGCTTGGGCCTCGTCTCCTGAATCTGTTAGGTGGTCACAGTAAACTCACTCACCAGCCTCAGAAGTGCTGGGATTCCCACTCAGCGTCTCACATACAAGGAGACTCAAAGAGTGGGGTTTCATTCTAAACAGACACTGGCCATGCATTAGTCGGGCATATTACTTCCTGAAAATAAGCATGTGAGAGCTTAACACAATGAGAAAAGACTATTTAATGACCAGTTATACATTTGTTGTTTGAAAATGATGGAAGAGATGCTAAACTGAATCCTTTACTGGTTAGTTTAGGAAAGATGAGGAGTAGGCTAGGTCACAGGTGTACCGGGCTCCCCCAGCTCATGTCTTCCCTATGTCTAACCAAATGGCACAGATCCCCATCCTGGTGAGGTTTTGTCTTGAGGTGCATCAGGAGCCAGGAGACCCAGATTCATACCCCAGGCAGTGCCAGGTAGGGCCAGTCCTTTACTGTTCTGGACATTCTTTCTTCTTCAATGGATAAAGGATTGCACTGGATGGCTTCAAAGGTCCCTACCTTTTCTAAAACTCTGTGACCCTCTAAATGAGCAGAAAAGGGAAGTACAGGTTCACAAGCAGGTACTCAAATGGGAATACCTGTTCTACTCATGTCTCAGATTGATCCGAGCGGTGAATCACTGCAGCAAAGAATGGCAAGGCTTTATAACCAGGCCTGCCCCAGTGCCTCTTCCTCTTCTTACAAAGACACCAGTCCTACTGGATTGGGACCAGTCTCATCTAACATTAATTACTGTTTTAGGTCCTGTCTCCGAACACTCACACTCTAAGGTGCTGAGGGTTATGGCTTCAACACACGAATTTTGAGGGGATACAATTTAATCCATAACACCAGTATTTGCGCTTTCCAAAGTCATCAGTGTAGATAACCCCCAATGTGCTCTTAAGCTCCAGTTCTTTACAAGTTTGCTCCCCACCTTCCTGCCCCAATGTAGCACTTTCACAGTGTAAATCACAGGGATGGCTGGCAGGACCTACTTTCCTTTTGACTATTACCATCCACATTTGTTAGATTACACAGACTTTTAAGGCTGGGGATTCAAAAGCAACTAACTTACTTCAGGCCTAGTCTCTGCAGCTTCAACCACCTCTCCTATTTACCCAATCCCCAGGGTCAAAAAGGAGCTATGCAGTAGGTGGTAGGGCAGGGAAAGGCAAAAAGAAAAGAGGAGCGAGAAATGTTCATCTCTGCCAGAAATATTTCATCATGGGTTCCCTGTAATGATGGGTTCATCATCACTCCATTCCCTATAAGACATTTCCTGTGTTACAACATCTTGGATTAACAAGCTGAGACACAAGCGAGGTGGAGGAGAAACTTTTGTGCAAAGAAATCCTCCTTTTCATTTTCTCTGGCAGGACACCAGCCACAGGTTCTTATACACCCAGACCCATGAGCCCTGACTGATGTTTCACGCACTCCAACTCCAGATGTGTCATTTACATATTTGTTAGTTTATTAGCCAGTTTAAAAGAAAAAAGAAGCCCATCCTGACTGACAAATACATACAAGAATCACCAAATGAATGCATAAATAAGTGGAACAATAAATCTCTCTCCCTCATCTTCTTCTCACTCTAAAAATTATTTTTTAAGTTTTTTAAGCCCAAATTTTAAACATTTACTTCTCAAACCACCAACTCTCTCCTTGATGAATTTTTGGTTTTTTAGATATAGCCACAAGCAACCCTCTCCAATCCATTTATTCATTCTAAAAATATTTACTGAGTGCATTCCATGTACCAGGATTGGCCATGAAACAGGATACAGTGATGGCCATGAGCTTGCAGTCCAGTGAGGGAGACAGGCAAGTTCTAATAAATGGTACTTATTTCGCCCCTCTGCACCAGGTGCAGTGCCGGGCACCTTAAATACACTGTAAAGCATGATTTTCTCCACTGTACAGTGAAGAGAAGGCACAAAAAAATTTCAAAAGCCAAAAGGCACACAGCTTGTCAATGGAAGTGTCGAGATGAGAACCCATGGCCCCTAACTTTCAGCATCCTTTCCACTATCAGGGAACCTTAACGAACTTGAGTGGGGAAAAATAAACAACTTTTATATCTTTATTTTTCACTCTCTAAAATTTAACACGTTCTTCAATTACATATAGACAAAAAACCCACCCACAGCAATTTAGTAGTTATGACTGTCACCAATAGAAATCACAGGTGTTTTCTTATATCTTGAAATTACAGGTGTTGCCCCTTGATATGACAGGTGTTGCCTATATCTTGAAATATTGTCTCTGCTCATTACTACTTCAAAATTATGGTAGTTATTAGATCCACTGCTAGATATTATTTAATGAATTACTTTTAAAGGCATCTATTACTACATAATAAATTCTTTTCATATTCAAGTGCTTTGGAATTGGTTCCTTTTACAATACTGTGCCTTTTATTTTATACTTCTAAAAGCAGTGTACTGAGAAAGGGTTCTTAAGTCTTCCCATAACCGCTAAAGGGGTACATGGCACAAAAATGGGGCAGAACCCTACATTATAGAGGTGCAGCCCACACAAAGCCAGAGGCTCTGCTCTGTGTCTTTCAGCAAGAAGCTAGGTGTGAGCTTTGGTAATTAAAGGGAAACATAAACAGGAAAGAAAAGAAGCTGCAGAAGACCCTTTCTTTCGCCCCTTTACGCCTACCCAGTTCAGCACGCGTCACAGGTGCAGCTGGCTCAGGGAGTGCCCACCGGCCCCACGCGCTCGGTCGGCGGATGAGTGCGTTCGTGCTGTGGCAGGCGGGCCGGGTAACGCCAACCTCTGACGAACTGGAGGCTGTGCACCCACCCCGCTCGGGACGGTGCTGAGTGACACAGTCAACAAGTGGAAGGCGCCAGAAATTCCCACACCCAGACAGAATTCTGCAGTTTTTATCTGCCCCTAAGGTTCAACCCCTCGGTGCCCCCAAGGCCGGACACTCCTAGAGGGAAGCAGGAGTCCCAAGCCCCAAGTTCCAGACGAGGAAGCAAAGAGCTGCGGGTGGGTACTGGGTAGGGAGAATAAGTGCGAAGCGGGATGGAATGCGCGGCACAAGTCCGCCGAGTCCAGCTGCGAGAGCAGACCTGGGTCTACAGCCAGGTCCAGGGGTGTTTTCTGTCCCCGCCCAGCCCCCCGTCCCGGACCGAGGGCCAGGGATCGGCGGCGGAAAGCCTCTTACCCGGTGGCGAGCGGAGCCTGGGGCCACAGCGCTGGCGCAGCAAAAGCTGCGGCTCCCTGCGGGGCCTCTGGGCCTGGGCTGGGGCCCCGCCCGCCCCGGGGCGGAGGCTGGAGGCGGGGAGAACGAGGTGCCCCCCCTGGAGAAGTTGGGAAAGGTCCCGCCGCTCCCTCACCGGACGCCGCAGCCCGGGCACCAAGGCCAAGTGCCGGGCTTTGTGAGGGCACAGAGGGCAGAGCAGAGACTCGGGTCCAGCCGGCTTGGGGCGCTGCCGGCGGGGGGGCTGACGCCCTACTCCCAGCACACCCTGGAGAGCCTCTGGTCGGGTGCCCTCGGGCATTACAGCTGAGGGCTAGAAGACCACCCGCCGCTTTCCGCCTAGCCAGTCATCTAGCACCGCTTTGCATAACTGGGAGGGGCGAAGGTGGAGGCGGGCCGTGGACAGAGGCCCTGCAGGTTTGTGTCGAGTCTTCGAGTGCGTCCTGGACACACCTGGCTCCCACGGCTGCTCAGGAAGACTGCAATTGCCTCTGGTACTCGTTTCATAGATTAGACAACCCTGCCTCTGCAAAGCCCCACCCACGGCTTGCCTTGGTGAGAGCAGGGGTAAGGCCAGGGTCATTTGGCTTCACATTGCGATTCGGCATACTTTCCTGACTGGACTGTTTCAACTGACTGCTCTTTCCAGGTGGGTGCAAAGGAAGTGGTTCTCCACAATATCAGGCCTTAGAGCTCCTTTTAATATTATTCTAATATAATAATAAATAAAGGGTGCCCCAAGAGTCTTACTGAAACTTGGGATGTTTCAAGGTTTCCCCTCAAAAAGACCTTGAAAGTATAATTATTTACGTTCTTTGCATTTATTTTGTTTTGCACTTTTTGAATAATTAATTTTTTGTTTTCTGTTACAAATTGTTTTCTATCTTCAATCAGAGGGACTCACACTGTATCTATGATAAAATCACCATGAACACTATAACCACAAGTGCAGATGGTAGACTTTTGTTGGCAATTCAGTTCAACCTACAGCATTGCTTCGGTTGACATGATTTTCTGAAAGGGGAACAACTCTGGGAAAGAAGCTCTGATCAGAAAAAGGAACCCACATCACGGCAGGTGGGGATATAAATGGTGCAGCTGCTATGGAAAAACAGTATGGAGGCTCCTCAAAAAATTAAGAATAGAGTTAGTTACCATATGACCCAGCAACCCCTCTTCTGGGTATCTACCCCCCAAATTTGGAAATATTTATTCACAAAGACATGTGCACCCCTATGTTCATTGCAACATTATTTACAGTGGCCAAGGCATGGAAACAACGGCATGCCCTTCAATAAACAACTGCCTAAAGATGTGCACATATGTACAGTGAAATACTACTCAGCCATAAGAAAAGATGAAATGCTGCCATTTGGGACAACATGGGTGGGTCTATAGAATATCATGCTAAATAAAATTAAGCCAGACAGAAAAAGTCAAGAACCATATCATTTCACTCCTGTGTGGGATATAAAAGTGAAAGCACAAATGAAGCCAAAAGAAAGAAAGAAAAACTCGTAGACACAGACAACATTATGGTAGTCACTTGAGGGCACGGGGTGAGGGGTGGTAAGGGGAGGGCGGTCACACGGGGGTGGACGGAAGGAGACTTGACTCGCAGTGGTGAACACGTGATGCACAGATGGTCTGTTATAGAATCGCACACTTGAAACCCATGTAATTTTATTAACCAGTGTCACTCCAATAAATTTAATTTAAAAAAAAACAGCAAAACTATATGAAAGCTCTGAATAAGTATAATCTTCTTAGTTTTTCCAATAAATTAATTCCTAGGAATTTAACCCTGTGCAAAATTGCATATCTGTAATTATCTCAACTAGAACCCAATTTACATTTTATTTAAAAAATTTTTTCATACTTGAGTGTTGTGGCAAGAGGTGGGGACACCAGGAATCATGTAGGACTCGTGACGGTTGTTGTGTGGCACTGTCCACACAGGACAGGATCCCTGACTCCCACCCTCTAAATGCCAATAGATTCTGTTCCAATCACCCTGACAAACAAAAATGCCCCACCCCACATCCCGGCCCCACAACCTCCCATTCCCAGTTAAGAAGCCCTGGTTTACTTGGGAAGACTGCAGGCAGGAAAGACTCACAGGAGACATGCTGCTTGCGGGATGGTTTGAAGTTAGTGGGTGCGGAATCAGAGCCAGGTAAGAAATGTGTCCTGGGCAGATCTCACATGCTGGGGGCTCCTATGTGTATTCATTCTATTACCTCACCTAAGACCCCTCCTCCTCTGAAAAGAAGGGACTGCTGCATCAGATGGCCAGGAGGGGGCCCAGAGTTTATTCACTCGCTGGTGCAATGTTCTTTCACTTGGTGGATATTCCCTGAGTCCCTGACTGCTACGTGTCAAGCAAGACCGGTACCTGCTGCCTAGTCATACACTGTGGACAAAATCAGACTCAGTTCCTACCCATGTTGGGCTGGCAAGTGGCAAATGTGTGCTTGGGGAGGTGGAAACTGGGAGAAGCCTCATTAGGGACAGAGGGGGATGAGGACACGAGAGGAGGAGCTGGCACTAAGGAACAAACCCCAATTCAACAACATCCTAGAGAATGAAAAGCAAACCAGCGGGGCTTTAGGAAGACATGCAGGCTGGTGAGCAGGCAGGACTGGCAATGGGAATTGGGCTGGAATAGAAAATGAAACAAGGAAGGGACCCTCTGAAAACAGGAAGGACAGGCCCTGGAGGAAGAGCATGGTAGAGTTTGTTCCTGCAAGTATGCAACTTTAAATAGCACCCGCTGTTTTGCCAAACCAGCGAACCCCATCCTCATCCCTTTTCTGTAGCAACTTCTTGGATGAGTAAGTAGGTAGAGAAGCAGCTGTCACCCACTGGCCCCAGCACACCCTCCCTCGCTCAGAGATCAGCACAGCCGAGGGGACACCAGCTTCTAAGCAGCTGCAGCGAGACTTGTGGGGAGCTCGTCCCTCCTATAGGGACCAAGCAGCTCCGTGTTCATGCTGCCACACCACTGAGTGGTCTCAGAACCTCAGTGAGGGAGTGCAGCAGACAAAATATAATGATCAAGTATTACACCAGGCTTTCTAAAGGCGATCCCAACAACTGGCAAATGTGCTGTTTTCCTGACAGCCATCCTACATATCAAATAATAACATAAGTTGCTGTCAGGTGCTTCACAAACTACAAAGGCTCTACCTCAATAAGGATTCTTGGTTGCAAGCAATAACCCAGCTCTGGATAACTTACACAGAAAAGAGAGATTAAAGGCTTTCACGGATTCACAGAACCATCGAAATGATGAGGTTAATGATGGCAGGAAAACTGGAAAGAAACCAGGATAGCTGTGCAGAATCAAAAAGCAGAAATCACAACACCTGCTTTCAGCAGGAAAAGCCTTGCTACCCGCGGAATACCCCAGTAGCCTTTGCAAATGACTCTAGGAGTGACCCAGTATAAAGGGAATGAGAATTCAGGTGCTCAGTGGACTGCCCACTGACCAAATCTATGCCAAGGGCCAGCGTCACAGCTGTCAGAACAGGGACAGAGCACACCTGGCCCCTCTACTTCCACCAGGAGGCTTATTAATGGGAAAAAGGGTTGAATACCAGGAAGCCAAAACAAAAGGAAGATGTCTACTTTAGGCTGCATAAATACAAGAACTTATTATATACATTGTTTTCTACATATGTAAGCAAGGTAGCATAACAGTGAAAACCCTCAGTCCTGCAGCAACCAAGAGTTCTGTTAAATCTGTCTATACTAGAGTGCTGGAGAGCAAGGGTGTGTGCGGCACAGGGAGATCCAGCCTCTCCGTCCAGAGGGGTCTCCTAGAATGCAGCAAAAAGTACTGAATCTGGACTCGTCTTTGTCAGAAGTTGTGTCTCAAACTCGGTTTGGGGCAACTCTTTTGGCCTAAATTCCCTCATCTCTAAATGAGATAAAAACCTGTCTGCCCGCCTCAGGGATATGTGGGGAAAATAAACACTATGTCTTTTGGGCCAGAGGCACCTCAGAGTATGAGAGACTCTGAAGACCAAAGGCTATCTTTGTATCCTACACCATAGCTCTCAAAGAGGAAGTATCTTACTGCATCATTAAAATGGGTATTTTCATATGTATCTACCTCATAGGACCCTTTGCAAATTAAATGAGTTAATACAGATACAGTGATTGGTATCAATACTATACCTGGCATTGAATAGGTACTCAGTGTATGGTAGGTAACAAAGGGTAATTACTAAAGTGACTGATATTATAGCTATTGCTGTTATCTGATGTTCAGGCAGCTGCTGTAGTAGATACTGAAGAAGCTCAACATGACTGCCAGGCAAATGGACTGGTATGAACACTGGGCCTGGTATATAATTATTACATCTAATTTCTCAAAGATGGGAGTTAAGGTGTGGAAAAGCTAACTACCTACTGTACAGGCAGATGTACTTCACGGCAAAGTGCCCCTTAGACATAAAATTGAACCTGAGAGTGGACTCAATCCTCTCAATACATGAAGCAAAAAGTGGGAGAGGCCCCAATCTATCCTCCAGGGCAAATAATGCTGCAGGTTTTCCTTCCAACTCAAAAGCACCACCAGGCTCTCCAGGGAAATGCTCGCTGCCCAGAACCTCAGCTCTGCAACTTCCTAACTCCCCAAGGTCCCTTCTGGATGGACTCTTCCCATGTTTCCAAACATGCACAGGAAAGAGACAGGTGAAGGAGCAGAGGGACTGCTCCCTGCCCCAGGGGTCAGGAAGACCATCACTCCCCACACTCCCCCCAACTCCTGAGTTTTTCATCGAATGCTAACCCTCCAGGTGCTTACCAAATGTAAGTTATAAAATTACTGGATTTTTAACAGTCTTCTGAGACAGCCTGTTTTAGCTCATTTTTGGTGCCCATTTCCTATCTAGGAACCATTCTGCTGAAGCCAACACACTTTTATTGGGTGAAAAACACAGAGCTAAGCCCTGGGGACAAAGATGGACAAGACAGTACCTGCTCTCAGTGAGTTTACATTGTTCTTGGAGAGATGCAGTGTTTCACGTTATACATCACTTTATCAAAGGGGCTAATCAGTAACTGTGACATAAAGTACCAAAGGAATTGAGATTGGGAATGACAGGGCTCACTGCTAGAACTAAGGCAAGGGTGGGAAGCAGCACCTTGAAGGAACCAACACTGACAAAGAACCAACCATCAGCTGTAAAGGAGTCCCTCCCACTCACCAGCTCTAGCTCAGGGTGGTGCAGGACAAGACACAACCAAGGATCCCAAGGTCATGACCCACTCCCACACCTCCTCACTTGGATGCTCTGCTCTGTGGGCCTCTGTACCTGTGGATCCAGACAGAAATGCCCGCAGAGGCTCTGTGGGCAGGAAAAACAGACAATTCTCATTTACAGTTTGCCTTAGGGCTATTAATGCTCCCACCTGCTACTGTTAAAGAGTCTGAGAGAGCTGGACTTCTTAGCTACCCAAGAGAATATCACAATGATCCATCACACTGTTGATTAAAGCTTGGATTGGACAGGACGAGCAAGAAGGGGCTATATGCTAAACGGACCAGTAAGATGCATGCACTACCGAGGACAGGAAATAAACCCTATGAAGAGTCAGAAATAGGCCACTTCATTTACTACCTAGGCCTTGAAATTTTCTCTGTCTAGTCAGTTGACTCCTTTAGCTTTTCCTTGGATTTTCCTTTGGGATTTGATCAAAAGGCTAAGCAGGCAGAAAACATCCGGACTTTAGAATGACCTGGCCCATCTGAGACAGGCTGATTTTGTGACATGTGAGAGCACGAAAACCACCTTGCCTCTGGGGACCAAAGGCAAGGTCCGGGTCAAAGTTAGGTGATGAGGAGGTGCAAGAGGAAATGTCCCAGCCTGTCAGTGCATCCCAGAGTTCTCTGGGTGACCAGCAGACAGTTCCAGGAAGTGAACAAGTCCAAGAGGACCTTCTGATTAGTTCACAGTCTTCCTCTGCGGGTATAATGTCTTCTGTGTTTTCATGATGCTATAATGAAGTCAACTGAAGCATTTAAAATAAATAACATTTTCTATCTAGCCCTTTACCTAAAAAGTTTGCTGATCCCTGTTATAGATGCTAAGGAGCATGGTCAACAACTGTCTGCCTAATTTGACCCTCAGTGCTAAACTGGCACCACTCACCAGCTCCACAACTTCATTTAGTAAAGCTATCGACTGTCCTCCAACCTTGCCCATTGGGAAGGTAATTATGGCCTCCTGGCTTCTGGCAGTTAAGAGCCACCTCCTGCCCTCTAACATCCCACAGATACTAACAAGCTCAGTTTGTAAACACCCCTCCTTCCATCATCCCTGGCCTTAGTGGCGCTGGTGCCCCTCACCAGCACACTTGGATGGCTCGGCAAATGGTGTGTCCCATGTGCCCTCTCACAGGACAGAGCCCATGGTGGGTCTTTTGGGCTGACATAATGGATCCTCTCCAACATGCCTGTCTCTTTATTCCTTCCTGTACTTTCGTTGGAGTGAAGAGAAGGCAGGCTGAGAGAAGCCTCCTAAACTGCAGAGCAGAGCTTCAGTAAATCAATGGGGAGTCCTTGAGCCAAACTAGCCCACTGGAGAAGTCCCACATCTCCCAGGAGCGGGCCATTGGCTACGAGCGGCCTGTAGAAAGCATGCCTCAGTGCAAATGCAGGTATTCTGGGAGCACTGCAGCTGGGCCCTTGGTCAGTTATGGTAGTAAGTAGAGGTGTGTAAGACATATTCTCATGGCCACCGTAGGAACCCAGAACAAAGATCAGGGTGGGTGTGGCACGGCCTGCTTCTACTCCCAGTCTGCATCTTTAATAACTGGTCCGGCCTGTAAGGTGGCACAAGCCGCCACTCAGGATGACACTGCTCTTGGCTAGAGGAGGGTGAGTCAGAACACAGGGCTCCAGGGCGACTGCAGAGGGACAAGGTGATTCCTGGGTGCCCCACCTCCTCTCTCCTTCCCATTACACTTCCCATCCAGGCAGGAAAGGCGCACCGGCCCCCCTTCAGAAGCAACCTCCTCCTGCTCCCCCATTCTGAGAAGGTAAATTCACTGGAGGCCCAGGTTGTGAGGTAAAGGTCAGGAACGTCTCATCTGAAATGAGCACATGTGCCTGGATGCTGCCACTGCTCCAAGCAGATGGACTGGTGCCATCATACGTGAAAACTACAGCCAACAAGCCAGCGATCCTGGAAAGCCACGGGATAAAAGGTGTCTCAGAATGTTAGTTCTGGAGGCATGACTACCCCGGAGGGAAACAATCGCTCAGAGCCCTCCAGGGAGAAAATCTGGCTTCTAATCCTACTTGCATTTCTCCCCAAAGCCACAAAGGTGTACAAGAAACAGAGCTGATCGTCAGCTGAAGACCCAGAAATGCAGATCCAGGGAGGTATCAACAAAGAAGTCCTTCTCGAGGTGCTGATGGTGATGGTGAAATATGTTTCAAAGCAGCCATGAATGGGAATGTCCTGGCCACTCTGAGTCGCTCATTTCTCCCAGCAGCTCGGCCTCTCTTGCGTCTGCTCCAGCACCAGCATCATCTCCAGGGAAGGCTCCTGAGCCGCATCTTGCTTAGATCCAGCATCACTGTTGCTTGTTTCCACCAGAGAGGTATAGCGCTTCACGATCGGTGTAGAAACAAATCTGCCATGCAGAAAAATCAAAGAGTTCTGAGCATTCTTCCCACTAGGTGCTCTCCTAACCGGGACACTCATGCCTCCTCCACTTCCGTTCTTCCAATGCTATCAGACTGGATTAAGAGAATTAGCAAGGGAGGTGGTATATTCATATAATTCCCTATCATTGCTATAGTTTTATCAAAATATTTAAAGTGAAGTTCCTGAGGTCTATTTCTCTCTCTGTTCCTAGGGCCTCCAGCCTAAGAAAACTTAGCAAGGCGGTTGGGTTTCTTTCCAGAATGGCATCCTAACCCCACCACTTGAGTTTTGTGATCTGAGCAGTTACTCAAACTCGATGTGTCCTCATCTGTGTCTCTTCTGTAAAATGGTGACGGGAATACCACCAAGGCTGCTGCTACGAGATAACCTGTGTAAAGCACCTGGCGTAAAACAGACGCTCAACAGAGCTGGGGCTCTGAATTTTAGGCTTGGGAATGAGCTAGTAGTAGTCGGGGAATTAGAAATCCAGGCAGAGATGAAACTATACCAGGGTGTCCAACCCTGGTCCACAGTCCACATGCAGCCCAGGATGGCTCTGAATGCGGCCCTACACAAAATTACCAATTTATTTATAACCTTTTTTTTTTGCTCATCAGTTTTCGCTAGTATTTATGTATTTAATATCTTGTGTGGCCCAAGATAACTCCTCCTCTTCCATTGTGGCCCAGAGACACCAAAAGGTTGGACACCCTGTGTCAATTGGACAAAACAAGGGGAAAAGCCCAGCAAGCAGTGACGACAGGTGCACAGCTGGCAGCAAGACTACGTCTGCACCCCGGGCATTGTTAACTTCTTCCTGGGATTCCTGGTTTAGCAGGCATGGAAATGCATAAATTCCTAAGTAGCATCCTTATTATTAAATTAGATAATGCAGAGTGAAACACTTTGAAAAACAGAACATGCTAGAGGAACCCAAAAGACAATGATAATGTTAGGTTCTTATAGTTGCAATGAATAGAGATCTGTCAAGGTTATTTCATAAATGGGGAAAATAGAGGATAAAAGGGTGGTATTGTGAAATATTTATGGAAAACAGGAATCTCAGTCCAGTAATTAAGTCCCATGGGAACCCAAGAGAAGCCCACCACCCAAGTCACACTGAGCTATTTGGAAAACCACACAGGATCCAGCATTTTGAGGGGCCTGATGACCTCATCCTCTTTCAAAAGCAGAAGGTCATAGATCCTACCCCTGCCCACTGAACACTCAGATGCCCTCTGCTTCTGTGTCTTCTCAGTTTTTTATTCACTTAAGGGCCGATTCGGAGTGAGTATTCCAGTACATATTCCCAAGGCCATCGTTGACTAAGCCGCTGGAATTGTCCCCATAGTCCCCATCTAGGCAGGGTTTCTCCTGTCAGGCTAACTTTTCACCAATTAGAGCACGGGTTGGCTTCCCTTGGGCCGGGTGCCCAACCCATATCCTACCAGCAAAGACCTGATGTGGAGGGTCAGAGGAATAAAAACGCACGACTCCTAGAGCCTTTGCCCCCAGAAAAATCTTTGGCCTGTAATGTTTTCTTAGAAAATTGTTGATGGTGATAGATTACATGATTGGAGGAAAAATAAATAAATAAAAATTAAAAATCTTAAGCCCAACATCAAACTAAGACTTAAAAAAGTTAGGAAAACGTAGTTTTAAACATTATCAAATGTTCCATCCACATAAGTCACCTTCAAACATCTCACTGCTTAAAAGTTCAGATCACACCGAAAATCCTGACTTAACTGAAAAACACTGTTTACAGTAGTTGAAAACGCATAAGCCAAACTCCACTAAACTAATCAAGACAATACAGCATCTGTAGACCTAGGGGAGCCAAGTACCACAAGATGGCAGCATTGTCCCGTCTACGCTTTCTCAGGCTACGTGCTTCTCCGTCAGGCAGGCTCTAGAAGTACCCTACTCTTCCTTGAAGTCCCCGTATTTTTAAGAGGCCTGGGCAGCCCCGAGTTGACAGAGGTGTAAATCTAAACAACAAATGTGACATCCATTTTTCTGCCGTCCAGAATGCTTATTACCTCTCAGTCCATTTGATTCCCGAGATCTTGGGACTGGCTACCATTTTTCCAGTCTAATTGAATATGTAATTAGGCACAGAAGCCATGGCTTGGACTATCCCCAAACCATGTTTGTATTGCAGGAATTTAAATCTTTTTATGGTGATATTCCTTATTTAGCATTTATGTAATCTAGTTATTATAGTTATTTTTAATATCTGTCTCCTCCTAGAGTCAATGTGATCTCAAATGTGATGGTTAATTTTGTGTAGCAACTTGGCTGTGCCACGGCACCCACATATTTGGTCAAATGCCACTCTAAACATCCTTTAGATGAGACTAACATTTAAATTAGTAGACTTTAGTGGCTCTCAATCAGTTGAAAGCCTTATCAGAAAAAGACAGAGATCCCCTGAGGGAGAGGGAATTCTGGCGGACTGCCCCTGAACTCAAGCCAGAACATCAACTCTTTCCTGGGTCTCCAGCTGCCAGCTGGTCCTGATCACTCAGGAACTGTCAGCCCCCACAATCATGTGGGCCAACTGCTCAGTCTCTTTCTCTCCCAATCTCTCTCTCACTCACATACGCACATATCCTACTGGCTCTGTTTCTCTGGAGAACCCCAATTAATGCACCAACAATAGGCCAGGCCCTACTGCATTACAAAATAATATGATTAAGAAATGTCCTTAATCTTGAAAGATACGGGAATACATACCTAATACTGCAAGTGCTAAGGCAATATGTATTCGGTACTATGAGAACACAAGAAAAAAGAACTTTGGGAGGTGCTTTGGAAAAATTATGAAACAGTGACAACTGAGTTGCAAAGAATGAATAGGTGTCCAACAAGCAGACATCACAGGAGGAAGGACCCTAAGCAGTGGAAACCTGTGAGCAAAAAGACACATGCACAAAGGGGCAAAATAAGTACCACCCCCATGTGGGTGTGACTTCAAGATACTATGACACAACATCTGACAATTCTTAAGGTTTACAATTTTGTTAAGGGCTTTTTTATGGATATCATAACACCTTAAAACCTTAGGAAGCCAGAAACACTTACCCCAACTTGACAGTTTAGGAAACTTTAAGTATACAGGGTTCGAGCAAGTCCTTGGCCCCACATCAAACAGGAATATAATCTACAGCAGACTGACTTCAAAGTACGTGATCTTAACCACAATATTACTTAGGCCATACATACTGTAAAAATTTAAATTTTATGATCAAAGTAGAAGCCAAGAACCTTCAAGTGTATGTACATGTTTCTGTTGCTTAATATTCCCCGCACAAAGTGTTCACTACACTTTTGACTATCTTCCAAAGCCCTAATAACAGTCAAACCTGGTACACAGGTGAGCAGCACCCACATGTTCTGAGTGATTTTCAGTCCTTCTTATCCAGATTTGAATGCTGCAGGCCTTCAGAAGCACATTAGGAATTATTTATGATCTAAACCAGAATGAAGTGACAGTAGGGGGCGACCTTATCCTAAAAATGGGTGAATTTCACTAATTTATTATCCTTTGCATGCCTATAAATGTACCTTATTCAGGGCACACAAAAGACACATTACCCTTCCCTTCTACTTCATTCTTTGCCTTTCCTTTTCTCTTTCTGTTATCACCCCTATTCCACTCCAAACTTTACCTATCTTCTCTCCGACTGCCCTGCCTTCACACTGTATTTCTTTGGAATTTCTGCTTTCAGTGTTTTTTAAACTAGTCGTAACTGTCTCCCTTGACTACCTCCTTCACTCTCTTAATGGCTGGGAAAATAAACCTAGTCTCACCCCAATAGCCTCACACATGCTGAAGAGCTAAGACAAAATGAGTAAGCTAACAACACAACAAATCTTAAACATCTGTCAAATTGGTACAAAAACAATGTCTCAACAAATACACAATACAGAACTACCTTCATCCAAGCTGAAAACCTAGAAACTAAATAACCGGTGTTACTACGTACACAGTTAGGTTTGGAGGTTTAATAATTATTGGGTCATTGTTTTGGAGGAAATGGTGTATGTGTGTGTATATATACACACACACAAACCCAATCACAGGAACACATTCATAAAAAATTCTATGAGAAATTTATGAGAGTTCATGTTTCCTCCAAATGTCATCAACCAAAGTCCCTCTTCCAGGGGTCCAAATGCTCCCAAATTAAAGAAATAATAATAACAAACATGATCTAAAATATTCTGTTAGTGGGGATTATGTATAGGCCGCAGATGCAGGAATCCTTACGAAGCACTTTCTATCTACCAAACCACTAATAGTAGCTATTATTTTTATTCTGAAATAAAAACTTTATGAAGTTGGGTTATTTCAGCTAGAATCTTTTCCCAATACTTCCTATCACTTTCTGAAAAACATTTCGGGAGTGAACCAGCATCAGGTGACCCACTCACTATACGGAGAACATTAGGAGGAAGGGGAAAGGAGAGGAAAGCAAAGGAGGGCTGGTTGAAATGATGTCCGTGATGCACCCAGCGCTGCGAACACCACAGAGATCGATCAATGACTTCAGGTAACTCAGAGGCTCTTTAAAACAAATGTGTAAAAAGTAGTCCTTATTTTGTAAGCTCAAAAATCAGCCAAGTACATGAGGGTTTTTAACTGTCATATTTATAAACTATCCACACAAAAACTCACAGACGACACAATCCATGATACATTCCACATCTATGTATCTACACAATAACATCCTACAAAATGAGCTTCCATCATTTTAGTTCAGTTCATGTGATACAGTTTCCAAACAAAGGCCATATTTTCCAACCCAAAAATCAAAGGCAATTTTTTTCAACCCAAGTACCAATTCATTATTTTGTGTAAAAATACAGTAAGACTAATTAAGGGTTCTATCCAGGTTTAGTAAGATATGTTTCTAAGCTACTGAAATACAGCTAAAGTTAGATTTTAATTACCATGGTAACAGTACTTTGATTTACAACTGACCTAAAAATAGTGGATGCTAATATACTCAACATTTTAAAAAATCTTCAAAAGTAAAATAATACAACTCTAAAAGTCTATGTGTATTGCCATTTATTCAGTAAACATGATTTATTTTAATACAGGTCACAAAAAGTTCAATTAATTAACCAGATTTCTCTATTTCCTGTCTGCTATATATTTCACTCTTAAACCTGACTTTATATCAAAAGCAGCAATTCAGAATTTATTTCACAAGATTAATCCCAAAAGTTACCGGATGGGTTTTTAAACTATTTCACTCTTTATAAGTATAAATTACTAAACAGTCTAGACCAGTGTGGGGAGCTCTTTAAAATCTGCAAGGAGTCCTGCCTCAGGACTGAGGAGTAAGAATCCTCCTGTATGCCTAGGGGTTTTTTAAGTGCCCAGGTGATAATGACAGTCTAACAGGGGGACCTCTGACCAAGGCCACTAGACCAGTGGTTCTCAACTTTTAAAGTGCATGTATTCACTTGAGGAAACTTTTTAAAAAAGCAAACCAGATTTGCTTCAGCAGATTTAGCGTGGTGCCTGGGAACCAGCATTTAAGTAACCACTGCGGGTGGTCCACAGACCACCCTGAGAAACAGTGCCCAGCCTTCTTCAGATTGTAAATGAGTACATTCAGCAATTCAGGCAGCAGGTAGCCTTTTAAAATAAAAATATATTTATATTCTTAACATAAGGTCAAAGTCGAGTACATTGTGAGATCATAATTCATTCATTAAAGAAGGAAAAGCTGTCAAACAAACTAAACGTCTAAAGAGACCAGCTCTTAGCACTCAACTTAAATCTAATGCCTTCTTCATCACCAATTATCCTGATATGTGACCAGAGGTACTGATTCCAGCTCATCAAAAATGTAATGTGGATTACAAAAGATACACATTCTAATCACGCACCTTTACAGATCCTGTAGTCCCTGTGTAACAGACTGGAGACCAGCTGGATGTTACAGAATACTAAAACAGTAAATAATATATTCTCAGTCTTAAACATGAAACCTCATATTTCCCTCACGTAAGTTTCTACTTAGAATATCGGGGAGCGTGGATATCTAGAAAACACTAACAGCATCATGCTACCTCCTCTGTGCAGAAGCCATTTACCAATTTTCCACATTTCTTGTCATTATCTATAAAATTGGTAGTTGGTATCTACCATTCTACTTTAAGAATTTGTTAAAAGCTCAAAAAAAGTAACTACATATAAGGCCACACAGCAAATCAGAGGGCAGAACTAGCAATGAGATTTTGCACTCGGAAAGTTGAGCTCACTATCTTATCAGCTTGACAACTATATCTCTATGTGTGATGACTCTAAGTATTATAAATATTTAAACATATTTGAGTGTGTGACAGCTTTACCACCACCCCTGCCAAACTTTAGGAAGAACAATCTACTGTGAACCTAGAAGCTACATAAGAACTAAATGGCAAACAATGCTAGGAAGCAAAGTGTACGGTTCGTGGACTCTGTCTGGCATCTCGCTCACCTCTCCTATATCTAAGATGCTATTATCCATGGTGTACACACCGTTCTACCGTATCCTTCACAAGCTATACCACCTTTTTCCCAGCAACATGTGATTGGATGGTGGCACTTTTTCTTACCTAAGCAATGAAAAGGCAGTTGCCAAAACCCAGAATTGTATTGCCAAATAATAATTTTTACCGATTTAAAGTCTATACTATTAAAAAACAATCAAACCACTTTCCAGTTTATAAATGATTCAAGGCCAAATGAATTTATAATGAATTTTAAAATTAAGCGAAACGAAAGTGGAAAAATTACCCATGAATATCCAAACCAAGTGACATGGTGTCTTCTACTTAGGAGGAAAAAAGTAGCTTCTTAAATGGCTAAAATGAACACACAGGGACGGCGTTCCTGGGGAAAGGGTTTCAACACAGGACACACAGTAAAAGGCACCACCTTAACTTCAGTCTACACTGAAGTCGTCTTAAATCCAGACTCTGGGACAGGTGAAGGAAGAACACACACACCCAACTTTTCACGTCCTTTTTGCTGGTTTGGCAGTTAGCTGCTTTTCTCTCTCAAGTTCCTTCTCTCGCTGCTGCTCCCTTTCCAACTCTTCTTTCTGCCTCTTCTGCTGCAGTTTAAGTGCTCTTTTCTATGTCAAAAAATTCAAAAACCAAGAGAACAATCAAGGCTTACAGATTAGGGCCTAATTTAAAAGTAACAGTGCTTCGATCTGAGGTGATCAATACACATTTATAAATTTCATATTTAACTTTTAAATTCATTCTGGATAATTTAAGGTCTCCTTAGAATAAAAAACAATGTGTTACTCCATTAAATGAGAATCGCAGTGACATAGTCAGAGAACACAAGCCTACCAGCCCAGCTATTCGTAAAAAGACCCAGAGTGGAGTTCCAAAGAACGTTTGAAAAGAAAACAATAAAAAATAAATTTTTAAAAAATGTACCATGAATTAAGTATGTTATTGCGTAAGTATATATTGCATATAAGAAGTCAGAAAATGACTACTAAAGAAAAACAGACAATTAAACCTCTACTTTTATAAAAAATGTAAACAAACTTTCCAACTCACTTTTAACTTTGATGTCTTTTCATGAAGCATCAGCATTTCTTTTCTTATATTCACCAGCTTGGCATGATAGTGTTTCGCTTCAGTGAACTTACCATGGACAAATAAACAAAAAGCCAAGTTAAAATAGACTGAAACAGCAAAATGGATAAATAAATCAATGCCTAAGTCACAGTTCATCCTTCCTAAATTGGTCAAATTTTTAACGCCTTATTCATATCCACAATTTAATTCCAATATTTATATTTTATTTAAACCATTAGTAGAATTTGGAAAAGATTCAGTTCAGATTGATAAAAAAAGTTACTAAACATAAAATAGATATTTATCTTGTACATAGATAACATTTTGCTTTAAAAACATGCAGTATTACCCTAAAATTTCAGTAAGGCTACCAAATAATGCCCTCAGTTTCATGTGACAAAAGTAAAACATTCCCTACTGCCTATTATAAGGGCAAGACCAAGCCAGGACACAAAGGACAGTTTAAGTGACCAGCTATCAGGAAAAGCCAAGCTGTGTCTAGAGGGCCCTGAAAGGGACGTGGGCTTCTGAAGTCAGAACGAGCAGAAGAACCTCTGGAAGGATGCTTTTCTTCCGAAGGAGTTATAGGTATGGACGTTCCATCTCAGCCAGAAATGGCAGAAAAGGGAAAAATCACCACATTCTCAGTCAAGGTAACAGTCACCAGGTGACAAGAAAAAGAGAAGTGTCAATAGATTAGGAACCCTCGTGCAGCTAGACATAAAGTCACAGCTGGTGAGCCCTACGGCTCACAGACCCTGTCTCTCTCAACCTTCCAGTTTTCGGTTCCTAGATGACAATTAGAATGCTCTGGGGCTGAGAGAAGACGAAAAAGGAAGATCTAGTTTCTGCCCCTCAGACAGAAACAACAGTTTTATATCTGCTTGGTTCATTTATCACTAATTCACTCAACAAATATTCGTAAGTCAGCGGAGCCTTGTCCACCTCCTTCACGGGAAGTCAGGAACTACAGGGCAGAAGACACAGTATTTACTACCACAGGCCTCTGCCTGATGCTAGACAAGATGAACTTTCTTTCTGATTGTTATAAAAAGAAAACATTAATAAGCCACCATTTGTCCAATACATAAAAGTCCATAAAATCATGTAAACCAAGCTACCTGTAATGTTCATGGTAAAGAGAAAGGCAGTCCTAAATTCCTAATTTTTGTTAATTCTTGTTTCTTAAAAAAAGAGTATCAGTTCCCCTCATCAAAAAGTTATAAAGCTTCTGATGAGTTTCAACTATTGTTGTTTATATTGAAAGATATAAAGTGTCTGTAAATGACTTTCAAAGGGTCTGTTTCTGCATGAATTTGTTATAACATTATTAAATACCATACAGTTAAATAAAATATGAATTTAAAAACCATGTAATTGATTTAAAAAGATACACTTTCCTTAAGGGGAAAAACAGTATCCCCAAAGTTTCTTACTTTTAGTCTCATTTATAAAAATAAAGATCTATTCCAGACTTTCATAAATAAGTTCTATTTCCTATCACAAATTCAACATTTCAAAGATAACAATTTAAAATAATAGATGTTCCAATAAAGTAAATCAGTTTCCTATTATAAGACAAATTTGAACCTTTAAAAATTAGAGGACAAGATCCCAAACACAAAGCTGGGAGGATAAACCTACCTACTTCTAAAGTCTCTAAGTTATGTCCGCTAACTCACACTCACCAGAGCATTAATGTCCAACACAGAATGGCATTCTTTAAATTTTGAAATCTCTTGTTCCAGTGTGTCTAACAATACAACTTGGTTCTGTCTGAAAATATAAAAAAAAAGCACACAACCAAGTAAGCATTATGTATTGTAAGTTAATGTTAAAGGTAGAAATTAAGTGTGAAACTTATTGGTTCTTCAAGGCTTATTGGATTAGTATAATCTTTTTCAAAATAATACTGCAAAGCCATATCTAAAAACTAAATGTGTCTTTTATTCTTGCCTCAGTTTCAGATTCTAGTAACCAAAATCACCAAATCATTTAAAATTCATTTTATTTCTTACTACTTTTAACAACTTCCTGTATTATCCCCAAATACTATCTTTTTATAATATCTTGCCCAAGAAACTTGATGTTTTACATGTATATTAAAACTAGAAGAACACCACAAAGTCAATGAGCAGCAGTTACTTTTTAGGTTACAGTTGGGGAAAATGCTGTATCAAGTCTAAAGGAATAAATAGGAAGATGAAAAAAACCCTAGGAATTATAAGATTCCCCTACCAATAACCAATTGTGTGATCTTAGAAATTTTAGTTTATTTCTTTGGGCCTAAATTTCTTCATTTATAAAGTGAGAAGGTCAAACAATGTAATTTCAAAGGTTCCTCATAAAAATTCTGATTCAAAACCTTTTATTGAGAAAGAGAAGCCAACTTTCCTAATAATACTTCTCTAGGTCCATCAATGCTTGGATCACAGGAATAAGTGACATGGAAGGGTCACCTCATTAAATATCTCAAAGAATACCATAGACAAAAAAAATATGTCATGATTTGCTTGCAAAACTCTGCTAAAAAGAAACAATGATGAGAAAAAGAAATAACAAGGAGGAGACTAAAGGGCAGTCACAGCATCACCACCACCCAGCACTGAGTTTGGCAGACCCCAGAGGTCATAGGTTTGTCCCTTCAGCTCCAACTAGAGAACACAGGAAGTGAAACAGAGAACAGATAAGGGGAAAAACCAGCAAGTCAACGACCTGAGATAAGCAGGAAAGCAAATGGAGGCTGTTACTATGAGAAAATATTACAGAAAAATCAACAAAACCAAAAGTTGGTTCTTCAAAAGATCAATAAAATTAATAAACCTCTAGGCAAACTAATAAAGAAAACAAATTACTAATGTAATTTATGGAAGAGGAGTCATAACTACTGATCCCATGGACATTAAAAGGATAATAAAGGAATAATTTCAACAATCCTATATCCATAACTTTAATAACTTAGATAAAGATGGCTACTTCCTTGAAAGACGCAAACTACCAAACCTCACACAAGGAGAAATATAATCTAAGGAGGCCTATTTCTAACAGCAAATGGCACCAGATGTTAGATGTTGGTCCTTGAACTTGCATAACAATTCAGAGCCAAGAACTCAGATACAGGTGAAAACTTACTTAGAAAATCACAGAGGTACAAGACGTGAGCCATAGAAGAAGGAAGCCAGCTGGGCTGCATATACTCAGGAAACAAGTTACAGAGGCAAAAGGAGGGCCCTTACAGCTTAGAAAAAGAAAGCAGAGGTAATGAGCCTGGGAGAAGAAAGGGAGAAGAAAAGATGTAGGTGTGTGTAAGGGAGAGAGGGGAAGGGGAGACCGGAGGGAGACAATAGAGGCAGAGGGTGGGAGGGCACCTGAGGGAAGAAGGGGATGGAGAAAGGCATGGGCATGCTAGAGAGAGAGACAGACAGACAGACAGAAAAAGAGAGAGAGAGCATGCAAGTGAGCAAACTGGGTCCTTCTTCTTATGTAGTTTTATCTGTTTCCTAAAGGTGGGAATTTTAGGGCAGAATCTCAATAGAATATTCATCAGCTTTCCAGGTGTCATCAGCTTCAGGGTCATGGTGTCTACTGATTGGTCGGTGGTAGGGTAGGGAGTCATTAGTCAATGCATCTGGTCCTGATGTCAGCCATGGTGTAGCTTCATCTGGTTTTACTGTTTTTCTGGGCCTGGAACACAACAGTGGCCCAGATGTTATCTCTAGCTTGACCCAAACTGCCTCGTGATCAACAGATCCAAGACTTTCTTCCTGATGTGGGTTAGAACCTCACTGTCCTAAGGGCTTCATGTTCGAAGAAGTGGTCTTGTAAGGGCTTGTGTAGGAATCACACGAGGCTCTTCTCCGGCCCCTTTGTTCCTCCTCTAAGGGAGGACATGCCAGGTCGAGAAGAGGTCAGGGGAGGGTCCACCCCGAATAACTAGCAATATGCTAAGGGAAGAAAGGTCACCCAGGGAGCAAGGTCCCACCCTACATGCTCGTTTTCTCAGTTTTGCTAGGCACTCGGGCTTTCCGTCCTGGGTCCTGGTGACCTTCTGTACCTGGCCTACTCTGTTCATGTCTGTTTAACAGCCCACTGTGTCATATTTATTAGAGAAACTGAATTAATCCCAGAAATAAAACACCAGGACCAAACATAAGTAGTGGGCACATTTCCTATGAGGCCACCATTACCCTAAAACCAAAACCAGATAAGACATCACAAGAGAAGAAAATCTATAGACCAACATATTTCATGAACACTAATGCAGAAATCCTCAGTAAGATACTGGCAATCAAATCCAACAATGTAAAAAAAAATTACACACCAAAACCAAGTGGGATTTATTCAATGCATGCAAAGCTGGTTCAATACTCGAAAAGAAGAAAGCTAAACAAGAAAAATCTCAGGGTCCTGTCAGGTGATGCAGAAGAAGTATTTGACCAAGTCCAACACCATTCCGGATTAAAAACACTCTCAGGAGGAAGAGAGAAGAACTGTCTCAACTTGTTAAAGAACATTTTTTTAAAACAACTATAGTTAATATCACACTTGTGGTGAGAATCTAGATGTTTTCCCCCTAACACTGGGAGCAAGGAAAAATGTTCATTCTCACCACTTCTATTCAATATCATACTGGAAGTTGTAGCTAATGCAACAAGAAAAGGAAAGGAAATAAAAGGTATACAGATTAAGAAGAAAAGAATAAAACTATTTTTGCTCACAGACAACATGAATGCCTATGTGGCAAACCCCAAAAATCAACAGAACACCTCCTGGAACTAGTATGTCGGTAGAGCAAGGTTTCAGGATGCAAGGTTAATACACAAAAGTCAGTTGCTTTCCTATGCACCAGCAGTAAACAATAACCCCCTCAGGTGAAATACTTGGGTATAAATCTAACAAAATTTGTATAGGCTCTACATGTAAAACTCTCAAGAAAGAAATTTTAAAAAGATGTAAATAATGGAGAGCTATTCCAAGTACATGTAATAAAAGTCTTAACATTATGGTATCAATTCCTCCCAACTTGATCTGTAAGATTCAATGCAAACATGATTTAAATCCAGGCAAATTACTTTGTAGATACAATAAACCGGTTCTAAAATTAACATGGAAAGCAAAGACCTAGAATAGTCGATGCATACTGAAGAACAAAGTGGGAAGACATACACTACACGATTTCAAGACTTATATACAGAAACCACAACAGCATGGCACTGGAGAAAGAATACACTGATCGATGGAACAGTGTGCAAAACTCTTAGAACCTCACAAATACAATCAAGTGCTCTTTGGCAAAAAAAGCTAAGATAATGCAGTGGAGGAAGAACAGTCGATTCAGAAAATGGTAAGATAACAACTGGTACTTAAGGGTTTCTGGCAACTTGTGAACTAGTAACTGAATACAAATGTGACTCTTATGGAAGCAATTTTGCATCTCAACTCAGAAATAGGTCTATACCCATCATGCAACATTCCCAATAGACAAGAGTTATAAAATAATGGTAAAACACCAAAATTAATGAAAGAGTCTAGAATAGATTTAAGGGTACTTCTGAGACCCCAAACACTGCAAGTATTCATTTCACTTTTTATATTTAGATTGCTATGAATTCCTCCACTCCCATTTGCTATCACTAACAATAAATACTCGACTGCACGAAATGTTACAAAATAATGACTTAATGCAGTATATACTGTATATACTTATATAGTAAACGCTGACTCTGTCAGAGGGAAATGAGTGCATCTCTGCCTTTTGTTAGCTCACGTGAGTTCCTGGAGGGCCTGTTTGGATCTCTGCAGATCAGGCAGGTAGTGAGAAAGCAATCCCTCCGCCAGCTGCTCCACAGCTTTGTCTTCTGCCGTCAGGTCCTCTATTAACCCTTCATCTGGAGAAGTGTCACCTAAACCTGTTCCCAAGCAAAAATCAAATTTAGGAAGCTTTTAAATTGACACAGGGATCAGAGAACAGTGGGGAGGCAGGGAAGAAGGTTGGCAATGAGGTTCAGTGCATACGCATGAGGTGGTACAAGAACCTTTTCCTCCGCTTTTTTTAACTTTCACCTTCTGAGTGTTCTCTAAAAAGTGGATTATGAGCACTCAAAATGTTTTAAAGCTACTACTATAATACAAAGTCTAGATTCATAGAATATTAATATGCAAAATTCTGTATGTTTATGTGTGTTTCACGACAGGATTTCATGTAAAGCATTTATAATTTTCAATGGATTGTTAAGGAAACCTGAGGTCTGAAAGTGGGAAGCAGTCACTGAATGAAAACACAAAATTCTTCTTTTCAAAAACGCAATACCTAAAAATATTTTTTCATCTCTATGGAAGTAAAAATATGGGTCAACATCTATTTGGCATATAACTTGATATGTTATTTATATGTAAAAGGAGGGATGTTTTGTCATTTGTTAGGAGAGAAATTTTCTAAGAATTTCTCCTTTATTGAGATCAGTATCTTAATTTACTATATAAAATAATGTATTATGTCTTGTGTGTAAATCTAAATGTGATGGGAGGAACTATGCTTCATACTTTTCCTTTGAATAAAGGAACCGTAACCACTAATGCCAGGCATTCAAAAGTGTTCAAAATGAATACCCATCAATCACTACTACTACTGAGAAAAGTATAAAACAATTTCCAAACAGGGTTCAGTGATTGGTTTGTAAGATCTTAGAATCATTAATTTAGAATGAGAAAAAAATGAAATGGTCCCATTATTAAAATTGTACTCCAAAAACATTTTTAAACTAATATTAATTAGTTAATATTAGTTTCTTTAAATCATAATCTTTCTTTAATCATAATCTTGTAATATTCAGTAACATCAAAACAGAACACTACATAGAATACATTTATCATAATGCATTGCTTAATAGCCCATTTCCATGTATAGGTTTTACCACACATTTAAATTTTGCAAGATTAAGAAAAAGAACATGCTGTCACATTCAAAATAAGCTTTTAGAAATCAAAATGAAACAGTATGTTTTTTCTTCTGATCCTGAAAAACACGAGCAAACTATGGAATTCTCATAGTTGCAAGGCAATATTCAAACAGGTAAGAACTAACTTAAAAAACTGAGCACTCCACAAAGGAAACAAAAATATAATGAGAAACGTGGAGCATTTATGGATACTGCCACTGATGTACCATCATGTAGAATGGCAACAAGTATAGCTAAGAATTTATGCCATTGCTTAAGGGTTGATTATAATTGTACTGCAAACAACAGCAACTCTCTTATATGGAAAACATAAGTATTATACAGAAATGCCCAATAAGGACATTTCAACTTTAAGGAATAATACACCCCCCTTACAATATACAGGGTGGGGCAAAAGTAGGTTTACAGATGTCAGTACACAAAACACAGCCTATTCTTGTATTATTTATTATTCTATTATTTTCCATACAAACAACTGTAAACCTACTTTTGCCCCACCTATATAGACATTATAACTGGTAGATCCCTTCCCTACCCTACCTCAATCTTCCACTTAGTGGAAGTGTCTAAGTTTTCATGTTTTTACATACACACTAAATGTTACTAAGTACAAGGTAGTACTTAGTACTACCCACATACTAAGTACTTTATGTGGGAGATCAAACAAAAAGGGTCCTTAACCTACTCATACAAAAAACATTTGCTGCATGTTCATATATATTAGGTACTAGTTTCTGAGTACAACAATATATTAGGAAAGCCTCCCTCCTTGAAAGGTTTCAATACAGAAGGATTACAGCATGTGAAAAGTGCCACTAGAGAAACAGACACTTAGTGGGGAATTCAGAGGAGAGCAAGATCTTCCAAGCCAGGAAATGTTCCGAGTGGAGCTTCACCTCGGAGCACCGATGTGACAGTAGGGGACTAGATGGGAAGTAAGAGTAAGAGACTGAAGGCAGGCTAGCACTACAACTACTGTTTTAAGGGTGAAAATACAAAAAGGAGTTGGAACTTGTATAGTAGAATCCCCTAAATTAAAGAGGTAGAAGGCAAATGAGAGGAAAGAATCCAGAGTAATATCAAAGTTTCAAGTGAGAGTGACTTGGTACCATTAATAGGATCAGACATCTACTTTTATTTGTGTACATGCTGTGAGGTTAGTGCTAAAGAGCCATGTCAAAGCATCCAGTGAACAGACAGAGGAGCAAGCTGAAAGGTACACAACTGCATATACATACAAAGAAGTCTTATTTATAGAAGCAACTTAGGAAGGTGGGAAAAGAGGGAGACCATGGGGGAAAAGCATGGCCAAAAAAAAGGACTGAGCGCTATTTGGGGGGTAACACCTGTGTTTCTAGAAAGGGAGGTAAAAGAAAAGGCACATCCAAAGCACTACAGCCCTTCTCATCCAGGGTTTCTCATCTGAATCACAGAACACGAAACTGCTCTGAATGAGTACCTTCTCAGCTCTCCCAAGGGTGGTAGAGCAACTGTACCATTCTGGATGCAGAGCAAGTCAACCCATTACATTCAATGGAAGCCTTAGGGCATTGGGGCTCAAATACCTCTGAACTGGAGTAAAGAAAGACTGCTGAAAGAATACAGATGCAGTAATGTGTACATCAAATCTCTAAATTACAAAGCCATCATCCTCCTGACAAACTCACCCTCAACCACCAACGTGTAATAAATAGCCAACAAGAACAGGAGTCACGTGAACGCAGAATGACTTCACCATCAACTGCCTCCAACCGCACCCAAAAAACACCACTTGCCCTGCAAACTTCGTTCCCCACCCATTCCGCAGAACAGGAGGCCGGCACGGTTCCCCACTTCTGCGCAGGGGCCACAGGCGCAGGTCCGCAGCTGCCCACAGCAGCTTACTCCGGCGGGGCGGCCAGGAAGAC
The DNA here is from genome assembly GCF_014824575.4 of Sturnira hondurensis. Taxonomy (NCBI): domain Eukaryota; kingdom Metazoa; phylum Chordata; class Mammalia; order Chiroptera; family Phyllostomidae; genus Sturnira; species Sturnira hondurensis. The sequence continues at coordinate 1,695,479 of NW_028080827.1, read as the reverse complement.
CCACGCACTCCGTTCCGGCTGCCCGCCCCGCGGATAGCACGTACCCGGCATCTGCTCCCCAGCCCCCAGACCACCGGGTGGCGGTGCCAAGACCCCGTCCGAAGTTGGAGGCCCGGGGACACTCATGTCCCTCCGGCTGGGACCAGGGAAGGGGCAGTTGTGTAGATGATCAGCTACAGTATGGAAGAATCAAACAAGTCCTGCGCCCAGCCGGACAGATGCGGCGATCGCACCCAGAAGAAACGGAAGCGGAAGATGGCGGGCGCGGGGCGCGGGGCGCGGGGCACGTGACCGCGGGTCGGAGACGGCTCCTAACCCTTTCTGCTTCCAAGGTCTTCCATCCCGTTGTTCCGGGCACTCCGTGCTGACGTCGTTGTTCGTGACGGACGCGGTGTCATTTGAGTCCGTTCTGCGGGGCTCGCGTGCCTGCGAGCAAGGAGTGGACGGGAGACGGTGGGAGGGAGAAAGTGGGCGGTGACGGGAAGGGGCTGCTCCAGGGGACTCTCGAAGACCGGAAGAGCTTTGTTGAACAGCAGTTAGCTTGGTTAGCTGTAACTCTCTACAGCTTTTCAGTTTTGTATCCGTGTTAAGGCAACACCTTAAGAACAAGGACTTCGTTCCTTCCCAGAGATTTGGACCATTAAAAAGTTAAGTGGTTAGTTCTCTATGAGCTTCAGCCTAGCTAATTGGGGTATTGGCCAGGACTCCTGTCTCCCCTTCTTGGTTGTATGTTGTGAATGCTTTAAGGCCTGGGTTGCAACATCTACAAAACAGATGCATCCATATTAGTAGAAATGGCACTTGCTGAGATATTGTGTATCTCATGAATCCACAAGATCTCAATGTCATGAATTTTGATGAAAAACACGTAGAAATGGGCAGAAGCAGCCTCAGACCAAATAAAACTGTCTGCTATGCTCTCCCTACCTTAAACCATGTCACCTGGACTGTAATAGTGGCCTCCTAGTGTTGCTTCCCAAACTTGGCCGTCCAAACACTTTTCTATGCTGCAGGCAACACAGCGTCAGAGTTTATGTCAAACCTCAGAAACTTGCACCTGTAACCCCACTGCCCTTATCAGTGCATTCACACCCCTTCTTTTGCCTTCCCTCTGGAAAGCAGCTCTCCCTTTCTATGCAGTAAGCAGAATAATGACTACACCCCAAGATGTCCACAGTCTTAATCCCCAAAACCTGTTAATATATTAAGTTTCACCAAAAAGAGTAATTAAGGTTGCTAGTCTTCTGACTTAAAGATAGATTATCTTCGATTATTGAATGGGCCCAATATAATCAAAGGGGCCTTCAAAACTGGAAGGGTGAGGCAGGAGAGTCAGGAGGGAGGTAACAGTTGTGAAGGATGATTAGAGAATTACAGCATTGCTGGCTTTGAAAATAGGAAGGAGGCCACTGGCCATGATGGTGATGACCTCTAGAAGCTGGAAAAGTCAAGGAAACAGATTCACCCCTAGAACTTTGAGAATGAAACTCAGTCCTTGTGACACCTTGATTTTACCCCAATGTAAACTGTATTGGATGTCTGACCTACAGAACTATAATAAATTTGTATTTCTTTAAGTTTGTGGCAATTTGTTACCATGTGAATAGGAAAGTAATGCACTACCCTTCAAGGATCCTTTGCTCCATCCAAGCATAAAACATCTTCAGTGCTCTTGGTCATGCTTCAGCCTGGAATGTTCTAGTCAATGTCTTACTGATCTTTCAAGTCTTGGTCTAAATAATATCTTTAATTTAAAAATACAATTCTACATCCCCTTTCAACTTTCAGAAATTACAAAAGTAACCTTTTCTCAGTACAAAGCATCCTGCTATTTAGCACTTAATCCATTCTCACATTAGTTATTTCTCTTGACTTTTCTACTAGATTGCAAACACCAAACTGAAACTATTATTCACAGAGAACCATAATAGCTTCTCAAAAAATATTTGCTGGATGAAGTACTGATTCTCTATCCCCAAATTCCAAATATCGCTGATCTCCAAAGTCTGAATCACACAAGATTACACTTGATAAACTGCCTGGTAACAACAGTTCACTGCTGTTATTATCTCCCAGCTAGATACTAAGGCCCCTTAGAATAGACCCATGTCCTATGGGTTATCTGTGACCTCTAGCTCTTAGCATAGTATTAAGCATATTTAACCTGGGTTTGAAAATACTGGTTATTTGAATTTAATTGATAAAATTAAACTCCCGCCCTGCCTATTTTTACTATCTTTCCCTCTCTTCTATTTTGCTTTAAGGAAACATTCATGTTAGAAAGTTTGATGAATGCTCTTTTTTCAGCATTGTAACTTTTCCTGAGGTAACATAAATGAATCAGGTTAATAGATAAGGAGGACTGTCTGCCTGACCCATCTTGGTTTTCTCTTTTTCCCTTTTTCTTCTTTACTCCCAGAGATTTCCACTGAACATGTCAAGTGCTTGTTAGAGACTCTCTGTGTTCCAGCCTCCATTTATCAAGTACTGTGCATCTAACACTGCTTGTGAGACAGAGACCAAAAACAAAAGATTGCATTTGATGCCAAGGAAGTAAACGGTTCATTGAGTTACATATGTCTTTCAAAATGCACTGGTGGTAGCCATTCTCTTTTATGTGCCAGAGATAGAATCCACTCCAAATAGCTGAATACCTAAGAATGGACAGGGCACTTAGGGTATGAAAAGTGAGGTAAAAGTTCTGGATTCCACCCACCAGGAATTTATATTTTACCATTTATACACAGTAGAATTAGCATGGAACTAAAGTGCTAAATTATTTGGAACTAACCTAGAGAACTGTAAAGGACATGAATGGCATCGTATTCGTTTCCTATTGCTACTATAACAAACAACAAATAACCACAAATTTTGTAGCTTAAAACAACACAAAATCATGATCTTATAGTTCTGGAGTTCAGAAGTACAAAGTCAGTCTCACTGGGTTAAAACCAAGGTGTCAACAGGTGTGGTTACTTCTGGAGACTCTGAGGAAGAATCTGTTTCTTTGCCTTTCCTGGCTTTTAGAAGCTGCCCACATGACCCGGCTCTTGGCCCATCTTGTTGTTTCTTCTCCCTCTACCACCATTGCCACATCGTCTTCTCTCCTGTTCTGATCTTCCACCACCCCCCCCCCCCGTTATAAGGACCTCCTTCTTATAAGGACTCCTGTGGTTACACTAAGCCCACCTGTATAACCCAGGATAATCTCTCCATCTCAGGGTCCTTAATTTGACCAACTGAGAAGTTCATTTTGCCATGTAAGGTAACATTCACAGATTCTGGGGAATTGAAGGTGGAATTCCATGGAAGGGGGCATTATTCCAGCCCACCACAGATGTACAATTATGTAGTGTACAGCTGACAGCAACTAAAGAAATTTTTAAAGCTTAATAGAGGAAATGAACTTAAGCTGTACTTTGGAAAAACAGGTCAAATGTAATATGCAGAGAAAAATTAGTAAAGCCTTCAGCAGGAAAAACACCAGAAGTAGCAAAAGTATACTTCAGACTCAAGGACCTCAAGGTGCTAACTGTCTTTTGGGTAAGACAAGAGTAACACAGATTAAGTAGCTAGCAAAAGAATTAATGGAGAAAAGTGTTGTATAGTCTTTAAATTAAAAAGAAAAACAAGACAAAATATGAAATGTAATCATACAGTTCTGAAGAAGTTAATCCAAAGAAATGATATCCACAGAGAGTTAAACACTATATATTCATAGCAAAAGGAAAATAAGTCCACTGGATTCCAAGGACCTTGAAATCCAAAAAAACAGGAGAGCGAATATAATGCAATAAATACATCGAAACCATTTATCCACCTTTCGATTTTGCTATTTTCCTTAAATTGTCTTGCATCCTTTATTTTTGCTAAAATGGAGTAGATAGGAGGGAGACTCAAGTAGAGAAAAATGTTAATACATGAATATAATCAGGAGGAGGTCCTATATTTAGAATGTGCTAAGATTTGATAAAATCTACTCCAAGTTTGGCCTACTTCTCTTACAGGATTTGCTTCCCCCCGCCTCCACTTTATCTCTCTCCATCATTTTCCAAAAATAAGGATAGAGGCAGGGGCACAAAAATACTTGAGTGAGAAGGATGTAGGGACCAGGAACTGCAGGGAAAGGGGATGGGAAAGGGTAAGGTGTCCAAAAGAAAGATGTTACAGCCCATGACCTTACACTTCTAATGTACTGAAGTGTTAAAAATTTGCACACATTCATATAGGGTGCTGTGATTGCAAAGTAATTTTTAAAAGGAAGGAAAAGAACTGAAGATAGAAAATCAGAGAATTTGGGGTACTACATAAAAACAGTTTATCATTTTGCCTATAGTTAACCAATCTGAAAATGACTCTCAAGGAATTTTAACCACTTTTCTCTTCTTATATTTACATGACAAATATTCTTTCACATCAGCAAAGTGCTAAAATACTTCCACCCAATGCAACTCTACTACACTTTCCATCATTCCTTCCTTGCATTATTTAAAAAACATTTTTATGTGAAGTATTTCGCCAACACATTCCCCTTACCACCAATAAGTTTGTAAAATATATGCGGAGGCCAAGAGCTATGGCTTTTCAAATTTTTCAATAGACTATTTTTTAGAGTTTTCAGTTCACAGCAAAATTGAGAGAAAGGTACAGAGACTTCTTATATACCTCCTACGCCCACACACACACAGCCTTTCCATTATGAACATTCCTCACCAGAGTGATACATTTGTTACAATTCATGAACCTACATTTTCACATCATAATCACTCATATTAGGGCTCACTATTCATGTTGTGTAATCTATGGGACTGGACAAAGGTATAATGATGTGTATTCACCACTATAGCACAACACAGAGTATTTCTACTGCCCTAAACCAATCCTCTGTGCACTGCCCGCTCATCCTTCTGTCCCACTAGACCCTGGAGATCACTGATCCTTTTACTCCATAGTTTTGCCTTTTCTAGAATGTCATATATTGGAAATCAAACACGGTATAGCCTTTCCAAATTGGCTTCTTTCACTTGGTAACATGCATTGAAATTTCCTTCATGTATTTTCATGGCTTAGTGGTTTGGTTTCTTTTTGGCATAGACTAGAGAGTATCATTCCATTTTTTGAAGGTGCCACAGTTCCTTTATCCTTTCACTGCTGAAGGCCATCTAAGCTGCTGCCAAGTTCTGGCAATTATGAATAAGTTTCTGTAAACACCCACGTGCAAATTTTTGTGCAGAATAATTTTTCAACTCTGTTGGGGAAATACCAAGTAGCAAGAGTCTTGGATCATATGATAAAACCACCCAACTATCTTCCAAAGCGGCTGCCCCATTTTGCATTTCCACCAGCAATGAATGAGACTTCCTGTTGCTCCACATCCTCACACACTTTTTGTGTTGTCAGTATTCTGGATTTGGGCCATCCCATCAACAATAGAAGTGTCATGGTAACTCATAGTTTCTTTAATTTGTATTTCCTACTGGCACGTGATGCAGAACATCTTTCCATGTGTGTATTTGTCACATTTATCTTCTTTGGTGTGATGTCTGTTTAGAGTGTCCATTTTTTAATCAAGTTGTTTTCTTCTTGAGTTTTAAGAGTTCTTTGTGTATTTTTGATAACAGCCCTTTACCAGATATGTCTTTTGCATATATTTTCTCCAAGTCTGTGGCTTGTCTTCTCATTCTCTTGACAGAATTTTTTAAATGAAAACTTGAAGGGAACCTAAAATGGTGTTTCTCCATGAAAAGAGGGTAGGCTCCCTAATCTACCACAAGGTGCCTGATCGGTTTTGACATTTATATGTAGGGGCACCTTTCTGAAGTTTGCAGCAGTGGAAATAGCCAAGCATTTGATGTCAAAAGACATGTTTCAACAACAGCTAAGACATTTGCTCTTCAGGGTTCTTTGGTTGCAAGTGAAGAAGTCCAAATCTACCTAAACAATTTCCTGACTCACTGAACTTGAAAATCTAAGAGTTTTTCTGGCTTCAGGCATAGTAATATCCATTTCCTCAAAAGAAATGAGAATCTCTCCTTCTCTCTTTCTCTTTCTCTCTCTCTCTCTCTCACCGCCCCACCCCAGGCTTTCCTCTGTGTTGGCTTCGCTATAGCAGCTCTATGGAAAATAGATCCAAGTTTTTATGGTCCTTCCAACTCCCAAGCAAAGCCAACTCTCTCCTCGAATTAATTTATTTTATGTCTTTACAAATAAAGCCGCAAATTACTTGGATCGCATGCCTACCTGTACACCAGTCCACATCCAGAAGATAGAGAGGGTTCTGATGAGCCAGCATAGGTCACATGTTAACAGGAGGAGCCGGGTCTCTTGACTGACAGTCCTGCTAGGAGTTATACAAAGGCACAGGGTAGTTTCTTAAAGGAAAATCAGAGTCCTCTTTCCAAAAGAAGGAAGGAAATTGTTCCAACCAAAGCAACAGATGTCAACTGTGTCCGTTACAAGATTTCAGTCAAGTCACTTACTCTCTGAGCTGCTGTTTTCTCCACCAGCAAAACGGATGTAAAACCAGACCCATTACTTGACATAGTTCTTGTGAGAATCAAAGACTTGATAGAACATGTGAAAAGTTTCTGTAAGCTGTGAAGCACTATTGCAAATAGTAGCATCCCTTAACTAAGCACTTATTATGTGCCAGAAGATACGCTCACCAACCTCACTTGGGTTTGAAGGGGTTCAGGATAGGCACTTTGACATGTGGATTATTTTGAGCTGGAGATAATCAAGATGAAGGTTCATGAGAAACTTTCACCTCTCCTTTGAAGAATTTAAATTAGGGACTTTGCCCATAATAAATATTATCACCAGAAATAACTTTTTATAACCTATCTATAGGGCAGGGCAAACTTCTAATTACCAAACATCTGTTCTTCCTATCATCCTGCAGATGGACCTCCCTCCCCTCTGAAGCCCCAAGTTGCCTTACCTCACCATTAGCATGAAATGTCACGTATACCTCATTTTCCCTTTAGAGAGAGTAAATGGTTTAAATAAATATTAGAGAGTTTGGCAATTACATGTTTTATTACAAACTCACTTCTTTTGTACAAATCAGCATCCTACAATAAGGTTGTGTTTTGGTGCTCCACCTCCAGTGACTAAGCTGGCAACTGGAGTTCCAGACTTGCAGAGTTCAGGGCTAAGACCTGATGTACAGAGAACAGCACCATCACCAAGGCTTCCCTTGCATTTATTGGGGGTGGGGTGAGATGGAGAATGAGGTGTCTTACTTTCTTTTTTTTGTTTGTTTGTTTAATTTCCAAAGGGAAAATTATTTATTTTTTAGGGTTTTTTATTGATTTATTTTATTTATTGTTCAAGTACAGTTTTCTTTTACTCCCATCCCAGCCCCCCCCCCAGTGCTTTTTTAGCATTATAATGTCTGACACATGGTATTATTCATGAGTAAACAAATATTCATAATACTGAGTGACAATCACTGGAAATATCATCAGTGCTTCTGGACTATTAGTAAAACTAGTGGCAAAAATTTTATTGATTCAAAGAACTTTACATATATATTTTCTGATGAATTTATTGTGGTTACACTGGTTATGAAATAGGTTTCAAGTGCATAATTCTATAATACATCGTCTGTATATGTTCACCACTCATAGTCTAGTCTCCTTCCATCACCATTTATCCCCCTTTACCCTCACCTATTTCCCTCCACCCCTCTTCCCTCTAGTAATCACCATGCTGACAGCTATGTCTATGAGGGTTTGGGGGGGGGTGGGGTTTGCTGGATTCCTTCACCTATTTCACCCAGGTCCCTGCCCCACCACCTGTCAGCTGTCAGTGTGTCCTCTGTATCTATGCATCTTTTTCTATTTTCTTTGCTAGTTTATTGTGTTCATTAGATTCCACATATAAGTGAAATCATACGCTATTTGTTGTTCTCTGACTGGCTTATTTTACTTAGCATAATACCTTCTAGGTCTATCCATGCTGTTGTAAAAGGTAAGATTTCCTTCTTTTTTACAGCCAAGTAGTATTCCATAATATAAATATACCACAGCTTTTTTATCCATTCATCTATTGATGGGCACTCAGGCCACTTTCCAATCTTGGCTGGCAAGATTTGAAAATGTAAATAATGCTGAATCTATTCTTTCAAATCAGTATTTCTGGTTTCTTCAGATAATTTCCCAGAAGTGGAATCATTGGATCATAAGGCAGTTCTATTTTCAATTTTTTTAGATATCTCCATACTGCTTTCCATAGTGGCTGCACCAGTCTCCATTACCAACAGTGTACAAGGGTTCCTTTTTCTCCACATCCTCACCAGCACCTGTTGTTTGTTCATTTATTGATGATATCCATTCTGACAGGTGTGAGATGATATCTCATTGTGGTTTTAACTTGCATCTCTCTGATGATTAGCAATGTTGAGCATCTTTCCTTCTGTCTATCTGCCATCTGTATGTCCTCTTTGGAGAAGCATTTACTTAAGTCTTTTGCCCTTTTTTAAACTGCATTGTTTTCTTGGTGTTCTTTCAAGAACTTTACATGTTCAAATGCTTTTTTCATATGCTTATGGTGATTCAAAGACAATGAATCTTCCACTTCAGGGTCTTCACAAAAATTCATTTGTTACCCTTAGTGTTGTAAATACCAAAGAGGGCAGCAACCACTATTGCTTTATTCTCTTTCTATGTGATGCAGAACATGAAATTTTACTGCCTATGTGCAGCATAAATTATTTCAAACCTCAACTTTACTTTTAGGATGAATTTATTTAAATTAGCTAGTTATATTAATAATCATGACTCATTCAAAATTGCTAAAAGTAGGACATGCATTAGCTTTCCAAAATAGCCCTTATTTCTTACTTAAAATATTCTTTTCAAAGTGTTTCCATTGCTAAATATAAATAGTTTCCAAAGATTCTCCACAGCAGATGGTGAGAGAGGTACATAAAAATTCAATTTCTTTGTAATGTGATGAGGTCAATAGTACAGAGTTCAGAGTCTCCAATTCCTTTTTCAATTTAAAAATTCCAGTGGGTCAAGTTATTTTTAAATTACTTCCCTAGACTTTGGCCTTCCTATATTTCTTGTCAACATCTTTTCAATTATTTTATGAAAGTGCTCTGTCTTTAAAAGTAATAATCATCAACTTACCATCATCTTAAAGTATTTTTTAAACTGCTCATTTAATTTACTAGATGAAATAGCACATTTAAAAGCATTAATTTTTTATTAACAGCTATTAAAAATAAGATAACAGGTCCAGAAATATGACTCAGCCACAAAAAATAAAGTACAGTCTTGCCATCTGCAGCAGGGATGTGCTGGGTGAAATAAGTCAGACAGGGAAAGACAAATGCCATATGATTTCACCTATATGTGGAATCTTAAAAAGCAAAATAAACAAGATAAAAAAGTCACAGATATATAAAGAACATTTTGACAGTTGCCAGATGGGAAGGATTAAGAGGACGAGTGAACATGGGGAAGGGATTAAGAAGTACAAACTGGCAGTTACAGATAGTCACAGGGATGTAAAGTACAGCACAGGGGACATAGTCAACAATATTGTGAAAACTGTGGTGCCTGATGGGTACTAGATTTATTGGGCAATCACTTTGTAAGTTATATCATGTTTAATCAGTCTGTTATATACCTGACACTAATATAATATTGAATGTTGACCATAATTGTAAAATAAAAAGTATTCAAAATTAATTTTTAAGAAGTCCCATAATGGAGTTGCTTATGCTAAGTTCCATGTCACCACACAGAGGCTGAATTACAGTTTTGGTTCTACCAGAAATGAAACCTTAAAGCAGCCAACCAGGAATCACTTGATCAGCACTAGTTAGGTCCTCTGCCATCCCCTCAAGGAAAGTAACTACAACGACCAACTCACGTCTTTGCCTGCACGACTTCCTTGTGCCTGCTTTCATCGGCCTGTAAAAGTCTTTCACTTCTAACAGCTCCTCAGAGCCCCTTCCATCTGCAAGGCTGGATGCTGCCTGATTCAAATTGATTTTTGCTCAAACAAAATCTTAAAAATCTTGTTATGTCTCTGGGGGAAAGCAGAATTTGCCACCCCCAAATATGGCTTTTTTATATGCTATTTTAAGTTGATTACTTTTAAGAAATGAAAAACTCAGGAAAAAACTTTGACCTTCTCCTTATTTGCCTAAAAGAATTGATAGAAGACCTGCTCCAGGAAAAGAGCTATCATCACAGATAACTATAGTTTAATATCAACTAAACGTGACAGACAGGGAGAAACCTAGCAAGGCCCATTTGATCAAAGTCCTCCCTTTGTCCGTTGTGAAAGGTGGTCCAGAAAACACATTTGTTAACCAAACATTTGCTTTTCCATCTCCATGTGATTGCCTTCCTGCCCTTTGAAGTCCCAAACCACACACTCCACTTTCTCCTTAGTTCAGGGTGGCGGATAAGCCTCAATGGCTGCATTCATCCCAGGGTCTTCTGTCCTTATGAACTCTCATATGTACATACTTAATCAATTTATTTTTTACATCTTAATCTGTCTCCTATCAATTTGATTGTTGGACTACTCAGAAGAATTTAGAAGGGTAGAAGAAAAATTATTTTTCCTCCCCTAAACCTCAGTTTATCTTTTAACAAAGCTAAAGATTTCAGAATAGCACTCTTCCTTTTAAGGTTTTGAAAAAGTCTCTATCCTGTGTTCTCAGGTAGGGGGGAATAGACTCTAATTTAATTTACTTAAAGAGATAAATATAATCTGTCTATATTTCATCATAGACCTAATGGAACTAGTCTACCTTACTGTCGGTGACTGCTGCAGGACTTTGCCAGTCCCAGTTGCCCTCAGATCCACCCTTCACCTCACCGTTATGCCTGATCACAGGGCCATGTTCCCTGGTCTCTGTGGCAGTAGGCTCCCAGCTGGGTGTGACCAGTGGTGAGGCTGGAGGCTGGGAGATTGGCAGGGGGAGAGCGAAGGAGAAGGAAGCCTTCCTTCTGTGTTACTCAGTTAATGAGTTGAAATGTGAAATATGCTGCCTCTAGAACCCAAAGAAATCCATGAAGGCATGGTTCAATTGCAATAATCTGTCTCAAGGGGAATGTCCCGGTGTGCCCAGACCACTGGACCTCTAAAAATGTCGCGGATGTCGTAGGCCACTGAATCTTCATAGGATTTATCTCCCACTCACTGGGACACAGGCGTCTTTCCAAAGTCACCAACATACTTGTCGCTTCCTGTCCATTCAGTCTAATGAAGCCACATAGTAAACCAAGGTTATGTTCTACATCTCCAGGTGGTTCAGATCCCTTTGGCCTATGTTATATTGGAGGATGGAAACTTAAGGTAGCCCTAGAACATCATCATCATGGTATACTGCTGTGTCCATCCCACAGGAACACAGACTGCTCCTTATTCTCAAGGAGATGCCTTCCTCAAATCATCAGTCTCTTCCAGAGGCCATGGTAATCTCTGGCAAGAATTCATCTGACACAGCTGACTTCACCTGTTGGGCTCTGAATCTGAAAACTGACTCAGATACAGAAACTGGGTAAAGTATCACGACTTTTTTAGATAGCAGCCCTCATCCTCCTGATGATCCATCCTTGATTTATTTTATTTTATAGATTGAGCAAACTCCAAACTCTTATTGGTTGTCCATTCACGTTAACCCATAGACACACAATCTCTTAGCCATTTTTATAGCGCTCTATGTCAGACTCCCCTGAGTGCCATACTCCCTTTTTTCTTATTGTAATTGCATCCACTTTGCTTCTGATGGTTTTAGTCCTACAAGCTGACCTCTGTTACTTTAAGATCCTACCATGTCCATGGCTATGGGAGGAGAGCTCAGCATTGTAACAGCATAGCTTGTCTCTGTAGCCCTGTCCCACAGAAGGCAGTCACCACTAATAGTTACAATCATTTAAGATAGGCACTCAGTGATTCTGGTGTCCCTTTTACCAGCACATTCCTTATCAAGTCAGAAGTTGAGGCCACTGCCTGGATTCTTCTGCAGAACATAGTCAGAAGGTAGACTTGTTGGACACATAATATATCCATTCTAGAGTATACATATCTCTGAGCCTTTTGATCCTTCACTGTCTTCCAAAGCAGTCTGAATATTCTATTTCACCTTCCAAAGCTTCCTGCGCCAATTTAACGCTATTTCCCTGGGGGTTAAGTCCTGTGTTACAGAGAATGCTCTCATATGCATAAATTCTTCTTTACCAAACATTGTTATCTCACCACCATTATTCAGGATCTTTAGGATCCAGTCCCATATACACTCTCTTAGCTCCTGCCATTACCTGTTGGCTACATCCTACGGCTCCTTTAGTATATAGTCCATTTCTTCCTTTAGCGGCTAAAGAAAATGCTAGGTTATTTTGTTACTTAACCCTAGTAATTAGTCTGGTGGCCAGGAGGGGAGATGGGGTTGATTACGAGGTGGGGGTGCATATTGTCTTACAAGGTAAAGGCCTCTGCCTTATCTTTACGTCAAGGAGAATCATGGCCTTTAGCAGGAAGGAGAGGACTGAAAACAAAATCCCAAATCTCTCAGTCAGAGTCAATGCTCCTTCCTCTGTTCTGGACTTATTTCCTTATGTCCCCCGCACTAAAAACCAAGGTCCTTTGGCCGAGGAACTGAATCTGTTTCTTTTGTATATACCACCTGCCGATGCCCTAGATAAACTTAATAGATGAATAAGAAATTTGGCTTTCATATTACAAGAGCTTTCTGTAATTTTGTAAAGCTCCTATAACTTTAGGAGACACATTACACATGGGAGAAAATTGTGGTCCATAAATATGTGACCAGTACTGTGGGGGTGAGGGAAGCCCAAATGTATGTATTATGTATAGATCTCAAGGTGTATTTATGGAAGGAAACCTGGAGGCCTGGTGGGTAGGTGTTGGAGGAATATGTGGAGATAAAAATAAAAGATTGAGAATGATTGATATACCAGAAAATTGATATACCAGGAGAGATGTGGGACAATGAGGAATGACAATACCTGTGGGTGGTCCTGACCTTATAAAATAGGTGGTGGTTTTCATTCCTATGCCTACCCACCCCCATCCATACATTCCTCAGCTATTTTTATTTTATCATTGCATTATTCCATCATTTCTTGAAGGTTTTTTAAAGATTTTATTTGTTTGTTTGTTTGTTTGTTTGTTTGTTTTTAGAGAGAGGGAAAGAGAGAGACAGAAAGAAAAGGAGATAAATCTTGAAGAGTTCCTCATAAAATGAAAACAGCCCTGGGGAGCATTTAGCTCCAGCCAGTTAACATTTTAGTCACTAATTAAACCAGTATATAAATGCCAAATCCTAAAGGATACGGAGTGTAGTGGTTTGTTTTACACATCAACTCAGCTAGACTACTGTCCCGTTATTCAAATATTCATTTAGGTATTACAGTAAAGGTATTTTGTAGATGTGAACCCAATCCATAATCAATTGACTTGAAGAGAAGTTATCCTAAATAATCTAGGCGGGAATGGTTCAATCATTAAAAGGCTTTACGAGCAGAACTGAGGCTCCTTTAAGAAATTCCTCTGTGATTAACAGCTTCAGCAGGTGCCGGGGCGTCTCAGTCTGCCTTTTCTGACAGCCTACTCTACCAGTCTGCCTTGCCAGCTCCCACAATCACGTAGGCCCATTCCGTGCAGTAAATCACTTAAGACATATCCCCTACTGGTTCTGTTTCTCTGGTTGAACCCTACTAAGAGCTGGGGGCTAGGCAAGCAGAGGCTTGTGTGAAGAAATAAAGGAAAAGGAGCAGGCAGCAAATGGAGTACTGACTAGGGAGTTAATGTGACACTTCTGCATAAAGCAGGCTTTATTTGGGAAAATAATAGAAAGGTCAGAAAAGACAGGAACCAGAGGACAAAGAGTACAGAGTAAAGAAAGGTAGGAATGGTGGGCAGGCTGCACCACAAACTCACTCTTCATCAGCAGCTTTACTTTTGGGCAGCAAGGGGAGCACAGAGGGAGTATTGACTTTCTAATGGAACCTAGTATCTGAAGATTGCATGGAAGTTATTCCTCAGAACAGCACACGCTCACTTTGGCTTCTTTTATGCATTTCCATTCTGTCATGCAACCAGAGAGGCAAATGCATGCCTTTGCAGCTAATGCTTCCAGACTCACCCACAAAGTCAAAGGCACCTGAGAAAAAAAGAGAGCAGAGAGGGAATCAGGTTCCTTGTATATCTAGAGTGTTTTTCCAACATGGCTCTAGTAATGTTTTTCCAAAAACACTCTAGATATTCATACCATGTGTGAATAATTCTCTCCTAATTTTCCAGAAACTAGTATGAATTCTAGACTCTTTATTTGAATAACTCAGAAGCAAGAATACAATCTAAGGTAGGAAAAATAGGATGTTTGGAAAAATACACACTTAAATAGGGAAGTTAGCAAAAAGATGACAAAGTATGTGAGCTTTGAAAGAAAGAAGAAAATGACCCTTGATGAGTCTAAGCAAGCAACTACTTGGTGTGATAAAACCAGGAATAAGCCAAAAGTGAGAGATCCAAAACTGGACAAACTTAAAACTGCACCTAAAACTAAAGGAATTAGCAATTAGATGAGAAATGTAAAAAAATAAAATAAGCTAGTAAGCTAGAATGTTTCACACAGAAATTACATGAAAATAAGTTGAAATAGAAAATCTTTACAGTAAAAATTTCTTCTGAAAGGAACAAACTAATGACACAATGGCATGGATAAATCTTGAAAACAGTGTGCTAAATAAAAGACAACTATACTAAAGGATGTAAACTGTGTGAATCCTTTTACATAAAGTTCTAGAACAGAAAAGACTGGTCTATGGTGGAAACTAAGAAAAACAGTAGTTAGTTCTAAGGGGTAAGACAAGGGATTGGCTAAAATGGACAAGGAGGAACTTTCTAGGGCAAGTATTAGTCATCAGGGAATACAAATTAAATGCAAGTTAGAACTACAATGAATTACTCCAATGAAAACTATGCAAAAGCAAAGAGCTGTGAAAGGCCATCCACAGCTCTTTGGATGTCGCAAAACATGGACGCCCTTAGTCCTATAACCACAAGAACCCAAACTCTGCATGAGCCCAGAAACAGAACTGTCCCCAGTGGAACCTGGGAGGAGACCATATCCCTGAGCAATGCCTTGAGTGCAGCCTCATTTGAGCCACAAAGTTTGTGGTAATACTGTTTTCAGTAATAGCTACTATTGCTGAATGTAGAGGCTTTCATATTCTATAACAAATAGATTAAAGGTGAGAAATGCAGATATATTTTTTAAAGATATGTATTGGGTTGGCCCAAAAAGTCTGCATTTTTTTCACAAACAACTTTATTGATTTAGATTTTTTGAGGATGTTGACTGTCTCCCACATAGTATAACATTGACTGTTCTCAATTAATGTCTCTCTTTGATTGCTATCAGCTTCAACTGGTCTACCCAACCAGAGCACCATCCACTGAGGAATCTCTAGCACAAAACTTTACAAACCACTTTTGACATGTTAATCAGTCACAGCACCTTCTCCATATACTATGCAAATTTTTCTTTTGCATTTCAGTTATGTTTTCACCTTTCTTGACACAATAAAGCATAATATGCTGAAAATACTGTGTTTTCTGCCATCTTCTATATTAAAATGGCTACACAAAAATTCACCAATGTTGATACTTTTTTTAAAATGCATGCTGATATGACAGCTGTCACAATACAATCTAACAAAATTGTTTTTAATAAAGCTGGAGATGACTAAGCATTACTAGAGCCATGTTATGGACAAACAAACTTTTTGGCCAACTCAATACAAGGATAGATCAATGGGATAGATTTAAGAGTCCAAAAATAAACCCACACATTGTGGTCAAATGGTTTTTAATTCACATCTAAAAAGAGACCAAGACAATTCAATAGGAAAAGAACAGCCTTTTCAACAAATGTTGCTTTCAACAAATATCCATCCTCATGCAAAAGAATCTGTTTGTACCCTTACCTCACACCCTATGCAAAAATTAACTCAAAGTGTATTATAGGCCTGAATGTAATAGCAATAGCTATTAGAAGGAATACTCTTAGCATGACTTCTACTAGCTCTTAGAAGGAAACATAGGTTAAAATATTCATGACTCTGGATTAGGCACTAATTTCTTAGGACAGAAAACACAAGTAAAGGAAATAGGTAAGTTGGGATTCATCAGAATTATGAAAAACCTGATACTACCAAATGTTGGTGCGGATGAGGAGTGATCTTTCACACTTTTCTAATGGAGACATAAAACAATGTAAACACTTCGGAAAGTGGTAGTTTCTACCCTAGATCTATCCCTTAGCCCAGCAACTCCATTACTAGGTGTTTACCAGAGAAAATAATGAGTAATTATAAATATTTTTTAAAAATTATTTTTATGGAGAATATTGTTGACTCAGTAGCCTTAATGCAAGGAAGTTTCTCAGCAAGATGACCGGAAGTTCTGGTGCTGCCTATTTGGGAAAAAAGTTAAGGCTAAGGATCCCACCTTGATAATCTTTATTGTTACCCAGCTATCAAGAATGGTAGAAAGTTAGAATGATGCTTTTAAAAAAGAAAAACTGATATCTATTGAGCACTTAGTACATGATAGGCACCGTTTTATATGGTTAATCTCATTTAAACCCCACCAGAACCATAGAAGTGAATATAACAGTAATATTGTTTTCATTTTACAAATGGAGGAAACTCAGAGAGGTTAGAGGCTTTCCCATGGCCATCCAGGTAAATACGTGATTGTACACGCCATGGTTAAAAGAAGTGTGTCTGTCTCCTTTATCTTTGGGTTTCCAATGTCTTGTCCCTATTGACGGTATAAAGAATGAATGAACAAACTAATGAATGGTGGAAGCACTTCACTGTGTGACCTCAGACAACATACTACTAGTATCTCTATTCTACACTAACTGTAAGTAATTTTTAAGACACAAATTTATAATTCAAGGTTTTCTTTTGTTTTGCATATAGACATTATACAGCTTTACCTTTGACAGACCAGTAAAATTGTTCTTTCAAAAATTTAAAATGCAAGCTGGACCCCTAAAATTAACTAACTGAAAATGTAATGATTACTTGGAGTCAGTAGTAATTACTATCCTACTCTATCAGCTGGGTAAATGCACCTGATGGAACCAGAGGCATTTAAAATACCAGTTGCCATAACAGAGGCACCCTACAATTTCTAAGTCTTAACTAATTAAATGTTTATTTCTCCTTCAACATACAGTCCTGTGGGGGTGAGCAGGTTGTAAGGTTTCTGCTTTACACGGTCAATTAGGGCCCCACGCTCCTTCTATTATGTGTCTGTGCCTTGCTCCAGGTTCTCAGAGTTCTTTCCATTAACCTAGTAGATTAGAAAAGATATGATGATTACTTGTACTTTTTATGGGACAGACTTGGAAATGGCACATATCACTTTTTAATGTTTTTTTAAGATTTTATTTATCTTTAGAAGGGAAGGGAAGGAGAGGGAGAGAAATATCAACGTATGGTTGCCTCTCATGCGTCCCCCACTGGGAACTGGCCTGCAACCCAGGCATGTGCCCTTACTGGGACTCGAACCATGATCTTTTGGTTCACAGGCCCGTGCTCAATCCACTGAGCTACACCAGCCAGGGCACTTTTTAATGTTGTATTGGCCAGAACTCATTCAGATGGCCTCACCTAACTGCAAGGTATATGCTTGAAGAAAGGCAGATATGCCAACAAAAGAAGGATGTTATGCCTACTATGACATCTAGAATATGATATAGCTCTTTAAAATAGACCAAATATTTATTACTATAATGAAAATACCAAATAAAATTAAATTACAAAGGGGAAGAAAACAATAGGCATATTGGGTCACTACCAGGTAAAAATATATGTGTATTTATTGATAATCAAAAGGATAATATTTTAATATCTAAATTTCAATGCAGAGAGAGAAAAAGGAGTATAAACTTAGTCCATATTTGGGCTTAATCTGAAATGGGAATAACAGGAGTCAATGGTTACAAATGGCTGTATAACAAACTACCTCCAAACCATTTCATGGGTCATGAATTTAAGCAGGACTCACCTGGAGAAATCTGTTTCATTGACAGAGGACATATGGCATTCATCTGACATACAGAGTGTTTTATACAGTCCAAGACGGTTTCATTCAGATGTCTAGTATCTTGGCCAGAAGACCAAGCTAAGAGGGAACTGCTAGCTAGAGCATCTATACATGGCTTCTCTGGGTGAAGCTATGGTGGCTTCTGGGTAGATGGACTTCTTACATAACATCGGGATTTCTGGAAATCAGGTGTGGCTATACTTATGACTACATCAAACAAAATAGACTTTAAATGAAAAACTGCCACAAGAAAATAAGAAGAACATTATATAATGAGGAAATGTCAATCACCAGGAAGATCTAACAATGATAAATATATATGCACGTAATATCAGATCACTTAAATATGTTAAGGAAACTGACAGAACTGAATGGAGAGATAGACAGCAATACAGTGACAGTAAAAGACTTCAGTTCCCTGCCTTCAATAACAGAACCTCCAGACAAAATATCAATATTGTTGAGGCTCTTCAGGGTCATTTATGGTTCCATATAAATTTTTGAAATGTTTACTCTATATCTGTGAAATATATCTTTGGTACTTTTATAGAGATTGCATTGAATCTATAAATTGCTTTGGGTAGTATGAATATTTTGATGATGTTAATTCTTCCAATCCATGAACATGGTATGTATTTTCATTTATTTGTGTCTTCCTTAATTTCTTTCTTCACTATTCTGTAGTTTCCTGAATCTTTTGCCTCCTTGGTTAGGTTTATTCCTAGGTACTTTATTTTTCTTGTTGCTACAACAAATGAGATTTTTTTCCCTAATTTCTGTTTCTGATATTTTGTTGTTGGTATACAAAAATACCTTCTATTTCTGAATATTGACTTTGTATCCTGCTGTTTTGCCAAATTCACTTATTAGGCCTCAAATAGCCTCAGCATTTTGTAAAAGAAGAACAAAATAGGAGGGGTCACAATATCTGATATCAAACTATACTACAAGGCCACACAGTCATCAAAACAGACTGGTACTGACATAAGAGCGCACACATAAATTAATGGAACAGAATAGATAGCCCAGAAATAAACCCATCTCTATAGTCAATTAATATTTAACAAATAGGACAGAAGTGTAAGATGAAGGAAAAATACCCTCTTCAAACTCCAGATGGACAAAAGACTTAAATATTAATTGCAGTACCACAAAAGCCCTAGAAGAGAACATAGGCAGGAAATTTTCAGATATTCCATGCAGCAATATTTTCACCAATATGTCCCCTAGAGCAAGGGACATAAAGGAAAAAATAAACAAATGGAACTTCATGAAAATAAAGAGTCAAAGAAAACATCAGCAAAATGAAAAGGGAACCAACTGTATGGGAAAATATGTTTGCCAATGATACCTCGGACAAGGGTTTCATTCCCCAAAATATATAAAGAACTCACACAACTCCACACCAGAAAGGCAAACAATCCAGTTAAAAAATAGGTAAAGGACCTGAAGAGACACTTCTTTAAGATGGACATAAGCCCTGGCTGGTGTAGCTCAGTGGATTGAGCACGGGCCTTCGAACCAGAGGATCGCGGTTCAATTCCCAGTCAGGGCACATGCATGGGTTGCAGTCCAGTTCCCAGCAGGGGACACACGATACATTGTGTGTCCTCGGCAGAGGCAACCATACATTGATATTTCTCTCCCTCTCTCCTTCCCTTCCTCTCTAAAGATTAATAAATAAAATATTTTTTTAAAAAGATGGACATAGAAAAGGCCCATAGACATATAAAATTGCTCAACTAGCCATCAGAGAGATGCAAATTAAAACCACAATACGATACCACTTTACACCAGTCTGAATGCCCATCATAAACAAATTCAACAAGTGTTGGTGAGGATGTGGAGGACAGTGCACAAGGGTGCACTATTGGTGGGAATGTAGACTGGTGCAGCCACTATGGAAAACAGTAGGGAATTTCCTCAGAAAACTAAAAATTAAATTGTGTTTTGACCTGGCAATTTCATTGCTGGGATTATACCCTAAGAATCTAGAAACACCAGTTCAGAAGAACCTACATACCCCAATGTTCATAGCAGTGCAGTTTACAATAGTCGAGTTCTAGAAACAGCCTATATGCCCATCAGTAAATGAGTGGATCAAAAAACTGTGGTACATTTACACAATGGAATATTATGCAGCAGAAAAAGGAACTCCTACTCTTCCCGACAGCATGGATGGAACTGGACAGCATTATGCTAAGTAAAGTAAGCCAGGCAGTGAAAGAAATATACCATATGATCTTACCTATCAGTGCAACTTAATCAACAAAACAAATAAGTGAGCAAAATAGAACCAGAGACTTGGAAATAAAGAACAAGCAGACAGTAACCAGAGGGGGAGGAAAGAGGGGAATAACAGTGGAAAGAAGGGAAAGGGTCAAGTCAAGGAACATGTATAAAGGGCCCAGGGAAAAAGACAATCAGAGGAGGATTAAATGTGGGAGATGGGGTTTGGGTAGGGCAGGGAAGAGTAATGGGGGAAAAATAGGGACAAATGTAACTGAATAATAATTTTTTAAAAAAATCAACAAGTAAAAAGAGAACTTGAATAACAGCATAGATCGAATTGACCTATGAGACACATACCGAACATTCTACCCAACGGCGGCAGAACACGCATTCTTCTCCAGGACACATTGTCCTTTCTCCAGGAAGAGGCCACATGTTAGGTCACAAAACAAGTCTTAACAAATTTAAAAAGACTGAAATCGTACCAAGCACTCTTCCAACTACAATGGGATAAAACTAGAAATCAACAATAAGAGGAAAACTACAAAAATCATACTTTTGAACCACCACCAGGTCAAAGAATAAATTAAAAAGGAAAGTAGAAAGAACCTCAAGACAAATAAAAATGAAAACACAACATTCCAATACTTATTCAGCAGTCCATATTTAGTACCAAAGCAGCAGGAGGGCAATAAAGGCCTACATTAAAAAAAAAATCTCAAATAAGCAACTCAATTTTACACTTCAAAGCAAGAAAAAAAAACCCATCCAAAGTTAGTAAAAGGATGGAAATAACAAAAATTAAAGCAGAGATAAATGAAGTAGAAAAAAAGAAAGCAACAGAAAAAAATCAGTAAAACTGAGAGTAAATATTTTAAAAGATAAATAAAAGCAACAAACCCTTAGAGAAAGTAAGGTAAAAAGAGAATACACAAATAAAGTCAGAAATGGAAGAAGAGATTTTACAATTGATGTCACAGAAATTATTTTAAAAATCATAAAAGGCTTTCAAGAACACTTACACACCAACAACCTACATAAACTAGAAGAAATAGTTTACAACCTATTTGAAGACTAAACCATGAAGAGATAGAAAGTCTGAAAAGATCTATAACTAGTATGGATATTGAGTCAGTTATCAAAACTCTCCACCAAAGACAACTCCGGAACCAGATGGCTACACTGGTGAATTCTACCAAACAAGAAATATATTCCACTTTCTCAGTCACAATAATACCACTCTTGTCATCTTTGTCAAGGGCATAGCTATCACTCGTATAACTGAATTTGGTCAGAAAAATTACCATTTAAACAAATCAATTGAGTAGATTGAAGATGTCAAATGCAAATGGACTGGGAGTTTGCATACTAGCAAAATCTCTGTTTTGTAGAATTTATTCTTTTCACTACAAATTTCACAGCTTAATTTAAGGTGTGCATAAATTTAACTTCTTCCATTTAAAAAAAAAAAAGAGTTCACAGGCTGGTGCAGATGGAACTGGAGACCATTATACTAAGTGAAATAAGCCAGGCAGTGAAAGACAAATACCATACGATCTCACCTATAAGTGGAAACTAATCAACAAAACAAACAAGCAAGCAAAATATAACCAGAGACACGGAAATGAAGAACAAATTGACAGTAACCAGAGAGGAGGAAGAAGGGAGATAACGGGGCAAAGAAGGGGAAGGGTTGTCAAGGAAAACGTTTAAAGGACCCATGGACAAAGACAATGTGGGAAGGGAGGACTGAATGTGAGAGGTGGGGGTGGATAGGGTGGAGAAGAGTAATGGGGCGGGGGGGAATGGGGACAAATGTAATTGAACAACAATAAAAAACATATATGGCTTGTTACCTCCAAACCCAATTGCAGCCAAGTACCTACACATGCACAAGTGCAGCTGAGAACAGAAAACTACACAGTTGAATCTTAAGCCCAAATGGCTGACTTGCAAACTCTGAAGCTAAATAAATGCTTACTGCTTAAAATAAACAAACAAATAAAATTTTAAAATTAAAATTCAAAAATAAACAAAAATTTTCAGATAACAGTTAAGTTCTAGAGATCTGCTGTACAATATTGTACCCTAGTCAACAATACTGTCTTGTACACTTAAATTTTTCTTGTGTTGTGTTCTTTCCACAATAAAGTAAAATAACTGAATTGCTAAAAGGATTCTAACAAGTATCAGGGTTAGTAAAGACTCCAAAGAATGGGACAGATACTGTGTTACAGTCATCAGATACTGGATTTGGTGATTTGAATCCTGCATAATCCTGGTGAGCTCTGGTCAAAACCAAGCAGAGGAAGGAAATCTAGCAACATAAAAAGAAACATGAATCAAACTTTGGTCAGCTCTGTGGTGACACTGAGTCATGAGAGTGGAGCAATTCAATTCACAAACTTCCCTTTCGTGATGATACTGAGGGGCCGAGAACCAGTGAGTGTCCTCACTGTACGTCAGTGTAAGATCCTGACCTTCGTGCATAACCCAATACTGCCACACTTGGCTCTTCCATGACAAAGAAAGAAAAGGGAAACACTCAAAATCACTTCAGCTTTGAACCTGCAGAATACTCCATATACATTCATATTCAAAGCATGCTTCTGGAAAAAAATCAAACAGTAGAGAGAGGTATAAAAATATAATAAGTAATACAAGTCTCTCTCCTCTCCACTTTGATATCACTTTGATAATACCCTCCCAGTGCGGTGTGCACATATACAGATCTACCTACACACACATACACTTGATGTAAATGGTATTATCCTAGCCATATAATATCATTCTGTAATTTTTTTCTTACTTAAAATCTGAATAGATATACTTTGTTCTTTTCCATTGCCTACATAGTATTGCATGTCTATTGAAGCAATCACTGAATGATGAATGCTTTTTATTTTACTTATTTCTTGTATTTTAAAATGCTTTTAATTTATAGAAGTGATCCTTGTACATGTTTTTAAAGTTCAGCCTGTACAGAAATGTCTAAAATGAGAAACAGCTCTGGCTAATGTGACTCAGTGGATTGAGTGCCGACCTGCAAAACTAGTGGCCACTGGTTCAGTTCCCAGTCAGGACACATGCCTATGCCTGGGTTGCGGGCCAGGTCCCCACACGCAAGAGGCAACCACAGATTGATATTTCTCCCCCTCTCTTTCTCCCTCCCTCCCCCTCTCTCTAAAAATAAATAAATAAAATATTTTTAAAAAATAAAATAAGAAGCAAAAACTTCCACCACCCATCCCCACCAAAACCCATCCCTCCCACACCCATTACTCAGAGGTTTTATAGACAGCTTCTGTTTTGAGTTCTACTGTTGATTGCCACTGGAACTGTATATAATATATTTATACCTTACCTCTTTTTTTTCATTTATCAACTATAGAGATAACAACAAGAGATGTTATCATTTGACTGCTCATGGTAAAACTTTTGTAATGTCTGGTTTAAGTTAATAAATTCAACATATGGATGAAATGAAATGTGGTATTTGGCTATTGAACAGTCTCAGCCTGCTGCTAATTAGTCATCTTTTGTGGCTGCTACAAATAAAATTTTAGTTATAGAAATCTAGTTTAGTAATAACTTGGATTTAGATACAGATAAACTCCTCCAGGAGATGGAATACCTGCGTTCACATCATGGTCCTGCTGACAAGTAATTCTGTGACTATAAACACATTACCTGACCAAATGATACCTTTGTTTTTTATCTCTTCAAACAGGAATAATAACTATCTCACAGATCCAAAAGAGAATCAAATCAAACCATGCCTTTGAAAACAACTAGTAAACCACAGGGCATCATCAGTGCCTCTTCCTTTAGCCATCTCTGCTGTTCCTGGAGTGGGTGCTGGCCAGAGTTAGATGGGCAGGTCAGGAATCCTCACGGTACCCTGCTGCTTCTCAGGTTTCGACCTGTCAGAGATCTGAAAGAATGAGGGTGCCAGCAGGAGTGTGAGCTGAAGCAACAGCTCAGAGGTTCTAAAGCAGAACCTGGAAGCAGAAGAAACAGATGTTTGTTGCCATTAGTAGCAGTGCCAGAGACACCATAAATCCCTGCCCCTCCCCAGCCTGGAGAAAGATTTAGGTGCCTGACTTGGGGACAGGGAGAGCCACAAGAGAAGCCATTGGGTGTAGGCATCAGATGTCTAAGTCTTTGAGATGCCCCTGCAACTAGACCCTGGGACAGAGAGCAGAAGGAGAGAGAGGAGTTCCTGGATGCAGATGGAATTATATCACTGCCCTGGTGACTACACAGGAGTACATGAGTCATATGTGAGAGCTCAGACCCAGAAGCCTCTGGAGGCCTCACTCTGCTCTCTTGAACTGAGCTTTCATTTTCTAAAAATGAGCTCTCTTGCACTAACTCAACAATAAACACCTGAGGAACGTTTGTTCTGTAGTTAATCTAAAAATGTCCATAAGAATACAGCTGCTAGCAGTCTCCCGTAAAAGATAGCACTTCACGGTTCTGGAGTACACGCCCTTGCTGTGAGTCAGTAAGTAGTCTGACTTTGTCAGACTACACAGACTTGTCCTAGAGGTCTTGGGCTAATTAGCCTTTAACTCTGACATGTGCTGGATAACAGACAGTTCCATCTGAGATATGGCTGGATGGGAAGGAGCAAATGTAAGTTCCCCTCAAGATTTCAAATGAGAGAATAAGCCATCCTCTGAGAGTGATCCCAGCAAAAGTTAAATGCAAAGGAAGGAATCACTTCTCTGTCAAAGGAAGAAGCTTGTGAGCAAACAGATTGAGGGTGCTCAAAGATCCTCAGGGAGTATTCTAAGGGGGTGGGACTTTATTGGAGTTGTAATTTAGTAAGTGGAAATCAAACCCATTGTTTTCAGAGAAAGATGTAGAAATAGAAATGAATGGTTCAGTCATTTTGTACTGTTAATGGAACAGTAATCTGTGTAACACATTGGTATATTGCAAAAATAAAAGTAATCACAGCAATATAGTAGTGAGGTGATGTTCTGGATTTAGACACAGAAAAAGTCCTACAAGAGCACTGAACTAGGAGCCAGAATATCAAGCTTCTATCCCGCCTAAGGCAGCGTAAAGACAGCTAAAGTCATTCCAAACAAGTCTGAGGAATGGGAGCCCAGCCAAGTCCCACAGGAAGTAAATCTTAGTGGAAATGACCCCAGCACATGGAGCTGGTAAGCCTGGAACCTACTGCTAACTCCCCTTGCTAGGAGCCAGGTGGACCCAGCAGTTTTCAATCAGATTAGCTTTCCGTGTTGTATTCCTGGTTAAGGTAACTTGAATATCTGGGCTACCTAATTTTATTATTCTTCCTCTCTATGAATCACTGCATTGTCTTTATTTATTTTTAATTTTATATTACAAAAAAATTCAAACAAATAGAAGAAAAGAAAATAGTATAATGAATGGATATAATGTATATAATGTATAGTATAAAATATCCATTAACCAGATTTTCCCACACTAAAGATTTTGCCTCACTAAAAACTAAAATATTTTATTTTTTAAAGAGTTTATTATTTATTTTTTGAAAGACGGAAAGGGAGGGAGAAAGAGAGGGAGAGAAACATCCATGTGTGGTTGCCTCTCACGTGGCCCCCACTGGGGACCTGACCCGCAACCCAGGCATGTGCCCTGACTGGGAACCAAACCAGCCACCCTTTGGTTCACAGCCCATGATCAATCCACGGAGCAAAACTAAAATATTTTAAAGCAAATGTCAGACCCCAGCCATTTCATCCCTACTTACTTCAGTATGGACCTCTAAAACACATCTACACTTTCTTAAATACCCACAATATTCTTCTCTGTTTTTACTAGTTTCTCTAAACCAGGTTGATGGGAGATGAATGCATTCTCAGGATGCCTACAAACCAAGTTTCTGACTCTAAATGCACAGTGAACTTACTGAGGTAAATGCCACTCGAGGACTCTTCTGGTCTCCAGGATGCCTTTGCCTGAACATGACTTTAATAACTGAAGTGCAACCATGGAGGTCTCCTCACTTCTCACATGCGTAAGTCTACACACACTTGTGTCCATGTGCACTCACTGTGCACACATGAACACATGCTAAAAAGACTAATGAAGTAACCCCTTCTGCACAGTAAAACAGTCAGCCACTGTAACAATTCTGGTCGGCTATAAGATAAGTGGGGTGCTAGCTACACAAAGAAACAGGATGCAAAGGTAGCATCTGTGCTGACTTGGAAAAGAGCAAAATGAGAACATTGGAGAGCTAGAAAAGGACCAGCTTGTGGGGAAGGAAGCTGAAAACCATATGGCAAAATTCAGCTGGTCCCAAATCATCACTTCTATTTCAGTATAAAAGGATCTCATTAATCTACCCCTGGCTTCCACTTCATGCCCAATGTCCTCCTCTGGACCATAGGCCCAAGGTAGTGACTTCATAGGAAGTCCTTCTCTTTTCCTTCCTTTCTTTCCATCTTCCCCACCTACACACTCCCTCCCAAATGCCTCCTCCACTAACTCCCCAATGTCTTAATTTTAACAACTAGGGACACATTACATTTCTTTGGATTAACATATGCACAGTACGTAGTAGAGTGTCTGATATACAGCCTCTGCTATGGTCTAAATGTTTCTGTCCCCCTCAAATTCACATGTTAGAATCCTAATGCCCAATGTGATGGTATTTGGAGGTAGAGCCATTGGGAGGTGATTAGGTCCTGAGGGTGGAGCCATCATAAATGGTGTTAGTATCTTATTTAAAAAAGATCCCAAGGAGCCCCTAGTCCCTTCCACCATGGGAGGACACAGTAAGAAGGTGCTGGCAATGAATAAGGAAGAGGTTTCTCACCAGAACATGACAGCTGGTGGACTTGCTTGATCTTGGAACTTCTAAGCCTCCAGAGCTGTAAGAAATAAATTTCTGTTGTTTATGTGCCACCCAGTCTGTTCATTTAT
Source organism: Sturnira hondurensis (assembly GCF_014824575.4). Lineage (NCBI taxonomy): Eukaryota > Metazoa > Chordata > Mammalia > Chiroptera > Phyllostomidae > Sturnira > Sturnira hondurensis. The sequence goes on along the minus strand of NW_028080827.1, from coordinate 1,668,203 downwards.
CCCATGTACAAAATGGAAATAACAGTATCTACTATGCAGGGTTGTTACAAGGATTAAATTAAGTAACATACTTGAAGAGTCCATTTGTTATATGCTCAAAATATTGTTATTTTTTATTATATAATAGTATCATTAAGAAATCTCCAGCCGTGGCTGGTGTGTCCTGGGCTGAGTGTCAGCCTGCAATCTGAAAGGTCACCAGTTCAATTCCCAGTCAGGGCACATGCCTGGGTTGTGAACCAGGTCCCCAGTTGGGGGCGTGCAAGAGGCAACCACACAATGATGTTTCTCTCCCTGTCTTTCTCCCTCCCTTCCCCTCTCTCTAAAAATAAATAAATAAAATCTTTTAAAAATGTTTTTTAAAAAACAAATCTCTTGAGGGAACATGGGAAGTTATGTTTACTTGTGAAATGGTCAGGCTAAACACAAAACTAACTTAAGAAAAGGATGGCAAAATGGTATCTTTAAAGAGAAAACTTGACAAATTAATTTAAATTTTGAGGCATAAACACCATGCACATAAAAAGACACTACTTAATATTATCTACCTTGAGACCTTAAGAAAACCTTTGCCAGGTTTCCAAATAAAGGTTGAAATAAAAGTCACTTGAGATCGGAATGTTTTGTAAGGCAATCAGGAACTAGCTGAGAAGGAAACACTGTTGATTCCAGCAGGTGCGGGGAAGAACAGAGGACCCGAGTGACCACTCCGGGGCAGCAGCAAATGTATGAAGGGTGTGGTAGTTGCAACTTCCTTGGATTTCTCCAAGGAAACAGTGCAGTTCTCAGTCCTGTGAGCTTGAGGAACCTGGGCAAGTGGTAGTTAGGCATCAGGCCATGGAGCTGAAACCAATGAGAGGAAGGGGAAAGGGAAATTAATGTTAATGTAACAGCAACTGGGGCAAGCCATATGCCAGGCACATTATCTCACTTAAATCACAACAACCCAATTATAGTAGTTATTACTCCCATTCTACAGAGGAAACTGGGGCTCACGGAGATCATGTAATTGATCTGAGCTCCCTCTGCTAGTAAGGGGTGGGAACTGTCGCAGCAATGCCCCAGTCAATAGGTTGACGACTTGTGGCTCCACTTCCTCCACTCAACAAGTGTCTTTTGAGCATCTACCATGTGCTGGGCACAGGGCCAAGTGCAGGAGATACAGAGTCAATAAAGACACAGTCTCCTACTGTCATGGAATGCAGAGTCTGAGAGTAGGGACAGCCATTAGTCAAACAATGCCACTAATAAAGATAAAATTACAAAGTGAAACATGAGTGCACGTAACCAATGGACTCCTCTAGACTTGGGGCATGATAGGTGCCATGGGGGAGTGGGTCCAGAATTTACCTAGAATTAACTAGGTAAAGGAGTGGTAAAAAAAAAAAAAATGCATTTTAAATGAGGCAACTACACTTACGATGGTTGTGGTCAGAGCCCCACACAAGGCAAGTTCATAGTACCTACAGCTCAGGTGAGGGACAGGGTGAAGATTTCCATTCTGAAACGCCCAAGGTGTTTTAACAGAAGCCACTGGGAGGTGTGGGCAGCCACAAAACAGAGCCTTCTGGTGGGTTGTGGGTCCCCAGCTACATCCCACCTTTGTGAGGACAGTTGGGCCATCTAACTGAAGCTGCTTGAAGAGTATGTGGGGAGGCGGGGATTCATGGAACCAAGTAAAGAGCCTCGAGCACCTATGCTAGGATGGGGCTCGCTAAGATGTGAGTGCATGATCTGAAGGAGGAAGAATGCAGTAATATCTGAACCACACAGCCAACTAAAGATGGCTCTAGGTCAGCATCAGCAAACTAGCCCTCGAGCCAAATCCAGACTGGGCCTGTTTTTGTGCAGCCACAAGATAAGAGCGATTTTCACATTTTTGTAATGGTTGGGGGACAATCAAAAGGAGACTAATATTTATGACACATGAATATTCTGTGAAATTCACACTTCAGGGTCCATAAGTAAAGTTTTATGGGAACACAGCCATGGTCATTGCTTACTGCCACCTATGGTTGCTTTCACAACACAACAGCAGAGTTAGGTGACTGCGACTGACACCAGGGTATTGCTGTAAAACTGGTATTGTTGCCTGGCCCTTTATAGGAAAAGTTCGCTGGGCTAGTCAGAAGAGCCTATAAATCCGACCATGTGGTCAGACAACTGAGCTTTAGTGGGACCAAGTGCAAAGTAATGCACTCTGTGATAAAAATATCCAAACTATTTATAAAACGAAAACAAGGCTCTGCGCTGTGAGGTCACAACTCAGAACAAAGCACAACGAGGAAGACTAAAGGCAGCTAGAGTAATATGAAGCAAATTTCCTGCCCTAGACTATAAAAATCAGTACACAATGGATGAAGTTGTTTATCTGCAGATCGCAACTGGTAGAGCCTAGGAAATGATTTCAGGAAGACTAGGCTAAAACACAACTGAGACAAAAAGGCTATAGTGTTTTGCACTTTCACTTAAAAACTATGTGTAGATATAGGTACTGATTGTCTTCATATAATCCAGGGAAAAATTAGTAATAAAGACGAAGACTTTGGGATGTGTATACAGAACTACCAGGGGATGGGATACCATCTAGACTTTGTCTTATTCAACACTATAGATCCAGTGTCTGGTTTCATGACTGAATATGATAAGCATTCAAATAATATTTGTCAAGGAAAGAAACAAAAGGGGGAGGGAAGAAGGAGGAGAGGGGAGGGAAGAAAAAGAGAATGAGGGAGAAAGAAGAGGAAGCAGGAGAGAAGGAGAAGGTTTGGCAGAATCTACAGGGTTTGGAGGCAGAATGGGAGTTAGCCAGATCCTGAGCATGAGGAAGAATACCTCAGCAGAGAAACAGAAGCTCAAAAGGCCAGAAAAGGACCTGAGGTCAGAACAATATCATTTAACTCCCAGTCACCTTTGCTCTAGTTCTAAGGTAACTTGGCTTCTCATATCACTGGTCCTGTGAAGGGGGCATGCAGGAAAACAGGAAAGGTGTATTCCCCCAGGATAACTAATGTATCAACCACGCGGTAATTGACTCAGTCTCTCGGAGCAGTTTGGCATGCATGGATTCCCCTAACCTGATCCTCAGGTGTAGTTTCTGTACCTGCAAAGCTACAGAACTCACCTGGGACTTCGATGACTCTAACAGGGTTGTGGCCTTTGGGGCCCCACCTGGGTGTGGCTGGCCTCCCTCTTGAACACCTCTGACCTCCTCCATTTCAATGTAATGGGAGTCATGTCCATAGAATTCTCTGAGAACGCACAGCCCAGTTTGCTGCAGGACCCAAGAGCAGCAAGCTGTCTTTCCCAGGAAAGATTCTCTCCCTTGCCCAGCAAAGACTCAGCCAAACTCAAGGTTTACAATTTATTCTTGCTGAGAGGTAAACTCATCCTAATGAACTAAAAGCCCCATGTCCTGGAAACCCCTCTGTCCCAAGCAAACCAGGACAGTTAGTCACCTGCCAGTCAGGTTCCTCATTTACAATGGGTCTCTTATCCTACTGTTCCCCACACCTCACCTGGGTCTGCTCCAGAGTATCTGCTGCCTCATGCCCACCACTCAGAATACTCAGAACGGCTCCTGCTGGGTCAGGGAAGGGGCCAGCATGGCCTGGCTGAGTCACTGGGGACCGGGTTGGGATCAGAAGAGATAGGAGACTGAGGAGAAGGAGATCCTAAGGAAACAGCTATTGGAGAGTTAAATCAAAGTCTCCTGTCTTTTATCTAGTGTCTGCGTGTACTGCTGTGTATACAGAATGAGGATTAAACCAGTAGCTGGTTTAATCAACATTTACAATGTTTGGAGTTAATGGAGAACTATTAAAGGGAAAGCTGGCTTAAACCCTATTTGCACATGAGCAGAATGTGAGTTATTAAAATATAAATAACAAAGAGAGTAAAACTTTGTTGGTCAATTAAAAACAACTGTAATGATTATAGTAATTTATACTTAACTCCCATAGGGCACAGTGATTACGAGGCATTGTTGTGTCATGTAAATCATACACAAAGACCTTTGTGATCAGTGCACTAAACATCAGTCATGTGCTCTGGGAGTAGGTTCAAAGCTATTAAAGGTAATTTAGGTTGGCCTAGTCTTGGGATTTTTGCTCCAGGAAAATTAGGGAGTAAAGAGTGGGTGAGCTTGTTACAGGGAGGACCAATACAAAGATACTTCCAAAACACTACTGCCATCCTTAGTTATTAAAGAATTCTGAGAAAAATTCAAAATACTGCAGATTTTAATTAATCCTCACAACAACCCTGGGAGGGAATTCTTACACAATGGCGTTCTTTGTTTAAAGCTACCAGTTGTTAGAGGCCATAAAAGAGCCACTTTGTCTGCAGTTGCTTCCCTGTTCTGGTTTAATTCATACATGTTACGATGTTCTTTAAAATAAATCTGGAATAAGTATAAACTGACTACTAGTGTATTAATAATTTCCAATTATCATGAGACTAAATGATCTCACCACTAAGAATTTCCGAGAAATGACTTTACACACCAGCTTAAAGAAACAGAAATGTTTGTTAGAGGGAAATTTAAAATTATAGATTAACTCTCTGAGATTAAAATGTTTTTTGTGTATTAATCCATGCATATCTGCAGGACTCCTGCTATGAGTACAATGTTAGGTGCTACAGACACGAAAACAACTTCGGATAGAAATGAAGTAATATTTACAGTAATGTGTGTGGTGATGATCTAGAAGTCTAAATAAGCCAGAACATGCTGTTAATAAACCAAGGACTGGAATTTAGCAGTACTAAGAAGGGACATGTACAATTGGAGGATTCTTGAAGACCAGCATTTGCCCATACCTTGGCTTCACAGTTTGGGTCAGATGGCATGGTCTTTAATAACTCTAGGAAAGTAGGTAAGGGAATGTTTTCACATACAAAATATTTGTATAGCATCTTCATGACATAGGTAGGGCAAATATTATTTTCCATTTTTTACAGACAAGAAAATGAGCTCAGCAATAGTACGCTGCTAGGAATCACAATGACTGGATGGCAAAGTTAGCAGCTAACCAAGTTCTCCAAGTTCTCTTGTGGTGCTCCTGTCTATGATGAAGCACTCCCAAAGCGTTTCCAAAGTCAGCCTTTCGCCTTCATTTTCAAGTTCCCCCAGCCCAGTTACCATCTCCAGACTCCAGTGCTACTGTGCTCAGTGTTTAAATACATCCCACCGGGACCACCTATTCATTTCTCTTTTCAGCCATATACTTAAAGAAACCCATAGAAATGTTTCCTTTTTTTGGTTCTTTTTTTCTTATCTTTTTAAAATTATAGTCTTCAATATTATTTTGTATTAGTCTCAGGTGGACAACAAAGTGGTCCCCCTTGATATTTCAAGCACCCACCTGACACCGTACATAGTTACTAAGAATCCATTGACTAGATTCTTCATGCTGTGCTTTACACCCCCATGACTACTTTGTAACAACCAATCTGTACTTCTTAATCCCTTCACCTTTTTCACCCAGTCTCCCAACCCCCCTTCCCTACCCGCCCCACAACTATCAGTCTGTTCTCTATATCTGAGTCTGTTTCAATTTTGTTTGTTCATTTATTTTGTTCTTTAGATTCCACACATAAGTGAAATCATACAGTATTTTTCTTTCTCCCAGTGATTTATTTCACTTAATATAACACCCTTTGGGTCTACCCAGGCTATCACAAAGGGTAAGATTTCACCACTTTTTATGACCAAGTAATGTTCCATTATATATACACCACAGCTTTTTTACCCACTCATCTTTGATGGACAATTTGGGTTGCTTTCACATCTTGGCTGTTGTAAATAATACTGCTATGAACATAAAGATGCATATATTCTTTCAAATTAGTGTTTTGGGTTTCTCTGATATATACCCAGAAGTAAAATCACTGAAGGAAGTGAGAACATACAATGGGGCAAAGATAGTCTATCAGTAAATTGTGTTGGAAAAATTAAATAGATATACACAAAAAAATGAATGTAGACCACTTTACTATACACATACAAGAAAAAACTCAAAATAGATTAAAGACTTCATTGTAAGACTTGAAACCATAAAACTCCTAGAAGAAAACATAAACAGTAAAATCTATGACATCTCTCTTAGCAATATTTTTTTCTGATACATTTCCTCAGGCAAGGGAAACAAAAGAAAAAATAAACAAATGGGACCACATCAAACTAAAAAGGTTTTGCACAGCAAAGGAGATCTTCAACAAAATGAGAAGACAACCTACTACTGAATGGAAGAAGATATTAGCCAATGATATATCACATAAGAGGTTAAGATCCAAAATTCATAAAGAACTCATACCACTCAACACCAAAAAACAACGACAACAACAATCCAATTTAAAAATGGGCAGAGGTCCTGAATAGACATTTCTCCAAAGAGGACATACAGAGAGCCAACAGACATAAGAAAAGATTCTCACCATCACCAGTCATCAGAGAAATGCAAAGTAAAACAACAAGACATCACCTCACATCTGTCAGAATGGCCATCATCAATAAAACAACAAACAAGTGCTGCCGAGGATGTGGAGAAAAGTGCATTGTTGGTGGAAATGCAGACTGGTGCAGCCACTGTGGAAAACACTATGGAGTTACCTCAAAAAACTCAAAAATTCAAATTAAAACCAAGGGAAGACAAAAGTATGAAAACAATAAACTTAATTTAGCAGGTTTCAGCCCACAGTTTGGTTTGCCTGACAGGGTATATAGACTTCTAAGACAGAGATCTCCTTCAACTCCTTCCTGTCCAAGAAGGTAATTTGTCAGTTCTTGGGCAATTCTCTTATCTATTTCAGGTCCTTTTTCCCCTCTCCTGGAGAAGGGGTTAAATTGAATCTCTAGCTACTCTGTTACCATGGTAATACATAGAAAGGAGAAATTATTACATTTGCCATATTTGTATATCACATTACTAACCCTTGTTCATATGCACTCAACAGCTTTCACCCCTATCTGAAAAAAAGAAGAGTACACATTCCAACAAGATCTTATGGGGACCCACATGCTCCAGTGGAGAAAGGAGTTCCCAAGATGGGAAATATGCAGTGTTTGAACCTGCCAATTAAATGACACCTTTTTCCACCTTCAATTAAAGAAAAAAAAAACATTTCCACTTTTTTCGCTTCATTTCCAAGAGGGATTTTATAAGATGATGCTAAGGTCTCAAGGTGTTGGCAAATCTTTGACATATGAAATAGGGATCTCTCCTAGCATACCTCCAAAGAGTCAAGACGGTTTCTGCAAATCATTCCATTTGTGTACAGAAAGAAGCCAAGGGGAACAGTATAGAATAATGGTTAAGAGCTTGAGCTCTGAAACCAAACTGCTCTGGAACTGTGTTCTTACTGTTTGCTAGCTGCACAACACTGGCCAAGTTATTTAATGTCCCTGAGATTTTATGTCTTCATCTACTTAAAAAATAATTGGCCCCGATCAGATAGCTCAGTTGGTTAAAGTGTCAGCCTGACACACCAAAGTTACAGGTTCAATCCCCAATCAGGGCACATGCAATAATCAACCAATGAATGCATAAATAAATGGAACAACAAATCAATGTCTGTCTTTCTGTTTCTCTCTGTCTCTCAAATCAATCAATAAATAAAAAATTTTTAAAGCTAGCATTGATTGAACCCACACTATGTGCTAAGAACTACATATGCTAAGTTTCACATGCTTTGCATACATTATCTTATTCAATCCTAACCATGGCTCTGTGAAGCAGATGCTATTGTTACCATGTAGTAGGTAAGAAAATTGAAGCACAAAGAGGTTAAATAGTTTGCCAGAGATTACCAGTATATGACTGTAAATGATGAAGCCACGATTCAAATACAAGCAATCTGATTCCAAGACCCACGCTTTGAATCATTTCCTTCTTCAGAGTGAGGCTGTAAGGATTACATGCGCTAATAGAAGTTAAGGGTTCTTACACAGTGTCTGACACATAAACAAGCCTTAAGTAAATGTTAACTGTAGTATGATTTGTAGCACTGCCATTTGTTCCAAGGAATTCCTGGACGAGGATCTATTTGAATCTATTGCAGTTAATTGCCCTGAGGTATGTGTCTTGCAATTGAACTGGCAGGCCTCTGGTATAACCTAAATAATCTGTGTATTTTGGGTTACCTAATTAAGAGATAGGCTAAATGGTTGACAATGTTTTCATTTGCCCATGAGAAAAACTCCTCATACTAGAAAGAGATATGAAGTCTCATAAAATCTTTTAAGAGAATGGCATATTGAGCAATAGCTAGCAGAATTGCAGGCAATACCCAGATTATAAATGGTTATATTTCAAAAGTTCATTTGTCTATTGTTATAAACTCTGAATACATAAAAATAAGTTTGCAAATAGTGGTTACATTCCAAGACTATTCACAAAAGTTTATTTATCTATCCCATTTTAAAGCTCAGTGACAATCATGCCACTAACCCAAGGGCAGGCCTAGGAAAAACAGTCCATGTGATTAAAGAATAAGAAAAGTATCTTTCTTGGTACAAAGGAAAGTTGGTATAGAGTATGTTACCATATTTTTCAGACTATAAGATGCACCCCCCGGCCCCCACAAAAATTTGGGGGGAATAATGGTTGTTAATGTTGCTGTTGTTTACATTTACATTGGTGAAATACTATGTTTTTTATGTCATTAAATATTTTACCACATTTTTTGCAAAATTTTTTTCCTATTTTCCTCCTCTAAAACCTAGGTGTGTCTTATGGTCTGAAAATACAGTAGTTATCTACTGCTCTATAACAAATTACCCCTAAACTTACCATATTAAAACAATACAGATTTATTATCTCATAGTCTGTGTGGGTCACCTGGGTTGGCTTCCCTGGGTAGTTCTGCTCAGGATCTCTCATGAGGTTTCAGTCAACATCACCCAGACTGCAGTGATCTGAAGGCTTATCTGGGGAGATCCACTCCCAACATGACTCACTCACATGGCTGTTGGCAGGAGGCCTCAGTTCCTCATCACTGGGCCTTTCCATGGGGCTGCCTGAGTTCCTCATGGCAGCGTAGCTCTGGCTTCCTCTACTACAAGTGATTGTAGAGAACAAGAAGGTAGCTGCAACGCCTTTTATGACCTAGTCTTATTAGTCATACATTGTCACTTCTGCCAGATTCTATTCATTGTGGGCCATAAGCTACTCATAAGCGCAGACCACACTCAACAGGAAGGGGAACTAAGCTCTCTCTACCTTTTCATGTGAATTTTTTAACATATCTTAAAATCCCCATGGAGTTTTTGTTGTCATCCCATCACTCTCTTTAGGGACCCAGTTATACAAAACAGTTCAACTGAAATGGAGAACTTCCCAAAAAAGTTTATTGTAATTTTTTTAAAAAAAATCCATGCTCTTGCCTCAACTTTTCTTGAAAACATCTGTCTCTTTCTTTAAATGGAATCTCATTTAAATAATTTACACTAAAAAGACAGCTATCATACTCCTGGATTATCTACTTTTATTCACTTATATCTCTCAATAGAATATCAGGCACTATAATAAATTAAAAACAACAAATAACCTACTCCCAATCAATTGGATTAAGATATTTGGAGTTAGGAAAGCAAACTTCAGTAAGCTCTTCACCTTCGGCTAATAATGACCTAAGTGCCCTGATTACTGAACATTCTAGGTCTTGGGAACCATGAAATCTCTGATCGTGTCCTAACCTGATTCTCACGGCTGCAGTTCTATGAGAATATTGTGAGCTTTCAGAAGTGAAAAAGCAGTTGGTGTTTTAGCTTCTGAGACATGCAAAATTCTAAAGCATCATCTGAATCTTTGGAGGAAAAAGATGTTTCATGTGACGTTTCATTATATTTTTTGAAACTTGAAATGTGGTCATCCATGTAGACTGTTGACAAAAAACAACGTCGATAAATACTGGATAAATAGAGTTTGCACTATAATTCAACTCCAAGTAGGAGCTGGGTGCTTGAACTATACAATGATTTCTCCTGACCCTGTTCCGTTGTTGTTTTTAACCTTATTTGAGATTTAACCCCATTCGAGAATATAATGAAGTGTAAGGGACTTACTCAAGATAATATACATACCCACAAATTTTTGCAAATAAGTTTAAGACCTCCCAAATCCCAAAAACCCATCTAGGGAATCACGGTGGAGGTAGGGACAGCGTGGGGTGGGCGCAGGGAGCGATTGGCATTTCAATAACATTAGAAGCCTTTTCTCATTCCATTAACATTAGAAGCCATTCCAATAACATTAGAAGCCTTTTCTCATTCCATAATGAGCCTTCTTCTGTTTAACGAGTTAAATTAAAGGCCGGACTTAGACACTTCTACTAGATTTTCTGTGCTTGGGTTTAGTCTGTATTGTGAATACTTGGAGGCAAAGGGAATGTGGAGTGAGCACACAGAGGACAACACATATTTGCTGAAAAAACAATAGTAAATATATATTAGGAGACAGAACTGCTGACAACCAGAAGCCTCGCCCTCTCCAAGTTGACCCGCCTGTGCAGCAAATTTTGCCGGAGAGGCAGCAACTCCGGAGAGAAAAGCTGCTTGATTGAAAGGGCTAAACTGGTTTTCCACAGGGCATCCTAAACCGAGATCCGTCGCAGGGGTTTTCCCTCATTCGGTGGAGCGAACTCCCAGCGCGGACGGGAGGGTTCGGTTCTACCCAGTGAACCCGCGGACCAGGCTCCCCGCCGCAGTTGTCCTACAACGAGGGCAAGGGGAAAGGCCAGGCGGCTATGGGGCTTCTCCTGTGCGCGTCCCCTCAGACAGAGGCCCGGCGGGACAAGGGGCGGGCGCGGGAGCTGGGGTCGGGGGTCGCGGGCGCGGCGCGCGCCCCTGCCCGGCTCCTCGCGGAACCCCGGCCTCGCGCCTCGGCCCGCGCGTCCCCGCGTCTGCCCCTCCCTCACGCGCCTCGCCCCCGGCCGCTCCGGCGCACGCGCGCGGCCTCGCGCAGGGCGGGGAGAGGCGGCGGCCGCGGGCGCCGGCCCCGAACCTGTCAGACCCGCGGAGCCGGCCTGGGGCTGCGGGCGCTGCAGCCGAAAGCTCAGCCGCGTCCCCCGCGGCTCCGGGCCGAGCTGAGCGGGCCGGACCCGCGGAGCCGGCCGGGGGCGGGGAGATGAGCGGCCGCCCTTCGGTGGCTCCCCAGAGAGACGCGCCGCCCCCTCGCGGAGCCGCGGCGCCTCCGAGCTGGCCCTGCGCCCCGCGCCGTCCGGAGCTTCGGAACTTGTGGGCTCTGATGGAGCGCCTTTAATCTAGGACGCGTTTCGTTTTCCACGGGATGGGGAGGGACGCGCGGCCGTGCCACCGGGAGCGGGCGCCCCAGTGAAGCAGGAGCCCGCCGGCCGTCCGCCTGCCCGGAGCCGTGCGGTGCCGCGGCAGCGCAGCCTCTGCCATGGCCGGATCCGGCGCGTGGAAGCGCCTCAAATCTCTGCTGCGGAAAGATGATGCGCCGCTCTTTTTAAATGACACCAGCGCCTTTGACTTCTCCGACGAAGCAGGGGACGAGGGGCTTTCTCGGTTTAACAAACTTCGAGTTGTGGTGGCAGATGACGGTTCTGAAACCCCGGAAAGGCCTGTTAATGGGGCGCACCTGGCCCTCCAGGCCGACGATGATTCCCTGCTGGACCAGGACTTACCCTTGACCAACAGTCAGCTGAGTTTGAAGGTGGACCCCTGTGACAACTGCAGCCAACGGAGGGAGTCGCTGAAGCAGAGAAAAGTGAAGACCAGGTTGACCATTGCTGCCGTTCTGTACTTGCTTTTCATGATTGGAGAACTCGTAGGTGAGTTGTGTTGCCAACTCACTTGCCATTTCCATTTGTCAAGCTTTAGATACATGTGATTGAGGCTGAAACTTTCTTTTTGTGAAGCTTGTTATTTATCGATACTGATCTCTTGTCATGTAAAAAGGCCACAGTTTCAAAGGGCAGCCCAATCTAAGTACAACATACATTTATTGTATATTATGTAACTTCCTCTTTTTAAAAAAGAATTGCGATAAAACACCAGGTTAAAATAGTGCATGATTCTAAAGTTACTTAGAATCATAAAATTTTACAGTATGGAGGGATCTTAGTGAACACCTGCTCCACCTTCTTTTTCACATAAGGAATCTAAGGGCCCACAGAGGTTAAATTAGTTGTCAGGAAATTACATAGTTAATGGTAGAGTCACATCTCCAGTCCCAGTCTCTTGATTTTTTTCTGTACATTTAACTTATGTGATCTCTTTATACTATTTTCCACTGGATTTATATCTAAGAGATTTGCAAAATTAAATACTACCAACTAACCTGAAAGTTATTCATTATAAGGAGGATCTGAAAGAAACCAGAAAATGGCTCCCCAGAGTTTATGAACTTGGTTTTATTTTTTAATTGTTTAGAGATTAATTTCACAGTCACTTTGTAACTGCTAATTTATCTTAGTGGCCATTTACAAAGTGACATTAAAGCATGGAGTTTTCCCATGTTGTCTCTTAATGATGAAACGTGACAAGGACAGAGATGGCAATCCAGATTTCAGGTGGTGGTGGGAGGTTACATGTCCGAAAGTTGTATACATGTCCTACCTCATTTCATATCACTCCTCCCCACTGCTCACTTCAGCCAAGCTGGCCACAACTCAAAAGCTCTTTCCTGCCCTTAAGGCCTTCACACTGGCTGGTCCCTCTATCTCAGTGGCTTTCAATTTTTTTTTTTGACATCACTAGAGTAAGAAACAATTAACATTGTGACTTGTGTAGGTATGCATCATACATATGCAAATGTACACACATATATATATATATATGTAAATAGATGTATAACTGAAACAAACTTTATTTCATATGATGTGTTTTAATATTTTACCAATTGTGGTCCCACCCCACTTAGTTGATTTCATGGTCCACAAATAGAGCGGGGTCTGCAGTTTGAAAAACACTGCTTTATGTGGATTGCCTTTTCCCAAATCTTCTCTTGGCAGGTTTCTTGTTATTGTTGTCTCTCAAAGGACTCCTCTGAGAGACCTTATCTGATTAACTAAAGCACGCCTTTCTTCTCCCTGTTCCCTCCCCAACTTTAAAAGCCCTCAACACCTGAGGTTATCTTCTTTGTATATTTACTTGTCTTATATTTACTTGTTTAATACCGGTTTTTCTCTACTGAAATACAAGCTGAAGTCCCCGCACCTAGAACAACGATTGGCGCAGAGTAGATGCTCATTAATTTTTTGTTGAATTCGTTTTTATTGTGTTAGAGAATTATAAATGCTTAAGCTGTGAAGAGATTAAAAGATGGGAGTGAAGCTATATCCAGAGAAGGCATGGTGTTAGCAGACAAAGATGCAATGACTTACACAAATTCACATAAATTACAATATTGAGTTTTTCAGACTTAGTGATTTTTTGTTAATATTTAGTATTTGAAGTTAAAATCACATCAATCACAGTTTTCCCCTAAGTAAAATTGTGAGTAAAATTAACTTAGAATTTTTGTTGCCAAAGTGAGAATTATTAAGATACAATTGTCCTGACTCAACTATTTTTAAAATCTTTCATTTGGCAAATGTTTTGTGAAAACCAAAATAAGTATTTTCTTTCAAATACTGAGTTTATTTTGAAATACAAAAATCTTGTATTAACACAGATGCTAGTACTTAGTATAGACATTAACAATAGTGCTTAGAATGTAATATAGAATTAAATTGTATGTAGTACAGTGTTTATTAAAGTATGTCAGAAGAACCTAAAGCACTTTTTGTAAGCATGGAGTAACTTTTTTATATGAAGTAATTTGAATACTGAAAGAGGAGATGATTTTGAATCTGGCTTTGCCACTACCTTGCTCTGAGACCTTAGACAAGGTCCATTCTTCCATTCAGTAAGTATTTTTTGAGTATTTACTATATGTCAGGCACTGTGCTGTTTCTGGCTATACAATGGAGCAGTGTTATGATCCCTACTATCTGAATCATTTAGTCTAATGGAAGACACAAATGTTAGACAAATAAACACACAAGCAAATTTATAATTCAAATGATCTTAAGTACTAAGAAGAAAAAGAACAAGGTACTATAAGACCTAGTAACCAGTGAGGCATAGTTTATGTAGGAGCCAGGTACAGTTAAAATTAAAAAAAAAAAGAAGAAGAGTAGGAGTTATTCCACAGTAGGACTCAAATGGAGTAGAGGAGTTTTCCAGGTGAAAAGAACAGCATTTATAAAGGTCCTAAAACAGACCTTTTGAAAGGACCTAAAAAGAATGCCAGTTTGTCTGGACTGTAGAAAACAGGAGGGAAAGAGGCATGGATACCACATCAGGCAGGTCCTGGTAGACTGTATTAAAGGAATGCAGTTTTTCATTCTAAATACAATGGGAGGTCAGTGAAGGCTTTTAAGCAGGGAGTGACATGATGGGATTTACCTTTTTAAAAGATTACTCTGGCTTTTATTTGGAGACTGGATTGGAGAGTACAAGAATGGAAGCAAGTAAACTATTGCAGAGTTCCAGATAAGAGATGATTATGGCCTGGACTAAAATGGATGGGGAGGCCCTGGCTGGTGTAGCTCAGTGGATTGAACATGAGCCTGTGAACCAGAGTATCGTGGTTTGATTCCCAGTCAGGGCACATGCCTGGGTTTCGGGCAGGTTCCCAGCAGGGGACACATGAGAGGCAACCATACATTGATGTCTCTCTCCCTCTCTCCTTCCCTTCCCCTCTAAAGATAAATAAATAAAATATTAAAAAATTAAAAAATAATAAAATGGATGGGGAAAAGTGTACTGATTGAGAAACATTCTAGAGGTAACAATGACAAACTTGGCTAGTGGTGTGGATGTGGGGGTTGATGGGAGAACAGTGTCAGGAATGATTCTGAAGTTTCTCACCTAAGCAATTGAGTATATGGGAATGTATTTCATTTCTGAAGCAGGAAGAAAATACAGAGCAGCATTTAGACATGTTATAAACATGTTATAATGTTTTAAACATGTTACAATATGTATGTGAAATAGCCAAGATGCCTAGTGAGCATATGAGTCTGTAGTTCAGAAGAGAGGTCAAGATATAATATGTAATGCCATAAGAATGGAAAACATCACCTGGAAAGCCCAAGTCTGAAGGAACTCCAACTTTAGAAGTCAGGCAGAAGGCAAACAGGTGTCCCAAAATCCAAGAAAAGGGAGTATTTCAAAGTGTCAATAAATAAGTTGAAGCTTCAGAGGTCCAGTAAGATGAGGACTAAAATATCCTTGAGATTTAATAACTTCATTTTTATTGGAAGTGAAAAAGATTAAAAAGTGAATGCAAACAGACCTCTAGGTAAAGATGGCAGATGAACCCATGCATTTAATTGTACTCTCTCCTGAAGCCTCTCTTAAACTTACAATAAAGGCATTTATATATATATATATATATATATATATATATATATATATATATAATCTCTACAAAGATGTAGAAAACTGAGGAGGGGACAATAGCAACACAAATTTGGGAAACTAGAAAGGAAATTGATAAAAGAGGTAAATGACTTACTTAATAGACCCAAGAAAGCCACCCCCTAAGCAATTAGTAGGGAAAGCCAAGAACCAACCTAAAGCATGAAAAACACCTGGAGAACTTATTCAAAAATAAATTACTGGACCAGAGTTTCTAATTAAGTAGTTCTGGGATAGGGTCTGTGAATTTGCATTTCTAACATGGTCACAGGAGATGCTGATACTGCTGATCTGGGGACCACTGTCGAGAACTACTGTACTAGATGATCCTAATTAGGCCCAGAATTGATTGCAGCAGATACCCCTGGAAGTGTGGGTAAAGAGGAAGGCTAACATAAGGAACTCTAGTCAAAACCTGTTTAAGACACAGTCAGACATAATAATGTACTAGTATAACTAGTGTCCACAGAGATAAGATCGTGTACCCCATGAAACAAGAAGGGCCTACTTTAAAAAAGAAACTCAGGTTTTTTTAAAAGAGGTTTTCAACAACAAAAACATTAAAAATTTTTTTTCACTTAAAGAAAATTT
The DNA here is from genome assembly GCF_014824575.4 of Sturnira hondurensis. Taxonomy (NCBI): domain Eukaryota; kingdom Metazoa; phylum Chordata; class Mammalia; order Chiroptera; family Phyllostomidae; genus Sturnira; species Sturnira hondurensis. Next base: position 1,652,182 of record NW_028080827.1, on the reverse strand, counting down.
TTAACTCCACAGAAAAGTAAGAAGATAAACTAATGTTATCTTTTTTATCCCTCTATTAGAAGATATTACTGTGTATATCCAAATGAATCAGCTATTTTTATCTTTTATTTAGAACGAGTGTACATTTTATGAGTTTATTCAGTTTAATTTTATGTTCAAACCCTCCCAAACAAGTGAATACCTACTTTTTCTTCAGCTTTATTCTGTTTAGTTATTGTGGTTATTAATTTCACTGTCTTGTAGTGGAATTAATTGGTTGAGTAAAAGCTGTAATGCTAAAACCCAAAACTTACATGTTTTACCCTGCAGTTTAGTGGTTCTTAACTTTTTAAGGTCATTGATTCCTCAGAGAATCTGTTCATAGATGTGGAAATTCTCACTAGAAAAATATATGCATATTTAATGTTTTGCATAAAATTTCATGTACCATGATTTCATTGTAATAGGATAAAGATTTAGTTAGTTCATGTTTTATAGGATGTTACATATTTTTGGCTTTATTGCTTACATTTGTTATTTTAGTTAACTCATTCCTTCTTCCCTCTCATCCTTACTCTAAGGTGGATACATTGCAAATAGCCTAGCAATCATGACAGATGCTCTTCATATGTTAACTGACCTAAGTGCTATTATACTGACCCTGCTTGCTTTGTGGCTGTCTTCAAAATCACCAACCAAAAGATTCACCTTTGGATTTCATCGCTTAGGTAGGTAATTGAGAGTTTTTTAGTTTAAAAGATTTTATGGTAAGACAACAATGAACTATATATAACCTTTGATTAACTTAAATTTTTCTAGTAATAAGCTCTGTTGAAGCAGATGAACAAAGCAAATGAAAATAGGTGAACAGGATTTATTCAGATGCATATCTTCCCATGTACGTTCAACCCAGTCAGCTAAACACTTTACACATATAAGATTATATGATAGAGGAACTTCCAGTCAAGATAGTGGCTTAAGTAAATGCAGCTCACCTCCTCTCACAACCACATCAATTTTATAACTAAAATATAGAACAAATATCACTCATAAACAAGAGAAATCAAGTTGAAAGGAAGTCTGACAACTATGGAATTAAAGAAACCACATCCATCCAACCAGGCAGGAGAGGCAGAGACATGGAATGGGCTGGTCCCATATCCACGTGGGGTGGATAAAAATTTGGGAGTGATATCTCAGGAGCAAGGAATCCCAGCCCCACACCAGGACCCTCAGCCCAGGGTTCCAAGCCAGGAAGATAAGTCCCCATAGTTTCTGGATGCAAAAACCAGTGGGGATTAAGTTGGTGGAAGAAACTTCTGGAGTCTCAAGCAGTTCCTCTTAAAGAACGTACACACAAACTTATTCAGACTCACTGCATCTGAGCTCCAGCTCTGGAGTAGCAGCGTAAAAGGCACCAGTGGCATACTGGGAGGAACTGAAGTGTCTGGCATCAAAGTGAGAGCTGGGAGACAGCTTTTCCCAGACAAAAAAGAGGACAGAGCCACAGAGCCAGCAGGTGGGCGTCATATCTGAAACTCCATCAACCTGTCTAACACACTTTGTCCTACCCTGGCAATCCCCTGAGGCTCTGTCCTACCCAACTTACAGCTGTTAACAGTAGTTTTTCCATATGAATGGCTGATCTTGGCTCATGCTTCACAACTTCCTAAATTCTCTCAAACAAGCAAAAGCTGGCCTCAGTGATGCCCAGCCCCCTTACCTCTTGCTAAGGGGCCCCAGCCACAACACTAGCAGCAGCCAGCCTAGGTTCACAACGTGGCTTCACCTGGAAATCTCCAAGCCCAGCACAAGTAGCAGCCATCTCAGACTCCTTTACAGCACTGACAGAAGGGTCTCAGGAAAAACACAGGTGGGGGCTGCCCTTGGCCTGCACCACCCTGAGAAACCCCAAGGTTTGCACAGCCAGTGGAAAGCTACAAACCACATTAGAGCACCACCATCCTGCCCCTGCACAACTGATCCTCCACAGAAGGTGAAGGTTGGTGGTTAGTGGTCACAGCCATTCCTTGCAACTGACTGACCTGGGAAAATCCCTCACATTGACCTGCCTACAGCAAACAAGATTCAGCCAAGATTCAACAGTGGACAGTGTACTCAGCCCACACAAAGGACATACCTTGAGTAAGTACCCAGCTTGGGTAATAGGGGAGCTTGTGCCACTGGACACTACAGGACAACTACTACATTAGGCCATGCTATCAAGACAGCTCAAACTAATATAGAAACAAATACAGGAAGGCTGCCAAAATGAAGAGACCAAAAAAAAAAAAAAAAACATGGCCCAAATGAAAGAACAGATCAAAAGTCCAGGAGAAAAAGAACTAAACAAAATGGAGATAAGCAGTCTATCAGATGCAGAGTTCAAAACACTGGTTATAAGGTCACTCAAGGAATTTAGTGAGGACCCCAACAACATAAAAAAGATCCATTCAGAAATGAAGTATACACTATTTTAAATAAAGAAGAATTTATAGGGAAACAACTATAGAGTGAATGAAGCCAAGAATCAAATCAGTGGTTTGAAATATAAGAAAGCAAAAAACAACCAATCAGAACAACAATAAGAAAAGAGAATCCAAAGAAATGAGCATAGTGTAAGCAACCTCTGGGACAACTTTAAGCATTTCAACATTCGCATCATAGGCATGCCAGAAGAAGAAAAAGAGCAAGATACTGGAAATCTATTTCAAAAATAATGAAAGAAAACTTCTCTAATTTGGTGAAGGAAATAGACATAAAAGTTCAGGAAGCACAGAGAGTCCCAAACAAAATGGACATAAAGAAGCCCCCTCCAAGACACATCATAATTAAAATGTCGAAGGTTAAGAGATAAGGAATCTTAAAAGTAGCAAGGAGAAAGAAGTTATCTACAAGGGAGTTCCCATAAGATTTTCAGCTGATTTCTCAAAAGAAACTTTGCAGGCTAGTAGGGAGGGGGAAGAAATATTCCAAATCATGAAAAGCAAGGACCTACAGTCATGATTGCTCTACCCAGCAAAGCTATCACTTAGAATCAGAAGGCAGATAAAGAGCTTCCCAGACATGAAAAAACAAAAGGAATTCATCATCACTATTCCCTTATTATATGAAATGTTAAGAAAAAAAGATCAAAACTATGAACAACAAAATGGCAAAAAATGCAACACTATCAACAATTGAATCTAGAAAACACACTAAGCAAAAAAGAACAGACAGAATCATGGATATGGAGTTTGATGGTTGCCAGATGGGATGGGGGTGTGGGGGTGTGGGGGTATGGGGGAATGGGTGAGGAAGTGAGGGGATTAAGAAATACAAATAGGTAGTTACAGAATAGCCATGGGGATGTAAAATACAGTATAAGAAATGGAGTAGCCAGACAACTTGTACACATGACTCGTGGATATGAACATTGGTATGAGGATTGCCTGAGGAGCAGGCAAGGGAGGAGCTTAGTGGAGAGGTAGAAGGGGGTAAAATTGGGACAACTGTAATAGCATAATCAATAAAATACAATTTAAAAAATTATTTGGTAATCATTAATTTTTAAATGTGTTCCCTACTTCCTGAAGACGTTATCAGAAATATTCATATTCTATTTCTTGAACCAAGCAAAACCATGTGGGTTTAATTAATTAATGAACATTAGCTTCTTTCTTTCACTTAGGTTATTCCAACCAAGGCTACTGTAGCCCAGATTTTAAGCATTACTATAATACATATAACATATGAGTATACACTATGGCTGACCTTCATTGAGGCCATTTAGTCAACGTAATTCTGTGAATGCTGACGGAGATCTTTGCTTGACCAGATTTTAGTCAAATCTCCTGATTCTTCTCCAAAGCCCATTTGTGCACTTCCTTGTAAAATCTAATTTTAGCAAGAACATTGCATAAGCCAATTTAACAGAACCTCCCACTCTCAGTATCTGATGGGTTACCCTTGAGTGATGACCTGTCTTCAGCAAGAATTCCGTTAGTTCAGTTTAACCACAATCCCCCTTACTCCTATTTCCTCTTAGTAATTTTCTTTTTTTTAAGATTTTATTTATTTATCTTCAGAGGGGAAGGGAAGGAGAGAGGGAGAGAAATATCAATGTATGGTTGCCTCTCATGCATCCCCTGCTGGGAACTGGCCTGCAACCCAGGCATGTTCCCTGACTGGGAATTGAACCGCGATACTCTGGTTCACAGGCCTGCGCTCAATCCACTGAGCTACACCAGCCAGGGCTTTAGTAATTTTCTACACATAGACTTCCACCCTGCTTCTTGTTTATAAATTCCCACTTGCCCACAGAATATTCAGAGTTGAGCCCAAACTCTCTCCCCAACTGCAGAGTTCCATTGCAGTGGTCCCTGTGCATACCTCAGTAACTTCTTCCCCCATTGAATAAAGTCGTCTTTATCATGTTTTAATGCACATATTTTATTTTTCTATTTTTAACAAATATTAATATTTAACTAAGGTTAAATCATATGTAATCACATACAACTGTGTTTCTTGCTATCTTATTGTTTTTAAGTTTTTGCTTATTTAAAAAATATATATAAGATAATTGCCGGGACTCATATGAAGTGTCATATATCCACATGTCATTTGCTTAGAACCCAAAAGTTGACATTTAGGTAGCTTCAGCAAAACCTGTCTTAAAGAACCAGAATTAACATATTGTCATTTTATTTTGTGGAGACACTAACACTCTTGGCTAATGTATCAGTTCCTCCCCTTCGTTGTTCCTAATATTTAGCCTAATATTAACTCAACATCTAGGTCTTCTAAAATGTAATCACTGGATCTTCTAGTCTATAACTTGGCACTGTAGTTGAATAGCTGTATTCCAAGTAGCTGTCCAAGCCATCTGGTTGGGAAGTTATCTAGTGTCTCATGCCTCAGCACTCTCTACTGCTGCACAAGAGAACCAAAGCACTGAGTGCAGTTTTCTGTCATTGTTAAAGCCACTGCACAGTGCATTTGGATGTGTTCCTAGAGGAAACCCCACTACTTTCCAACACATTATATATTCATTTTTTTAATTAATTGACCTGGAGTTTTTTAACAAGTTTAAAATTATTTTCAAACTTTAATTTTTTTGTGGTTTAAACACCTGTATTTTAAGGTCTAAAACAGCATCATGGAACGGGGACTTTTACCCTCTAGCACTATTTGAGAGAGTATGTTTCATTTAATAGTTCTGTAGTTCTTAACCTCTTTTAGGATATAGACCCCTTGGAACTCTAATGACGACAGTGGCCTTCCACCCCAGAAACATGCAGTAACAGAACATAAAAGTCCTGCATATAAGTTAAAAACCAGTAATTGTGAAAATTCTATTAAATATCAAAAAAGTACAGTGGAACCTTGGTTCTCAAATTTACCTCTTTCCAGAAAACTGTTCAAGAAGCAATTTGTTCGAAAACCAAATTTCCTTTTTCACCTGAGAGACAAGTGACTGATCGTACAGGTATCAGCATGAAAGGTTGTCAGAGAATGAAGACCCAAAGTTCAGTTAGACAACCGAGACATTTTTCCCAGGAACATATTGGTCGAGAACTGAATTGTTCAAGAACCAACACATTAGAGAACTGAGGTTTGATTATACTTAGTATTTATCCATATAGTTACTTTGTGTACTCATAGATGATAAGCACTATGAAAAAAAATTAGAGAAAATAGAACTGACTGATCCTATTGTGTTTCTGAAAATTTCTAAAGGAAGTCAGATCTTTCCCTTTCCTTAAAAGTGCTAAGTTCAAGACGGTGGACTAGAGATCATCATTTGAGTCCAGTCTCTCCTGAGAGTACTTTTTATTTTTGAAATAAAAAGTACCAGAACAAAGAGAAGCAAATGGTTGGGTCACTGGTAAACAAGAAATTTCCAGAAATCTCTGAAAGTTAGAAAATAGATGGGAAGGGATTGAAGGAAAAAACAAGCCAAGAAAAAACAAGTCTAGAGTACACTGAGCCAGGAACTGGATCAACCCAACAGATCTCCAAAGAAGGCTCGGATAGGGATGATCAGAAGTGAGAACTGGGACTGAAAACAAGGAAAATTAGTTAAATGACTATAAATAGGAAATTGCTCCCAGTAATTCACTTTGCTCCTACCTTCCTTCCCACCCCCACCTCTACTTAAGCAGCCTCCACTTTCCCCACCGTAAAATAGTTCTTCTAGAAAGAAATTAACAGGTATTTGGGGAAAGCTGAGGCTTCTAGTGTAGATGTTGATTCTCCAAAAGAAGTCTTTTTCATACCAGAATCAGGGTTCTGCAGCCTTATAGCTTGGTTCCCCACCTACTCACCCTAAAGTACAGTACAATCATAATCTTGTCCTAGGCTGCCCTGCTGTACATCCCTTATTAGTAACCATTTTTATTAGTTGATGGCTTATCCTTCTGGCATTTCCTTTTTACAAGGATAGTTCCCCTGTTCTTCTCCACTAAATGTGAATGGACAACCAAAGATTTTTTGGCAGGTGAGAAAAACCAGCAGCATGAAAGAAAATGAACAAAACTAATCGAAAACTTGGTTTTAGAGAAAAGAGAGGTAATTTGAGGGACAGATTTAAGTTATGTTTTAAATTATTAATATATTCAGAACAATAAAAGTAAAATATTTTGGAAAACATAATAAAAAGCTTTTGAAATTAAAATATTGCTGAAATTAAAAAATTTTTTCTAATAGGACTAGAAAATATCAAGAAAGTCTCTCACAATATAAAACAAAAATATAAAAACAGGAGGAAAAAGTTTAAAACTACAAAAAAGCAATCTAGGGGGTTCAAAGTAATACTATTAAGAACCTCAGAACAAGAGAACTTAAAAAATAAAAAGGTGTAACTGCTTAATGAGTATAGAATTTCTTTTTTGAGGTCATGAGCACGTTCTGGAGTTAGTGGTGATTGTTGCATAACCTTGTGCTTATACTAAAAGCCAGTGAATTGTGCACTTTAAAATTGTTAAAATGGTAAATTTTGGATTATGTGAATTTTATCTAAATTTTTAAGTTATTTTAAAACATAAAAGGAAGACAATTAAGCTATAGATAGTTGAATATTTTCCAGAGCTGAGAAGGGACTCAGCCTTCACAGTAGCAGGGCCCTCTGGGATCTTCTTTTTATTCTACAATCTTATGAGGCTCTATCTAGATATAGAACTTATTTCACTTATTCTGTTCTTTGTAGTAGTGATGGAAGTAATGGAAGAAAAACATAATGGTGACTTGTGGAGCATGAAAAAGACAAAAAAGATATGTAGAATCGAATAAAGCTATAAACCAAAGCAGTGGCTCTCCCTGTGTTCTGAAAATGACCACTGCTTCACAAGTAATCCCGAAGTTCTGTCGGGGAAGGTGTATTTACATTGGACACATTTAAATAACGTTCCTCTTGTGGCCTCCAATACCCAGAGTTGGGGAAGGAATCCCCCTAGGAAATTTCTGGTTTGTTACTACTGTTAATTTTTTTGTTTGTTTTGATGGCATAGGAGGTAGGACAGGTTGGTTTTTTCTTCGTTGATTTATTTTGTAAATATGTAAAACATACTGCAAAAGTTAAAATTATTTTTTTGAAGATTTGTAGAGAAGTCTTCCTTTCATTCTGTCCCCTCCAACCCAACCCCCCCACCCACTGCTTATTAGTAACCATTTAAATTAGTGTCTTGCCCTAGCTAGTGTGGCTCAGTGGATTGAGTGCCAGCCTGCAAACCAAAGGGTTGCTGATTTGATTCCCAGTCAGGGCACATACCTGGGTTGCGGGCAAGGTTTTCAGCAGGGGTGCGCGTGAGAGGCAACCACACCTGGACATTTCTCTCCCTCCTCTCTCCCTTTCCCTCTCTCTAAAAATAAATAAATAAAACCTTTAAAAACATAAATTAGTTTCTGGTCTACCCTCACAGCAGTTCTTTTTGTAAGTATAAGCCAGTATATACTATATATGTTCATATCCTGCTCTCTGCCATCCTTTCTCATGCAAAAAGCAGCATATCATATAAGACTTGGAGGTGTTTCTGTGAATGATAGTCAGACAGTAGTATCATTTTCTTAATTTATTTCCTTTTGTTTTCTCATAACACTTTACATGTCCATAATGGCATTTATCACATTTGTATAATTATTTTAATACAACTGTGTCTCCTTCTGGACCATGAATTAACTAAGAACAGGAATAGATAATATTAAACTTTGTGTATCTGACATTAGTAAATGCTTTATATGAGATTATTAATCAAATTGTTGCAAATTCAGGCTGAATAAATAAGGATATGAAAGCTGTGAAACAGATAATTTAGTATAGCTCATGATCCTCCAATCTTTTGTTTGGGGTAAATCAAATCAATTTGCAAACTGGGAGTACAGGTATTTTTGAAATTTTGGGATTAAAATATTTGGGACTTAAAAACACTTATCTATAATTCTAAAACTGTGGTCATTTTCACAAACTAGACTACAAATTTGTTTGATCCATAACATAGCTGAGTGATACAGGCTTACCTATAGGACCTTTTGCCTAATTAAGAAACTAGAAAGAAGATGCTTCTTCCTTATCTCGGTCAGGGGCCGGTCTTCTTTGTTTGGGTACCTACCACATTAGAGCTTTGTGGTTGTCTTTGGTACAAATCTGAAATCTGCAGTTTTACTAGATATAGGGCCTTTTGGAAAATGATTTAATTTCTCAAAGTATGAGTTTCTTCTATAAAATAAGGATGATAAGACTTGTATTGAAGAATTATAAAACATAATAAGGTAAGGTCTGAGTACCTAACATGGTACCTGGCACCAAGTAAATATCCAACAAACGTTAGTTTCAGTCGTCTTTTCCTTCCCTCCTCTACCTGCCAGTGTATGATCTTACCCAGACTTTTGAGCTCTCTCAAACGACCCGTGCCTGCCTTCCTTTCTCCCCATAATGAGAATTCTTATTCTCTCAGCATAACTATATCAGCTAGGTAGTAGAAGAAAAGTGAGGTGAGTCAACCTGATGGTTAAATAACAATTTTAAAAGATGTGCTTTTTGACTCAGGTCTTTAGTAACATTTTGGGCAATACAACAAAATTTACTTTATCAAAAATCATTCAGTCAAGTTGAGAGAAAGATAGTTGTAGATTTGAAGAGTAGGCCCAGTGGCTGTCCCAGGAATCAGTTCCACTCTGTCAGTATTTCCCTTTCTTTCATGTGAACTCAGATTCTGTAAAATCATTCAGGTTTTTCTTTTTCTTTTCATTTCTTTATTCCCTTCAGGGAGCTACAATGGCAGCTCTTTTGTGGGACAAGGGAGAGGGGTAGAAACCATATGTGAGTTATTTTTAAATGCCTGCATTTATTTTTCTGCAGGTATGCTGTCTTATTCTGGAAGTCAATAAAACTTAGCACTTAGAGACCACACTGTGGGAGAAATCCCACTACTCCTTAGGAGAAACGGCACCATCTCCCCGTCCAAGGGGACGTTCTATTCCACAGAAAACAGTCCCATCCCTGTGCTTGCTTTCGTTTATCCTTCTCTGTGGATTACGAGTGTAATCAACTTTATTTGTATGGTTTTTCTCTCAGTTCTTGGGTGGCAGAGTCTGCATGGATTAAAGATGGCGATCACATGAAAGGACTGTAGCAAACGGAGTTGTCTGTATTTGAAATAAAAAGCACAATACACACTTTGGTAATGCAAATCATCAGCCTAGGCTAATGGCAAGGTGACAGTGTAGGAGTCTTGTAATAGTGTGTAGTTCTACTGAGCAAAGGCCTTGGCAGATCTGTCTAGATGATCGTTGTTCTTGGGTAGGCATATGATTTTAATGCTAATTCTATATAGTTTGTTATTTTATTCCCTGATGTTAAAAGAGCAGAAAGTATTCAGCTAAAAAATCTCTTCCCCCACACATGCAGCAAAAACACGTTTCTTTTCTCTAGTTACTGATTCATTTTAACAACTTCCTCCCATCCCTGACAAGAGTTGTGCCTACTCATTATTTACATCTTCATGAGAATTAATTTGTATCACATGAACATCTATAGGAAAAGAACAGGCACTTCCTAGAATTTAGAGTTTTTATTGAGGCAAAAGAAGACGTGAGTGAAGTAGTCAATTGTAGCATAGTCAAAAGTCACCTCGGAGGACTCAGGGCACCTTGGGTGTGGATCAAGGGAGTGGTAAGAAGGCAGAAAATAGGAGATTATTTAGAATAGGAGATGAGAGGGTCCAAAGACAAACTTTTCAGTTTAGCTTGACATTCTGGTGGCAAGAACGGGCCCCTGAAAATCCTATATGATGTCTTTAGCCTGAGTGCCATAGAGTTGTCTGTGGTTGAGTTGAAATACAAATATTTAGTTTGGAATCCTAGGCAAATCCAATACAGATCACTGATTTTTCTGTTTCCTTCCTATCTTCTATTGGAAGGAGGTAGGAAAGAGAAATGGCAGAAAAAGAAGTAGAAGAGAGAAGGTATCTCTATTTCCCTTCCCAACTGATTTTTATAAACCTCTGAAATCTGTCTTTAGATGTGTGCTATATATAGTTCTTTGAGGCAATAGAAAGACAAGTGTTACCTAATTTAAGGGGAATGTATGCATTATTGGCATCATATCATTAACAAAGTTAACACTTACGGCAGGCCAGTGCCTCTGAGCAACACTCATGAAAAAGCAAATATGCTTGGTCTGAGTGCGGTTTTACACAGTTGAAGCAAATTGTTGCTCATTCACTGCTTAGGCACTCAGTAGTTACCTGTTAAGTGAATGAACAATAGCATAGTGTGGGGAGACAGGCAGTAAATATGTTACACAAACACAACATAATTACAAATTGTATTAAATGCTATAAAGAGAAAGAATAGGGTACTGTGATGGAGAATAACAAAGGAAGACAGAACTCTCTTTTTCTTATGAACCTTGAAAACCTCTAGTTTTGGCAATTTATAGATGTGTTAAAATGTACAGTAACCATTTTTTATGTTTTATAGTACTAGCAAAACTTAATAATCATCTGTTCTCCCCCATTTAATTTTTTGTTACCATTTATTGGCTATTCAAACCGAAACTGTTTGTTCACATTGTGTGTGAAATTCACAGTGTATTTTGTTTTGGTGTCTACTAGATTATTGACCATAAACATTTGTTTATATTTCAGCTGAATATAAAAACCCAAGTGATACTATAACAAAAAACACATTCATTTATCTTACCCCCTCCTCCAAAGCTACAATTCAGCCAAGTGTAGTGACTTCTTTGTTTATAAAGTAACAAAATATGTTAGAGCTACTATAATACTGGGTTTTCTAGTATTTCCATAAAAATCTCTTTCAAGAGTTTTTCATTTTTGCTAAATTTCCATTCAGTCAAGTTTACCTAAAGCTAATGGGGTAGTAACTTTCACAGAAACCAAGGGTTTCCATTGTGCAAGTTCCCGTGTCTGCTTTAGAAAAGGAAAGAGATGGACAAGTTATGTACTCCTTTGTCTTGAAAAACTTTATTGTACGTTATGTGAACAAAGAGCAACCCAAAGCAAGAATGAGAAGATTGTAGCAAGTCATAATTTCATTGTTGATTGAAAACTTCCTTCTCTGTTAAACTTGGTGGGGAGAAAATACATCTTGCCTATGTTTATCTGCATTCCATCATGTTAAAAATACTAGGGCAAAAATTTAAACACTAATTAGTCCTGTTCATATTTCACCAAAGTTTAATTTACTCACAATAAAAGAACTTTTTGTTCTTATTATCAGAATAAATAGCCATATTACTATTTACCATTAGCATTTTTAGCTATATAGTGTTATATGTGCCTTATACTTCTCAATTATCAATCTCAGCCCTAAAAATCAGCTTAAAATTTTGGGGTGTTTTCCACTTTTGCCTTTATCAGTTTTCTGGCTGGAAGATGTTTTTGTGGATAATTTGAATAAAAACTAACAGATGAATGTCTCTGCTTTTCGAAAAGGGAACTAGCTGTGAGCAGCGTTCCTTATTAATTGCTGCAAAAGGGATACCACTGATAGCAGGATCTTTGCATGTCCTTTGAGAATCTCTAGGAATCAGCTGAATTCCATTGCTCTTACTTGTGGGCAGGCACTGGGATCCTTTTTATGCTACTGCCTTGTGGGAAACTGATTTTCAGTTCCTAGTGGGCCCTCCAAGGGTAGAAATCCTTCTTGCCAAGGAATTGTGTTTATGTTTTAGTTTGACTTCTATTTTACTTTATCCGAAGATGGTTTTGCCATACATGAAAGTTCATGAAAAGGTGATTTTGAGTGTTTAGGTGAATTATCGCTGGGATGTGGGCTCACCCAGTTTAGCGTGTGCATAACACACATGCTCATTTTGTCTGAAACATTGCGTAGGGCATACTTATACTAAAATATTATTTGTTTTTTTATCTGAAATGCAAATTTAACTGGGCATCCAGGATTTTATCTGGCAGACCTACTAGGGTAACTATATAAGATCATCCAAACCAGGACACTTTTCAGAGCAAAATGGGGCACTTTTTTTTATTAACCCTTAATATGTTTATTGATTTGAGAGAGAGAGAAGGGAAGAGGGGGAGGGAGGGAAACATTGATGTGAGAGAGAGGAAGGGAGTGGGGGAGAGATAAAAAAAAGAAGGAAACATTAATGTGAGGGAAAAAATCAATTAGTTGCCTCCCATACTTGCCCAGACTGGGGATCAAACCTGCAACCTAGGTATGTGCCCTGACCAGGAATTGAACCCACAACCTTTTGGTATGTGAGATGGTGCTCCCATCAACTGAGCCACCTGATCAGGGCTAAAATGGGGCACTTGTAATAATTATGCCAGGACAAAGGCAGAAATTGAGACTGTTATGGGAAAACTGGAAACTGTGTTCAATTTAATAATAGGGGGGTTGAAAGTATTTTTAATTATTGATTATAGATTTGCATAAGCAATCAAATCTCTCTGTCATTAATTGTATAGCTGTGAATATAAATGTAAAGTGTATCGCTTTATAATTCCATATGTAAAATTTGACTAAGGCACCTTAAAAACTGTGGTGGCCTAACTGCTAGTTCAACCTTGACATTTTCTGTTTTTGGAAGAGTGTGAGAAGGATTGGTATTTTTTAAATAACAATTTTAAAGAGAATTAAAGTTCATTTTTCATGAGCACTAGTATATGAGACTTTACAGTTCACATTTTTTAATTTTTTCATCTTTCTTTACATTACCTAATGTATATTTTACCATCAGCAGCTATAACTTAAGAAATTCATGTGTTTTCTGCCTTGTATTTGGCTTACTTCTTCTCTTTTTAACCTACTCACTTTTTGTTTTGGAGTATTTGATAAATACAGTAGTCCCCCCTTATCTGCAGGGGCTATATTCCCAGACCCCCAGTGGATGCCTAAAACTGTGGATCGTATCAAACCCTAAATATACTTACCTGTAATAAAGTTTAACTTATAAATTACACACAGCAAGAGAGTAACAACAATAAATAATAATAAAGTAGAACAGTCATAACAATATACTATGATACAAGTTACATGAATGCCGTCTCTCTCTCTGTGTCCGATAACCGGTCTGAGAAGGAAGAGGACTGCTGAGTGACGGTCAGGGAGCTCATACAGACAGCACAACGCTGGGCAAAGGGGTCATTCACATCTCAGGTGGGGCAGAGTGGGACAGTGAGAGATTTCATTGTCAGATGAAAAGAATGGTGCACAATTTAAAACTTATGAATTGTTTGTACCTGAATTCCCCATTTAATATTTTCAGACCAAGGTTGTTGGTGGATAACTGAAACCACAGAAAGGGAAACTGCAGAAAATGGGTGACTGCAGTAACCTATTATTCATAATCAGGTTAACCTTAATGTGTATTCCCTTTTATCTTACCATGCTCAACCTAACTTCACCCTAAAAATTTATCATAAGTATTTGAGTAGCTGCTACATGGCAGCCACCCTGCTGGGTGCTGTGGTACATAGGACATGGAATGTAACTTGGTCGTGTCCTCTGCGAGCTTAAAGTCTGGACTTGATGTGGTTGTCTCTCCACCGCTTTGTGTATTTCAGCTGGTCTTTTCTCTGTCTCCTTCAGCCCCGTGCCTCTTTTGAAGTATGATCATTATTAGCATGTCAGGAATAGGTGCACCGTGGTTTCAAGTGGTAATTGTGTTTTTTGTTTTATCCCAACATCTCTTTGTTAAGGCACAAGACTTTATTGGAGTTCCATCTAAATTGATGAGATATCTTCAGGAGACAGGTTATAACTTCTAGATAATTTTCCTGTCTGGTAATTTATAGGTTGGAATAAAAGTGTATCAAAGTCCAGTACTTGAACTGCCTAGATCCTCTGAGCGATGAGTTGACCCAGATTACAGTTTTCCAGATTCTTCCACCTTTTAACACTTAACAGAATTAACGGCTGTTGTCTCTAAAGGAAAATTTTCTTTAAAAGTATTTTCTTGTTTTGAGTTGTCAACACTTGTTTTATATAATAATATTGGTTAATTATTTTAATATATATTTCACATTGCCTATTTTTGTTATTTTGAAAAGATACAAAATTATTTCTACACTATGCTCACATGGTAGAAATTCATTTGGTATAAAAGTATATATAGTTCGAAGTCATCCTGTCTCCTTAGTCTAATCTCCTTTTAACCAGTTTTGTTCCAGCATTTTATATATCATTCCAGAAATTGGTTATACAGATCATTATTTTTATATATTCTTTTATCTTTTCACACAATGGTAACACTATACATGGTTATGCACTTCACTTTTTTCACTTAACTCTGTATTTTGGCGATTATTCCTTATCAGAACATAAAGAGCCTTGTTCATTTTTTACAGCTGCATAGTATTCCATGTTACAAGGCCTCTACTAATCACTTTTTTATTGGTTTCAAATGGTGTTGTAAACAGGGCTTGATGAATAGCTTCATAACATGCCTTGTGTTGTGCATGTGCAGCTTGGTTGGCATGAGCGTATATGTCATTCCTAGAAGAAGAATTCCTGGGTCAGAGCACACTCATACTTGCATGCCTAAAAATGTGTTTGCTTTTATTTAATCTCAAGGTGATACATGTTTGTGGTTAAAAACTTAAAACATTTCAGCCCCGGCTGGTATCGCTCAGTGGATTGAGCACGGGCCTGTGAAGCAAAGGGTCACTGGTTCGATTCCCAGTCAGGGCACATACCTGGGTTGCAGGCCAGGTCCCCAGTAGGGGACATGAGAGGCAACCACACATTGATGTTTCTCTCCCTCTCTTTCTCCTTCCCATCCCCTCTCTCTAAAGTTAAATAAATAAAAGAAAATAAATTTTAAAAACTCAAAACATTTCAAACATTACCAAAAAGAATAAAGTGAGAAATAAATTCTCTAAGCTCCTAGTCCCACTTCCAGATGTAACACTTTCTTATCTTTCTTGTAGATATCAATTTGCCTATTTTTTCTTTTTTTATACATAAATGGTTATATGGTATCCCATTATATGTGTATATCATAATTTATCCATTAAGTTCCTTATTGGTGAACATTTGTCTCTAGATATTTTGGGCACTACCAACAAAGCTGCAATGAAAAACCCTCTAGGTGTCTTTGCATATTATGGATGCATTTTGACCAGATTGATTCCTAGAATCCAAGAACACATGCATTTTAAATTGTGACTAGTTTTGCTTGCTGTTCTCCAAAAAGATATGATTTGATTCTTCTACCAGTATGTCCTCGATGATTTTGGCTATTATCCAACTTATTAATCTTTGCTAATTTAGTAAGGACCTAAAAGAAATTTTATTCATATTGAATTTCTTGTATTTTGATAAATTAGCCATTTCTGTTATTTTCTGTATATTACTATTTATGACCTTCATTCATTTTTCTAATGAGTTGTTCACTTGTTATGATTCTTTAAGTGTACTCATCTATTAGGAAATTAGTCTGTCATTATGTATGTTACGAATTTTTTTTTCAGTTTTTCCCATGTGTGTGGTCTATAAATATACATAATTTGACCCTAAAGAGATGAGGGGAGGGTGGAGAGTGGTAGGAGTGAATTAGTGGGGGATTTGGCTCAGACTACTAAACCTTTTTTGAATAAATAAATAAATCTATATTATACATATATACAGTATATCTGAAACTAATGTAAACTTATTTATATGTCATTATACTTCAATTTTTAAAAGTGTTCCATATTAAACTATTTTTTAATTCAAAGAAAAACATGACAAAAATGATATACTGCTTTTATCTTCTTAAAGGAAAGGAGATCTAAATAAATAAAAGGTTGTACAGTATTTAGTTTTTGTAAGGTATAATAACCATTCTGCAAATACATTTGTTTTTCATATATTTCCCTTCAGAGGTTTTATCAGCTATGATTAGTGTGCTGTTGGTGTATATGCTTATGGGATTCCTCCTGTATGAAGCTGTCCAAAGAACTATCCACATGAAATATGAAATAAATGGAGATATCATGCTTATTACTGCAGCTGTTGGAGTTGCCGTTAACATAATGTAAGCTCTGTTGTTGTTTTTTTTAACAAATTTAATAGGCTTTACTTTTTAGAGCAGTTTTAGGTTCCCAGCAAAATTAAGAGGAAGGTATAGAGACTTCCCTAACACCTCCTGCCCCCACACGCACACAGCCCCCCCAATATCAACATCCGCACCAGAGTGCTGTGTCTGTTACAGCTGATGAACCTGCACCGACACAGCATAGCCACCCAAAGTCCATGGTTTATATTAGTGGGTTTGGACAAATGCATAATGACATGTATCCACCATTGTCATAGCATGCACTCTACATTGTTCTCACATCAGTATTCTCAAATAGTGTGAACTTAGAGACTGTTATACATGCATTTAGTAATAGTGATATTTTCATATATTTATAAATTATATAGTACATCAGTTTTTCTTACAAATGTTAATAAAACACTGTTGAAATTATAAATTTCTCATTAGTTTGCTCACATATGCTGAGGTTTGACTAATAATCAGGAATTTAAGTAGGACAAAGTTTTTTTAAATTTAATTTTAAAAATATTTTTATGTTGAGATTTTTTAAACTACCAACTTTTTTCCTAAAAACTATGGCCCCTGTAAAGGGCCAGATAGTAAATATTTAGGACTTCAGAGCCATACAGTTTCTTTGGCAACTACTCTCCTGTTACAGAACAAAAGCAGCCCACATTCATTATGTAAACAAATGAGCATGCCTGCATTCCAATAAAACTTTATTTACTCTCCTGGCTGGGTAACTTGGCTGGTTGGAACGTTGTCCCACACACCAAAAGTCTGCAGGTTCCATCCTTAGTCAGGGCACATACCTAGAGTGCAGTTTCAATCCCTTGTCCAGGCACATGAGAGGCTGCCCACTGATCTCTCTCTCCACCTCTCTCCCTCCCTCTTGCCCTCCTTTGCTCTCTCTAAAATCAATAAGCATATGCTTGAGTAAGGATTTTTTTGTTTATTTATAAAAACAGGCTGTAAAAAAGTTTGTTTACAAAAACAAAAATTGTACATAGTCCACAGACCGTGGTTTGCTAGTCCCTGTCTAGTGGCTTCCATTCATACTTAGAATAAAATCAGAAGTCCTTGCTGTCCATTTTAATAAGATCCTGTGTACCACTCCAACTCGCCTGCTGGCTTATCACTCACTTTGTTCTAGCCAAAATGCCTGCCCTGCTTTTTTTTTTTTAAAGCACACAGAACACATTTGCATCTCAGGGCCTTTGCCCTGGCCTGCTTCTTCCCTGAACACTCTCCCACCACCCCTTGCTTCTGGACTTCGCTCAAGTCTCTGCTCAGATGGAATCTCAGAGAGCGCTGCCCTGACTGCTCTCCCCATCTCTCTCTACCCTCTTGCCGTGCTTTACTTTTTTTCTTCAAAGTATTCTCATGGCCTAGCAGTGCATTGGGAATTTATTTTTTTTCCAATTTTTTTATTTAATTATTTTTCAAGTACAGTTTTCTGTCTATTACTCCCATCCCATCCCACCCCCGTGCTCCCCCACCCTCCCTCCCATGCATTGGGAATTTATTGGTTAATTCCTCTGCCTTCCCTACTGGAACATAAGCTTTATGGAGATAGGGATCTGTCTCTCATCCACTCTTTTGACCCCAGCACCTAACGTAGTCCCTGATACATAAAAAGTGTGCTCAAGTATTTAGTAAATGAATGAGTTCCATGTTGCCTCATTCATGTCTGGTTAGTCACAAATATTTTTTTATCAATAGTGTTAGGAAGAATAATAATGTTTTCTTTTATTTTTAACAGAATGGGGTTTCTGTTGAACCAGTCTGGTCACCATCATGCCCATTCCCACTCCCTGCCTTCAAATTCTCCTACCACAGGTTCTGGGTATGGACACCACCACGGGCAGGATAGCCTGGCAGTGAGAGCGGCGTTTGTTCACGCTTTGGGGGATTTGGTTCAAAGTGTTGGTGTGCTAATAGCTGCATACATCATACGGTTCAAGGTAATATGATTGCTAAGTTTTCTGTTTTAAAAAATATTTCATTTCAACACTAAAACTAAAGGTGATTTTGTTTCATCAGCATAGTGGACACCAGGGGCAGTCCTACTCAGTTTGTGCTTATGCAGGCCTAACCGAGCCACCAGTCCGTTTCGCTCTTTTGTCAGCACTAAACACAATAGTTATCACGGCACGAGGTAACTTGTCTGTAACCGGCTTTGGTAGTGCCTTCTCTGGAGAACTCAAGTTTAACCTTTGTCACTGTCCCACAACTCTAAACTTGATCTCCCTCCTCTTTAAAATGGGGGGGGGGCTTAAGTCTGAGGGGTGATTTCTAAAAGCCCTTCAATCTCTGATATTCTATGGTTCTGGGTGGAAGATTTAGAGAAGGCACAGAGGAAAATAATAGAACAAACCATTCAACTTCTGAAAATAGATCTCATGAGGAAAGATACTGAAATAATCTCGGAAAGAGTTTCTCAATTGCAGTATCCAAGTTTTACGGTATTCTCAGTCCTGCTGAAGAACAGGCCACAGAGTGGGCCTGCCTGTGCTTTACAGTCTGTTCCATATCTGTCAATATTTAACCACACAATGTTGGTCTGTCTCCTCACAGCCAGAATACAAGATCGCTGATCCCATCTGTACATATGTATTTTCCTTACTCGTGGCTTTTACAACGTTTCGCATCATATGGGACACCATAGTTATAATACTAGAAGGTAAGATCTCGCTAATATCCCCATTGTGGATTTATTGCTCCCCTAAGTCAGACTGGCGGCAGGAGGGGACACGAGGGGACACCCGAGGGCGGGAGCCACGCCGTTTCTTTTTGACTGATACTTACTAGGCTACAGGAACATCACCTTACGTATACATGATGTATACGAACCCATGCTCTCTCCTGTATGTTACCCACTTGACCCTTAGAATAGCTAAGAAAAGAAGGAAAGGCATACGCTATTGTCCCCATTTACCAACAAGAAAACCAAGGTTCAGAGAGGTAGCGTGACTTGACTAAGGCCATGCTGCTGTCAAACTGAGGTGCTAGGGCAAGAATGAAACTCCTTTGATTCTAATGCAAGTATATTTAGTAATTTATTTCTTAATTTCTTAACTTCAATTTAACTTGCTACTTTGTTATACTTTCTGTATCCCTGCCTTACTAATATTATGGATAAGCATGTAAATATAGGTTCTCAACAGCTAGTTAATTATCATCGGGTGCTCCTTATTCTTTCTTTCTTTTTTTTTTGGTCTATCCTAGCTTATTTGTTAAATGAAGTATTCTGGATTGATTAGCATTCCTTTTAGCAAGAATGAGCCGTTCTAAAATATTTATTAGCCTTTTGTGTATATCCTGCTATACGTGTGCATGGTTTATCTTAAAAGTATTAACGTATTTTAAAGTGAAATGAATTTGGCAAAGCTAGTTCATTTTTTTAATTCTACCCTTAATGCATAACTTTTTCTACAAAATAAACTTTACTTACAATTGATATGTTCTGAATTAATAGGTGTACCAAGGCATTTGAATGTAGATTATATCAAAGAAGCCTTGATGAAAATAGAAGATGTTCATTCAGTGGAGGATTTAAATGTCTGGTCTCTCACTTCAGGAAAACCCATGGCCATCGTACACATACAGCTAAGTATGTGGTGGACAGTAAATACTGGGGTGGGTGGGCTTCTGTCTTTGGAATTAAACATCTGTGCTTATAGTTAAATAGGAAGACTTTTCTCCTGGAAATAGTTGTTGTAAGGGAGGTGTGGGCTCTTCAAAAAAGTGAGTTGCAGGTCAGTATTTATAGTGGGTCAATAATTTTTTCTCCCTTTGAGATGAAACCTTACAAGTAGACTTTTGCCTTCAGATTAAAGGCATTAAGTATATGTCCTAGCCAGGTGGCTCAGTTGGTTGGAGCATCACCCCACCAAAAGGTTGGGGGTTTGATCCCCAGACAGGGCACATACCTAGGTTGCGGGTTCAATACCTGGCCGGGGCATGTGAGGGAGGCAACCGATTGATGTCTCTCCTTCATGTTGATGTTTTCCTCTCACATCTCTCTATTTTTCTCCCCCCACCCCCGACTCTATAAAATCAATAAAACATATCCTTGAGTGAGGATTTAAAAAAATAAAGGCATTAAGTATATTTACCATGTTTTTTCTGTATTCGAAAAGATAGATCCTATGTTTTTATTTCTGTGAATTATTTCACAGATGGCTGCTTTTTACTTTTTTATCAAAATAATACATGCATGAGGTTTCTTTTTTTAAGTACAAAAGATGAAAGTCTTGTAATTAATGCCTAGATTTCTTTCTGTACCTGAGAGTGGACTAGAGAGATTGGGATAATGAGAAGCCTATCTAGCTTTGTAAACTGACACACTTACTTCAGGAGGGTAGAAATCAAACTAATAAAAATATGTTCACAGTATGCTAAGGTTGTTTTCCCCCTGTGTCTTATTCAGTAATGTGTGGTATACAATGAATAGTAACAATATTTTCTTGACATTGCAGTTCCTGGAAGTTCATCTAAATGGGAGGAAGTACAGTCCAAAGCCAAGCATTTATTACTGAGCACCTTTGGTATGTATAAATGTACTGTTCAGCTTCAGAGTTACAGGCAAGAAGTGGACAGAACTTGTGCAAACTGTCAGAGTTCCAGTTCCTAATTTGAGATGTTTGGGGGACGATTGCCTTATTCACCCTGCAGTCACAGACATGAGAGCAATGAATGCGCGCCTAAGTGAGAGAATGGGATTCCCGGCAGCTGTGTCCAGACCACACTCCGGTCCCACAGCCAGCCAGCCTGCGAGAGCCGGTCTCTGTCGATGGGGAAATGAGACTTCACCAGGATTTGTAGATGAAGATGTTTCCCAAACATTGTTTACGGGATGAGATGTGACTCCACAGATACCTCAGAGAAGACAATCCAAGACCATACTTCATTAATTACAGCACAGTCTGTGTCATCAAGGAAGCATCAAGAATTCTGTATTCGCATTCAAAAACCCTTTTTAAAGCCCATTTTATATCAACCCATGCTGGAAAACTGAATTTTTTAAAACATAATCTTGACACTCAGCTTCTGGAATTGGACACCCAACTCTCTTTTTACAGAAATTATTTCTCAACAGATTTCAGAAAGCACTAATAACTATCCAGAGTGGAATAGCATGTGTTCCTTAGTGTTTCAGAAGTGTTATATTTCACAAATAAGTCTTAATGTTATTGTTATACCTTTTAAACAAGTTTTTCCAAACATTATAGGGTTTTGAATCTCAAAGTTAACACTTTTGGTTATTTGTAATCTTATCAGAACCAAATTTTTGTCACTGTCATTAAATTGCTTAGGAAACATTTTCAGTATTATTCTGAATGACAGGAGTTAGTCTTAAACTGAAATTACTATATGATAATTTAAACAAATTATAGGCGCAAGGATGGGGTATGAAGTTTCAGATTTAAGTCTTCTTGAAATTACTTTTATTGTTCATGGAATTTATCTTAAGAACAGCATGAGACTGCAACATGTAAATGATGCCCTGCCCTCTTAAGAACTACCTTGGGTTCTATACAGGATGTTTGCTTGTACCTTTCTTCCTGCCTCCGTGCCAGTTAATCCGCGTGCGCCCCTCAGAGTGGAGCTCTGGGGGGCTAGGGTTCCTACCCACCTCTCACATGTGCATTAACTGTGCTCCCCCAGGGAGAATTTCCGTTTGATGGGTCAGGGTTCTCCATGGGCTGTGGAAACCATAAGATAGAATTTTGAGGTTTTCCAATAATATCATAGCAGAAGTGCTGAAAGGGATTGGGTGAAGATATTACTCTGAGAAGACAAAACCTTTAAGGGTTTTTAACTCTGTGTGTGTGTGTTTTAAAGCCCTGGAGTAGGATGGATGTTAAATCTGTGTGGTAGGGAGGTTAAGCATAAAAGTCTCTAAACAGAAGGCAACCTAATTAATAACAGTTGTATTGAACAGTTGTGAATATTCATGTTTCATTTTTCAACTGTTGGTTTTGCTGATATCTTTGTGCACCTTAATAATCCATTTTCAGCAGAGAATCAGAGTAAACTAACAATGCCCCAGACAGGTTGTGAAATGAAATCTTAGATAGACAAGCAGGTGACTTAAGACATAGTGGAGATTATGAAACAGATTTCATCTTCCAACCAAGTATCTCACTATTAGTAACCCTGAGACAAAACCTGAATTTACCTAGAAGATTTTTAAGAGTTGATGGTATCCAACAAAAGAGCTGATGAGGGTTAGTGGTATCTAGTAAAGCCCAATGTTGGTTGAATTGAATTGAAAATTTTATGGAATTCTTATTGTGAATCCATTTAAAATAATGATTTCAGTTTTTCAAAAATTTCAGGGGCATATAAACTGTTTAAATAAAAAATACTCTTAAATATAGAAGGCAAGTAAGAATAAATGAGAGGCATGTCAGTGCACATCTGGGCGTTTATTGCCTTTGTGTCCCTAGCAGGAGAAAGGAAAGGCATACGCAGTGTGTGGCAGTGGGTGCTTCCGTGTCTGCTGGGCTTGTTTTTCGGCACCAGTCCTTTATCTAAAGTAGGTATGTCTCACTTTTCACATTGACCTGTTCCTGGAAAAGTTATTGGGTAAAAGTCTAAAATCCATTTGAGGATTAAAAAGGATCCCTTTGTAAAATGCATAAACACTGAAAACTTTTGTGAATCTTAATTATTGGTTCTATTTAAATGAAGTACACAAAGTTTTCTGTGCTTTTTTTCTTGTAGCAAGAACTACAGGTTTTGTACTTTACTGGGTCTGTGAGATTTGATAATTGACAGATTTAACTTTTTGTAACTTGACAAAAGCTGCAGAGAAAGGTGTGAACCGAGCAGATGCAAGCAGAGACTGCCCAGCTTCTGACACAGACCCTTCGGTCTGTCCTCCAGCCACCCAGGGCCGCCCCCGGCTCCCCTCCTCAGCCAGCTCTCAGAGGAAGGTCCTTTCGTGCACCACGGTTCATTTTGCAACTGGGAGAACAGATCATAACATAAAAACTGGGCAGCTCTTCAGTGCAATGTGTTTTAATTAATATTTGCAAATGATCGAAGTTAGTTGTATACCTAAACCAGTGTTTCTCATCTCTGGCCAGATGTAGCCTTCTGTTTTATTTTAGGAAAAGGCCTATTGTTTGTTGATGACTGTGCTGCCTTAGAAGTACAATGTGGGGAATGCAGCTGAAGGAGGCATATTTCAGAGAACTTTGAAATGCAGAACCAGAAGTGACTGCAATTCCCACATACACTTTCCATTAGCTGCGCCCGTGTAACATGAGCCCAGAGTTTCACAGCTCCCAACAGTATTATTTGCCAGCTCACTGGATTTTGGATTTTTCTGTTGCTTTTTCACTGTTGGATGCTTTATTGCCATTTTCTAAAACAAAGTCTCCTGATCTTAGGAGTCTCCGTATTCTGGTTCAGTCTCTCAAACCAGCTGTCCCCACAGACAGTGTTTATCTTGGGTAGAATTTTCCCAGAATAGACATAGACATAAGCTTCCCTTTCATTTTAAAAAATGGTCAGCAAAAACCATCTTTCAGAGACAATGCACCACTAATAAAAGGATGCATTGTCTTATAAAAGTGTTTCTAGGTGAGGAAAACCTTCCTTTTACCAGTTGGCTGTTCCTGATCCAGGTTCCCTGCACACTGGCTAAGGGTGACCCAGACTGACCACAAGGACCGCGCAGCTGCACGCACGGATCACTGCTAGTGCGACTCTGGGCCATGCTTCCCCAGTGACCACTCCCGCTGCTCTGGGAGACGTCATCATTCGCTTCTGAAGCAAGCACAATTAGCTAAATTTATTTTTGTATGCATTTAGATTAATGAGTTCATCATAAAGAATAAAGTATTACAGAATTTGAGCCCCTTTAAAATAAGCTTTTAGGCAATTTTTTGTTGACTATACCTGACATAGTAAATATAGAGTTACAGAATATGTTCATAGGTATAAGATTAGTTCACTTGGTTCAGTTTGTCTTTCAACCACACTGAACTCATGAGCCATTTGGGTATTAGTCATAAATGGATAGTGACACCTGTGTTGAGAGGTGGCAGGTCTGGTCTCCACGTCACTGGGTAAGCTTAATGTCTTCCTAACCAAAATGCCATTTGCAAACTTGAACTGCAGATCTGTTAGGTGAGTCCCCCCAGGCAGGGGCTCGGGTTTGTTTCACAGATCAGCAACCAGGTATGGTGGTGGTGGGGGCAGCAGAGGCACCAAACTTGGAGAGAAGAAACTGGGAACTCCACAGTGCTGTGTCTGTGCATTCAGGCCGGCCTGTCACTGAATTCTGGCTGACAGAGGGTTTAACCCATTCTTCTAATCATACTGTGAGGACCCACCAATGGTTTCTGGTTTTCTGCAAGACTGGGAAACATTTATGGAGGCTTTCTCTGACAGCATCAATTTAAATACTGCAATTGAACACCTGCTGAAATGACTGCAACAGAACATTGGACTGTCCCAGTGCATCCACTTTGCACTGGAAGGTGCTGTGTGTCTGGAAGGCTGTGCTGCCCTGTGTGAACACGTGTTATTAAGTAAGCCATATCACGGTTTTAAGGAATTGTATATGCTTTTACATCTACCCCTTCAGAAACCAGTATTTTGCATATGATCGATTTTAGAAAGTTTTTGAAGGCAGTGTTTGTCCATGTAATTTAAAATCAAAGTATAGTATATGTATATGTACTGTATTTGCAACTTTTAAATTGTAATTTCCTGTACATTTATTAAATAAAGTATTGTTTTGCCATGTGGTTTATTAAAATAGAAATGTACAGTCCCTTAAATTTCCAAGTTTTTTAATTGATTCAGTAATAGTAGTAGGCCTTAAAACATAATCTCCCTAAAAAGAAAAGCACTAGAAAATAGATAACCTATCCAGTTTTGTAATTCAGATTACAACGCCCCCTTAGGTATTTAAGAAATGAGCCTGAAAAAAATCAGATGGGATAGAAGATATTAAAAGAACCTTCATTTTTTAATTCCTATCAGTCACTTTTAATGTCCTTCCAGCCCCAGCAACACTAGCAGAAAGGAAAGAAAGAAGCCCCTGAGAAAGTAAGACGGGGGAGGACCATGGCGAAGCCAGGGAGCCCTGAGCCGATGCCTCACGAGTGTGGCTAGGTGTGGGCGAACTGTGCCTCACAGGCCAAGTCGGGCCTGCAGCCTGTCTTGTGTGGCCCAAAGATCTGAGAATGGTTTTTACATTTTAAAATGGTTTTTTGAAAATAATAATATTTTATGATGTGAAAATGCTATGGACTTTAAATGGCAAAGCCTGTAAGTAAAGTGTTACTTAAACAGAGCCACACTCATTCATTCGATCACTTGTTGTCCAGCCACTGTCGCGCTGCAGTGGCAGAATGGCTACAGCAAGTGTAGCCTGTGCCACCGGCCCCTGCGTAGGGGAAGGCTGGCCGCGCGGGGTGTCGCCAGTGAGGTCTGCCGCCGCGTACTTAGGTGCAGCGAGCCCTTCGAGAGCCCACTTAGAGGTTGCTGGTACCTCTGAGGCTGCCCGAGTCAGCAAAGGTTCTTTTCTTCCCTTGGCCTTTTTTCTTTTCTTTATCCCCCTTGGAGTTTGGGGAGGAAATACAGGAGAAGAGTAGCAAGATTTCAGATATTACCTGTGTACCATATGCTGCCCCTGACGTTCACTAGCAGAGCAGCGTTTACCCACCCAGAACACCGTGGGCACCAGAATCATTTAACAATGTTTTTCATCATGAAGCTTTAGTCCCTTGATTTTGGAATTCTTCACTAAAGTTATGACAAAAATAAGGGAAATAAAAATGTATGTATGTTGAGTACCTTATGTAGTTTGTGCCAACTGAAAGCTCACAAATGAAAAATAACATTTTGTCTGCTAAATAAAATGAAAATTGGCTGTGAGGCTTTTAAAATAATGTTAAGTTTTCTAGTTACCTAGGAAAAGACAACTATTTTTGAAAATAGTAGTAAAATGAAGTTAGTTAAGTTATAGTAGCAAATAAAGAGATGCTGCTTGTTGTTTATCTACCCAGCTCCGTTTCTATTTTGATGTGTCATTTTTTTGGTCCATGTCAGATGCTAAAATAAAGGGTAACAGCCTTGAAAGCTTTGTTTATGCTAAACTTTTGGCTTTATTTAATCTATTAGTAGAATTATGCTTTGTCATAATTCAGTTTCAACTATGATCCATCATCATTGCTACGAGCTATAAAATAGGCTGAGCATAAAGGGGAAGTGAGATGAGATGTCATCTCTCCATGGACCCTGTGTTTAAGATTAGGAGGCTTAAAAATTCAGCCTCAGTGAAATATCACCAAAAATTCTATCATTTTCTAGCAGCATTGTGGTTTAAGGCTCTCATGTGACTTTTAAAGAATAAACTGTAAAGTTTGCCCTATGGTTATCACCCAATAAAACAGATTGTACTCTGTAAGTTACCAAATAGCTTTCATGTCTGTGGTCCTCGACTTCTCAAACACTTGTTCTGGTTAGACTTTCCAATTCCTATTGTCTGCGTTTCACTTGCCAGTTTATGCCCATTATTTTTTCTGGGGGGGGGGGGGTTAAACACTTTTGTTCACTTTAACAAAATGCTGACACTATGAGAAAAAAATGTGTGGGGGTCGGTTTCTCTCCAAAATATGTTGAGCTTTTTCTTGGTAAGAGAGTAGGATTTTTTTGTAAGTAGGACATTTTTAGCCCTGGCTGGTGTGGCACAGTGGATTGAGCACGCGCCTGTGAGCCAAGGGTTCTCGATTCCCCATCAGGGCCACATCCCCATGGGGTTGTGTGAGAGGCAGCCACACACTGAGGTTTCCCTTCCTCTCTTTCTCCTTCCCTCCCCCTCCCTCTAGGACTAAATAAATAAAATCTTTTTTTAAGTAGGAAATGTTTAATGGACCACATGAGAGCAAGGCCAGCCCTAAAACAAGACAGACACCTGTTCCCTCGACTTTCCTAGGACTGACTCAAGACCCCACCCTCCTCTGTCATCTCTGCCCCACCACCTTTCCGGAGGGAACCTGCTGACATGTAGATGGTCACGGGGATATTTGCCTCTGAATGGTGATGACAGTCATCGTCTGACCTCGGTCAAGGCACGGCGAAGCATAGTGAAGACAGGAGCTTCGCGCCCTCTGCTCATTAATCCACCATTACTCGCCTGGGAAAGCCACAGGGAAAGCCTGGGTCTAAGGCTCCGCACCAGTCGCAGGGTGACTGGAATTTCCTCAGGACACAAGCCTATTCCACCCTCTCTCTGCTTTTGTGTGTGAGGATATTTTCCAAAGTCCAGGGTTTTTTAAAACCCCTACGGAAAAGTATTGCAGAATTTCTAATGTTTGGCTATCAATATATATATTTGATTTCAGAATCATTCTCATCTTTAACCCACCATGAGACTGAAACTGGGACATCTCAAAAAGTTGGCTCGATGACTAGACACGGTTTTCTCTCAAGTGGGTTCAGACCACTTCCAATGCCATCCATTGTATTCAACCAGGAATAGACCTTTGAAGGTCACCTCCCTCCCACTGAACACGTTATAGAATAACACGCAAAATTCCTATGTGTTTTTAAAATTAAACAGGAAATGAAACAATATTAGTTTAGGGGGAATATCTTGGGCCATAACCTCACCCCTACAGATAGAAGATCACACTCACATCATGGATGGCTTAAGAAGCTGTGGCCTGTAGGGAAAAGTCCATCATCTTGGTCATGACACACAAAATCCTTTTGATCTGGGAACTGCTTGCTTCTCCACCCACAGTTCCAACCTCTCCATCACCAATATCCTGCCTCCCACGTGTCAGCCATTCCAAACTACAGTCCACTTTTGGTTTATGGGGGAAATAATCATCGTTAACATCTATTGGGCCCTTATTGCACTTCAGATACTGTGCTGTGCCCTTTATATGTATTATTTAATCTTGAGATGGTACCTTGAAGAACATTATAATCTTCATTTGCAAATGAAGAAATGAACCTGGAGAAGGTCAGTGACTTGCCCAAAGTCAGAGCGGTGGAGTTGCATCACAGGACTAGAAGGTCACAGACAACTCTTAAGGATAGTTAGTAAAACTAGTAAGTATGTTGATACAAAAAGGAACCAATATAGACTGATGTAGTTAAAGTCACAAGCAGCGTTTTAGATAACAGGTGTGTAAAAGTGATGGAAGTATAACAGTTCAGGAGCACTCAGCTTCACG
This sequence comes from Sturnira hondurensis, assembly GCF_014824575.4. Lineage (NCBI taxonomy): Eukaryota > Metazoa > Chordata > Mammalia > Chiroptera > Phyllostomidae > Sturnira > Sturnira hondurensis. Next base: position 1,623,508 of record NW_028080827.1, on the reverse strand, counting down.
CAGCTACACGTGTGCTTGGTGAAAGAGTAGCCCAAAGTTTACCGTTCCTTAACTGAGGCATCAGAATAGCACTCGATTCCACTGCCTCCGTTTGACCAAACTATCTTCCCTAAACTCACTGGTGCTCTCCTAAAAGCCCCGAACATTTTTCAGCCCTTTAAGTTATTATTCCCTATGAAGATCATTGAAGGAGGGGAAAAGTTGAAACGAAATGTGTACACAGGGCAAGAATTCTGAGGGTGAAGAAAGACAGGCAGACCCTTAAGGGAAGAATCTGAAGTATGTAGCAATATGTCTCAGCCCACACCTGCTTTTCTCCTTTCCTGAGCTTCTGTCTACTCACTAAACCCGTGTTCTTCTGGTCAGAAATCCCACTTTATCTTTCCACCTTTGACTTTTTAATTTTTTTACTTTACAACTGTTAGGTATATTTTTGAGTGGTCAAATCAAAGATAAGCTATCACAAAATAAACATAAACACCCAGGTCAAGAAATGTAGCATTACCAGCCTCAGAAGGCTTTCTTATTTCAGGTCCCATTTCTGTCTCTAGATAATGGTGAACGAGTTTTCAATGTTGTATCAATTTGTACCCCCACCAGCAGTATATGAAAACACCCATTGCCCGACATTTTTGCAAGCTTGGCATTGTCAGTCTCTTACTAAGGAAACACCAGACCTTACTGTGGTTTTACACCTGCATTTCCCTGATGCAAATTAAAAAGAAATGAACGAGCTCCCCCTAGTGGGTAAAATCTGAATTACCTGAGAGACTTTTTTAAAGAGCTGGTAGTCCTCCACTTCTCATCCCCTGAGTCTCTAAGAACAAAAAATTGACCACCTTTCATAAATTCGTTGTCCACTGTATCAGGTTAACCAAAAAGTTTGTTTAGTTTTTTTCATACAGTGGCTGTAGTAGTTCTTGGTGGCTTCATTCGAAACAATTTTGTTTGACTATCGTGACAGTTGTCATATCAATGTGCATTTTTAAAAAACATATCAAAATTGGTGAATTTTTGTGATGCCATTTTAATATTGAAAATGGAAGAAAAGAAGCAATATTTTAATATATTGTGCTTTATTATTTTGAGAAAGGTAAAAAGACAACCAAAATGCAAAAAATAATTTGTGCAGTATATGGAGAAGGTGCTGTGACTGATCAAATGTGTCAAAAGTGGTTTTCAAAGTTGCTTAACACTATTGACATTTTAATCAAATAATTATTTGCAGTGAGGCTGTCTTATGCACTGAAAGATATTTAGAGGCACCCCTGGCCTCTACCCACTAGAAGCCAGTAGTGGGAGATAACCAACATACTCAAAATATCCAAGTCAATAAAGTTATTCGTGAAAATGAAAAACGTGTCTTTTATTTTACAGAAAAAACTAAACAGATGTCGGCTGACCCAATATATCCTCTATTATAGTGCTGTTTTTTACTTTTATTAACTTATAAAAGTTCTTTATATTTTGACACAAATCCTTTGTTATTACCCGTGTTGTTGCACGCACCACCTTTTCCACCTTTAACTTTAAATATCAATTCATTTTCACCTCTGCAAACGGGGCTCGATGCAAGTTCGATTTTGTTATACTCAAAAATGACCAGCAGATGGCGCCCCACCTTTGCTCCTGAGCCATACCATGGGTGGTGCCTGAATGTCCCCTAAATCTCCCAAAATATTTTGCAAACAAACAATGTTAAAGAGTGAGAAATCAAACTTTAAACGATTATGTAGCTAGATAGAATACAGATAGAACTGGGTCTCTTGGTGGGAACAACACATTAATCTTTTTTTGCTCAGAATGAAGGGACAAAAAAGGTCTTTACCTGAAGGCAGGAAAGCCAGGTGAGGGAAGGTAGACAGGGCATCAAGCAGAATCCATGGCAATTCCCTCTGAGAGTCACCTGCAGGTGGATGGAAGAAGAGAGTAACTAGCACACATTGGGACAAAAGGGAGGTGCCCACCTGCACAGGCTGCAAGGAGAGGCGAACAGGGGTTTGGTCAGGGGGTATAACTATTTTTCCTCCGCCTTTTCCTGATTCCTCTTTTTGGTTTTGTTTTCATTAATTACATTTTGTGATTGCTTAAAACTGACTTTGGTGAGCCTCAGAAAACTAGTGGGAAACCAGCCCCAGTTGCTGGGGATGGAAAAATGGTGTGTCTAGGGTGTGTTTGAGTCCTGAGGCCTGGTAGGCGACCAGCAAGCAGCCTGCCTCTCTCTGCCTCTCCTCCTGCCTCAGCTGGAGACCGAGGGTCCTTGACCTAAGTTATTTCAGCTCCTGAGCACTAAGGTGGACTGACCCCTTGGCTACTTTCCCATGACACTAGACAGAGGGATAACGAAACAGACCTCAGAGCTTCCCATTCTCCTGGGTGGTGCCACTCGTAATAAAATAGCCGATATTTCTCCACTGCATTTTCAGTGTCTAGTGTTTGGCTCTGCCGGCACCAGGGGGATGAACTCCTGCTCTGTAACAGATTCAGGGTGGATGCTCCCCTGAGCTGGCCCCCAACTAAGACGGTCCATCCTCCTTCCTCCTCTACTAACTCCCTCCCCACCGAATGAGTGAGTGTATGAGTGACAAGGTCTTAACCTTCTTGAGCTTAGAAATCAGAGCACATAAACCCCACACTCAAAGGAAGACTCCAAGGGAGAAGTCAGATGTGTTGGGCTGGCCAAAAAGTTTGTTTAGTTTTTTCCGTACAGTGGCTCCAGTGGTGCTTAGTCGTCTTTAACTCCAATCAAAACAATTCTGTTAGACTGTGTTGTGACAGCTGTCATATCAAAGTGCATTTTTTAAAAAACATCAAATTGGTGAATTTGTATGTAGCCATTTTAATATTGAAAATGGAAGAAGATAAGCAATATTTTCAACCTATTGTGCTTTATTTCATGAAAGGTAAAAATGCAGATGAAACACAAAATTTGGGGGCAGTGTGTGGAGAAGGTGCTGTGACTGATCAAACATGTCAAAAGTGGTTTGTGAAGTTTCTTGGTACTATTGACACTTTGGCCAAATAATTCTTTGCCGTGGGACTGTCTGATGCACTGGCAGATGTTCAGCAGCACCCCTGGTCTCTACCCACTAGAAGCCAATAGCAGGAGATAGCTGACAGACTCCAAATATCCAAATCAAGAAAGTCATTGGTGAAAATGAAAAATGTGTCTTTTATTTTGCGGATAAATCTAAATGGACTTTTTGGCCAACCCAGTACTGTAGGTAGAGGTGACAACTCCAATAGCGAACGAGGAGAGGCTGGTGGGAGAGTCAGCTTGTGCTCAGCTGAGGTCATGAGCAGAGTGAAGGAACCTCCACTTGCAGGCAAGACATAAACCAGGGCCCGAGGCATATCTGGGGTGTGGGTGGAAGGTGATTGTCACCAAGGTCATCAGCAAGAACGTCAAGCTGGAGTTTCACTGCTCTGAGTCACCACTTCCAACGTCCCCAAGACCCAGCACAAGGACTGGCTCATTTAAAATGTTGCAAATGAACTTCCTGGTGCTTTTCATTCTCACTGTTCAGAAATAAGACCAGGTTGAATTGCACCCCTGAAGCTCTCTTCTGTCCCACATGTGTTCACACCCAGGACTAGCCCCCACCCCTTGCAGCCCATGGAAATAAAGGCTCAGAAAGAGGCTTTGTTTGCTTTTGTTTTCTTCATTGGGGGTGATTGGGTAAACCCACTTTCTGAGCTATGTGGAAGTTCCTCACCAGATTTCACATCTTCAAAAGGCGAAAGACATTGCACCACTAAAGCTTCCTGGCTCTGGGGGTTGCTAGGGTAGACACCCACAGGCTGGGACTGGGCAGGCTCAGGAAAGTGCGTGTCTGCTGGGCAGGAGGGGGTGCCTGTGGCCAGGCTCTGCTTCTCCTGGGTGTGACTACAGATGGGGATGCTGAGGCTTGCTGCCCACCCCCTGCACAGACTGACAGTGCCCAAAGTCAGGTAGGAAAGGCTACCAGGTGAGAGTGCTCATCAGTGTAAATGTTGTCCCCTAAACTGAGGTTTGGAGCCCCCCCTTTCCTCCTGGCCCAGGTGAACGCCAAGGTCTGCTGGAGCCAGCCCACAGTGCTTGCAAGAGCTAATTGGTAAAGTTTCAGGAACTTTGCAAAGCAGTTAGTTGTTAAGCAGCTATTGTTTTAAAATATAAATTATTAAACCTTGTTGGAAAATAAGGTATATTTTTAAAAAGCAACAAATACTCAAAACACATCACTTCCTACTTCTCGTTTTCCTTTTTTTTACTACATTTTATAATTACATATGGTCTTGAGGCTGTCTATATGTACTGTTTCTGCATGAAGGGAATACTGGGTTGGCCAAAAAGTTCGTTTAGCTTTTTCCATAAGCTGGCTCTAGTAGTGCCTAGTTGTCTGTAACTCCAGTCGAAACAATTTTATTAAACTGCATTGTGACAGCTGTCACATTAGCATGCACTTTTAAAAGCTTATCAAAATTGGTGAATTTTTCTGCAGCTATTTTAATATTGAATATGGAAAAGATATGTAACATTTTTGGCATATTGTGTTTTATTATTTCAAGAAAAGGTAAAGAACACAACTAAAATGCAAAAAAAATAAATTTGCACAGTGTATGGAGAAGGTGCTTGTTACATCAAACCTGTCAAAATTGGTTTGTGAAGTTCTTGGTACTACTGACACTTTGACCAGACAATTCTTTCTGTGGGGCTGCCTGATGCACTGGAAGGTGTTTAGCAGCATCCCTGGCCTCTACCCACTGGAAGCCAAAAGCAGGAGAGAGCCGACATACTCAAAATATCCAAATCAATGAAGTTATTCATGAAAATGAAAAATGTCTTTTATTTTATGGAAAAAACTAAGTGGACTTTTTGGCCACCCCATTGTTATCCCAGTTCTGAGCTAGGGACTCATCCTCAGCCGCCTGAAAGTGGTCACATGGGAACATTCACACCATAGAAATCAATACACACCACCAATCAGGGCTTTCTGTCCCCAAGTTCCTGTTCCTTTCGACAGCGCACTCTGTACCTTACCCGGCGATGGAACCCTGTGGGAGCAGCTTTGCCAGCAAGTCCCCCCGTCTGCCACAGATGAAAATAAAACTGCCAAGACATGATCCGCTTGGGGAGGAGAGGTGGTCAATCTCTCACAGGAAAAGGACCAAGAACCTCTTCTTCAATGGCTTTTATTAGGTAAATACACAGGTAAATACATTAGGTAATACACAGGTAAAGCTCATCAATCAATGTCAGGTGTCAAGGATCAAACAGTACATAACATTTCAAAGAAATCTTAGTCTGAGGGCTTAGTCTGAGTCAGTGTCTGTCAGGAAAGGGGGTTGCAAAAACTTGCAAAATGAGTATGGGAGACATACTCATTTCCTGCTTTGACCCTTATCATATGAATGAAAGCACTCTTAGCAAAGCAGGCTTCACAGGACTTTGTGAACTCTTTCTTACGCTCGATCACCCCAGAATCTGCTCTAGCCGACAAAGGGCTCCCCCATCATAGGTTTTCAGGCTTCAGTGGATTAGAGCCAGGAAGCACTTCTCCCAGATGGAAATGGGGACTCAGGCTATGTGAGAATAGCCAGGGGGCGAGGGTCCATCACTCCCTTTGTTGCAGCCCCTCGAGTCCTTCCTTGGGGGCCCCCCAAATGATCATGTCTGGCTTAGGTTGCCCCCCCCCAGGGGTCTTACCCATCTCTGACTAACCAACCAAGCGCTGGGGGCAGGGGATGAAGCAGAAGCAGCGCTGCTACCAGAGACAAGCTTTGTCTCCTTAGTGGCCCGCAGTCTGGAGGTCGCTCACTAGCCTTAGCCATGGGGGGCAGTTACGACTCCTGAAACCAGGCAAAGTGGCTTCCAACAGAACCCGGCTGTGCAATGGCTGGGAGGACAGCCAGCCCTGGGTGTCCTCCACCCTCCACCTTGGCCAGCTCTGGACCTTTTTCTCAGCCAGACCAGAGGGTGAGCGGCAGGGAGGAAGCTGGCCAATACCCTTGACTGCCCATGCCCATGGGCACAGCAGGAAGAGAGAGCCTGGCTCAGTCGTTTGTGGGCATGACAATCTGGAGAAATTCAGGGGAGAAAAGCCAGAGTGTGGAGAGTAACAGGGTAATAAGCCGAAATAAAATAAGTGACTGCACTGAAGAGACAGCACAGCAGCCCAGGAGTCCACCCTGTGAAGACGCAGGGGAACCACAGAATGTCGCATTCTAGTGACCACAAGGGGAAGTGAGCCACGCACCCACACTTGAACCCTGGAAGCTGGGGTTCCAGCACAGGCTCCCCAGCTGGTGCCTCTCTCTGATGGCAGCAACGGGATAATGAGGAGGGAGGAGGGAGGAGAGCAGCAGCCACAGGCCTCACTGTCTGGAGGTGTCCGCAGTCCTCCCTGACTCACTCGTCTGCCTCCTCTGCAAAAGTTCTTTTTTCAGGGGCATTCCAGCCCTCCTCCCCGAATCCTGCCACACACTCACCCTGCATCTTCTCACTCACACCTCAGGTTTCCAGAATCTTCTATTGCTGGTGACACACCAATTTCTATCTTGAGCAGGTGTCCCGTAGGTGACCAAACTGCTGCTCCCACAGGCTCCCACCTCAGGGAGAGACAGCCCAGAGCCAGGCTGGCCTGCTGGTTGGCAGGCCTCACAGCTCAGGGGAGCCCCTCCCTCCCCTCCCACACCCCATCTCCCAAGTCTCCACAAACGATTTTTTCCTTCATGTGACCCATGTTTTGAAAGATGCCTGTGACGTTGTATTTAATAAATAATATCACCCACACTTTAAGTTTTATATACAACTTCCAATCAATCAGAATTTCAGTCATTAAACACCTAATGAGCAGTCGCTACCTGCCAGGCACTGTGCTGGGCAGGAGGGACGCAAAGGTGGCCAGGGCCCAGCCCTCAGGGGTCATGCCTACTAGGGGACAAGCCACAGGTAGTGAGGATGGGTCCTCACAAAGGCCCGAGGCAAGGACCACCTCGGAATGTGCGCACAGCCCAGCAGGACCGTGGTGGTAAGCCTGCCAGACCAGACGGCCCGGCAGCCTCCCTGTGCCTCAGTCTCCCTCCCTTCGTGCGTCCACTCACCCACTCCCTGGACCCCGGGTACACTTCCTTAAACTCTCAAATCTGGCCAGTCCCCTCACTCCACAGCCATGGCTGGAGTTTTAGTCACCACCCTCAGCTACCTGGACTCTGTCTCCAGCCATTCTCCACACCGAAACCAAAGAGGGAGTCCCAGAGCCCCAAACTGACCAAGTCACTCCCTTACTGGAAACCTTCTGTGGTCCCTGTTGTCCTTAGGATAACACCCACGCTCGTTAACCTGGTTTCATGGCCCCTTCTGATCGAACTCACATTAACGCTGAATTACTTCTCATTTATGTGTACACTTAACACCAATTGAATGGAACGCTCACTATGTGCTAGGTACCCTGCAAGTACAGGAATCAAGCGAGAATGTAACGCACAGGGTTCCCTCTCCTCCAGCTCCAGGTCTAGCGAGGATGCGTATATTTATGACATTTATGCAAATGAGTCTTCTATGAATGCAGCAGGAACACTTCCTTGTGGACTTCCTGCTTTGACCACAATCTACTGCTCGCAGCACCTGCCTTCTGGCCCCGCCCACACTGTTCAGGTCCCCGGCGCTGCCATCCAGGTATCCCTCAGGGGTCTCTCTCCTCCTGGGGGTCTTCCCTGACCCTCCCCATGATCCCGTGGGGTTCTGTTCTCACTGCTGTGAGAGCGCAGACAGGCCCTGTGTCCTCCAGGCCTAGCATGGGCCTTGGCGCTGTAAACCCTCTGTAAATGTTTGCTGTGCGAATCACCTAGGTTCTCTTAATCCATGTGTACGCATTTGCATTTAAAAAATTAATTATAAGCGTATGTACGTCAATTTCACACACTCAGCCTGGAGCGGAGTGCTAATAAAGGCAGAAAAAGGTGTCTTAAAACAAGGGCACCTGTGAACCTGGGGGCTTTCAGGTGACTGTGACTAGAGGGGGCTGGCCTCAAGGTCACAGGGCTAAGGTGCGCCTGCCCAGGTGAGGTGGACCCAGCTGCCCCCACGTCTTTTCTGGGGTTGCCATCTTTCCTCTGGGCCCTCGGCCCTCGGCTGACCTCCCACTCTCACCGCCCACCTGCCCCTGCAGCAGGTATCTGCTCCTTCCCCTGGCTCCTGTGGGCTGCAGATTGCTGAGGAAGAGAGATGCGGCACTCGCACCTGGTGGGGGGCGGGGGTACCCGTAGCAGTTGGATTGCATCCTAGGGCAGCCTGGCCAAGGCAGCCTGGCCCTACAGGTAGGCACTTTCATTATTACTCCCACTTTACAGATAAGGAGACTGGCACTTGTAGAAGTGGAGAGACTCTCTCCACTGGGTCTGGGGAACTCCACTCCCCCACCTCCCATGGTCCACAAATCTCACCTGGGCAAGGGCAAGGGCAAGGGCAAGGGGAGGCTGCCTGGGCCTGTGGCAGAGGCCAGATCTGAGGCTTCATTCTGTCTGGTAGGCCCCACCTTCAGCAGCTTATCCACAAAACCCCACACTGCTGCCCTGAGTGTCCTCATTTCCTCAAACCATAGAGTTGGAAGATCACCTGGTCCACCCCCTTCAGCTTACAGCTGATGAAACTGGGGTTCTGAGAAGGAATGAAGCGCTTTACAAAACACCAGTCTCTTGACTCAGTCAGCCCCGGGGCCCTTCCACCAGCCCTACTGTTCACCTGTTTTTCCTGAGCGGCCCCCAATTTTCCAGCTGGTTTAAACCAGAAAGGTGTGCCTCCAGCAAACACCTTCCTGTACACCCGCTCTCGTTTACCTGCCCTTCTGACCCGGAAATGGGGACAGGGCTTGACCCTGCTCCACAGGCCTCTCCCAAGTGGGGACTGGGAGGAGGACGGCACAGTGACAGGCGTCAGGACTCACCTGGGTGAGGAGTGTCTGCCAGGCCAGCCTTAAAGGAAACTAAGCACAGGTGTGCTGTTTACCTTTCTGGGTCACAAACATGGCTGCGTTCTCCCAGCTGACAGGATAAAGCCTGGAGCTTTCAGCCCAGCCCTGAAAAGCCTCTTCTGTTCTGGCCACGACCTGTCTGCCCAGCTTCACCTCCCACCTTTTGGGACCCCACGCTGTCCCCCACCACATCGCCCCATCCTCTGATGGCACCACACCCTCCCGGCCTCTTCCCTCCTGCCTCAGAAGCCCTCCGCTGCTTCGCCACACAACAGCCTCCTCCTCCTCGGTGTGTCTGAAGTGCTTCTGTGCCAACTTCACAGCATCATACAGAAAATAAAAGGCCATGGGTCTGTGTCCCCACTAGACCCTCAACTCCTCCATAACATTCAACTCTTTGAATTCTCAGGATATATAGACACTCCAAAAAAGGAGGGTGTCCCCCCGATAATTGCCAAACAAAATCAATATATGGACTCTGGACTCAATCCAGAGCTGAATTAGAGCAAGTCTTCACATTACACAAGGATCCCCTCCCAATTCACTTACTCCACAATGTTTACCGAGTGCCGCTCTGTGCAAGCACTGTGTACCGTAAGTCCTAGGGGCTGAGAGCTGGAGCAGACACAGGGAGTCTGTGTTCTGGAGGCACAGGGAAGGCAGCGAAGAGTACGAGTTACAAGGGAATGGCCAGCACTGCTTGACTGCAGCTGTTACAGGCAGGTCACTGTATTCAATCCTACATTGGCCCTACAGGTGGGCACTTTCATTATTACTCCACTTTACAGATAAGGAGACTGGCACTTGTAGAAGTGGAGAGACTTGCGATGGCACAACTAGTAAGTAACAGAGATGGGACCCACATGCCCAGACAGAAAGATCTGCCACAGGCACACCTCGTTTGTGTTTCACAATTTTTTACGAACTGAAGGCAAGACCCTTCACCAGCAGAAAGACTGCAGCTCACTTTACAATGGCAACCACTTTATTGTGCTGGTATAGAACCGACCCCACAATATGAGGTATGCCTGTGTAAGGGTTTTAGTTTCTTAATTAGTGACCCTCAACGTTGTCTGCAAACACCTGGAGGGCTTCACAATCACGGATGCCCACCCTGGTCCCACCCCGCAGGTTCCAATGCAGTTGCTCTGGGGTGCAGCCTGGATGCCAGGGGTTCTGGCGAGCTGCCAAGGCTGAGAGCACCTGCTCCAAACTGCGGAGTCCGGGGCCGCGTGTGTAAGGTGGGACCCATCTGCCGCAGACACACTCCCTGCTTGTGGAGGTGTGTAGCTTTCCTGTCCCCTGGGGAGGGGCTCCAGACAGTGTGGGCAGGGCTTGCTTCCTCCAATTCTCTTGGCATCTCACCAGCTGTGACCTTCCTGTGGCCTTGCAGTTGCCACAGACACCTTCCTGGGGAAATTCCATGGTTTCCACACAAGGGACCATGGGTTTTCCAGGACCCTGCCCAGCTTCCACTATGGAGGAGTCAAGCCAGGCAGCCAAAGTCACAGTGAAAACAGCTGGTAGGAGGGTGGGTCCTGGGTGGGCAGCCTGTGGGCTGCGGACCTGGCATGAGCCGGGAGGGACCGGAAACCACCATGCACCCTGCAGATCCCAGTGGGCAGAGCTGGCAGAGCAGGAAGAACACTCCCGGCTTCACCACCTGTCCGCTGCCCTGGGCCCCACAAGTGCACAGGCTCCGAGGGACAGCAAGGATCTCCAGAGCCAGTGGAGCCAGGCTGCGTGGCAGCCAGTGACTCAGGGACAGCACTGAAAGCAGAGAGTGACCTCATTTCTGGCCCAGGGGAAGCATCGACCTCTCAGGAGCACAGAGAGCTGGGGAGGTGGGGGGAGCCCAGTGGGACGCAGGTTGGCAGTGAGGTGTAGAGGGGGGTACGCAGGACGCTTCCCTCATTGGCTGGATTCCCTGCGCTTCCTGTTCCTCACAGAGGTGGTGTGTCTTTTCACTGAATCCTCTCCAGCTTTTCCCGTGCGGAGAGCATGGGCTCCTCCCTCAGCCAGCAGAGCTGAGTTCCAGGGCAGGTGTCCAGGGTGAACGGACTCATATGGCCAGCTCTGAGATCTCCAGTGCTGAAGCCTCCTGCCTCCCAAGTCTAAGACTACACAGTTCACAGCCATCTCACCACATGAGCCATCACTTAGGGTGGTCACGCCCGTTGCTCTAATCTTGGGGGCCAGGATGTGTCCTGTGGTTTCATCACTGAGACCACATGAGAAACATCTCCCTTTACAGGAAAAAGGATGGGTCAAGACACCAGAGCTGCCACAGCCTGTGTTTATTTTGAAGGACCCTCTTTTCTTTACCTTCGTGTAAGCCCCTTGCACACGTAACGGTGGGAAACTGTAACCCACCCTCCCACCATTCTTTTGACATTGTTTCTGTCAGTGCTGACTCTAATACATGGCCCAAAGATGAACAGCATGGTTGTGCGAGAATCCTATGAAGAAACTGCGAGATACGGAGGCCGATACAGAGGCACCCCAGCTCTGCAGAATTTGCTGGACTTCAGCGGTAAAATCAGATGATGTGAATCCAGTATGACTAAACCAGGATGTTGCACATGGGACCTGCACTTGCCTTATCAGAAAGGACTGTGCTTGTCTGCACGTAGAGAACTTTTCAACCCCCTCCCTTGATCTCTTCTGTTTCCTCTTCCCTCCTTATAAAAACCTCTGTCTCCACTGAGGTGTGGAGATGGGCTCTTAGACATGAGACCCCCATCTTCCCAAGGAGATGGGCTTTGAGACAGGCATCTCCCATCTAAATAAACCACTTGCCTTTACATCAGCACCTGCCTCCCGAGTACTGGCTTTTGTAGCAGCAGGCAGCCAGACCTGCGTTCCGCAACACCCGTGTTACCTACAGGCCCATGGCAGATGCTCCTTAAATGTCTTCTGAATGATTAAACCCAGATACAAGTTCTCTTGCTAAGACTTGTGCTATCATTGACCACCAGCATACTTAATCTCAAGGTTTTTAAGTTTTCATTTATTCAACAAATATGAGTACCTACTATAGACCAGGCAATTGCTGCTAGCAATTCGATGGTGAGAGGAAAGAGCTCCTGCTGGAGCTCCAGCTGTGTGGGAGAAGAAATCAATTTCCCAAATGCCCATGAAATGATGTGTGTTTGGGAAACCACACTGTGATGAGGTCAGTGAGGGAGAGGGCCACAGGACTGTGGAAGTACAGGCAAGAGTAGTTAGGGAGAGCTTCTGTGGGGAGGAGGCTTGCATGTCAATCCACCGTCCACTACAGGCGGAGTTCTGGAGTTTGCTTAGCAAGGAGCCCAGAGCACCTTTGGCTGCCTGAGTTGTTTACGGTCCCTCAGAGCAAGGGGAAAACCCACGCCTCTTGCCAGTCCAGTCCTGATCCTGAACGCTAAGCTCAGCAAACTTTTTGGTGTAAGTTTTCCGGTAGATAGGAAGAAAGATTTTGTTGTTTAGACAAAGCGGCTTAAACTGAAACTGACCTCACCCAGGGTGTCTGAGGTGGTTTTCTAGGAGGGAAGGAAGGATTGAGCCAGCTCTCCAGAGATCACAGGGACAGACACACCCAGATTGCCCAATGCTGCAGGGCTCTGCAGCCTGGCACCTCCCAGGCCCCTGCTTTCCCTGACCTTGGGGCCCTGAGGGGATACCCTCCTCAGAGCCACCTCCTCTGCTGTCCACAGGGGGCAACCCTAGGCAAACCACTCCCTCGGGTCAGTGTAGGGAGAGGTCAAGGGCAGATCTGGAAAAGGGACCCTCAGACCAGCCAGAGGAAATACAAAAACATAACTGTCAACAATGAGGAAATAGGAGATGGATGACTGGTCCCTCTGATGCTTTGCCTCTCTGGCACCCTCTCCCCTTTTCAGGGCTCTTAGCTCATAATAATCCTCTGGCCCTGGACGCCTGGTGTTTCTCTCACTTCGGCTGCTTTCTGGCTTTTTGCTCTATCCTTTCTCTCTCCTGACTGGCTTCTTTCCATCTCTACTCCATCAATAACTTGGGGTGTCGGTGGCCCTACAACCGCCTCTCAGCCCTGGCTTTTCTCCTCAGGTGTGTGCCTCAGACTGTGCCTCTTGCCTATCACCTCAAGCTGTGGAGAGAGTAACCGAACTCGTAAAACCTCATCAAGCAGAAGCCACTTGGAGTCTTTGAGAAGAGACCAAAAACACTGCAGGTTGCCAAAGGTCTTGTCTCAGCCCCTTCTCCTCCTCTCTCCTTCCTACTGATCAAACTGTTTTTCCTTTTGGATGTAAAAATGGTTACCTACTATATCACCACCAATTCTTCCCAACTGCATGGCTTAGAACATAAACTCTTGTGTTCAGTTTCCCAAACATTGTCCCCCAAAGAAAAACCCTTTCTCTCCCAACACACTGCATACATGTGCATAATACTCTCAGGCTGTGACCTCAGTGAGGGATGTGAAGCCTCAACGTTGAAACTTCTTTGTTCTAGATGTCCCCAAACTTTAGTCGTGCACCTGAAGAGGTTATTTAAGTGCTCATTAGTAAATGAATGGATCAAAAAGCTATGGTACATTTACACAATGGAATACTATGCAAAAGAAAGAAAAGAAAAGAAACCCCTACCCTTCATGAGAGCATGGATGGAACTGGATAGCATTATGCTAAGTGAAATAAGCCAGGTGGTGAAAGACAAATACCATATGATCTCACCTTTAACAGGAACCTAATCAACAAAACAAAAAAAGCAAGCAAAATACAACCAGAGACAGTGAAATTAAGAACAATCTGATAATAATCAGAGAGGAGGGGGAAGGGAATAATGGGGAGGAAAGGGTGAAGGGTTTTCAGGAATGACTACAAAAGACACATGGACAAAACCCAGGTGGGGTAGAATAAGGGGAGGGAGGTGAGGATGGCTGGGGTGGAGGGAAGATAGGGAAAAAGGCAGAAAACTGTACTTGAACAACAATAAAATTTTTTTTTAATTTCAAAACACATACACACACACACACAGAATTCTGGACCCCCTGCTACGCCCAATATCCTGACTCAATAGGTCTCGGTGTGGTCCCAGAATTCCCATCACTTCCAGGTGGTGCTGATGTTGCCATTCCACCAAACTTCACTTAGAGTAGGTCTGTGCTTGCATCTCAGCCCTCACCCCGAGGCAAGCCGCACTTCTGGCTTACAGGTGGCTAGAGGAAGAGCAATGAGGAAGTAGTGCAGAAATGAAATATCTCTGAAAATATTTCTAAATATTAACCTACCTCAGAGGTTTGCCCCTGAGATGAAACTTCTTTGCAAAATAAGATTCCAAGAAGTTAGCAAACTTGCCCAGTTCCCCTAGCTCATGACTGACAGCCTGGAGTCAGGTGCTGACCTGTCCACTTGCTCCTGGCCCATGTGTCAACTATGAAGCTAAATTAATGTAAGATTTGTTACTGGCAGAGCCACCACCACCTGTCCCAGTGCAGGTGGAGCTAGGGTAATCTCTGCAGAGAAACAATGTTCACAAATGCAGATGATCTACCCACACACCTGATAAATCTACTGCTCCTCAGGTCAGGCAGCCAGGGTCAGCATGGCTGAACAGGCAGCCAGGGCAGCCAGGACAGGACAGGCATCTCCCCTTGCTCTGGCAGGATTTATTGCAGGAATAGACTCGTTGCTATGGCACTCTGTACTCCACCTCCCTTTGTGGGTGGTGGTACACCCATCACTCAGACATGAGGTAAGCCCAGTGCGTGGAGGCCACTCCTTGTTCTCTTCACAATGAACCTTCTTGTTGGCACCACATGAACAGACTGAACGGCGAGCCCTAGCCCAACTGGTCCTGTCAGTGTGTTTCTTACCATCTTCAGCAACTTCCAATTTCCTGATTTTGGAAAAATTTAAATCAACTGTAACATATAGGAATGGGGGTTACTTCAGATGGTGGGGGGAAATTATGCCAGCCTGTTATTTGTTGAGGTAAGATAGCAAGTAAATGTGGAGCATGTTTTTTCTTTCTTTTCTTTTTGAAGTATAATTCACATACCTTAAAACTCACCCCTTTAACTATAACTATACAATTCAGTGGTTTTTCATTTAAAAATTAAGTGTTGCCACAAGAGAAACTTTGGGGTTGATTGAAATGCTCAGTATCTTCTTCTGCATAATGGTTTAATGGGGCAGATGGTAGTCATCAAAACTCTTCTACCTGGAAAATTAAGACCTGCTCACTTTAGTACATATAAATGGTACCTTGACTTAAAAAGTAACTTAAACGTAAATGGTGCCACTCCTGTAAAGTCTGAAACAGTTAGAATTTGAGACACATTCAGTGGCTGGCCCAGTGAACTTGCCTCCAAAATGACAAGCAAGCGATAGGCCACATTGGCCCTGTGCCATGACTCCATCGCTCACTTGTGTTGAGAGGGAGAAGTCAGATAAGAAAGTCTGTATAAAGTAGCCCGTCAGGTTAACCTGCCTTCACAAACACCGAGGAGCAGTCGGAACTTCACAAAGACACGCAACTGGAGAAAAACCCACCTGTGCTACTTGATGTGAACACAAAAAAGTGGACTTTAATTTCTCTAAACAGGATGCCCACTTTCCAAGTAAGTAGCATTTTATTATATATGTGTTATATTAGGCATACAAGGCAAAGGAGCAATAGTTATAAAATTTGGGTATTCCTTAATTTTATGTTAATTTTCACTTTAAAGCAGTATGCACACAGGCAAATAATACAGTAAGCCACCACCAAGACAAAGGCAAAACCAAAGCCCTAGTTTCTGGAAATTCTGTAATTACCCAAGGCAGCTTTCTAAGCATGAGCAAAACACATACTAAGGGACAATCACCAGAAACACTCATCCCACTCATCACAATCTTTACCCTTTTTCCTCATTCAAACCACACACCACCACCTTTGACTGGGAAACTATGTGTAATATGCTTCTGTTAATATAGTGATTTCTAAGAAATGGACATCTGTTTCTAAGGATATGTTTTATATTGTATACCAAACAGATCACTATTACAATGTCTTTTCTGGAGTGAGATCGCCTATGTGGGTGCCCTCTTGTAAGATGTGGTTTCACCACCCCTTGAACTGTCCGCAGCTCACTCCTCTTTGTAGTTTTCCAGAAGTAATCTACTCAGATAGCTCTCCAACACAACTACTCCAAAGTCTAACTCATTTTCTTTCCTATCCACCCCTCTCTTGAACAGTCCCCGTTTTTCTCCCTCCCACATTCTGTCTGGGCACCACCACCCTCCCAGCTAATCAGGTGAGAGACCTCGGAGCCATTTGGACTTCCCCCAGCCACATCCAATTACCCCTGAGATCTTCCCATCGGTCGCCCTCAAATGCATCCTTTCCTATACCAGATCCTTGGGGCCAGCACAACGCCCACCACATAGTGAATGCGCAATAATTGTACAGCTTCTGAAATACTTGAATTTCATGAGAATGTTATATTTCAGATTTTTAAAGTTCCCAGGCCACATGCAGGAGAGTCTTACACAGATGAAACTCTGAAGAGGAAATGGTTCCACACAAGCTTCTTTGGAGTCATTTTCACAACCACACCTGTGTCAAGTATTCACGACAACAACCTAACAGCAAACACAACAAGGGAACCTTGGATTGTGGACTTAATGGTAGTCACAAAGAATATTACAGTTAGAGAATATGTGAATGGGATATATGGGAGGTGATATTATTGAAAGAATGTTCAGCTTCTTAGAGATTATAATGGCATCACAGTCAGCTAGACTGTCCTTTCGCTTAGGCATAAAAAGTTTTATGATGTCTGTCACTTATTTTCAAAGAATTCATTTTAAGAAAGCATAATATATGGAGATACAGCAAATATGGGAAAATGTTAATTGATAAAGAATGTGAGTATTTTTTGTACTCATTTTTCAACTCTGTGTATTTGAAAACATTTCAAATAAAACATTTAGGAAAAATGCTAAGAATACAACCAAAAATAAAATTGACCTTCTGAACTTAAAAAAGTGTCTTGGCCTTTCTCCCTCCCAGCCGCCTGCACAGCACCTTCCATCACATGTTCGCCCCTAAAGCCACTGCATTTCAGTGCATTTCAGGTTTGCATTTCCAAATTGAAGGGCACAGTGATCCCTCACAAATCTGCTCTCCTAGCTGGCCAGCCACGACAGCTGTTCATTCTGATTTGCCTAAACAGTATTGCACTGCACTTGAGATTAAGCAAAGAAAAAGTGTGGTTCCTAACTGGTTTTAATAATTCCTTGAAATCAGCCACTGGAGATTTCTATCTGGGGAAATGTGAGGTGATAAGGAAGCAACAAATGGGCATACCTGAGGCCTTGCGTTAACCCTTTCAGAACTGCCAAGCCTCTAGCAAGAGCTAGTTAATTTTCATTGTTGTGAAGGTGATAGGAGTTTAGCCCTTCTCTGAAATTTCTATTAAATTCGGAGGGAAATTAAGAAAAAAGCATTTATCACTTTTATCTAAAAGAGTTTAAAAACCTAGGTATGTACCCAAGTGAAATAAAAATATATGGCTACACAAAAACTTGTATGTGGCTGTTCACAAAGCCAAAAAGTAGAAACAATCCAAATGTCCATCAGCCAATGGATAAACAAAATATGGTTTATATATACAATGGGATATTAGTCATAAAAAGAAATTAAATACTGATACATGATGCAACATGAATGAGTCTTGAAAACATTATACTAAGTTAAAGAAGCTAGATGCAAAGGCCACATAATGTGTAATTTCATTTATATAAAATGTGCAGAATGGTCAAATCCATAGAGATACACCATGTTACTGTTTGCCTGGAGCTGGGGTCAGGACTCGGCAATGACTGCTAACAGGTACAGGGTCCTTTGTGGGGTGATGAAAATGTTATGGAATTATATGATAGAAATGGTGGTAAAACTTTGTGAATATACTAAAAACCACTGAATTGTACACTTTAAGTGGATGAATACTATGGTATGGAAATTATATCTCAATTGTTAAAAAAAGTTAACAGAAAGCAATTTTATGGAACAGTCTAAGGGAAACCTAGGGGCACACTGGGTTTGACTGAACCTTTGGTCTCCAGGTCACCACCAGCCAGAGTAGAGAGAGGCCCCAGACTCTGTAGGGTACTGTTTATCCTCCTCAGCACAGTCCTCACAGGAGCCTTTGTTGGGCCAATCTCAACATACCTCACATTCCTGTTCACCACCAGAATCCCTGTACAATCCTCCGGCAGGTCTCATGCCCCTTCATTGTCCTTCACTCACCATCTCTTGTATTCCTCTCTCTCCAGAATTTGGTTTCGTTCATTGCTTTATCTCACCTGCACTTGAACAGTGCCAAGCTAACAGTAGGTGCTCAATAAATTACTGGTGGATGAATAAACTTGGAAGAAAAGTTTACCCAGAAATTTTTACTGAATATTACTTAAAATATGAAGGGCTATGCTCTATTTTTAAAATATTTTTAAAGACTTTATTTTTTTTTTGAGAGAGAGGAGGAGAGGGAGAGAAACATCAATGTGTGGTTGTCTCTTGTGCACCCCCTACTGGGGACCTGGCCCACAACCCAGGCATAAGCCCTGACTGGGAATTGAACTGGCAACTCTTTGATTCACAGGCTGGTGAAGTGCTATGCTTTAAAAGGTGTTTTTCTCCAGTAAGACTTCTTCCCCCATTTAAATACATATTTAATCTTTAAGAAATCTTGCACAAATGGCATTTTATTATAGATAATCTAATTTACAAATCTTTATACACTTTAAGGAAAATATTCAGGCATCATAAACATAAAAATTTCAATATACAAAATTCCAATGTACAACAACAAACTTATTTTTAGATTATGTGGTTATTGCTGCACTACCTTTATAATTCTTTATCCAGAGTCCAAAAATGTAGGCAAGCCCTAAAGAGGTAGCAGAAGCATTTTCACATACTGGTGTCGTCATCTACCGGTAGTTTGTATAGGAAGTACTAGATTCATAGAGCATTCCTCAGAAGAAAGTGGCGAGGACTGGTCATTTGGTTGCCCTTCGGACCTTCTGCAACTCTTCAATGGCCTTCCATTCTTGGTTGATTGTTATAAGCTTAAATAAAAAAGCAAAATAAAATGGACAGATTCAAAATAAAAAGGACAGATTCATTAGGATCTGTCCTTTATCCATACATCCCCTTTGGGGGTTTGTCCACACTCCTCTTTAGAAAAGGCATCGCCGTAGCATTTGTAATCAAAGGATCACCTCTTCCCATCTCTAAAATGTGGAACAAGACAGTAAAATAGGCTGGCTTCTATCACCCTATCCCTCCCAAACCCCCTTGCATTCCTGGGTGTTATAGGATCAGAGAGAAAGGCCCTCTGCCCTTTATATCTCTGCCCCTCTTTCCTTTAACAGGATCTAGATTTTTAAATTTCCCATGGCTTTACATGAACCGTAAGTTTAAAAAGTGAGTCCACTCCCCATGAGTGGTTGTATAATGCTCCTAGTGCAGGGTGTGGCAGACAGCCGGCCCTACACAGAATTTCCTCATTCTAGTTACTCACGAAAAGTACAAAGGATCTAAATTATACAATAAGGAAAAAGGGACAGAGCTATGGATAGTCCTCGACATCCAAAGAAGTCACGCTCAGAAATTCTCATTTATCCTCACAAGTCTTCTGTCCCTCCTGGACCCATGAGATAGATGTAGGTAGCTTTAAAAGATCATAAATGTCCTCACCAAGCCAGACTGCGTTATTTGAAAGTTTTGTTAAAAAAAAAAATAGCTTTCTGGCCCTGGCTGGTGTAGCTCAGTGGATTGAGCACCAGCCTGTGAAACAAAGGATCGCAGTTCGATTCCCAGTCAGGGCACATGCCTGGGTTGCAGGCCAGATCCCCAGTAGGGGACACGTGAGAAGCAATCACACATTGATGTTTCTCTCCCCCTCTTTCTCCTCCCGTCCCCTCTCTCTAAAAATAAGTAAATAAAATATTTTTTTTAAATAGCTTTCCGGACAGACCTAAGTATTGTTCAGTCTAACAGACTAAATTTTATTACTCCCAAAATATTTAAAATGCAAGAAGTCTGTGCAATAGTCTCAAAAGAGTAAGTGAATATTAGCTACTTTTGCTTGAAGTGAATGCTACTTCTGTTTCTCAGGATCTCCTGTAATGTGTTACAAAAGACCTTATATTAAATTTACAAAGTAATGGATAACATGAGATAATATATTGTAATTATGAGAAAAAGTTAATATTTGAGTGTCTACTACAGGCCAGGCACGATGCTAAAGGACTCGACGTACTTTATCTTCTTTAATCCTCTTAACCCTATTATTGTGCCCTGTTATAGACTCTGAGAGCCTGCTCCATTATTCACAGGTGAGGTGATTATAAAATCACCTGTGAACAACAGAGCAGGGATTCGAACTAGATCTCTGCAACTCTATAGCACTCACTGACACTACACTAAACGGCCCCTAAAAGTGGAAAGTATTAAATCTGTTTTGCTGGTAACGATGCTAAGCCTTGGGCTAAATGTAAACAACTTTTTTAAGTTCAGAAATACCTTTTGAGGTACATTAGGATCCACAGTTTCCCAAGGTTCTGGATTATTTTTTCGATCAATGCTACAAATAAAATAAAGCTGATTAAACATGAAAGTAGGTGAATTTAAACCAACTCTGATACTGGGTCTACAAACATGCTGGGGACAGACCCAGACTGCACACTGAGGTAATTCATCTGTTAGTTAACTGAAAGTGCTGGAAGGTTCCTTAAAGGGGCTTCACAGGTCTGACTCAAACATTAGGGATTAATTCCTCTGCAGCACAGGAGATCTGAATTCCCTTTATTGGGCTAGATTGGAGAATATTCTCATAAACTGAATAGCAATAGGGGTGGAAACCCAGGCTAACAGAAAGCAAAAATATCCTTGCCCTGGTTTCTGGGACCAACAGGAGGGCTGGGCTTGAACAATGTTGGTGGTGAACTGCAGAGCCCTAGGCCCCCTTGCCGAAGCTGCCCTTTCTAGCCCTGCACTGGGCCAGGCTCCATTTCAAGTTTCTCTGTTCCTCATATTCCACAATATAAGGTATTTTACCTTACATCCACAGCTGAGATTAGATTCATTGCAAGTAATTGAATCTATAAACTCTATCACATAAGGAAAGATCTTTCTAGCAAATCAAAATTTCAAAATTTGGCCCCTGGCTGGTGTGTCTCAGTGGATTGAGTGCCAGCCTGTGAACAAAAGGGTTACTGGTTCGATTCTCAGTCAGGGCACATGCCTGGGTGTGGGCCAGGTCCCAAGTAGGGGGTACATGAGAGGAGATCACACATTGCTATCTCTCTGTCTCTTTCTTCCTCCCCTCCCCTTTCTAAGAATAAATAAGAAGTAAAATCTTTAATAAGTAAATAAGTAAAATAAAATAGCTGGCTGGTGTAGCTCAGTGGGTTGAGCGCTGGCCTACCCATCAAAAAAGGTCACCAGTTCAATTCCTTGTCAGGGCACATGCCCGGATTTTAGGCCAGGTCCCAAGTTGGGGATATGCAAGAGGCATATTTCTCTCACACATGGATGCTTCTCTCCTCTCTCTTTCCCTACCCTCTCTCTAAAAAATAAATAAAATGTTTTTTAAAAAATTTAAAATATCATTAAAGTGATTATCTAAGTTTGATAATGGATATCCCAAAAGATCATTAAAGAAGGTTAAATGATCAAAATTTAAGTTAAAAAACAAACGAACAAACTTTGCTTTGCTGCAGGAGAAGGGGAGGCAATGGATGGAAAAAAAATATTTAGAATTAATGAACTAATTTTACAAATATCATAATTTAATAGTCTTCTGTTATTGGGATGCTTTCTAGCCCTGACTCCAACTTCACAGTTTGGCGTTCTTGTCCTGGGGGGGAAGCTAGGAAATTGATACCATACATTTTATAAACTGAAGGTCGTCATCCTAACATTGCTATTAATGTTTTAATAATAAATGGCTACTAAGCCCTGGCTGGTGTAGCTCAGGGGATTGAGAACGGGCCTGTGAACCAGAGTACCACGGTTCGATTCCCAGTCAGGGCACATGCCTGGGTTGCAGGCCAGTTCCCAGCTGGAGACTCAGGAGAGGCAACCATACATTGATATTTCTCTCCCTCTCTTCTTCCCTTCCTCTCTATAAATTTAAAAACCTTAAAAAAATAATAAATGGCTACTTACATCACATCTGACTTCTTAAGGGAATATGCAGCAAAAGATGTCGCTCCACTCGCAGCCGCCGTCATGATCATCACCAAAGGAATAAGCTAACGGAGGACAGAGTGAGGGTAAATATATTTCAAAGTGAAATATCTGACCTATCACAGAATAGCTATGCACTACACCTGTTCGTCTTTAAAAATTAAAAACATTGAGTCAAGATTTTCAGTTGGTTTAAATACTTACTTCCTTCTTTTTCATCAGGAGTCGAAAAAAGCTCATGACGACCTCAGTGTAGAATGCCAAATCTAGAGCAAAAATAATCCAAGATCTTGACCAAAACTTCAACCCCTTGAACCCAACCTGGTGGGCGCCAAAAAGGCCAACGAACTCCAGAGGGCAGCCTGCGGCCGGCTCACCTGCGCGGCGGGGCGGGGCGACGCTCGCGGACGATGCTAACGGCCACAACCAAAAGAAGCCCCGGCCTCCCGCTCCTTATATACTGACCACAAGCCCGCCGGAAGGGCCTGGCCAGGGCTTTCTGGTCGTAGGTCACGGGTCGGGGACGTGCGGGACCTGACTGGGTTTCCTCGCGGGGCTCCTGCTCCAGGGCGCCCCCTGCAGGACACCGTGCCCGCAGACGCTGTGCAGGCAAATGCGGGCGCCGGGGGCCCCCTGTCATTTGACCGGGTTCTTACCCGCTGACCGGCGCGAGCCAAGGCTGGGCGTTGGCCCTCTGGGTGGTGCCCAGCCGTCCCAGGCGTCTACGAGGGAGTGGAACTGCGAACCAGACACATCTAAAAGGGAGTCCGGAAAAGAAGCTGCAGAGCGGAGGCCCCCCAGGGGGAGGCTGCCAGGTGCAGGCAGCTAAATTATAATGAATTCAATCACATTAAAAGCCCCAAAATGTGATATAGCGCACGTATGGAAATAATGAAAATTAAGTTGTAAAGTTCCTTCCAAAACAATTTTCTTATCCTGATTTTTTTTTCCCAGTAAAAAAGTCAAGGGTGAAGGAGAACAAAAATAATCAGCTGGAATGGTTTCTAGAATAAGGTCCATCCCTGAGACGACCCAGTCTGCTGGCTTCATCTTCAGATCCCTGTTTAATTTACCCCTAAGCTACCAGCCTCACCTTGCACAGAGCATGCCGGTGGCTACAAAACTGGGGAAACAATGTTAACAACAGTTCCATTAAAACAGGAGCCGTATGCCAGGCTCTGTGGCAGAATCTTCTCTACATTTCTGCAAGCAAAGTATGTTATTAAGGCTCAGAGATGCTCAAGTCACATAGCCAGTAAGTGGCAGATCTGTCCTCAGAACCCAGGTATGTCTGGCACTCATCACTGTTCTTTGTGCACCCCGCTCCTAGTTACTGCAATTAAGCCAAGTACGCAAGCTCAAATTTAAAAAGTTATTTAAAACATTTTAAAACTATCTGAAATTCAAGCTATGAGTTAAGGTTAAAACAGAAACATCTTGATGTACACTGGAAAGAGCCAGACGTTGCTCTCTTTCAACCCCATTTTAATTCTTCCTAAGGCAGGGGTGTCAGACTCATTTTCACCAGGGGCTACATCAGCCTGGGGGTTGCCTTCAAAAGGCCAAGTGAAATTTTAGGACTGTATAAATGTAACTACTCCTTAACAGCTTGGCACTTGCTGTGGGGTAGAAACAACATGCCAGGTGGGATAAAAGAAGGTGGAGCCGGATTTGGCCTGAGGGCCTTGTGTTTGCCACCTGTGACCTAAGATCACACTTAATTACCAACGGACTTTGAGAAACTACCTAACCTTTATGAGTCTCAGGTTGGATACCTATAACGTGGAACAAACCTCATTCAGGAGGAAGTTGGGGGAGGGGTTAGAATACCTACACATGTGTAAGTAAATCACATGGCATTCTGCCTTGCTTACAGTAGATATTCAATTACACAGTAACTATTACTCACAAAGATATGTTTTATATAAAATAGATTATAAATGTAGCTTCTCACCCACTTATTCTGACAAGGATTCTTACTGTGTAAACCTAGAGCTGTAACTGGAAACATTTGCCTATTGGTCAGATTCATATCAGATACTTGAGAAAATTCAGCGTTAATTCTCCCTAGAGTGTATTGAATACAATTAAAGAAGCCTTTTAGTGCTCCTTCGGAAGAATTTCTAAAGCTACTTTTCTCATAAGATTCTTTTAAAAGCTTCATTTTGTTAATTAAATGTAAGTTTTTCTAGGAAGAAAGGGTAGATGGAAGACAGGAAGAAATCTTAGAATGATCTTAGAATGATCTGTATAATGATCTTAAATTCAGAGTGCTGCTTTGTTGATGTTATTTCTTTTCAAAATGCAGTACAGTTTTGTAGTAGTCTAGGCATTGTTTTGAGAATGGGGGCACAGTAAATTCAAAGGATTAATAAGACACAAGTCTCTTACTTCAAGGTTCCTACAATGTAGTGCCCATAAATTCTAACCCCAGGCATAATCTGGTGCCAATAACAGATGATTAATTCTAAGGGGATCTGACCAAACTTACCAAAAGTAAGGGTATTTATTTGAACAGACAAACCCACTATCAAAAGACATTTGGGGGGCAACTATAAATACAGACTAGATATGAAATATTAAAAGAGTTGTTAATTTTGTTAGGTGTGGTAACAGTGGTATGGTTATGTAAAAAAAATCCTTTTTAAAGAGTGTAGATATGTATATGGAAAGAGTTAAGGAAGAAACATGATGTCTGAGGTTCACTTTATATCACTTTAATAAAAAACAAAGCAAATTTAGCAAAATAGCATTCAATCTAGAGTTAAGTATGTGGGAGTTTGCAGGTCTATTCCACTTTCACATGCATTTGAAAATGTTCAGGAAGTGTTTTAAAATTCACATACTAGATGCATGTAGAGTTACAGATGTAGTGTGTCCATATAACCTTTAAAATCTGCTTATTTCTATTGCCATTACGCCCAGAAACCCACCTCCCTGCTTTCAGTTAATGCCCGGATTACTGAATTTGTGGGAGATACAAGGTCAGTATATAATCTGGTCTTTCCCAGGATGCCGAGCAGGCGCAGCCCCCACCTTTCGAACCCTGAAGAAACGGGCCCTGACCATGTGGCTCGGTTGGTTGGGTGTGGTCCCGGAAAGGTCACCGATTTGATTCTCAGTCAGGGCACACCCGAGTTGCGGGTTCCAACCCAGGACCAGGAGTGCACGAGAAGCGACCCATCAATGTTTCTGTCTCACATGGATGTGTCTCTCCTTCCTTCTCCCTCCCTTCCCATCTCTAAAAATAAACAAAATCTCTTAAATAAATAAATAAATAACAAAGGAACCCACTCAGGACGCTTCACCCTTTGTAAGCCCATAATCCTGGGAGCTTCCCCTCCCCACCTCAGTTGCCAGAAACTTCTAAAATCTTCTCTAATTGCTGAAACCCAGGCTCTCAGAAACATGGAGTCATGACTGCTTGGTTCCCACACCAGGAACTGAAACTTAGATTTCAATCAGCTCATCTCATGCTTGATGAGAAAAAATGTTTTTATTAAATTTTTTTGTTGAAATTCTTTCTGCCCACTCTTCAGTGGCCACCTAGTTAGCAGGTTTAGCAAATACTGGATCTGCTAAATGTTGGCATGTCTGAGGTGTACTACTTCATTGTTTAAGGCTCTTAGAGTGGCTGAGAGGAGTTTGCGCCGCATGTGCCAGGAAAGCTATTCGTACTTCCCAGGTGCTTAGAAACTGAAGTGCTTCAATTTTCCCACCAACCAAGAACAGCTTTCGGAAGTTGCACAGAGCCATCCTCAAATCACATGGAAACTGAGTCAGAGCCAACGGAGAGGTGATTACCAAAGGTGAACTGAGGTCAGGGGAGGATGAGGAGAGTAAAGGGGGTCAAATATATGGTAACAGCAGGAGACTAAGCTGTGGGCGGTGAGCACCCAATACGATATACAGATGTCGAGTTGTAAGGTCACACACCTGAAATTCGTTATCAACCAATGTCACCCCAGTAAACTTAACTTAAAGAATGGGGAAAAAACTGAGTCAAAGAAATCCTTGATCTCACTTCCTCATTTATTGAGTATTCCAATGAGAGAAAACACATGGCTTTGTCCTCAGGAGGCTTCCAAAGGTCTGATAAGAGGTTATAGTTACAATTTTAACAGACATTTTCAAATAAAAATTCAGCTTCTAACCAAAGTGTGGATACTAAATTTCCAGCCTGATATGCACAACTTTTTCATGGAAAAAACGAGAGGCCTACAGCTAGAGTCAGAGTTAAGGGGCTCAGGCCAGGGTGCCTCAGGCCTAGGGCTGGCAAAGCTTAATGGCTGCCTTGTCCTATAAAATCAATTGATAGAGAAGATGAATGAAAGATGTCGAATTCTGAGTTTTTCTAAGCATTTTCCTCACTACTCAAAAGCGAGGGACCAGCTTGTTAGAATAATTTAGATGAATTACAATGTTATATCTATAAATAATTATTCCCCAAAAGGTGAGGTTTTGCTAATGTGTCCTGGCTCCAGCCAGAAAAGACGACTTTCCAACAACTTAACATTTATGGCTTTGTGTATTTCACGCACTACGCTCTGATCATACCCCCAACTCCTGGTTGTATGTAATTCACTGCACGACCTGTCTGAGACCTGTGCTCCCAGCTCGCCTGTTGGTCCTATGTCCGTCTCATTCACTTAACTCCAACAACTGCTAGGGCACCTTGTGAGTGAAGAGAGGCTCAGTGAGCTGCTTACCAGGTATCGCCAGGTGAGAAAAGCAAGTTACATAGTACCATGTCTGATCTATACCTGTGTAAGGGACTGGAAGGTTAAATACCCGTGCTTTCTTTGTGATTATCTGTATTTTCTGGCACTCTAATTATTTTTGTGATAAAGGAAAATTAAAATGTACATGTGATCTATCTCCTAAAAAAATACTTAGTTACAAAAGGAAAAAATAGTAGCTATACAATGGAGAAACTGGGTAATCCATAAACAAGTGACCAAAATTAACATGACCAGTAACACCGACACCCCGTGCCTCTATCTGAGCTCTTTGAGGACAGGACGGCACTTACGTTCGGCTCAGTTGGTGACGCATAACCAGAATCTACCACCATGTGATACAAGACAAACACAAATCAGGAACCACTGTTCTGTGACATAATTAGTCTGTACTCTTCAAAAATGTCAAGGTCAAAAAAACCTGAAGAACTGTCTCAGACTTTAGGAGGCTAAAGAGGAAAAAGAACAACTAAATGGATATATGATCCTAGACTGGATTCTGAAATGGGAAACCAATGACTACTGGTAGGATGAATGGAAAACCACAGGATGATAGATTAATATGTTGTATTAACGTTTAATTTTTTGAATTTGATAGATGCACTGTGGTCATATAAGAAAATAACCTTATTTGTAAGAAATATACACTGGCCCTGGCTAGCGTGGCTCAGTTGGATGGAGAATCGTCCTGTGGGTTTGATTCCCAGTCAGGGCACATACCTCGTCTAACTCACCTTCTTCCTTATCCACCCCTCCCTTGAACAGTCTCCCTCCCACATTCTGTCTGGGCATCACCACCCTCCCAGCTAATCAGGTGAGAGACCTCGGAGCCATTTGGGCTTCCCCCAGCCACATCCAATTATCCAGAGAGTCTTATCCAGATGAAATTCTGGGGATAATATCTATTCTTAAACACAGGCATAACTCAGAGATATGGCAGGTTCACTTCCAAACCACCGCAATAAAGTATCACAATAAAATGAGCTGTAATCTTTTTGCTGGTGGGGGATCTTGCCTTCAATTTGTGAAAAATGCAACATCTGTGAAGCACAGTAAAGCAAGGAGGAATAAAATGAGATATGTCTATAGTTGAGCATATGGCAAAATGTAAAAAATTGGTGAATATGGGTTAGAATATATGAGTTCTTTATTCTATTCTTGCAGCTTTTCTATAAGTATGAAGTTATTTCAAAATGAAGTTAAAAATGCAATCAACCCAAACCAAACCACCCCCCTGCCACTGCATAATCAACACACATACATATACCTTCTTCCTAAATTACAGTATTTTAACATACCTGTTAGAAATAAGATAAATCTTGGCTTATCAGGCACAAGTTTGTTTGTTTTATTTACAAGAAATAACATATGTACAAACTCTAAAACTGTGAAGTTGCACTATAGTTCAAGTTCACATTTCAATTAATCCTTGAGCAGGTATATACTTTTTAAATATCCTCTAAATTAGAAAATCCTTGTTTCTGAAATAAGTTTTTATATAAAGTCAAATCCTTGTGACTTAAGGATGGCTTGACAGTCTGAAGTGACTTTAGAAAGTGCTCTTGTCTCACGGTGGTTGCTTCTAGTCCATTTTCTTGCAGAGCCAGCAAGGCAGCCTAAGGGATACAATAAGAAATAGTCTGCTTCATTTTTGTATTATAATATACAAAGTCTGAATGCAAACAGCTCAGTCTTACTGCATAGAATTCCAATACTCATAACAACCAAAACATTAAGCTATAAAGTTGGTAATTAAAAGTCCTCTTAGTAGAACTTTTCTTCTAAATTAACCTCTGGCCTTAAACAGGAAAAAGTTGCAGAACAGTATGTACATTATGAGCCCACATACATATGTGAAGATCAGAGATGATCTTCCTGACCCCAGACTAGGAGTTTCCAAACAGGGACACAGCACGGATCACAAAGGAACACATCAAACACACACTTTGTGACCCAGCAATTCTCTTTGTAGGTACATACATACATGAAACAGACACGCATACACATGTACACCAACAGACATGTACAAGACTGTCCACAGCAGCACAGCTCGTAACAGTAAAGCATTGGGTGCCCTGAATGTGCAGGAGTGGTTTCCTCTGGGGTAGAGAGTGGGGGGCCCAAGGAAGCTCCCGGGGTGTGGACAAGCTTTTTTAAGCTAAGTGGCAGATATACAAACGTGTTCACTTTGTGTTAATTCAATGCACTGTACCCATATGGTCTATGCATTTTTCTGAACGTTATATTTTACAGAAGTTTATGGAGAGAATATATGTGCCCCTGTGTCCATTGCAGCATTATTTACAATAGTCAAAATATGGACGCAGCAACCCAAGTGACCCTCGATAGACAAGTGGATAAAAAAGCTGTGGTGTATATCTACAATGAAGTATTACTGGACCATAAAAAAGAATGAAATCTTACCATTTGCAACACCATGGAATGACCTAGAGGGTATTATGCTACGTGAAATAAGTCAGACAGAGAAAGACAAATACCATATGACCTCACATATATCTGGAATGTAAAGAATGACATAAATGAACAAAACTGAAACAGACTCACAGATACAGAGAACAGACCAATGGTTGACAGAGGGGAGCGGGATTGCAAGACTAGGTGAAAAAGGCGAAGGGAATAAGAAGCACAAATTGGTATTTACAAAATGGTCACGGGTATGTCAAGTACAACATAAGGAACGTAGTCAGTAACTATGTATGGTGCCAGGTGTGTCCTGGAAATATCAGGAGAAAGTATGGCTGTCTAACCACTACGCTGTATCCCTGAAACTAATGCAAAATAGTACTGAATATAAACTGTGATTGAAAAATAAAATTAAAGAATAATAAAATTTATTCAAACTTAAAAAAACATTTATGGAAAGGGAAAAACATGGACAATGGCTTCTTTTGTCCTCAATATAAAGTCTAAATGCCTTAAAGTGGCTTAGAAGGACCGGAGTGATCCAGCCACTGCCCACTTCAATAATGTCACGTCATTTCTTGTCTCCAATCGTCTGCATATTTTATTCCCCTTGCCTCAAACACTCCCCTTCCCTCCCTCGGCCTGGGAGCTCCCTCGCCATCCCCCGCCTTCCAGTTCACACACCCTCTCTCGCAAAGCCTTCTATGACACCCGAGTCTGGTGTTCTTCCTGGGTGCTTCCACAGCACCCTAGACTTGCCCGACTCACTGCATATTTTCAGTTGCCAACTCAGGGTTAAGACCTGCCCCTCCGCACACTCCCCATCGGCCTGGAGGCTCCGTAGGGAGGGGGCTGCCGCTGTCTGTTTCACCTTGCCTGGCGCCTGCCGCATGGACGTCTGTCAGCAAATACTGCTGACTGAGTGAAGAGCTGGACAAAGGAAGAAACACTTCGAACCCAACATTTCTTCACTAATTAACTTACTTCTTTGCAGAGGTTTCCAAGATCAGCCCCAGAAAAGAAGCGGGTTTCTGCGGCTAGGCTTTCTAAGGAAACATCAGGCCCCACCGGCATCTTTTCTGTACAGACTTTCAAAATGGAAAGCCTGCCCTGAAACAAAATGTGACATGTTTATAACCTTATAACATTTCTGTTTGACACATGCTATATTAAAAAAATCAAGTTCATTAACAACCACAACTAAAACAAAAACAAAAACATTTCAAGTTAAGAGTTTCCTATTATGTTACATAGAAAGGATGTGTATTTAAGAATCAAACAGTAAGAAAGAATCACTTTACCTGAAGAGGTAAAAACGATTAATTAATCAATGGCTCATATTACAATGGTAAAAATGACATCATGATAAAATTTTAATATTTTTACAGTTAATGTTTAAAATAGCCAATCACAGACACATCTCTTTAAGAGACATGATGAATCTCTTTTTTGGGCGTAAACAGTGCCATCAGACAGGTTTAAAAGTATTGTAAATACATGAACTATCAGACACAGCTAAAAAATAGAATAGACATTTAAAATTTTTTTCCATCCCTTCAAAACTTGAGAAAAGCCCAAGGAAAGACAAAGCCCATTCCCTGTGCCCTTCACCCTCCCTGCCCAGTGGCTCTGGGCGGTGAGGCCAGAGAACTCACTGATTCTTTGGCTGTGGATACACTGTGTGATCTCTGACATCTCAGATGTCCCCACTGTGAAATAAGGATGCTGACCCACACAAGCTCCAAAACCCCTTTAACGCTTTAGGACTCCTCCATTCTGGTTGTAAAATAATGGTGAGTAGACTCAACAAACGTAGTAAGTTCACTGAAATTACCACCTTACTTTTTGGCTTATGTTTCTCCGAAAGCAGGGCCAGAGCACTCAGAAAAAGCAGACGGAAAAGATAATTTATGAAGGGCACCAGGCAAGGAAGAACGCAGAACCCAGTCTGGAATTCGATCTGCCAGGCCCCTGGGAGTTCAGACATTCCCACAGAGTAAATGTGCACCACGATTACCTCTGCATCTGGAGGTGGGATACAAATAATCTTGTCCAGCCTTCCAGGCCGTAGCAGGGCATCGTCTAACACATCCGGTCTATTTGTCGCCGCAACGATCATGACATTTCGATTAAAAACTTCCTGAAACTCTAACTGAGAGAAAACATACAATACAAGGTAATGTCAATAAATCATTAATTGTATCTTTTTAAATTACAAATCAGTAGGTCCATTTGTTTTTAAGTAGGGATCTTTTTCTTTGGACTACAATGCTTATACCTCCTATCCAGACTACCTTCTCGATTTCAAGATACTGCGTTAGCAAATTATTCATCAAAGAGCCACTTGTGCACATGATGAGGGGAGAGGCGACTGTGAGGGAACATCTCTCCAAGAAAAGTCTTACCTCAGACCAGACAACATCTACCTGGTATCTGAGGCACCTGAGCCTCAGTGAATGTTTACAACCGAAATGGGTGACTTGAAGAGACAGAAGCATAGGACAAACACATGGAGATGTATGGCCATGAAAAGTCTTGGCTCGTCTCCTTAAAGAGAGAGATTTACTTTACTTTTTATTTTTCTTTCCAGAGGCAGAAATATGACAATTAACCTCAATTCTAAGTATATAAACCGTGGCCGCAGATAAGCAGCCAGGGCAAGGCCTTACATACGAAGCATGCAAGGGTGTTTGTGGAACCGAATAATCGACGTATCAATAGCTCTCTGGCAATGTGATCTCTCAAAGCAGTGAGTTCCCTCTACCTGCAAGTGTTCAGCTGAGGCTGGATAAACACTGTAGGATGCTACTGAGTCATCCCTGCATTTGAGACTTGATTAGAAAACTTCATGGGTCCCTTCGAATTCTAGTGGCACATGTTCCTAAGGAGCTATAAGACTTTCCTTACAGGGAACAATTTTACAAGGGGGAAATAAGCAGTAACAGAAAAAGAACAGAAGAAAAGGAAATTATCTGTCAGGGACTATTTAAGGACACCCAACTCTATCTGGAAGAGACTCAGAAGGGAAGAGAGAACTTCCAAAGGTCACTTTAACTTCATTATAACCAGGGATACCCCTTCCTCAAGGAAACTGGAATTTTCAATTCTAAAATTATTGAAAATAATAATGTTTTATTTCACACAAAAACAATTTACAAAGGGGTAAACACTGGTTTTTCAGGATGTAGAAATAACAAGAAACTCTCTTCTCCATTAATAATATGTAAAGTTCTATTTCTTCACCTTAGAAGAAATAAAGTTCACATTCATATACAGCTAAGATAAGTTATTATGAAATTTACCTCACTTTCTCCAGCTAAATCGCGATTTTACCAGCTTTGGAAAGAACCTGAACAGAGTCAAACTGAAATCATATCATTCTTCCTATAAGATGAATCCCGCTCAGGGAACGCTAGTGCAGGTGCATTCTGTTTAAATGTTGGCCTGGTTTTCAGTGTACTCTGGCTAATAAATACCTCTTCATTTTTTTTCAGCTCCTTGTATTTACCCTGTTGATCTGATTTACTTCCTCTTCTTTCTATAGTTTTAAGTCCAACACCATCTAATTCATTCAGGAGAACAGAAAGAACACGCTCTTGAACATTACATCCTGTGTTGCTGATTGATCGGGCGCCCAGGATTGAATCAATTTCGTCCAAAAACACAATTGCTGGAGTATTTGCTCTTGCTTGTCGAAATACCTTTTGTTAGGGAAATAAAAATATTTAAAAGCTATACATCATACCTTACTCATGTGAGTGTATGTTTTCTACATTACTCTTTTTACAGTGTGAAAAGAAGAGAAAAAATTGAAATGTCTAAGGATTGGGGAACAAAGAAATAAAACTAGGAACAATGGAGTATTACACAGGGTTAAAAATCATGTTTTCAAAGAATGTTTAATATTATAGAATTTTAAAAGTTAAAAAAATCACAATAAAGACACACATATATCCCCTGCCCAAGAAAACAGAAAGACAAAAGAAATTCACCAAGATGTTAATGTAGGTAGAAACATTATGAACAAGTTCTTATTTATATTTTCTACATTTTCTAATAAATATGTAAAACTTTTTTTTCAAATTAACAGCTTTTATTTATTTCTTTTTCTTCAAGTACAGTTGTCTCCACTTTCCCCCCACCGCTTTCCCCCACCCAAGTGGGAAGTGCCCCACCTCCCACCTTCAATCCTACCCCCCTTGGGTTTGTCCTTGGGTCCTTTGTACCTGCTCCTTGACAACGCTCCCCCTTCTTTCCCCCATTATTCCCCTCCCACCTCCCCTCTGTATAACTTTTCTAACAAGAGAAAAGCCAGTTACATTTTTTTTTAAAAATTTTATCCTTAAGGTATGAAATGAAAATTCAAAAGTACACTTAACTGCATGGGGGAAAATAAACAAACCAACCTGAGACAAGAGTTTTTCTGAATCTCCAACAAAAGGTGAAAAGAGATCAGCTCCGCTCACAGAAACCAACGAGCAACGGCAGCTGGTGGCCAGGGCCCGCACCAGGGTGGTTTTAGCACATCCAGGAGGGCCGCAGAGGAGAACGCCCTTTGGTGGTGGTAGGCCCATCCTGACAAATTCACGCGGGAATTTCAGAGGCCATTCAATGCTCTGTAGTACACAAAAGGAGACGGTCGTTTTAGCATACAATGAAACATCAAATAATTCAGTAAATTCATTTGCCCATTCAACAATTCTCAGGTACCCATTTTGAACCGGAAAAGCTGTCTATTCTCCAGAGCAGCCAGGGATGTTGTAACTGAAGTCAGGTCACATCACTTCCTTCCTAAAATCTTTCCATGACTTGTCATCACAATCAGAATTAATCCCAAATCCAAACTCCTCACTCACCACTGCTTACAAGGCCTTACATAAGCTGACTACTGCCCAGACCGCTTCCGTCTCTGGTCCTTTATCTGCTGTTCTCTCTCTGCCTGAACACTCCCTCAACATCTTTGTGCAGCTATCCCTCATCATTTAGGCCTCAGTTCAAATGTCATTTCCTCAAAGACATCTTCCCTAACCTTTCTAATTAAAGCAGACCCTCCTTCTCCTAGTTACTCTATGCAACTGCCCAGCTCTTGCTTTTGGAGCACTTATTCGCGCACTACCTGAAATGATTATTTTTCCATGCTGGGTTTGTTCCATTCTGCTTCTGCTAGAACATCAGTCAACTTCACCTCTAAATCCCCAGCACCTAGAATGACACCTTCACAAAGCAGGCACTCAATAAATGTTAACTAGATAGTTAAATAAATCTTCACTTCCTCTTAGGTAGATAATTTTATCCTTATCATTTTACAGATGTTGACACTCAGGCTTAGAAAAGTTAAGTAACTTGCCCAGGGCTCCCTGCTAGTGAGGCGGCAGAACTGAGACTGACTGCAGGCAGTGCAGATCAAGAGCAGGAGCTTTTACCTTCCGCTATATTGCTTCGCTACAAAGGAGGGACAAGACACGACCTCTGTACCTAGGCAGCTCATATTTTAGTTGGGGAGATAGGCTTGTACACTAACAACCAGGTGAGAGAAGGGGCATTCCATCTGGGGAGTGCCCCAGATGGGGAGAGGAAACAATACGTACAGAGAGACACCCAATCCACCCGCCATCAGTAAGTGGGAACAGAGGGAGGATGGAGGATAGGGGAACCAAAAAGCAACAGAGTTGAAATGAAGGCAGGAGTCAGGTCACAATAGGACTTAGAAGTTTTAGGCAACATTGAGGAGCAGTACACACAATGGACTAGAAGGAAATGAAACTAGAGGCAAGGAGACCAGTTAAAATTCTCTTGCAATGACTCAAGACTACAAAAATAACACGGCATGTGTCAGAGGCAGTGGAGGTGTGCAAGGGGTGGATTTAAACATAAGATGTAATTGTATTTTACACAGAGACTAAGTTCTAAATCCAGAGGGGAAGTATGTGCATGCATGCGATGACCCTATGCATTCAGAAGACAGGTTTCCGACTTGGGGGTGGGGTGGCTGGCTGGCTGCACTGAGGCAGGGAATCCAGGTGTGGAGGTGGAGTTGATTAGCTGAACTTTGAACAAGCTGAGTTTGAGATCCCTGGAAGTTCTCCAGTAGGTCAGCAGCTGGGTAGTTCTGATAATCAAAAGAAGTGTCTGGGCAGAACATAAGGATTTTTAAGTTAAGTTTTCTGGGAACAGTTGAAGTCTTATACATCAAAATCACGGACTCATTCACAGAATGGAAAAAGAGGACTCCCAGGAGCTCAGAGCACTAACATTCAAGGTACATGAGAGGAGTGTTCAGAAAGGCAGGAAAGCTTAACATCTCAAAGCTAAAGCGTTTTCAACAGAAAGGTGTGGCCCATCTCTCACATATTTTGTGAAGATTAAACGAGACAATGCAGAAAATCAGGGCATATCATAAATGTGCTTAACCATGGACACAGCGATGCCAGGGTTCACTGTAGCTGGAGCTCCTAGTGAAGATGAATAAATGATGATGGATACTTATAGATCGGTCTTTTGTGTGTGTGGTTAGAGACACCTAGTTCCTTATGACAGGATCACGGGAAGGTAAGTTGACAAAATCAATTTCTGAGACTGCAGTGCCAGCAAGCACAGCGGAGAGTTGTGTCCCTCAACATCCACTGTGGGAACCAGCACAAGCAGCCATCTGGGCCAGGCTCACTGTTTATTATAATGCTGTGCTTTTACCAGTCCCAGACCAAAGGCCCACCACCTACTAATGTATTAGTACAGCCTGTGAACTAAGAATCATTTTTATATTTTTAAATGCTCGGGAAAAAAATATTTCACGATGTGAAAATTATATGGCTTCAGGGTCCATAAAGAAAGTTTCAACAGAACACAAGCACCCACTATGTGATGCCTGTGGTTGTTTCCGTGCTACCATGGCAGCTGAGTGGTTGCAGTTCAGACTGTATGGCCTACAAAGCCTGAAGTATTTACTGTCTGGCCCTTTACAGAAAAAGGTTGCTGACCCCTGCTCTAGATTATGAACTCTTTAAAGCATAAAACAAACAAAATGAGAATGAGGTAGGGAACTATGAAAACCACTATTTGATGCCTACAGAATTGGACGGAAGTCCAATTAAATAAAGACTGAGGAGTGGTCACTAGATTTAAATGTGGGGATCAAATTAGCAATGGCAGGAAGAGTGGTGTCGGCACTGCCTGCTTTCACCATAAACACACTGATTGCGCTTAAACTGCAATATTCTTCTGGTTTGAGCAGTCTCTCTAGTTTACCTGTCTTAACTTCAGTTTTACATCTTCAAGGCCACCAATCTGCTCCCAGCCAACAGGTTTGATGTCCATCAGCCCAACGACACTTCGAAATGATGAGGGCTGAATCTTCTTAAAAGCTTCAAGGAAGTCTGCTTCATCAATCATCGGCTTGTCCTGGTTCTGAAGAAACACACCCAAAACAAAATCAAACCAAAAATGAGGTGAGATTTTTTTTTGCATAATTACTTTTTCTATCTTCTTTAAATCTGTAAACCTCTTTTATCATTATAAAATTTATATATATGGTACAAAAAATTACCCCCCCAACATTCATCCCCAGAGGATACCAACAGTCTCCTCTGTGCTCTCCCAGCATGTTTGATAACCATAAGCATGCATATATCCTTGCAAACAGATAACACAAATGGGAATACACCATACATATTAATTTGTCCTTTTTCACAGATCTTAGAAACCTTTTCATATCAATACAGCACTATCTCACTCCTCTTCTTCTGCCTCACTTTTACATGTCAAGTACTTTTTTTAAAAAAAAGATTATGTTTATTTATTTTTAGAAAGTGGGGAAGGGAGGGAGAAAGAGAAGCAGAAAACATCAGATGTGTGAGAGATACATTGATGGATTGGCTCTCACATGCCCCCAACCAGGGACCTGGCCCACAACCCTGGTGTGTGCCCTGACTGGGGATTGAACCGGTGACTTTTCGGTTTGTGGGAGGACACCCAACCCACTGAGCCACACCAATCAGAGCTACATGTCAAGTATTCTAGGTAATTTCCTCAAAGCAGAATCACAGAGCTTAAGAACATGTACACTTACAGTTGTGACAGCTGTTACCAAACTGTCCTCAAAGCTGCACCAATAAACAAAAAGGTGCTGTTCTCCCCACACCTCTCTGACACTGGACATTACCAAACTCTTAAATTTCTCCCATGTGACAGAGGAAATAGGACTCACTATTGTGTTCATTAAATTTCTTCAATCGAGAGTGAGATGGAGGGAGTAAAGGAATTAGAAAATCACCTTTTTTGGAACCATCATACTAAAGGCTTTTCTAAGCAAGAATCACTAGTGGATTCTAATCTAGGGGAGGGAAAGTTCGATCAGGAGAAGGATATTTGCATCACCTCAGAAGGTCTCCACATAGATTTATTAGTTGCAAATGGAAAGACAGCAGCTATATGGTGGAGAAACTGGACAAAACCTTGACTGTTGATCACATCAGTCACCACTTCGGGGCATCTTGTGCCTCCAAATGTGATACCCTAAGAAGGACACACTGCACTTATGCAGTATTTCCAACAGGCACACATAACCTAAATCTCTGAAGAATCATTAGACAAACCCAACCTAAGAGGCATTCTAGAAAATCACTAACCCGCATCCTTAAAAAATGGCAATATCAAGTATCACACACACACACACATACACACACACACACACACACACAAGGCTATGAAAGTGTTCAAGATTAAAAATAAAAACTAAGTGTAACATATTATACTGGATGAGTCTGTACTCAAAGAAAAATATGCTAAAAAGATCAAAACTATTACCAAAACCAAAATATGGACTCCAAAATATGGACTATAGATCTGATACATTTTCATCTATTGATACCATTTTGATCTACTGATCTATTTTGATACTACTGATACATTTTGTATCAATATTAAATGTCCTAATATAATGAATACATGTATACTGTGGTCATGTATGAAAGTATCCTTGTTGTTAGGAAATAGTTGTTAAAATACTAAAGGATAATGGGTTATGATATATGCAGCCCATCCTCAAATGATTCAGAAAATGTGTATACATACATGCATACATACAGAGAGAGAGAAAATATTGGATTGGCCAAAGTTCATTTGGTTTTTTTGTATAAGATGGCTATAGTGGCATTTAGTTGTCTTTAACTTCATTTTAAACAATTTTGTTAGACTATATTGTCACAGCTGTCATATCAGCATGCATTTAAAAAAAACATCGAAATTGGTGAATTTTTATATAGCCGTTTTAATACTGATGTTGGAAGAAAATACACATTTTTGGCATTTTATGGTTTATTATTTCAAGAAAAGTAAAAGTGCAACTGAAATGCCAAAAAAAACCCGATTTGTGCAGTGTACAGAGAAGGTGCTGTGAATGATCAAATGTGTCAAAAGTGGTTTGTGAAGCAGATCTCTCACTGGACGATGCTCCATGGTTGGGTAAACCAGATGAAGTTGACAGCAATCAAAGATGCATTAATTGAGAACAACCAATGTTGTACCACTCAGGAGGCAGCCAATACTCAAAATATCCAAATCAATAAAGTTACTGGTGAAAATGAAAAATGTGTCTTTTAATTTACAGAAAAAACTAAACAGACTTTTTGGCCAATCCGATATAAAGCTAATTATGTAAAATGTTAAAAGTTGGTGAATTTGGATAAAGGATTTAGCAGGAGTTCCCTGTCTTGCAACTCAGCCTAAAGTTTTAATTATCTCAAAATAGAAAGTCAGAAAAACCCAAAAGTGGAATCTTTAAAGAGAATATTTCATGTTTTATTGACCATTTGTAACCCTGTTTTTGTCAACTACCTGTTCATGCCTTATTACCCACTTTCTCTTGGATTATTTGTCTTTTCTTATTGGTATACGAGAGCTGTTTCTACATCGAGGTAATTGGTATTTCTGTCATGGGCTAAAAGCATTTTCCCTGGTCTGTCCCGTGTCTTATCTTTGCTTATCGTTCTGCCATTCCAAAATGGCCAAATTAGTAAACCATTTCCTTTTTTGGCTATTAAGTTTTATGGTATGCCAAGAAAGGCTGTCTTCACTCCAGATTTTATTCTGGAGAATCTTCTAGCAATTCCCTTAATCATTCTAGTGAAGCAGATTTTTTGTTCAAGTTAAAAACTCATTTTTATTTGTAATATCTGTATTACATTTAAGTATTTGCCCTCTTATATCAAATTCTAAGCATTTACTTGTCCAAAAATTTTCATTTTTAATAACCATTTTACCCCATTTATGTAAGATGATGTAAGTGAATATGTATATATAAAGCAATTCTGAACAGCATTCCTAAAAATGTTAATTATAATCTCTGGAAGAGACTTCAGGCAATTTTTACTTTCTTGATAATTTTTTATCTTGTTGATTATTCCTTATAAAAAACACTGTTAAATAATCTTTTAAATAACTTTTTTTTAAACTGGCTGGCAGTATCAGCTACTAGACTAATGCTCCACGGTCAGGTAGACCAGCTGAAGTTGACAGCAATCAAAGACACATTAATTGAGAAAACCAATGTTGCACCACTCAGGAGACAGTCAATTCTCAAAATATCCAAATCAATAAAGTCAGCCAATACCTGACTAATTAACCTTTAGGTAACACCTACTAACATTTGAAAATCCCATCAATATTTCCAGATCACTTATATGTACATTATTTCACTTGACTCCCATAATCCTCTCAGGCATATAAAATTCTTTTCCCTCCATGCGTACATGTGTTTCTGTTAATTCTCATCCTTTAACAGGAATTCTTCACAAAAAGCTGACCAGACTTGAATGTGTCCCTTGTCTGCCCTGGCACACACAGAGGCAGGAGGCCCTCAGCTGCTTGGAGGAGGAAAGAAGAAAAAGATGGAGCCAGTACCTCTCCAGATGCCTCTGTCCCTTCTTCCTTTATGCCCTTCTTTCTTTCTTCCACTTCCCCTGGTTGTTTAAGACCTCAGCCATCACCTGTGGTAACTATGCCTGGGCAGGCCCCTCCTCAAGTAGCACTGGGCTCTGCCCTAGGATGACAGCAGCTGGCTGGTCCACCTAAGCCAAGGTGCTTAAGGTCAAACCTGGAACTTCAAAGCAGAGGGAATCCTAAATGTAAATTCCATTTCTCTTCCCTTGGTACTCTCTTCATCCCCTCAAAAGGCATATGTCCTCACAACTTTACACAGGGACTTGTCATTGTATCTTCAAGAAGTTTGAGCTCTAAACCCAGAAGATGAGGACTTAAGTTTATATAACTCCTTCCCCAACATCTGTGTAAGAATAAAAATACGTGAACAGAGGAAGCATACAAATTATCTAGGTAAAGAGGTTTTGAAATTTTAAGATAAGTCATCCTTTTACGGATTGAGTTTTAAAAATTATAAGCCCATTATAACAGAGATGAGAATTTTGTCCCCAGTCCTCAGCATGTTGAAATTAATTTTTTTCTAAAGGGGGCTAGGAATTCAAGATTACTTATTACATACAACGTGAACAGATTTTCCAATCTATAGTGTTAAAAACTATTATATTTAAGCTAATATTCTAATATTTTTAATAGAGGTATTCATAGTTAAAGATTTGAATGTCCAAGTCGAATTTAAATAAAACTCCAGGTGCCCAATCTTTTCCTGAGTTAGAAAAGGTCATTTTCCCTACAAGGTACTTACTAATAACAAAGGGAAATAGTATGACAACAGAAAAATCTTGGAGATACCACCTTATCCAAGAAATCAAAGTTCATGGGACAAAGAGGTATCATTTGCTACCTAACAGATGCAATGAGAACACAGGATCATTCTGTGATAGTCCTGTCAAAAATGCAAAACCTGAATCAAATTATAAGGAAACATTAGTTACACCAAAGTGAGGAATATTTTACAGAATAACTGACATGCACTCTCAAAACATTAACGCCATAGAAGACTGAAGAGTGGTTCTAGATTAAAGAAAATTAAGAAATCGGAACAACTAAATGCAATGTGTAATCCTGGATTGAAAATGGTGTTTTCACTTCTCTTTTTTAAATTTTTGCTCTAAAGGAAATCAGTGGAACAAATGGTGAGATTGGGTAAGGTCTAAAGTATCATGTCAGTGTTCATTTCCTCATCTTGATAAGCGTGCTGCAGTTAAAGTCCTTGTTTTTAGGGAAAATACACTCAAGTTTTCAAGACTTGCCCCTTGGTATGGTAGGGCATGGTAGCTGCAGTATAT
This sequence comes from Sturnira hondurensis, assembly GCF_014824575.4. Taxonomy (NCBI): domain Eukaryota; kingdom Metazoa; phylum Chordata; class Mammalia; order Chiroptera; family Phyllostomidae; genus Sturnira; species Sturnira hondurensis. Next base: position 1,581,973 of record NW_028080827.1, on the reverse strand, counting down.
TCTCAAAAGTAAGAAACAGCTGTGGAAAGTATCAAAAGTATCAAAAGTTCCAAGAAATGTACTTACCACTTGTTTAATCCCCCAAATTAATTTGTTACCTTAATAAAAAACGTAGCACACATGTTTTTGGCATGTTTCCTACCTTCTCCCCATGAAGCAGAGCATGCATGGCGGCCTCCCTACAGAGTGCTATCAGGTCTGCGCCAACGTAGCCGACTGTCATCTCTGCAAGGAGGCTCAAGTTGATTTGAGGAGAGATGGGCATCTTTGAGGTAATAACCTGCAGAATCTCCTTTCTTTGTTTAAGTGTGGGAGTCCCAATGACAACCTATATGCAAGGCAAAAAAAATTAAAGTTTACAGTTTAAAATATTTTTTTATCTTCCCAAATATGTACAATAATTTAGTGAGCAAATTAGGAACTATTACTGTGTACTCTTAAGCATTCCTTTATTCTGAACATATGAAAATCCTCATTTTCCAGAAGAGTAACACTGGCTATAAAGCTGCACGATGAAAATTATATAGGTCATTTAAGAAGTTTTTATTTGTTATTTTTGAGACTATACCAAATTCTAAGAGCCAGGTCACAGTCCTTACGGAGGTGATTTGAGAGTGGTACTAGATGGTATGAAGAAGAAATCCTCTCAAGTTCAGAACAGAGTAAGCTAAAAGTGTGCAAATATCATATCTCTTTAGAATCCTCCCACAAAGTTCAAACATCACTTCAACTAAACACTGTTCAAACTACTGATGTCTGCTCTGATTTAGTTCTTCCCTGTCTTCATCCTTTTATTCTAACACATTTATATATCGAGGCATTCCTTTTACTTTAAATTCTCATTCCTAATTCATTAAGGTTTAATGCACTCGTAGCAGACCTACTTCCCCTAAAAATTACCTTTACCGATGACAGTACGCTTTTTCAGGATCTGCCCAACAAAACTAACTCCCAATGGCCACCCTGCTTCTCGGAACAATTTGACTGTGAAAAGAAACCGTCCTGGCTCACAGCCCATATACTGACACGGGCTTCGCATGACAAACACCCCCACCATCCTCGCCGATTTCCGAACCTAAGTGGCAAACACCTCGCGGAAGCCAGCCGGGGCCAGAAGAGGACGAGGTTCCAGAGTAATAGGTTAATTGGCCTGGCCTGGCCTATTTACCTCTCGGTCAAATCTTCCAGGTCTGCGCAACGCTGGGTCTAGCGCGTCCGGACGGTTGGTGGATCCCACCACCACCACCTCGCGGTCCCCGCCGAAGCCGTCCAGCAGCGTCAACACCTGGGCCACCACGCGGCTCTCCGGAGCTTGGTGAGGGCCGCCCCGCCGCGGGCACAGAGCGTCTACCTCGTCCAGGAAGAGGAGAGTGGGCCTTCGACTGGCCAGCTCCTGGGCGCGTTGGAAGACCCGCCGCACGTTCTCCTCTGTCTCCCCGGGCCGGGCGCCCTGCAGCGCGGGGGCGTTCACTGCCAGGAGCTCCGCGCCCGCCTCCCGGACCACCGCCCGCACTAGCTGGGTCTTCCCCACTCCGGGGGGTCCCGCCAGGAGCACCCCGCGGGGCACTTCCAGCCCCAGCGCGGCCAGGGTGCGGGGATAGCGGAGCGGCAGGCTGAGGAGCTCTCGCAGCGAGTCGGCCGCCTCCGAAAGGCCCCCCAAAGGCACCTCGGGGTGGGACTGCTCTTCCGATGGAGGCTCCCTGCAGAGGCCGATGAGGGTGTGAGGAGTGACCAGCCCAGCAGGATCCGGACTAGGCACCCCACCGATGATGTGCAGGGCGGCCACCGGGCCGGGGACGCCGGGGCTGGCGGCCACCACGTGGCCCTGGGAGACCGGCCGGTTCCGCAAAAGCTCCTGTGCTGCCTCCAACACCGCGGCTGGATTTGGAGCACCGGGCGCGCCCGCCGGCTCACGCAACTCCGGCCACACAGTGAGGCGCCGAAGGGGCGGGCAGGGCGCCAGGCGGAGGTGGCTCAAGCTGAGACTCCCCTGTAACACCGGCGCCCCGACTGCCCACCCGGGGCTCGCGCACTTTGGATCCAATTGCACAAACCCGTCCGCTCCATCCCGCCGCGGCCAGGCGGTGCAAAGGCAGGAGCCGCCGTCAGGCAGCGAGATCTTCACCGCCGAACCCAAGTGCGCGCCCAAGGCACGGAAGGCTGCCGGGCCCAGGCGACAGCGCTGGGTGCCCCGATCCCTAGAGTCTAAGGGTAGGAGTCTTAAGAGAGGTCCTTCGGCAAGGGGACCTGAGTCCCAAGCCATTGCACACTGAGGAACCTAAGACGAGCAAAGCCGGGTAGAAGTTCCACCCGGGCGGCAAAGGCCGATACACTGAGCGCCCCGGCCGGAAGCAAGTGACGCGCATGCACCAGGAAAAAGTCACTAGCGTCCGAGTGGAGGCCAAAAGGGCCAATCGGAAAGGCTTGGGCCCTGGGGTATAGTCTGTGGTGATGTCGGGTTTGAAGGAAAACGCGGTCGGATTCCAGAGCTTTACGGCCCAAGCGTTCGTTTCGGGTGTCTTGGAGGCCGCGTAAAGCTAACTCAACTAGGTGTAACGACTCGGCGGTTTGCAGAGTCACCGGCGTAGCAGCCTCTTTCCCGGGCTCTCGGACTCGAGCGTCACCACGTGCTCGTTTGGAAAGTCAGGCTGGAGGCCGCCGTTTTGTGGGGAAGCCGCTGCAGCCCCCGTGGGCACAGTATTTTGGAGTGTTAATGTTTCAGGGGACTTGGAGTAGCTGAGAAACAGCCCTGGCGCCTTTGACAACCAGGGTTCCAACCTTTGTATAAAAAAGCGCCAGCATAGCAAGGGAGTAGCACAGTGGAGCATTTTAAATCCTTTGAAGAGAGGGAAGAAGTAAAATTGGGCCATCTGATGTATTTGTGGCACACCATCATAACCACTTTTATTCATGTGATGAGTGATTATTGTCTGTTTAGGGGACAGCAGTACTGAGTCCTGTTTTAGAGGCGATGCCTGTCTGTATTAAACTTCCTGCTATTATTCTTTCCATCTTTTCTCTAGCCACAGAGAATTAATCTTTCCTCTTAGCTGAAATACATTTCCTCTCTTTTTAAATTCTACGAACCAAAAAGAACTACGGATATTCAAAATTTTAAAAAGTGCTTGTTTTTATACTACTCACATCCTTCTGCCTCTACTTTTTCCACATTCACCGCAGCCCCAATTTATGAAATTTTAAAATTGAGATTGCAGATAGAGTGCTTAAGCCACTGAAGAGTTGGTTTTTCCCTACTTATGCAAATAGTTGACCCTTGAACAACACTAGAGTTAAAAGTGCCCCCCCCCCGTCAAAAGTGTGTATAACTTGACTCCCTCAAAATTTACTAATAGCCTACTATTGACCAGAAGCTTTACTGATAAAATGAACACTAGGTTGACATATTTTGTATGTTGTATGTGAAAGGTTTTCTTACGCTCCACTGAGGAAGAAATGCTAATCAACCACAAAGTCAGGCAGTATAGAACTTTAATGAAGTTCGTGCACCCAATGAGATTCTATGGTCTGCAAAGTGCAGGGCCAGAGAAGTCCCTGCCCAAGCAGAGAATGTAGTGGCATTTTATTTTCATTGGCTCTCCGTGGGAGGTGGGGATTGGTCCTCTTTGAACAAAGCAGCAATATATCATTGGTGGTTCTCCTCCGGTTCTTTTGCGGGTTGTAGTTCAGCCGCCATTTTGTGTTACCCTGCCCATCCTGATAGTATATATTATATGCTATTTTCTTACAATAAAGTAAGCTGGAGAAAGATGTTATTAAGAAAATAATAAGAAAGAGAAAATACATTTATATGTCATTTATACAGTATATTTATAGTACTGTATGTAGTTATTGAAAAAATCCCCACATTGATAGACACAGGCAGTTCAGTCATTCAAGGGTCAAGTGTAATCAACTGCAGACTCTATACAACGTCTTCTCAGTGGAAAATACTGTCTTATCTGAGATCTTAAAACCAGTGCAACTTCCTGGCCTCACTCAAACCTCAGGGCAAACACTGTGGCTGACTTCTGGATTCCACAGTCAATTATCTGGTTTCTGCTGTAGGTTTTTAGCTCCAGTGCTGGGACAACTTACAAGGAATCAGACAACAGCCTACTAAGAAGAGGTCCTGAAATGGCTAAACCACTCATTTCATCCAATTTTCTTTTTTATTTTGATCTTACTGGCTTCTGTCCTCCAAACTCAGACTTTTTGGTAACAGTTTTGTATTTTATGAAATAAAAAAACAATATTTTTACAGACCCCTGAAAGTGTAAATAAAGTGCCCACCAAGTTACTCTGTAATGATGACTGTATCTCACAGTTCTTTTTTTACTCTGATTCCAAGAAGCTTTGAGGATTCAAAAAAAGGGAAAGAAGACAATGCAGTCATAATGTCCTTAAATATGTATAGGACTCTCTTATAAAAGAGTTGGTATGTTTATGTATATCTACAGTGCAGAACTGGCCAGGTTGTGAAAGTTTAATGGAGTAAACATAAAAGTCCTCCTCACATTTTTCATATGGTCATATGGAAGAGGTAGGAGACATTTTATAAGATATAGGCACAAGCATAACCAAAACTAACACAAGGAGGCAAACAAAGTTATGTAAATCAAACTTCAAGTTTTCTGCATTTGGTTTAAACAAATGTAAAGGCTGTGATATTAAGGATATGATGTGGAAGAAATGACATATTGCTTTGGGTTGGTCTGAAAGATTGATTTTATACAAGGTCAAACTAGAATTATCTGACCTTGTTCATATACCCATGAAATACTCACTTCAAATCTTTCCCTAAAAGGCCCAGTTCTCACCTTAGAGCAACAAGAATCCTGTTCCCGGGCCTTCAGCTCTTATTCACACACTCTCCGCAGAACTCTAACTGGCTATTTCCAGTTAGTGAAATCCACTGTGTCCCCTTAGGTCAGACCATTGCAACACTACCTTAATATTCACATTTATCATGCCATTCACTAATATAGTCTTCTCCTTCTGGAAAACCATTGTGATGGGAGTTTTCTGGTTCTTTTTAAATTTTTTAAAATATATATAACCCCAAAATTGGTGATTCAATGACCTGAAGAGCACCAATTAAAGCACCAAAAGGCTGAACCACTAGAGGGAGTCCCGACCCATAAAAGCCAGAAGGCTACAGGACTTTTCCGTTTGAAGTGTTTTTAGCTGTGGCTTCTACTAGATTTTTTCCCAAGATTTATACCCAGTTACTTTTATCACATTAATTTCTACATGTCTCAGGCCATGAAGAACTCACTTTTAAAGTTAAACTGGTATATTAAATATCAAAATGAGATTCTCCCCCAATTCAAGATGTAGTAGTAGATTGACATCCAAACTGAATTTATCTTGCTATAGACTAGAAATAATTATAACGTTTAATTGCGACAAATAGCCTCACAAATATTTCACGAGATTTTCCTAACGAGGTTCATTTAACAGTTCCTCTTGATTTCAGTTGCTACATTCAAGTTTACACTGTACCTAATATTAGATTAACTATAAAAATTCTAAATTAACAAGTCTAAAATTCAAAAGAAATAGTTGGAATTTGTTTTTATAGAATAATAATTATACATTATTTGTGTCCCTTCAGCATCAATATTACATATTAAATGTTATATTTCAGGATGTAAAATATACCATAATTGTGAAAAATCTATAGAAAATTATTAAGCTAGTAGCATGAGACATATATGGATCCATGAATGCTAATCATTCTTATGCCTCCATTTTCATGTAACATTCAACCCAAACATATTTGAACAGTAGCAATGACTGAGTTGTAATAGATAAGTGTAGAGGTTCATTTAACTGTACATGAAAAGGAATGATTTGCAAATGTTTTATCTCAATATGTTCATGCAGATATGTCAAGTGACTTATTGCCACAGATACCTAATATAACTAAGACTTTCTTATTTTAAAGTAAATAAGAAAATCTCCTAAAATAGGACCTTGTTAAAATTGTTCTTTATATTTTTCCAGTTTTACTTTTTCTCATATATCAAGGCTGGAATTATTCTTTACAAGATACAGAGTAATGGGAGGGGGGTGGAATTAGAGCCATGGGAAATCTTTGCTGAACTATAAATGACCAGCAGACTATATTTAACAGAATGTCATTCTGACAGTCTGTTCTTGCAGATTTTCAGGAAACTACTTGTTTCATCACATTTTTATAAAGTAAGTCTTTAAGATAATTAACCCACATGATATTGGTTCAAACTGTTCAACTAGTAAGAGTAATAAACGTCATGTGTTTATTAAACAAATACTTATTGAATATCTACTTTGTGCTACTTACTACACCAGAGGCTGAGTATTTGATGGTTTTAAAGACTTCATGAAGTTTATGGTCCAGTGAGGAAGTCAGACATTAAATGACTCAATAAGTGAATAAGCCAGATAATTAAAGATGATGGAAATTGCTATGAAGAAAGATAAACAGAAAAGGCCTTTACACAGGGAAGCAGGGAAGGCCTTTCTGGGAAAGTGACATTTAAGCTTGAACCTGAAGTTTGAGAAGGAGCCAAAGAGAAGAATTGGGGTGGGGGCGGGGAGGGGCAGAGTACCAGTCAGAGGGAAAGTGTGGAACAGGTTTAAGAAATTAAAAGGAGGCCAATTTTGTCTTTACCGTACCTTTGCATTTATATTCTATTTTTTCTAATTGTTTTACCTATGTAAAACAAGGTGGATATTTTGTTACTCTGTATAGATAGTTTAAGGATGAAATTAACTTTAAAAATATGTATATGGTATACTTTACAGAAATCTAGCAGTGTGCTGAATTATAGCTGTGCTCAATAAATACTTGTTGGACTGAAATTAAGGAACAGAGTCTGGTGACACCTGTTATGTGGGTTATATTTTGTTCTGCCCAGATACACCACATGCTACTCAGCGGAGACTCAAGTAGACAGACCTCAAGGGTGATGATCTTCAAGGAGAATGTCCCTGTTAGTCCATTCTTCCTTCCAACTTCTGTCATTCATTTCTTCCTCTTTTGACAGTTTAAAAGTGCAATTAAATCAATCACTATAAAAGACTGTTAGAATTTAGGATTGTTGCCATAATCTTTGCTGATATTTAAATACTGTATCTTAAGGTTGAATATAACATGCATCGAGAAACCCATGGGCTGTAGACTGACTTATCTAGACATTCATCTTCCCTTTTTTCTTCCTATTGTCAATAGGAATCCTTATCACTTTTATTAAATTACTGCAGCAGCCTCCTAACTAAATTCTATCCCTCCAGTCTCTCCTAACATTGCTACTATATTAATTCAGCCAGGTAACTGCTGTACTTTGACTGGTTGTATCTCTCTTAATAAATCCCAGATTTTTCAAACACTCAAATTTGTCTAAGAGTGGACACAGTATTATGTAAGATCTTATCTAGGAAACTGAGCCAGAAAGAAGTCCAGCATATAGTGCTATCAACACATTTATGCATCTAGTTGCATTCTGTTCCTGTTGTTAGGCAATTATTCAATGTGATTTTGTACTATCTCTCCACTAAATTCTTTAAGTGATTTGGGAATTTGTACCACTCTTTTCTAGTATTTTGTAATTTTTGCTCTCCACTGTAACATTGAACAAAATACTAAGTGCTTAATAATTAAATATGCTGGTTCTCTCCATTACTAGAGATTTGGTTTGAATTTAGGAGAATGAATTTGAATCTCAGAAAATCTGGTTGGAGTATTATATTTGAGATATACTAGATCTGAGAATCCTTGTTTATCATGACAAATCCTAGAACTTTCACACTCTCAAACCCATCTAGGAGTAACCTAATATTATATGAGATCTGGTCTTGGCGACCGAGCTGGAAACAAGGCCAGTCTACAGAAATGGGAAGACACCATTAGAAAACAATGTGTAGAGAGTAATTCACCAGTAGTTACTTCATCAGAGTCTCCTCTAGTGCTTTGCTACAGCCCTTTCAAGAATGGAGTGAAATCTTTTTTAAGGCATCACAATCAGAGGAGATGGAGATATCTGTGCTGCACCACTGTTTCTAACTGGTTGCCAAGGCCTTCCTGCAGGCCAAGTGTGAGCCCTGAGAGAGCAGGGAGGGAGAGAGCTCATAACCCTTTGACCTCAAAATGGGGGGACTGACACCAGAAAAAATTGACCCACTGGGTTCCAAAGTAGCAAAACTGAAGATAAAGGGAGGAAGATACACATTCTGAATTCTCTTGAGCAGATTGGGAACTTTCTCTAGAATAACCACATTGTTCACATTATCTTTGGTACTGAATACTTCATTTGTCTGTTGAAATAAAGGTCACTCACTGTTTCCCTCCCACATCCAAAAATGTGAGGGAGTAGCCATGAATGCCTTGGCCTTTTTCAGCTTTTCTTTTTTGGCAACTTTTTCCATGTTTTTCTGATACTCCCAGACCTTCAAACTTTTCTGACTTCAAGTAAACTCAATATGTTTCATTACCATGAAACAGCGTCTGACCTGCTTTGGTGCCATTGGGGTGGATTCTAGGCAATCATACCATGTGCAGACATAACTCACTGGTTCTTCCTCTGGCTCTTCTCAGCATGTAATCTCCTCTTTCAGCAGAAGGCTTTGTTCTGCCTTGAATGAGTCTTTTTCCTGTCTTCCCTCTACTTCCTCCTGATTTTAAAAGTTGACACTGAGTGTTAGTCACCTTTAATCTTTCATTCTACTTTCTACCAACAGAGCCTAGTTACTGTCTTGCCGTGTGATCTTTAAGCAATCATTTAACCTTTCTGAGCCTGATTCTTATAATCTGTAAAATGGATTCTTGTGAGGATTACGTGACATACTATATTATATTAATCATAATTATTATTGCCTGCCTTGTAGGGATAACATGAGATAATTCATTGACTTCTTTTGAAAAGTAGGATGCTCTATTGATATGCAATATAAGGTTCTACTGAACAGTAATAGCTATCCTGTGTCAGGCACAGTTCCAAGTGCTTTAACTGTATGCTCTCATTTAATCCGCCCAAACTGGGGAGGTTTAAATTCTTATGTCTAACTTGCAAATGAAGGCACTGAGGCACAGAAAGGTTAACTAACTTCCCCAAGGCCACACAGCTAACAAGAGGCAGAGCTGGGATGCAAAAGCAGGTGGCCAGGCCTGCTCCCAAGCCCCCACGCTGTACCGCTGCACTATGTGCTGTGCTATGATCAAATTTGGGCTTACCATGTTCACTAGTTACTTAATAATTATGGGACCTGAGGCAAAACTTAAGATTCTAAATCTAATTTTCATCTTTGGTAAAAAAGGATTAAAAAAATAACCCCTAGTTCATAGATTCATTTGCTCAACAAATATTTATTGAATGCCTACTATTTGCTGCACTCCAATATCATGCTGATTACATTCACATAAAACACTTGGCATATTTCCAGGCACAAAGTAAGTGGTCAATGACAATTATTATTCTAATCAATAATAATAAGCCAATAGCTTTTCTGATACATGTTTCCTATTACTCAGCCAAAGATTATATTCTGTCATAACCATATAGCCATTTTCTACTGGCCTCCTAATTCTATTGGAAGCATTTTTGTGGTACTATTCTACAGAATATTGCCTTGCAATATTCAGTATTTTGTCATGTATAATGTGCACTTTTTGCTCAAATTTTTGAGGGAAAAATACGGATTACATACCATGAGTATGAAAATCCCATGTATAATGCACATAAAATGTGCATTATACACAACAAAATACAGGACCTCTCAGGGCTAAACAGACAAAATGCTTTAAATGGCTACTTTCCAATATGTAGCTAAGGTATGTTAAATATGGTTTACTACCAAGGAACTTGAAGTACATTTGGTGAATATAAAGCTATGAAGAAGGTCAAACACAATGCTTTTAGGAGATGTATGATGAGGTCAATTTGGGAAATGAAATAGCCCCACATTACATCGCTGATGACATATAAAAAGCCCAGCAACACTTTCAGAATCCAGACAGAAATGATGGCCTGCTGTGCCCTGCTGTGCATTGTTGCTCTCAGGATCCATCCTTTGCCTGCTTTACCCACATTCTGTGGGTCAGCAGAATTTGCTCGGTTGCATAAGAGATTTTTTACCTCCCTAGAGTGCTGATAATCAAATGAGATGATATATCTGAAGTCACTGTGAAATACTAAATACACACACACAGAGTTGTGGCAGACCCTGTCCAGAAGCATCCGCCTGTTGTGGCTGACAAGGAGAATGAATGCCCAGGCGACAAGAATTCTCTGGAGAAAAAGGGAACAGCATGACTACTCTCTCAAGGGGAGAGTGCCTATGGATGCCTCAGCCACTCCCTCAAGAGGGGAGCACCCGACCCTTGCCTACACAGGCTCTTATTGTTTTCCTTGGGTCTTACATCAGAGAAAGATTTATTATCTATTTCATAGAATATTATTGTCTACATTTTAGGTACTATCAAGGAAATGAAAATAACATGCAGAGGGGAATGGTGATGAGCTGATTAGCTCTATCCATGGGCGAATTCACACAAGTTTTGGATATTACCTTGAAGATAGACAATACACATTTGTTGTTTTAGACCAGGGTGGTGGAGTTTTAGCAAGAGCAAGCCATAACAATCTGTATGCATTTTCTAGGCCCGATTCCCATGGGAAAACTCGGTTTGAAGGTCTGGCTCCTGCTCACCATTTCGCTTCCGTAGGTTTTCCATACAGAGCTGAGTCACATTTGCCAGACTTAAACAAACCGGTCCACTACACAGAGTGGAGAGTTTTCATACAAGAGTGCTGTAGACGTGTACTACAGAGAATACTCGATGTAGGAAGCAGATGTAAAAAGTACTATCTTCCCCATTTCTGAACTAGTTGTCAGCATTCTTTTTATTTCTTAATGTGACCAAGCTTGCCTTCCTGTCCTCACTAGTTCCCCTTTTCTCCATTTCAGTTCCTAATTATAATAACAGTAGCTAATTTGTAGTGAGTGCTGTTTTAAGAGCTCTAGATATATTCATTTAATCATCGCACCGCTCCGAGTTACACACAGAGGGGTTAAGTAACTTCTCAAGGACATATAGTAGTAAGTGACAGGTCAGGCTTCAGCTCAGGCATGGCCTCTCGCTCTGCCCAGGTGTCTGCCACTGTCCTCCACACACGTTTACCAAGTTCAAATCCTTCAGGCAGCAGTATGTTTTTCACCTTTTAAAGTCAACTTTAATATAATATTTGTTACCCACTTATGATAAATTTAGAATCTTACCAACTATTAATAATTTGTGTTATAAACTCTGAGTTTCAGTCATTTTCTGGGGAAAAGAAGAATTTAGCAATGACTCTGCATAATATTAATTAAACCACTAGCTAGCTTACAAAGCAAGTCTGTACAAGAAGTAAGGTCAAAATCTCAGGTATTTTCCTGGTGAATACTTGGTATAACATTCAAGCTGCTACTTGCTCATAGTTAGGCACAAGGTTGGCAGAATCAGCTTTCTTGATGGCATTTAAAATAAGCAGTGTCTAGAAATGTATACAAAATATCTTTCTGAGATATTGGAATGGGCTGGTGAAAAACTAGGACTTGAAGAAGCCTTGTGATTAAGTACTTTGTATAGTTAGGCCTGGGGAGGTTAAGAGACTTGTTCAGTAATTAATGCTGTCCAAGCAGTTACTGATCGATTAAGCAGGAACTAGAATTCAATCTCCAGACCAGCGTGCTCAGTGTACTTTCCTCAGTACTGCATTTCAGACCAGCACTATCTCCAACAGGCTGTATGATGCCTACTATGATGTGAAAGGCTTCTCACAGTCAAGAAACTCTATTAATTGCTCTAATAACGACATTGATTTCATTCAGGAATCACAATTTCATTGTGATTTAAATAAGTAGATTCCATCTATCATATTAGTTTAATTAGAAAGCAGCAAAGAGTTTGTTTCCTGTGGCTTTGATCTTGAAGGACAGACCAGCCCACCTTCTGTTTGTGAGAAAATAGTAGTAGAAGAAATAATGTGCACATAAAATGTATCTTAGTGCTGTCCTAAAATCCTTAAGTATAATTTCAGAATGGATAAAAAGCCTCATGTTTTAGAAACGGACCTGCTCTCCTCAAAACTGATCTTTACAAAAAACTAGCTTATTGTCTTTTTGATGTGGTCTGGATACTTCTTTTCAACATCAAAAGAACCACAGTTTATGAAATGTTTGCCTCAAGGGTGGTTCTCTCAAGGAAGATAATTCCCTTTCCCTCCTTTGGCTTATATTAGAAGAATCAGGTATTTATTTTTGTCACCTAGCTGCTCCTTTTTCTAAGCTTTGGCTGTACTTTGTGAATGATCCATAGCTATTCAAAGCTCTTTGCAGCACGAGAAAACCTCTGCCCTCTCCTGGGAACGCCCTGGCCTCAGAAAGCCCTGCAAACAACCAGACTATAAAGTTCGGCGTGTGGGGTTCCCTGGGTTCTTGCTACTTAAAGAGTGTGAACTATGGACCAGCAGCATTGGCATCACCTGGGAGGCTGTTAGAAATGCAGAATCTCGGGCGTGATTCAGAATCTGCCTTGTAACAGCCTCCCAAGTGACCTGTATGTTCTGTCCTGGATGCTTTTATGTGAATGCCTTATTGCTTCTCTCCCGTATAGAGTAAGCCTGGGACCACAGTACCCCCACCCCAAGGCAAAACCACAGGTGGAAAACAAGAAGGCTTTGGTTATCTGGGGACAGTTTCATAAATTTTGCCTGACAGTTACTAAACTTGGATTGGAAGAGGTCATCAAGCTCAACCATCATCATTGCTGTGAATTTCAGTATAAGGATCAATTTTTGTAAAAAGGTGAATTTGTGTTCAGCATATTCTGTTCAAGAAGGTAAAAGCATATAAAAGATCTAAAAAATGTAGACATAAGAATGGGATAAGTTTATACATTAAAAAACTTTTAGCTCTGGCTGGTTTGGCTCAGTGCATTAAGTGCTGACCTGCAAAACAATGGGTTGCTTATTTGATTCCCAGTCAGGGCACATGCCTGGGTTGCAGGCCAGGTCCCCAGTTGCAGGCGAGCGAGAGGTAACCAACCACACATTGATGTTTCTCTCCTTCTCTTTCTCCCACTCTCCCCCTCTCTTTAAAAATAAATAAATATTTTTTAAAAACTCAAAATTCCCTTTAAAAAAACTTTTAGTGATTAAGGTAATGAACTTCAGTTATCTGGAAAATTTATTGACCTAAAATGTCTCAGCCAACCATGGTAGTGTCCCCAAGAAGGTGTTTATTTCTTAAATCCACATTCCAACACCATATGCCAAAATTTATGGGCTTATCCAATTAAAATTTTAGTTTAACATCCCATACATTTAAGAAATTGCTATTATCTATTGAACTAAAATTTTTATAAATAAAGGGAACAAAAGAAATAAATCCCCCTAAAAGAAGAATTCCAATAATATATGAAGATAAACCTCTCTTCCCTTCCAGACTGGTCTTAGTGACTCACTTCAGAAAAGAAAAGAAAAATACCAGGGAATGGGAATGGGAATACTAACTTTACAGTGGAGGAACCTGGCAAATTCCACTTTCAACAAATGGTCAGGGTTAAATTAACATTACCTGCGACACAGTGGGATGTCACTTACCTCCTGACAATGTGATGAGAAGAGCATTCATATTTATGGCATTCTTTCCCATAACGCCCATAACTAGTCACAAGGAAAACATGAGAGGAGCCCACTTTGAGGGACAATCTGCAAAATACCCAACGAGTATTCCTCAAAATCATTTTGGTTGTGAAAAACAAAGACTAAGAAACTGTCCCAGCCCAGAGGAGACCAAAGACATCTCAACTAAACATATTGTGGGATCCTGGACTGGAAGAAGAATATTTTTGGAAAAACTAGTGAAATAGGGACAAAGTCTGAAATTTAGTTGATAGTAATAGTTAACTTTTGACAAATGTGCCACGGTAACGTCAGATGATAACGTCGCAGGAAACTGAAGTGAGTGACAGATGTACAGGAACTCGGTTCTATCTTCGTGACTTTTCTGTAAATCTACAACCTTTAGTGGAAAATAAAATGAAAACTCCCCACAAACCCATGAAAACAGTTTTAATATATTAAAATAAGACTGCTCTTGACACATAGATTCCATTAGAGGGCGGACTTGTGTGAAATGCCTGCCTATAACATTGGATTGGCAAAAAAATCATATGATTTTCTCCAGAAAAGACACATTTTTCATTTTCACCAATAGCTTTTATTGATTTGAATGTTTTGAGTATGTCAGCTACCTCCTGTATGGTATAATGTTGATTATTCTCAATTAACGTCTTTCTTTGATCACTATCAACTTCAACTGGTCTACCCAAATGCGGAACATTATCCAGCAAGAAATTCCCAGCACAAAACTTCACAAACCACTTGTGACACATTCAATCAGTCACCCCCACCTTCTCCATACACTGCACAAATCTTTTTTTGTGTTTTAGTTGCATTTTTACCTTTCTTGAAACAAGAAATGATAATAATATGCCAAAAATGTTGTGAATTTTCTTCCATCTTCAATATTAAAATGGCTACGTAAAAATTCACCAATTTTGATAAGGTTTTAAAAATGCACCCTGACATGAAAGCTGAGATACTACAATCTAACAAAATTGTTTTGAATGAAGTTAAGGACAACTAAGCACGATTAGAACCAGTCACAGAAGAAAACAAACTTGGCCAACCCAATAGCTGCACTTCACTCTCTTCTTAAGACTTATACCACCATTTCACTGAACCTGGAAGTTAAAGGTTTACATTTTTGAATTCCCAGAGCATAAAATCCAAGTCCATTTTCCTGAAGCTCATTTAACTCTTGAAAACAGAATTGTACTGAGAAGTGATCTCAGCAATGTGTGATGAATTTGGATGGATGAGTTATTTGCCCTTTCTGAGTCATAATTATTCCATCTACAAAATGAGGTCCCTCCCAGTTCTAAAATTCTATAAATGTTCCTTTCTCAAATATTTAAACATTGCTTTAAAGTATGGTATCAATTCTGAGGAGAAGACATTAACATTTTGATTAGGTAATTAATTCCACATTTATTAAACAGCAATTGATATGCTAGGTACAAGTGCTTGCCCTCCAGACGTCTTGGTCTGGTGAAAGAGACAGATCTATAAACAAGCTGTTACAACCAGGCGATAAATGCTATAAAAGCGGTATGAAAAAAGCGGTATGAACAAAGCGTGCAGGTGCACGGGGAGGAATTGCTTCACTCTGCCTGTAGAAGCTAGGGAAGGCTTTGGACCTAAGAAACTAGGAAGACCATAAAATATTACTATTTGATCTAAATGGAGTCAGTGAGGAATCAACCCTATAGTAGTAAACATTTACTCTAACTGGCTGTGTGTGAAAATTTGGGATTACTGGATGTTCCCGACTGTGAATTAGCTGCTGAGTCAGAAATGTGGTTGCTGCAGAGCTGGTCCATGAAAGCACAAGTATCTCATTTTGCAGATTCACTCTCTTGGGAATGTCAATATGCATGGAATTGTGAGGTGACTTCATCACTGTCACATGAACAACATTCCTAGAAAAGGCCATGTGTTGATTGTCATATTCTGTCATTTCCAAACCGAGCCTTTATTTAAAAAATCCGTACCTCTCTGATCATTCCATTCCCATCTTACAGCTGAATATTGTGGCTTAGGCCTTGCAATCTTCTGTCTTAATATACAGGTTTGCTTTTAATTCTGAACAGCACGATAGAAACAGAAATGTAGGATTCCTAAGCAAAAGTTCAAAACTGGCTCTATCTTTGACCCTAAGCTTGCAAGTTCTGAATAATTCTATTTGGGCAGACCTTGCTTAAGTGAGGAGAACATGACTGGTGGTGGTGGCAGGGTACCACTCACATGACCTTGGGGTGGGACAAGGGTGAGTGCCTTCTCCTGGAATGCTGCCTATGCCAAAAAGGAATCTTTGGAGAGGGGTACAGAAAATAGACAGATGTTAATTCTTTACTCCCCAGGGACCAGCTAGAGTACCTTTTGCCAGGAGTGATAATTCTGGAAAATTCCTCACCAGCAACAAGTGGGACAGGCAGAAGTCAAATAGCAAAAGACCTGAGAGAGCTGGGCAAAGTGCAAGGCAGACAGAAGTGCATTCCCACACTAATCTTCCCATCCTGCCAGATAATCACATGTGCCGACGTGAGAGGAGCCAGGTGGCTGTGGGAAGTTTTCTCCCAGAACAGTGTCTACAGTTTTCTGGAACACAGCTATGAGGGAAAACATCTGTGACAATAAGAGAGTTCTTTGTACGACAGAACCAAGCTTTTGCTTCCTAAAAAAATGGCATTTATGTTTCTTTTTCTGATTGTAAGTGTAATAATGGCTAATAGAGAAAACTATCCAAGTTGCAGGAAAGCAGAAAGAAGAATATAAAGAATACCCATTATATCCTTATCCAAATGGGTCACTGTTAAAATTTTAGTAAATTTCTTTCCAGGATTTCATATGCTAGATATTCAACATAGTTGAAAGACTGCTATATATGTACCATTTCATATTCTGTTCTTTCTCTCTTTTAAAAGATTTTATTTATTTATCTTTAGAGGGGAAGGGAAGGAGAGAGGAGAGGAGAGAGGGAGAGTATGGTTGCCTCTCCTGTATCCCCTGCTGGGAACTGGCCTGCAACCTAGGCACCTGCCCTGACTGGGAATCAAACCATGATCCTTTGGTGGAATCGGAACTGCGATCCTTTGGTTGAATCAAACTGCAATCCTTTGGTTCACAGGCCCTCGCTCAACCCACTGAGCTATGCCAGCCAGGGCTTCTCTCTTTCTCTTAATAGCATGACATAAGAACTGTCCTAGGTTAGTAAAACCTTTGTAAACATTCTTATTAGTGGCTGTATGCTTTAGTCTTCAATGAAGTTTACTTATTCTAAATCCTAAATGTATTCATTCAGGTAAGAAATGCTCATTAAGAAAAATGTATTTCTTCACTTAAGAGCCAAATGCCGAATGCATTATAATTTCCTTAACCATTCTCTAATTATTGGTTGTTCAATCATTTCTTATTTTACAGCATTTCTTGAGGACCTAGGCCAGATATGAAAACAAGGGGTCGGATTGAAGAAGAAGATTGACAAAATACTGGAACAGGAATTTGAGCTGAAAGAATGAGACAAGAAAAGGGTCCAGAGAGAGTTGACTTCACACCACTAAGTCATCTAAAGAATACTTCCTGCAAAACCAAGAATTGTTCATGGGCAAAGAAATGTTTGTGGCACTGACATTAGGTAACATGATGGTGATTCACTAACATCTGTATCATTTCTGGAACTGTCCGGTATGCCTTCGTTTCTCTTGGGCGCTGACTGATGCGGCCCACCCCCTCCTGGTCAGCACTACCAATGCTAGTGGCTGTTGGGTCAGCAAATGGAAGTGCCAGTTTATATGAGGCACAACTTTTTCAGCAGGATAAATGAAGTTTTTTAGCTCCTGCTAAAAAGTCTTAAGGTTGGGCTTAAGTGGGAATGAATATGCAGCCTATTTCCAGAGCCACCCTAACGGAATGGACTCTTTGGAGCATCCTGCTCTTTCCTGATGTTCTCCCTTCTTTGACTGGAGTGCATGGGCAATAGCTACGTTAAAATACCTTCTCTTGCCTCTGTAGAGTGCTCAGAGCATTTAAGCCATTCCTGCACTTGTTTAGTGGCCTCCTACTATGTTCTGGTCTTTATCATCAGCATTCATCTATGCCTAACCTCCAGAAGTTTAGTTTGTCTAAAACTCATTCCCACATAATCTGATAGGTGTAGAGTTATCCTAAGAAGAGCAATTACCGTGTTTTGGGGACTATAACATGTACTGCCCCCCCCCCAAATTTGGGAGGAGTCATAGTTGTTAATGCTGCTGTCGAGTTCTGTTTACATTTACATTGGTGAAATATTATGTCATTTATGTTATTAAATATTTTACCACATTTTTTGCTACTCTTTTGCTATTCTTTTTGCCAAAGAATTTTTTCCTATTTTCCTCCTCTAAAACCTAGGTGCCTCTTATGGTCTGAAAAATACGGTATCTGATAAATAACTCCTGGGAGAGACACTCACAGATATCCCGAAGAATCACGGGAGCATGTGACACAACACGAAGCTTACGGGAGAGTATCTGATATTAAAAGTAGTTGGCCTACATATATACCTTGGGTTAGGCAATAGACATTTCCCTGAGAATTTGCGAGAAACTCAAGAGGCACAGACATGAAAGGCAGACGGGCCTGGGTCTGGACTTGGCTCTGTCAGCGGTTTGGCAGTTATTTAACTCTGGGCAATTTATTTCACCTCTCTAAGGCTCGGTTTCTTCATCTACATGAAACTGTTATAAGAATACTTCCTCATAGATGATTAAATGAGATAACGTATATGTAGCGCTCATCGGGCGCATGGTCAGCACCCAGTAAACAGTAGCCATCATTGGTAAGTAGAGTGGGAGTAGCTTTAAAGTAAGTTAAAGCCAGCAGGTGTTGACTGAGCACCACTAAGGCTGGGGCCAAGCAGTAGATCATCCCAACACAGACATACGCACTTTATCTTTTCTATAAACTGAGTTTTTCCATATGGGTCTATTCATATTAAAATGATAGCTGTACCTTTTTCAAAACAATAGATTTATTACATTATCTACTAAATTCTAAGCAAGTCTCCTCCAAAAGATAGGATTATTGGTGATACTATCTCTTACAAACCCATTGTTTAATTCGTTAAGAGTGAATTGTATTCATTACTTATTTATCTACTCTAAAAGAAAAATTTCTTCTCAGTCACTTAACTCTGAGGTTATGTTTCATAATTTTTAAATATAATGGGTTTTTTAAAACACAGAGTCCTATGCAATCTACTTAAAGAAGCATTCTCCCTTTGTATTTTTAAACAACTATTAATTTTACTTCATGTGAAAGAAGGATGTTAGTTCCCATAAATGGGCAGTGGTTCCTCCCTAAATAAAGGTATTTCAATTTGTACCTCTCCTAAGGCTGAGGTGACCCAAACAAGATGTACAAATGGCCAAAAGCACATGAACAGATTATCAACATCATTAGTCATTAGGGAGATGCAAATCAAAACCACAACGATATACCATGTCACACCCACTAGGATGGATATAATAAAAAAGATGGACATGCAAGTGTTGGTGAGGATGTGGAAAAACTGTGACCCTTACACATTGCCTACACGAATGTTAAAGTGGTGCAGCTACTTGGGAAAACACGTTGCCAGTTCCTCAGAGTATTAAACATGGATATGAGGCAGCAATTCCAATCCTAGGTATAGACCAATGAGAAATGAAAACATGTATCCACACAAAACTAATTTACTGTCAATGAGGGAGAAGAAGGCAAGAGTTCACGGTCTATTCCATTTCATCTGGGGGTCGGGTGGAAGAGGAAGCAGCAATTAAAGACCAGGGAGTGCCCAGGTGTCACTGCTTTGCAAGGTGGCCCAGTATTAGACAAATAAACTGCAGAATATTTGTGCTTCCCACTGATGATGTCAGTCTAAAAACTGTTACAGAATTTTTCCAAGAGCAAAAAATTAATAAGTAACAAAGAGAAAGGGAGAAAAGAAGAAAGAAAGAGAGAGAGAAAAGTGCTTTGATTTGTTTTTATAGCAGTAGAACTGGCTTGGGCTCCATCCACATGATACCCCCTGGATTCTAGGAGGTAAGTGCATGTTCTATGGCTATAATAAGAGTTTTTCTTGGATTTCCAGTAAAAATGGCAGTGTAGGCAGACATGGCTCACCTCTTCACACAAACACATCAAAATTATAACTAAAATATAGAACAACTATCATTCAGAACCATCAGAAATCAAGAAGAGTGGAAGTCTGATGACTACAAAATTAAAGAAACCACATCCATCCAGACTTGTAAAAGGGGCACAAATATGGAACAGGCTGGTCCCACACCCACGCATAGTGGATAAAAATTCAGGAGGGTTATCTCAGGAACAAAGAGTCCCAGCCTCACACCCGGGCCACCCAGCCCAGTGTTCCTGTGCCAGGAAGATAAGTTCCCACAACTTCTGGCTGAGAAAAACCAGCAAGGATTGAGACCATGGAAGAAACTTCTGGAGCCCCAAGCAGTTCCTCTTAAAGAACCAATACACAGAATCACCTACTCAGACTAACTTCCTCTGAGCTCTAGCACCAGGATAGCAGCTTGAAAGACGCCAGTGGCATATTGGCGTCAGGGAGAACAGAGGCCATTGTCCCTTTTCTGAGCTCTCCCCAAACAGAGCCACTGAGCCAGCAAGCTGGTGCCACATCTGAGACTCCATCAACCTGGATAACACAGTTTGACCTGCCTTGGAGATCCCCAGAGACTCTGCCTCACCCAACTTTTGGGTCCACATGACCTGCTCTTCCATATGAATGGCTGGTCTTGGCTCATAATGCACAACTTCCTAAATCCTCTCAAACAACCAACAGCTAGCCTTAGTGAGCTCCAGATCCAGCCCTAGCAGCCGCCAGCCTAGATTTACAACATGGCTTCACTTGGGAATCTCCAAGCCCAGAATAAGTAGCAGCCATCTCTGATCGCTTTATAGCTCAGGCAGGGTGACCCCAGGCAAAGCACAGGTAGGGTCTGACCTTGGGCTACACTACTCAGGAAACCCCAGGACCAGTGCACTCAGCAGACAGCAATAGACCACGTCCATGCACCACCACTCTGTCCCTCACAGCCGATCCTTCAAGGAGGGTAAAGGTTGGCGGTCAGTGGTCACAGCCAATCCTTGCAGCTGACTGGCCTGGGAAAATTTCTCCCATTGACCTGACAACAGCAACCAAGGCTAAACTACAAAGGAGGGTGTACTCAGCCCACACAAAGGGCACAGCTAGAGCACCCAGCTTAGGTGACAGGGAACACTGTGACACTGGACCCTATAGGACTCCTACTATGTTGGCCATGCTGCCAAGACACAGAGTCAAAGCAGGTCTACCTAATATATAGAAATTAACACAGGGATGTTGCCAAAAGAGGAGACAAAGAAACATGGCCCAAATAAAAGAACAGATCAAAACTACAGAAAAAGAACTAAGTAAAATGGGCATAAGCAATCTATCAGATGCAGAGTTCAAAACACTGGTTATAAGGGTGCTCAAGGAACTTAGTGAGAACCTCAGTGGCATAAGAAAGACCCTGTCAGAAATGAAGAAGACACTAATTGAAATAAAGAACAATTTACATGGAAACAACAGTAGAGTGGATGAAGCCAAGAATCAAATCAATGATTTAGAACATAAGGAAGCAAAAAACAACCAATCAGAGCAACAAGAAAAAAAGAATCCAAAAAAGTGAGGATAGTATAAGCAGCCTCTGAGGGACAACTTCAAGAAGTCCAACATTTGCATCATAGGGGTACCAGAAGGAGAAGAGAAAGAGTAAGAAATTAGAAATCTATTTGAAAAACTAATCAAAGAAAACTTCCCTAATCTGGCAAAGGAAATAGACTTGCACGTCCAGGACACAGAGAGCGCCAAACAAGATGGATGCATAGAGACCCACTCCAAGACACATCATAATTGAAATGTCAAAGATTAAAGATAGAGAATCTTAAAAGCAGCAAGAGAAAAGCAGTTAGTTACCTCCAGGGGAGTTCCCATAAGACTGTGAGCTGATTTCTCAAAAGAAACTTTGCAGTCCAGAGGGGACTGGCAAGGAATGTTCAAAGTCATGAAAAGCAGGGACCTATAACCAAGATTGCTCTACCCAGTAGAGCTGTCATTTAGAATCGAAGGGGAGATAAAGAGCTTCCCAGACAAGAAAAAAGTAAAGGAGTTCATCATCACCAAACCATTATATAAAATATTAAAAGGACTTATTTGAGAAAAAGAAAGTCAAAACTATAAACAATAAAATGGCAAAAATACATATCTATCAACAATTGAATCTAAAAAACAAATTAAGCAAACAAGAACAGAGACAGAATCATGAATATGGAGAGCATTTTGATGGATGCCAGATGAGATGGGGATGTAGGAGAATGTGTGAAGAGGTGAGGGGATTAAGAAATGCAAATAGGTAGTTACAGAATAGCCATGGGGATGTAAAGTACAGTATAGAAAATGGAGTACCCAAAGAACTTATCTGCATGACCCATGAACATGAACAATGGTGGGGGGATTATGTGAAGGAGTGGGGGGTGCTGGGTGGAGGGGGCGAAAGGGGAAAATTGGGACTAACTATAATAGCATAATCAATAAAATATAATTTAAAAAAGAAAAAAGAAAGAGTTTTTCTCTAAGCAAAACTTAAGGACATCTGGCCTCATGATTTCCAGGCACTCCCAATTCTTATATCTGTAAAATTAAAACTGTATTTCTAAAGAGTGACATGAGGAGTCCTCAGATCCCCAACAGAAATGGCATAAATAGCCCTGGCTGGTGTAGCTCAGTGGATTGAGTGCGGGCCTGCGACTCAGACAATCGCGGTTGGATTCCCAGTCAGGGCACATGCCTGGGTTGCAGGCCAGTTCCCTGCAGGCCAACTCCCAGCAGGGGATGCACGAAAGGCAACCATACATTGATGTTTCTCTCCCTCTCTCCTTCCCTTCCCCTCTAAAGATAAATAAATAAAATCTTTAAAAAAAAAAGAAATGGCATAAATAATGTCAATACCATGTATTACGTGTACATACTGTACTCTGAAATCCCTTCATTGAGGAGCACATCTCTGGCCACCCAAAGTGCACAGAGAGAATTGGACCTTAGAAGTAGGTGCATTTGATTGTTGGGAGAAGGCACTTTGTAAATTTTGAGAATATTAGGAACTTCCCAAAGCCTTCACTAGAAGGTGAAGGTTCCAGATCAGACAGCAAGTTAGCGGTAGAGCTAAGGCACGAACCTACACTTTCTGACTCCTTTCACCGTATTATTGCATTTGGAGGCCTCCTCGTTGTTAGAGCTGGTAAAATATCACATCATATTCACATAACTCTAGTGTCACACCAAGTTCTGCACGTACAATCTCTCCTTTCAGCTCCCCAATGACGTGTGTGCTAGGGACAATAAATGCAATTGTTCTTCCTTGCAGGATAAGAAGATTGCAACTCAAGAAGATACACTGTAGTCTGTAACAGAGTCAAGGCTATAGCCCAGCTCTCCCAATGGCCTCTGCGCAGATCTTTCCTCCATGCCACCCTGGTTGGTGCCTTCCATTAATGAACTTTGGAAAATTAGTTTGAGACTAATTTGAGACACCAGAATTGAAAAGAAAACTCACTAAAAATTAATAATTACAAATTTTTAGGTAGAAAAATGAAATAACTCAAATCTATCTGCCCCCTCTCTTGCTGGGAACTTAAAAGTCAAACTAAGTTCCCTAGTTTTGCACAAATCCACAGCAATTAAGACTTTTCACTGTTAGGGGACTACTTTCCCCAATAAATGTATCCTAATCAAATCTAACAAAATTTTAAATATATGAAATGGAAGGGAAGACACTGTCTGTAGTCCTCACTTACTTCTGGCCCATTTTTTTCTCTGTTTTTGTGATTGGGTTTCTCAAGCCAGAGGCACATAGCCAGAGACTATATGATTCGGCAAGTATTCCAAAAACACCTAACAAGCTGGTGAGTGGAAAGTGTAGTGTTCGGGGTGGCGGGTGACCTGAATTGCAGCCCGAGTCCTCTCCAGTGTCATTCCCGGTGTAGCCCTAAGCAGCCACCCACACCTAAGGTGGTCAGCGTTCACAGTGATACAAGAGGGCTGGGTCAGTGCACACAGATGAATTTAAACGTGTGATTGTACTCGTGCTTTGCATGAATAAATCTGTAAAGGTAAACTTAAAACAATGGATGTGTATACTATTAAGTTTCCTTCGTCAGAAGTCGAGTTCCCCGTCTCCCCGCCCTCCCTAGAGACGATCCCCGGCCTCTTCTCGAACCCAGGCAGGGCTTCTCTGAGCGCCGCAGGAGTCGGTTGGTGCATTGACCAGCTAAAAGGGGGCAGGCGCCAAGTGACCCTGAGCCCCGGGGAAGTCCCTTACCATTCCCAATTCCCGGCCACCTGTTCCCGCAGCCTATTGGAGCAAGAGGGGTGGCCAGGGCGGGGCGAGGCTACAAAAGGCAGCGGCCGCGCGCCCGGACAGCCTGCGGCGGGCACGCTTTCGGGACAGTGGACTCCCGGGCCGCAGCGCCCTGACCACAAGGATCACCGGCCAGGCGGGCGTGGCGCGATGCTGCGGGTGCGGTGTCTGCGCGGCGGGAGCCGCGGGGCCGAGGCGGTGCACTACATCGGGTCTCGGGTGCGTGTGCTGCCCGCCTCCCTTGTTCCCTCGCCTTTCCCCAGCCAGCCTTGCATGACCTGGTCCCCTCTGGTCCCCCTTGGAAGCTTGGCTTCAAGAGCCTTTGCTGGTTGCCGGGAGTTTGGCGGTGCCCCGGGCGAAGAAGACAGCTGCTGGGGCCACGCCCTGTGGGTACAGTTGGTCTCTGCGCCTCTCGGGCCACGCTGGCCATCAGCCCAGGGGACTCCACCCTCCCCAACCAGACCTTTTTCGCTCCACGGAACTTGCGGCGCGGAGTGAGGGGATGAGGGCAGCAAGTAACACCTCGTAGTAAATGGGTGGTGTTATCGGGTTCATTGCCTTCGGAGGGCATAGCATGCGTGTAGGGTGGATCCGAGGAGGGGCAATCTGGGGCCTGAGGACGGAGAGGGAGCGAGCAGGCCCACCCCAAGTGTAACAGGGAGTCCTGCCTGAGTTGCGACAGGCGTTGGAGTCAGTTCGATTTGTACTGAGTTTCTGCCCCATCCCCACCCGCGGCTTCTCTAGTCAGTGGGCGCGAGCCTGCAAACCCTCCCTAGCTCCTAAAAGTGAAATATCAAGGCAGTTTATTCCCAGCAACTGGTTCCAGAACAGCTGTCACTCTCCTCCCTGTGGTCCTGGCATATCCTATGGCCTCCTTCCTAAGGCCCTAAAGAGATTTGGGGCTTGAGATCTTGGGGATGAGGGACTCTTTGTGCTAATTTTTATAGGTCCTGCATTTTCAAAGGCTCTTTTTTTTTTAAAGTTCTTAGATCTCCTTTCTAGTTGTGTAAATTTGTGCCGGGTAAATCCTTATCTTGTCAAGGGGGCCATGGACCACGTGTGAAATGGAGTAACTGGCACTTGGTCATTCTCAGAACTGAACTGCCAAGGAATGTGAAGTGTATATTGGCAATGAAAAAAATTTGGTCTGAAACTGATTATTTTGAAAAATAAAGTCCTTTACATATTTTCACTTGGGGAAAATATTGGTAGCCTAGTATTGGGAATCTTTGATACCAAGGAGGGAAGGAAACCCCCTCCCCTCAGACGGTCTTGACACGGAGCAGCTCTCTGCAGTTTTCTGGGAAGAGAGTGGCCCATTACCTGCAGATGAGTTGCTTAGTTTGATTAATGCTTGATTGCAGAAACCATTCTAAGATATAAATGGGTGTCTGGTCACTGGGGACAAAATCTTCTGAAGGGTTTTAAAGAGTTATGTCAATGAACATAGCAGATGCAAAGATAATGTATTCATAAATAGGAAGGTAAAACACCTGTCACTACTACCAACCTATAAATTAACATCTTGGCTTATGCTCTCCAAGAGGATTTTAAATGTCACTATGGTACCCTAGGTTTTCATCCCACCTCTACTTCCCCTTCCCCCACGTGCTTATAGGACTACACAATAATCTTTTGTTTGTTCTTGGCAGCTTGGAAGAACCTTAACAGGATGGGTGCAGCGAACCTTCCAGAGCACCCAGGCAGCTCCGGCTTCCTCCCGGAATTCCTGTGCAGCTGACAACAAGGCTACTGACCCTCTGCCCAAGAAGGCCTGCCCAGTCTCCTCTTACAACGAATGGGACCCCTTAGAGGAAGTGATCGTTGGCAGAGCAGAAAACGCCTGTGTTCCACCGTTCACCGTGGAGGTGAAGGTACAGCGAGGGTGTTCGCTCATCTGAAGTGGGGTCACTCCTCACCTTCTGTCTGGCTTCTGCTCCCACTGTCTTCTGTAACTGTTTTCACTTAGTTCACTCCAGAGTCCCAAGTCCAGAGCTGATTTTAAGTTCTCTTCATTGGCATATCTGCAGTATTTGACACTATTTACACAAATGACAACTCCCTCTGTTAGCTTCTGAGAGACTCCTTTCTGGAGATATTCTTTTACTATTCCTCACATCTTCCTTCACCATCTATCATGTTGGAGTTGAATAGAATTTTACTGTTGGCCCTCTTCTCTTGACTGTTCTCACAGCTTCAGAACCTACCTCCACTCTGGTCCCAATTTCTCTCCTGAACTCTGTTCAGTTCAATACGTCAAACTCCGTACTGGATGTTGCCACAGGACCTTAAACTTGGCATATCTTGAATTCAACTGCCAATCACTCTGCTAAACTGGACCCTTTTTCATTTTTTCCTTTAAGTTTTTGGCATTCCTATTTACTCGGGCTAAAACACCAAAGAATCATCTCTGGTTTCTATTGCAGTCACATCCTCCATGTCCATTCCCCAAGATCACAAGCCTTTTGTCACAATGAGCCTTGCCCCCATCCCTCTGCTGCGGCCTCAGGTCAAGTTGTCATCTACTGCCTGGACCATTGCAGTTAACTCCTAACTGGTCTTCTCTGTTCACTCTTCAAACCATCGTCTAGCAGAGAGATTTTTTTAAAAACCAAAATTCAATCATGTTACTCATCCTGCTCTTACTCATTCCTCCTGTATTTTCTACCTTATTTCTTAAGATAAAGCTCTCACGGTATTCAAGATCCTTCATACTTTGGCTCTTGTCTATCTTTTGAGGACTCCCCATTTCACTCCCTGACTCATTTTAGAGATGTGTTAGTATGGCAGGTTAGCAGATATGCATTCCTATCGGGTGTCTCTCATCTGTAATGTTCCACCTTGGTTTTCAGCAGACTTTTAAAGATCACCATGGAAGCAGCCAAATCAGACTACTCACTAATCCCCAAACAAGCCTTATACCTTTGCTCCACCTAGTTCTCTTCCACCTTTCTTCCTGGGTGCCTTGTCTGCAGTTTAAACCTACCCCTCTTACTAACACTTAGCTCCAATGGCACCCTCCACAAAGCCTTACCGGATTTTTGTGTACCAAGTAGTATTTCCCTTTTTAAAAGGCTCCTGTTGTTCTTCATGTGTAATATTCTATGGCCAGGACTGCCATGGTTTGGCGTTCAGGTTGTGTGCTGCCTAGGGGTCCCGTATCTGAGGGAGTGCCATCAACATTGTAGACACAGCCTACATTTCCATTAATAATGGGTTACAGTGTACTGTATATCTTCAGTGTACTTACCGTAAATTCTTCCTGAATATTTACATTTGTATTTGTGATGTGGATCAATGAAATAAACTCTTTTACCTTATTGTCATCATCATCATAAATGTTGCCTACCTACATTGTTCCAGGGCTCCAGAGGTATTATTAGAAAATAACTTAGTATTTGGAGAGATACTATGCTCACATAGAAAGAGAGGTTAATACTGAGTATCTTATGCCAACCAACTGGGAAGGCAGTTGAACTGAAGTGCCAGGAGAGCTAAGGAAAAAGCGATGACCAGGTGCTGAATAGTTGGGAAATCTTAAAAAAAAAAAAAAAGATTCTTGTGTTAGACCTTGAAGGCAAAGTAATGGAAAAAGTGATAACTTCTGATTGTTCTGAAACTACCTTTGGTTCTGATATTTGAAATTTGATGAACAGGTTGATTTATATGTTACCACATGTTTTAAAAGGCACAATCTTTGAAGTCTTTTCTTGGAAAGATGCCCCATCCCATAACCATTTTAATAGGTGAAATTAAATTTCAGCTTCAAGGAACACATTATCCTTCTTCTTGTCTTTAAAACTATTGACTTTTATACCATGTGCTTTTATGTAATCAGAGTTCTCAGTCATTAGTTTGAGTTTTTTGTCACTTGATTTATAACTTTAGACTTTGTCATTTCATGGGATTGTGGGAAGTGAACCGGGCTGAAGTCAGGAGACTGGGATTGAATTAGGTATTCAGTAAAGTTAGAGAACTACTCTCAGGTAATCGGCTGTTTGACCTTGCGCAAGATTCCACAAATTTCTGGGTGTCAATAAAATGAAGATATTAAGAAGTCTGCTATCTACCTAACAAGATTAAATATAATATAAAGTGTTACATGGTAATTATTTTAAAGGATAAAATCATAACTCATTATAGTTGTATTGGTCCAGTTTGCTGATTACATGACAAGTGTACATTGGGAGTATAATGGTTGTAGATATTTGTAGCATTAGCAGTATTGACTTCATTCATTTGTCTAGATATTTCTGCTTTATGTTACATACTAAAAGCTAGGTATTGCCTAGGCTAAAAACTGTAGCTGGGTGGCACAGTTGGCTGAAGCATCATCCATACACCAAAAGGTTGTGAGTTTGATACCCCGTCAGGGGACATGCAGGAGGCAACTGACCAGTGTTTCCCTCTCATCTCTCTGTCTCCCCCTTCCTCCCTCTCTCCCTTCCTCTCTCTAAACATATCCTTGGGTTAGGTATTGAGAAAAGTAAATCTAAGAAATGCATGACCCTAGAAGGCAAGGCCTTACCTTCTAGTTGGAGGAAAATGACACAGATGTATTAATCAGTTTGGGGAACAATGAAAGATAAAACAATATAGTAAACTGTATGCAATTAGAGCATACAGTATGTGGGAAGCTGTAAGTGCTAGAAAAACTCTATGGGAGTGAGTAACGCAGTTGTCAGGAAGCACAATTTTTAAAAGCTATATGGCTTTTTAATTCTATAAAATATAATGAATACTTTCCATCAAATATGTGCTTTTTGTTTTGCCTTTGTCTTTTTTATAAAGCCCTTGATAAAGGATCTCTTATAAAATATAAAAATCAATCAAAGTTAATGGAATACATTTGCAGCTGGATAAATAAGAAATTTCTATTGAGATTTCCTAGTCTTCCAAAGACCTTCTATAAAACCCATTTGGCAACCACTGTGAAAAGATTGAGGCTCTGAAAGACTACAGTCTCTAGGAATGCAACCACATCTCTACAATATTCAAACTATAATATGCTAAGCATTTTTTTAAGTCTTGCAGATACTTGGTAAATCCTTGCTAACTCATTTAGCAGGGTTGTAAAAGAAGTATAAATAGTTCCCAACTATCTCTTGGAAAATGTAATGTACCCTGATCATTTCAACTTTGTCCAGCCTTAGCCAGAGCTATATAAGTCACACTTGTTCAAACAACTTTTTTCTCCCAGGGAAGTTTACTTCAATATTTATCTAGGCAAGCTTCACTCTGCACAAATAGTCCCACAGGATACTCTGGAATATGCCTGGCAAGACAGCATGGCTGTGCATCTGCTATAATCCAGTGTTAAATTTTCAAAGGCTTCTTGTCTTTCAGTGGATTATAAGAGATGTGCCTGGCATGAGAAGGAGGAAGTGGTGAATGGATGCAGTACCAGGATGTGTCTGAGAGGAATATAAAGAGTCATTATTATCCTCTCCTTCTGGTTGCTGCTACAGGACTTCCTAGGTGTAGAATAGAGTGAAGTGCTTTTGTTTTGTTTTGTTTTTTAAAGAATGGATTGATCTTAAAAGTACATTTTTAATACTGATAACATTTTTCATAGACCAGATATTGAGTCCAATGTTTGCCTATAGATCTTTAAAAGTAAAGCAACTAACTAATAATTTAGACAGGGTTCAGCAAACTTTTTCTGTATAGGACCAGATAATAAATATTTGCAGACCATAGGTCTCTGTTGCAACTAATCAACTCTCAACTCTGCCATTGCAGTGCAAAACACTGTAGACACTGTTCCCATAAAACTTTATTTACAAAAATAGAGGCAAATTTAGTTTAGAACTTCACTGGCATTCTTTGTTTGCTAAAGACCTGTTTTTCAGATTCTTAATCTTTCTCCAGCAGGCTGAGCTCAGGTCTAACTGATGTGAACCTGACACTCAACTAACAAGAGGCAGGTCTGCTTTCGTATGCTTGATATTCACTAGGCTGAGGTGGAAATGGAAGTGAGGACAGAAAATCCGGAAAACACACTGTCTTTGACATTAAAGAGCTAGACATTTAGACAAACTATTTCATTACTCAGTTTTTCTTCCTTGTCTGAAACTGATCGGTGATGGAAACCTTATTTGACATGATCAAGACTGGTAGTTAGTTAATCAATGATATGTGGAAATTTTTTTTTTTACATTTTAAACATTTTTTAAAACTTAAAACATATAAATGTACATTGCTTAGCCGACCTTTTGATGAAGGCCCAGGGCTTTTTCTTGGCTTTTGGATCTTCTGATCAGAATTCTACTTCATCTAGATACTCGATAAATTGCATCCATATGCCTCACCTGTATTTCCTCACATGGTTCTTTAAACTGAATGAGAACTCAGCCACGTGCAAAGCAATCTCATGCCAAACAATCTCAATGAAGAATCCTCTAAATTTTTATACTTTCAAAAATTGATTTATTACAGTTATACCTACCCTAGTTCAACAGTAATTTTTTAGCGAATTGGTTGAGCCTTTTAAAAAAAGATCCTCACTCAAGGATATGTTTATTGCTCTGAGAGAGAGAGAAACATCAGTCTGATTGCTTCCCATATGCACCCCAACCAGGGATCAAACATGCACCCCTAGGTATGTGCCCCAACCAAGAACTGAACCTGCAACCTTTTGGTGTACAGGACAACATTCCAACCAACTGAGCCACTGAGTGCGAACTGGTTGAGCCTTTTTTAAACCATTCAGCTGCTTTCCATTCAGTTGTCTTTTAAAATGCATATAATCCTTGGTCACTTTCTAAATATTAAGCTTTATATTTTTTAGCTATTAAAAATCTGTGACTTCATTTGTTAGATAGCTTTCTTCTATGGCAAAAGGACCTGAAGCAATGAGAGTTGGATGGTTTGGGGAAAGGAGAGGTGTGGTGGGGTTGAGACCTGTTGGCTGGGAAGGGTAGGAAGCACCAAGGGAGACTTGCACTACTGCACAATTTTCTAAGTGGTAACTCTGTTGGATGGGAAAATCACTAATACATTTTTTTAAAGATTGTATTTATTTTTCTTTAGAGGGGAAGGGAAGAAGAGAGGGAGAGAAATATCAATGTATGGTTGCCTCTGGTGTGTCCCCTGTTGGGAACTGGACTGCAACCCAGGCATGTGCCCTGACTGGGAATCGAACCGCGATCATCTGGTTCACAGGCCCGCACTCAAACTAATACATTTTTAAGAGAAACAAAACATACATGAGAGTATGTCCCTAACCTTTAAGGAGGCAGCTCCCTGTTTTCCTACAAAATATCTTTAAGTGCTCTTATCTAGACAGAATTCTGGGATGCATGGATAGTCCATTGTTTTGTCTTCATATAGGTGCCCCTTTACTTTCTTATGCTATTTCATTTGTTCTCTTTTTTTAAATTTCATCAAGACTGTCTAACGGGACCACTTGTGTCCTATTTTGTCTATGAAGCATGTACAAACTGGCCCAAGAGGATTTCAAGCCTGTGTGAGGCAGACACACTGAGTGGTAACAGGCAAAAGAAGCCAAAGGTCTCAACGCATCTAGGGAATCGAGACTTCTTCATTCAACAAATATTGAGTGTCTTCCCATAGAGGCACTGTACTCCATGCTGGGGATCAACACGGGACAAGATGTGGTCTTTCTCAATTCTGCTAAGTTATATAAATCATGGTTCTCCTATAAACCTAGCATGAGTTGTATTTTTCTTCTGTATTTCACTTATTATCTTCTGCTTCTAGGCAAACACATACGAAAAGTATTGGCCATTTTACCAGAAGCATGGAGGCCATTATTTTCCCAAAGATCATTTGAAAAAGGCTGTTGCTGAAATTGAAGAAATGTGCAATATTTTAAAAATGGAAGGAGTGACAGTGAGGAGGCCTGACCCCATTGACTGGTCAGTGCAGTATAAAACTCCTGATTTTGAATCAACGGGTAAGTGATGTAAGATCCCTAAATAGCTAGTGTCTTAATTTTTACTTTATTTCTTAATGTATAAGGAGAAAACTGATAATTTCTCAGATATTTCCTTGTTTTAATAATTCTTCAAAGCTTTAAAGATTACTTAGGAATAGTTTGGTTCTTTTTGATATGATTAAGATGTACACATTCAAAACTCCATTGTAAATATGAATTCTCCTTGAAAGAATCAGTTTTTCTAAACTTTATGGTAATTTTCTTACATAAAAACAGTGGATTCTATTTAATTTTCCTTGAGAACAGAAGTGAAGAGAGGAACAGAAACATTCCATTTTTAACTGACACTGCCACAAGACTGTTTGTGGACCTGGGTTCAGTGTTCTATCTAATTGATAGTTCCAGACGCAATCGGTGGCCCAATTTTTACCTTGTGGTACAGATATTCCCTGAAGAACTCTGTTTCTGTGTAGCAAGGAAGGAGCTTACAAAAGATGAAAACTTAGTGGTTCCAGACCTTTTTGCACAAGGACCTTATTTCATTTTTTTTCTTTTCTCTCTATTTTTTGTTTGGCTTCACCATCCTCACACAGAATTCATGTTAACAATCCAGTATGTATCATTCCATATTTTTCCCATTTGCATATAATTATGTACATTCACACTACTCATTTTCTGTGATTTTTATTTTACAAAAAAATGGGATACCATCGACTTTTCTATCTTGCAAATGAGCATTACCAAGGTCATTGTGCAACTCTGTGGTCCAATAGGTTTATATGGTGCGATGCCTCGAGACATCCTGATAGTCGTGGGAAATGAGATTATCGAGGCTCCCATGGCATGGCGTGCTCGCTTCTTCGAGTACCGTGCGTACCGATCGATTATCAAAGACTACTTCCGCCGTGGCGCCAAGTGGACAACCGCTCCGAAGCCCACAATGGCTAATGAGCTTTATGACCAAGTAAGTCCCTGATTATAGGGGTGCTTACTAGTAACTTTTCTAAATGATCCCAGAGAGTGAGATGGAGATTCTCTGGTACCGTGTTTTTGTTATGCGTTTTATGATGAAAACAAGAGTAAATGATATTGTGGTAATAATGGCTAATACTGGTACTTACTTGGTGCTTACCTGTGCCAGGTCTTCGGTTAAGCACTTTATTTACAGCCTCAGTCCTGCTTCCACTTCACAAGCCCATGAGGAAATAGTATCTATCATTCTTTGGCAGGGATTTGCCTGAAGGCTCACAGGTGTTCATTGGTGGACTGAGAAATGTTGATAGACTCCATTCTCTTCTAGAAAAAGAATGTAGTCAAAGAATTTGGTCTACAAACCAAATTTACAGTAAAAGGAAGTATATGTCCTTTATTAGATCACTTGGTATGTGATAATTTATAGAAATAATTTAAAAATCTAATTTTCTTCTAGGGGTTTAAATAGAAATAAGTAATAAATTCATTCCACCACACCCAATCAAATTTGGCAGGGGAGCACAGCATCTCATTTCACGGTAACAGTCAGGCTCGGGACCAAATTCCTTTTCCAAAAGAACAGAATGACTTCATCCTGTTGACTTTCAATATTGTAGGTACATAAATCAATGTCATGGAGTATTTTTGGAATCATTCCTGCCTCTGTACCATTTGCTTCTAAGTGTCAGGAAATTGCTGTTATGCCATTTTTTGTTGTTAATTGCTTTTTTTGTTGTTTGATTTGCATGGGCCTACATCTTGCATATTTTAGTCTAATACCAGGTAGTAGTAGTAGACTGGGTAAATGATGATGATAAACTAATTTTCTTAGCAATCAATGTCCTATAAATAATTTTCTCATGAACCAATGCACGGTGTTCATTCTTGTTCCAATAGGATTACCCCATTCATTCTGTGGAAGACAGACACCAATTGGCTGCTCAGGGAAAATTTGTGACAACTGAATTTGAGCCATGCTTTGATGCTGCTGACTTCATTAGAGCTGGAAGAGATATTTTTGCACAGAGAAGCCAGGTTGATAAAGACTGCCTATGCAATTTCACTCATTATTATTGTATTTTTAATTTCCACATTCAAATATTTTCATTCTATTTTTAGTTTTCTATTCACAGAATCAAATCTTTATAGGTTTTATCTCCCTTTTGTTTTCAGGTTACAAACTACCTGGGCATTGAATGGATGCGTAGGCATCTTGCTCCAGATTACAGAGTGCATATCATCTCCTTTAAAGATCCCAATCCAATGCATATTGATGCCACCTTCAATATCATTGGACCTGGTCTTGTGCTTTCCAACCCAGACCGACCGTGTAACCAGGTAAGGAAGTTGTTAGGGCTCTGGAAAAGTAGTAGAGTCTGGCAATTAAAGTAATTGCCACTTATATTTTAAGCACTTCCATGATTCCTAATGGGTCTAAATGACAAATTCAACAACATTCAACATAATTATTACCAATAATTAGATTACTTATGTTACATTTACTACAAGATGTCCAATACTCAGACATACACTGTATAGTGTCATCAGACTTTGGCTGCGCCGCTACGAGAGCCCGGGGGTTGTGCCTGTGTGTATGTTTTTATTCAACAGTGGTCTCACAGTAGTTCCCCTTTATCCTCAGGGGATATGTTTCAAGACCCCCCTGTGGATGCCTAATACCATGGGTAGTACTGAACCCTATGTATGCTCTTTTTTCTTATATATACATATCTGTAATAGTTTAATTATTAGGCACAGTTAAGAGATTAACAATAATAACTAATAATAAAATAGACCAATTATAACAATATACTGTGATAAAAGTTATGTGAATATGTGGTCTCTCTCTCTCTCTCTCTCTTTTTCAAAATACCTAGAATTTTCCATTTAATATTTTCAGACCATGGTTGACTGCAGGTAACTGAAACCATGGAAAGCAAAGCCACAAAACCACGGATAAGAGCTGGGGGGGGGGGTGGGGGGTAGGAGCCACTATGTATCATAACTTGCAGCTCAGGTTCCAATTGCAGCTGCATTGCAAACAAGATGATCCCTGTATATCTGGGGCAATGCCACTGGCCCATGGGCAGTGGGTGTCTTCTGCCCTCTCTAGTGGGTCAGGCCTCCTTCAGCCAGCCCCACCCGGAGGGAGGGGCAGAGCTGCTGCACTGCAGCTGGTCTGTCCCTATCACCTGCACCTCCTATTTCCATCTGCTGCCCCTGCTTCCACTGGGTTGGTGAGTGAGTTTGTTATTTGCTGGGCTGCAGTACATGTTTTTAAAATCACTATTTTACCACATCACTCTTCACTTTCATCCCATAAATTAAGGCCCAATGACCGAGATTAGTTATTCATTTCATTTAAATGTAATTCATTGCTATACTAAGAGGGTCAGTGAACATAGGGATGGCTGAGTTATAATAAATAGGTCACTAAGGACAATTAGGGTTCTTCGGGAGTACGACCTTAACATTTGTCTTATACCACAGTCACAGGTACAAAGTGATGGGCTATTAAGTGGATGAACTCTGGGTTTGACAGTCACATCTTTGCTTTCTTGTAACTAAATAGTTAGGAAATATTTTTATTGTCTTTAAAGAGAATTTCTCAAGGAAATTATCTTTGATATTTTAAAATCTCTGAAACCTATGAAAAGCACAAGAGTATTTTTTTAAAGTTTTAACATTTCTTCTACTATTTAATTTTAATCTGGTAATCTGGGGATTTTATGTACATTTTAAATTGGGATTCAAACAAAATCATCCTAATGTCTTAAAATTTTAATTTCTTTATACTGACAATGGAGAAGACAGCTTCTAAAAAATAACTATTAATCATAAGGGCTATCAGAGACCAATAATGATACGAGTAGTATATATAGATTTAAGCCTCTTTGGGTTTTTTGGTTTGCAGATTGATCTTTTCAAGAAGGCAGGATGGACCATAGTTACTCCTCCAATACCAGTCATCCCAGATGGTACGTTTACTTTTATATACTCACAGGCTAAAACGACTACTTCAGTGACCAAGAATCTTGCACTTACAGACAGCAGCCCAGGTTTTTAGCAAATTAGAGGAAAAAAACTATTCCCCAGTAGGGAGTGAACTGGTACTTGGGCTACGGATACTAGAATAAAGCTGGACTTGCATTCACAACCTCTCCTTCCACAGAAAATGAGAAAGAGAAGATGGAAAAATCACTATAAAATAGCATCTCATAAAGCAAGAAATGATTTTATAAATAAAACAAAGTGAAATCCAAATGTGTAATGAGTATAGACTGATTACAGTTATAAATTGTCTTAAGATAAAAAATTTGCAGAGAAAGTCAACTCTAAAAACTGAACTGACAGTTTATATTCTTCACTTTCAAATCCTTGCTTTAAACAAAAATGCTAGCAGACATGATTTAAAAGTTGTTGCTATTTTTAGATCACCCACTCTGGATGTCATCCAAATGGCTTTCCATGAACGTCTTAATGCTAGATGAAAAGCGTGTTATGGTGGATGCCAATGAAGTCCCGATCCAAAAGATGTTTGAAAAGCTGGGTATGTACAATATATGAAATGTTGTCATGTATAAAGAACTGAAGAAATGACACGCTAGGTTTGTTGTATGCTTTATCTAACTCCTTTTCTATTCCTCTTAGAGGTACAAAGTTATTACCTTACAGATGGACAATATTTTTGTTTTCAACAATCATAATCTCAAAAGGTCGGAGATGCATTGCAGGCTCCTCAGTCATTCCCTTAGCAATAAATTTATCCATCTTCTGTGACTTATCTAACTTCCTGGTGTCCATGTGTGGAGAACTACCCTTTTGTTGTTGAGCATGTACATTACTCAGCCCTTCCCCAAATAAGAAATTGTTGAGGGTACATTAAAGTCATTTCTCATTACATATTTTAAATGACAATAAGAGTACAGATACAGAAGTGATTTATATGTGTGATAAACACAATGAACAAAGTAATGGAATGCAATAGATATCATTCTGTTGCATTAGTGAAATGCAGTAGATCATTCAACTTGAACTAAAAAGCATAACTGGTTTTTCTTTGGGTGGTAGTTTGCTTATCCTGATATTCATCTTTCAGGCCAGATATTCTAACACAATAGAGAAAAGTGTTGGAAGGAAGGATTGTCATATGGCTATTATATAAGATTACAGAAGTATGTATGCTGACCACTCTTAATATATTTGATGTAACCTAAGTGTCAAGTAAGGCTAGGTAGTAAGTACACCTGCTGTAATCGAGTCATGTTTTGAGTTATTTTAGGTGTTCTACCCAGAAAAAATTATTTGACCCCTTGACACACCCCTCCTTAATGTGATATCAGTATAAAAGGATTGGCCTGTCAGAATTGGACTAAGCCCAGTCAAATGATTTAACCCGATGCTATGCCACTTTTTTCCTGGTTCTCATTAAGTAACCTAATTGCTTGGGTTTCGTTTCTTTATCCACTAAATTTTTATTGTTTCTCAACTTAAAGTATTATTGAGCACCAAAGATACAACATTTTATTTGTAACAAAGTCTTTTAAACACATAAGGAACTTTTTAAAACAAAACTTTTCAAGTAACTGAATTCTCTCCAATTTCAGCATTATGGATCTAGCAATCTGAATAAGAGAGATACATCTGTCTATCAAGAAAGATGCTTTTATTTAAAAGCCCGCCCCTTATCTCAAGCCCACTCCTTCCCTCTGTCCCACCTATTCTTACTTTTCAGAGCCCTGCTCACTGTCACTGTCTCAGGAAATTCTTTCCAGTGACTCATGCTGCCTTCCCCTCCCTGATGATACCAGTGGAACCTTTACTGACTCCATAGCTTATCTTTTGTCCCAAAATAATGGGTTCTTGTGGGAGGAGAACAGATTTTCTTTTTAAAACCCCAGTATGCCAAACACGACAGATTCTTCCCAAACACCACTGGTTGATTGGGTGCATCATAACCATGTCAATACAAATGATGTCAGATTAAATTAATTGTCAGAAGCTTTGGTACCTGTATGACCATACAACCCAGATATTAAAATATCAGTTCAGTTCCATTGTTTTCTTAAGGTGACCTAGTAAAGTTAATCATATTAGATAAACTTTGCTTATATGTGAGTTAGTGAAGTCAACTTTTCAGGTTAGGTAAATTATACTTTTCCTACTAAATTGACATGGTAAAAATAGAAAAGCCCAACAAAATAGTTAAAGCATAATTTTTAAAACCCTTGAGATTTTACTGCTTGACTGTTTTTGGACATTTGACAGGTATGTCTTCTCATCCTACCTACTGACTTTTGAATAGTCAACAGCACAAACTAGACTTCAGAATCTCTGCTGACTTTTTGATGAATGTCTTATATTAGCAGTGGAATAGATCAGATGAAATTGGTGAAAATAAAATTGAAAGACTCTCCTGGGTTGGGGCAGATTTCGGAATTGGAAACACAAGATTCCTCTCTGTCTTTAGGCTTACTTTCTATAGGAAAACTTTCATGCAAGTCCATCTAACTGGCCACATCTCTCTCCTTCAATACAGGTATCAGTACCATTAAGGTTAACATTCGTCACGCCAATTCCCTGGGAGGAGGCTTCCACTGCTGGACCTGCGATGTCAGGCGCCGAGGCACCCTACAGTCCTACTTTGACTGACCATGCCTGATGGGGCAAGTCCTCAGATAAACCTAGGAAGCATAGGACAGGGCTCATTCTCCTGCTTTAAAGAGTGCATGAACTGTAGTGCTTTAAACAATCATATCCTTAACAGGGGTCTTAAGCCTGGTTTATTTTTATTCCTTTTCTTCGTTATAAGGAAAATAACTTGTGTTAGGTCTTCCTCTCTACTCCTAAATGTATTTGCTATTTGGCTTCAGGCAGAAAAATTTGGTGAATGTGTACCAAGACAGAAATTAGTCCTTCAAGTAACTTGGCTGCTAATTAACCATCTACCTCTGTTTTTAATTTTTTTTCCAAAGGCAGCTTGAACTGTTGGTTCTAATCTTTTTTTTTAACTTTTTGCTACACTTGTGATATATCACTTTTTTCATGAATGATTTAGCATGTTCACAAATCTTAAGTAGAACCAGATGATTGTCTCTTTCTAATAAGGAATTTTAGTAATTTTTAAAATTTGGTATTTTTTTTAAGTAACCTAGACTTTGCAAACATTTAAGTGAATTTTCCATGAATGTTTTTAATATTCTCATCTCAATATTGGTGGTAGTTGCTACTAAAAACCTTTTCATATAACTTACCTTATTTTAAGTGATTTAATCTCTTTTTCTTCTAACATTTTAAAGAAATAGTTAGTGCAGTAGTAATTATCAGTTACCATCCCTAAATTTTGATATTAGTATCTAATGGATACATTGCATCTGTGGTAATCTAAGATTTGTTTACAGATGTGCAAATTACTTAAAGTTTGGGCTTTAATAGCATTAAAAAACTAATAGAGGTAAAAAACCTACATGTGATGTGAAATAATTTTAATGTTGAATACTGTATGCATATTTTTATTCTAATAAACTTTTGTGTTACAAAATGGGTTTTATTAGAGTTTGGCATTAATCTAATTATTCTGAACATAGAAAATTACAGGGTGTAGCTCTTGGGACAGAACTCTAATCCTCTGAGATCTACATATTTATCCCTAGTAGATAAAAGTTTAAACTTAATTCTTGTATTTGGAAATGTTTAACAGAGTTCAATTTTGTTTATTTTTTTAAATATATTTTATTGATTATGCTATTACAGTTGTCCCATTTTCCTCCCTTTATTCCCCTCCACCACCCTTTCCCACCTGCATTCCCCACCTTTAGTTCATGTCCATGGGTTGTACATATAAGTTTTTTGGCTTCTACATTTCCTATACTATTCTTAAACCTCCCCTTGTGTATTTTCTACCTACCATTTATGCTACTTAATACCTCCCCCCCCATCACCCTGCACTCCCATTCCCCCACTGATAACCCTCCATGTGATCTCCATTTCTGTGATTCTGTTCCTGTTCTAGTTGTTTGCTTAGTTTGTTTTTGTTGTTGGTTTTTTCACATTCAGTTGTTAATAGCTGTAAGTTTATTGTCATTTTACTGTTCATATTTTTATCTTCTTTTTCTTAGATAAGTCCCTTTGACATTTCATATAATAAGGGCTGGGTGATGATGAACCCCTTTAACTAGACCTTATCTGGGAAGCACTTTATCTGTCTACCCTTCTATTCTAAATGATAGCTTTGCTGGATAGAGCAATCTTGGATATGGGTCCTTGCCTCTCATGACTTGGAATACTTCTTTTCAGCCCCTTCTTGCCTATAAAGTTTCTTTTGAGAAATCAGCTGACAGTCTTGTGGGAACTCCTTTGTAGGTAACTGTCTCCTTTTCTCTTGCTGTTTTTAAGATTTTCTCCTTATCTTTAATCTTGGCTAATGTAATTATGATATGCCTTGGTGTATGCTTCCTTGGGTCAATTTCTTTGGGACTCTCTGAGCTTCCTGGACTTTCTGAAAGTCTATTTGCTTTGCCAGATTGGGGAAATTCTCCTTCATTATTTGTTCAAATAAGTTTTCAATTTCTTGGTCTTCCTTTTCTCCTTCTGGCTCCCCTACAATTCAGATGTTGGAACGTTTAAAGATATCCTGAAGGTTCCTAAGCCTCTCCTCATTTTTTAAAATTCTTGTTTCCTCATTCTGATCTGGTTGAATGTTTATTTCTTCCTTCTGCTCCACACTCTTGATTTGAGTCCTGATTTCCTTCCTGTCACTGTTGGTTCCCTGTAGATTTTTAATGCAACCTTCATTGCTGTCTGGGTCTTTTTTATGCTGCTGAAGTACCCAGTGAGTTCCTGGAGCATCCTGATAACCAGTGTTTTGAACTGTGTATCTGATAGGTTGGCTATCTCTTCATCACTTAGTTGTATTTTTTCTTGAGCTTTGAACTGTTCTTTCATTGGGCTTTTTCTTTTCTTTTTGATCTCAGCACACCTGTTAGTTATGTAGTAAGGGGTGGAGCCTTAGGTGTTCACCAGGGAGGTGCAACCCACATAGCTGTATTGTGATACTGTATGTGGGGGAGGGGTGCAAGAGGAAACTGTGCTGCTTGCTCCACTCTCTGTTGGTTTTCAGTCACTTCCCCCACTTCCCATTGTCAAATTGGGCCCTTCTGGTGCTGATTCCCAAGTGGGCGGGCTTGTGTACACTCTAGGACTCTGTGGGTCTACCCAACAAACTCTACTGTGAGGCTGAGAGTTTCTCCTGCTGCCTCCTCAACCCCCACAGGTGTTTTCGGTCAGAAGTTTTGAGGCTTTATTTCGCTGCACTGGAACCCTGGGTTGTACAGTCTGTCTTACACCCCAGTTGTTCCTCCTGGTTTATCTGCACTCAAATGTGGAACCACCCAGTCCTCCAGCTGCTGCCTTGCAGCTAGTCCCCTCCACCTGGCTGCATGTGTCCACCCCTCCTACCCTCCTACTGGTCTGGATAAATATTTCTTAATTCCTTGGCTGTCGGACTTCCATACAGTTCGACTTTCTGTCAGTTCTGCTTGTTTTTTGTTTTTAAATTTGTTGTTGTTCTTCTTTTGGTTGTGTGAGGAGGCACAGTGTGTCTGTCTATACCTCCACCTTGGCTGGAAGTTCAATTTTGTTTATTAATTAATTTACTCATTTAAAAATATCTGAATGTCTTCTGAATATGAGGGACTCATCCTAGGCCCTGGAAAAGAAAAAAGTCTCTGTTCTCAAGATAAATATTTGACTCGTGAAAAATCTGGGGCTGGGGAAGATGTATTTTGAAGTGAGTCAGAGGTTTCTAACATGCCCTTACCAACACCTTTAACTCCTATATATCCTTGATGTCCTTTCTCATCCCCCACAGAAGCACCTATCGATCCTACACTTGGACTGAATCCTGCTTAAGAAATTTGTACAATCGTGTGGATTGGTGCACACTTGGGGTATATGTTCCCAGGCCTAAATACTACTTGGTGATTCTGTTACACACCCCTCCACATGCTCCTTAGTGTCTATTCTAAACCTTCACTATGTTCTCTTACCTGGTCATAAAAGTATCATTTTTCACAGGGGAAATGGAGGCCATAATGTGTCACTTCCCTCAGCTTTTCTGTTCCAATCCTATACAGATTTATTTGCATTTGTATTCTCTGGTTAAAATTCCTCCTCTTGTTGCCTTTACTAGCTAAGTTTCTAAAGAGAAAAATCAGGCCTTCATCTCATTACTTGCCTTTACTTCTCAACCCTCTAAGAGACACTTCTCTCATTGCAGCAGAAAAAAGAGGCAAACCTTCTAACCAGGTCTAATCCATACAACTGTCCTTTGATTTCAATCTCTCTCCTCTTTCAGCTACATCAGTTATCATACTTTCTACAATTCCAACCTGTGTGTGAGTGTATGTTTTCCCTCAGCAAAAAATAATACTCAAAATAGTGTTCAAACAAAAACTATTCCTCTGGCAACTTCATTTTCCTTTAGAGCTAAGCTCCTAAAAAATACACCTGCTATCTTCACCTTTTATTTATTCCTCAGTCTCCTGAGGAATAAATGATCGGTGATTTCTACCTGATTTCTCCCTCATCCCTACAAAGTACTGATGGTATATCTTCGACCTGACCTCTCAACTGTCATTTCCAGTGGATACTATGCAGGTCTTCCTGATCATTCCTTTGAGTGTCCTCATTTGGGTTTCTGTGGTACACTCTCTCCTATCCTTACTGATATTCAAGCTCTTTCGCTAAGTTATCTTCTTCCTACCCTTGAGAGGTGGATGTACACAGCGCCCTGACTTTGAGCCTTTTCTCTTCTCTTACATCCTTCTGGGCAATCTCATCTGTGCCCAGGTTTCCTCTGCCCTGTGACCATTAACTGCCAGCAGCCATGTGGGAGGGGAGGTATAAATTTGGGAGGAAATTTGTACCTCCCAACTTTATAACTTATAGTAAATTAGTTCAAATTTATACCATTATAATACAGTTTAATACTGTGTTATAACCAGTACAGTAG
Organism: Sturnira hondurensis; assembly: GCF_014824575.4. Lineage (NCBI taxonomy): Eukaryota > Metazoa > Chordata > Mammalia > Chiroptera > Phyllostomidae > Sturnira > Sturnira hondurensis. Next base: position 1,539,013 of record NW_028080827.1, on the reverse strand, counting down.
ATAAAAATATCAGTAGATAAAAATATTTATTAATATTTGCAATATTAATACCAATACAGTACAGCTTATACCATTATAATACCATTATTTATACAGTTCAAATTTATACCATTCAGTGGGAGGGGAGGCCCTATGCCTAGACTTCTACTCTTGACCTATCCTAAGCTCCAGGTCCTGTTCCCAACCATCTGTGGACAATTATCTGTGTGTGCAAAGGCACTGCAGGCTCGACACAATGTCACAATTGACTCTTCGCCAAGCCATCCTGGACTCTTCCCTCTTCCTCATCTCGTCTTGTCCCTTCCACTGGCCTTTTGCATTATTAAATAAGACAATTACGTCAATAAAGATAGTTCAATTAAATGATTTTAAAAGCCTCTATTTTTGGATCTTATAGCACTGTTGTTGGGTATGCTCTTTTGTCAGGGTTGTGGAGGAAAACAGAAGCAGCTGCGTCTCTACCACACAGCTGCTATCAGTTTGCTATCTGTCATCTACTACTCCTGCAACCCAGTGGCTTCTCTGTGATCTGGAGCAGGCAGAAGGCCTGCCATCTTGTGCCAGGTGTCCAGATAACATGCCAACAACTTCAGACTGGCACTCTTCCTAGGGACCACCATGCCTCTTTGTAAATCCCTGTCTAGAGGAAACAGCTGTGTATATTAAGATGAACCATTGTCATTAAACATAAACTTAATGTTAAATAAAAAATATCTAATTTTATATCGTAGGGCAAGTCTTGTTTCTACTAAAAAGCAAAGTATTTATATTTCAGGAATAACCTTTAAAAATGAAGGTCATGGATCTGACCACTATCCCATGTTAACTTGTAACTACATAGGAATACCACCCAATAGTTCAGGAGAATGCAAAAGGGCACTACATCAGATTTTTCTGGGTCAACTTTTTGGACACATGGCTTCTTTTGAGACATTAGAATAATGCAAAAGTACTCAGATTCCCATCATTTAGCTCAGTAACAGTAACAGTTAAGTGAGGTTTGATTGCTAAAGACCCAAAGGACCCAAAATGGCAGGGCTTATAAACCTACAGTTTATTGCAGGACAAGGACACAAAACAGCAACAGAGTAAAAGTAAGGATGTGAATCACAGACAAAGGCCACCTCACAGCAGGGGGTCCTGGGCCATCAAGCCCAAGCTCCATTGTTATCCTTTCCACTGGTGCAACTGCCCCACATTTTACAGTTGGTACAAGGCCCTGGACTTTGTTTTTTAGTTAATCAATCTTTCTTAATCAGTTTTATGATTTATGGTCATATTAAGGTCACTTTTAGCTTGATCCTGAGTTTCTGAGATAGTCTGTATAGTCTATTAGAACCCTGTCCAGTTGTACAAGATCTAGGTCCCCTGACCAGACTGTGACATAGGAGAGTTCAAATAATCTTTGAGGTGACACAGCAAATGTATATTATAGACCATATCATGTGAATGCAACTGTTGTTGCCTCTCCCTCATGACTAATAGTGAGAACAACACATTTCCTGTGGGATTCTGTGGGGTGAACTGGCTCACTTCTTGTTCTCCGCTCCCTGCTCCTTGTCTGAGATGTCAATCTTCCATCAGCTCCCTGTCTTCCAAAAAATTATGGACCACTCTCATTTACTGTGTTGTCTTTTCCCTTCACTTAGTCTTTGTAAGTTTTCAGATTGTTATTCTGCTACAGTCATTTTAGGGCAGTTTCAGGGGAGAGGGAATATAAATGTTTATTTCATCCACTTCAGTCTCTAGTTATGTGGAAGCCTCTAGACAGTTAATTCTAAATAGCCTGATAAAGGAGAAAAGTAAGAATGCCCTCAAAATCACTACAGGGTTTTACAGGAAGTTGGGGAGCCCACAGCTTTGTCTCTTCAAACTCACAGGATATAAAAACCCCAAAGCAGATGTAAATGAAGTACTCATGTGGGCACAAAATTTAGGAAAAAACAAAAAAACTCAGCAATCCAGATAAATAATACTTTAATGCAGTATTAACCATTAAAATTAATTAATAAAATAAGTGGAAAATTCATGATGAACAAAGCATCGAATTTTAAAATAAAGGGTCAGTGGTACTGACATTTCTTTGACCTCAGGCTCCAATGTGGCACCAGTGGCACACCAGGAATTAGGGTGAAGTGAAAGTAAACCAGCCCTTGCACTGTCTACAGCCCCAAATCATCTGGGTAGTCCAGTAAAATCTCTAGCCCGAATTTGGGTTAAGATGATACCTGATTGCTGGCACTACTAAGTACCTGAGTAAAGCAATCAAACTTATTCTTTAAAGCAAGATAACATCCATCTAGGCTTCAAATTATCTCTAAAAATAAAATGTTATATACAAACTATACCACACAACCAAAGATTGCCAGATGCAGGATGAGAGAAGCCTCCTTCAGCAAAACAACATTCAAAAGAAACATCCAGGCCCTGGCTGGTGTGGCTCAGTGGACTGAGCACAGGCCTGTGAACCAAAGTGTCGCTGGTTTGATTACCTGTCAGGGCACATGACTGGGTTGCAGGGCAGGTCTCCAGTATGGGGTGTGCTAGAGGCAACCACACATTGATGTTTCACTCCCTCTCTTTGTCTCTCCCTTCCCCATCTCTCTAAAAATAAATAAAATATTTAAAAGAAAAGAAAAGAAACATCCACAGGAACTCCAGTCATCAGATTATCAGACAAACTATACACTGTCATCTCACAAAGAAACCCAATACCCTATTAGCAGTCACTCCCCATTTCTCTTTCAGGTGCCAGGCCTTCACTAATCTATGTTCTGTCTCTATAGATTTGTCTATTCTGGACAGTTCACAGAAATGGAATCATACAGTATGTGGTCTCTTGTAATGGGCTTCTTTCACTCAGCAAAATGTTTTCAAGTTTCATTTATTTTGTAGCTCTTATCAGGACTTCATTCCTTTTTATGGCTGAACAAAATTCCATTGTATGGATATTCCATATTTTATTAGTGGGTTATTTGGCTATTTCCAACTGATGAATGGACATGTGGGTTATTTCCACTTTCTGGCAATTATGAAAACTGTTGCTATAAGCATTTGGGTACATATTTTTGTGTGGACACATGCTTTAATTTCTCGTGGATACTGGGAAATTTCTCCTGGGACACAGGAGTGCTTGCTGGGTCACATAGTAGCATCATATATGACTTGCAGATAAAAAAGTTATGTACAAAATATGAATAAAAATAAACCCACTAATATATCAAATCAGTGTAAGATTTATATGATTCATTTGTACAATTATTTGTATGATTGTATTGTAGTTTTAAAAGACAATGAAAAAAATTAAGGAAAGTAGCTCACATGCAAAGTTAGAATAAAGAGATTAGAACTCAGTATAAAATGAGAAAGCTGGAGACTTCCAGCCAAGATGGAGGTGTAGGTAGACACACTTTGCCTCCTTGCACAACAACAAGAAGGATCACAACTAACCTCAAAACAACCAAAACTGTCAGAAAATCGAACTGCATGGAAGTCTGACAATCAAGAATTTAAAGAAGAGAAGAGAAATGGGAGGGAGGTGGGGAGCACTGGGGGGGGGGTGGCAGGGCTGGGAATATAAGACAGAAAACTGTACTTGAACAAGAATTAAATTTCAAAAAAGAATTTAAAGAAGAGGTATTCATCCAGACAGGCAGGAGGGTCAGAGAAGGGAGCCAGGGTGGAAAGGACATGGAGTGGTGGCAGCCAGTGGAATGGGCGAACCCACATTCACATGTGGCAGATAAAAATGGGGAGGGACACCTGGGGAGTGAATGATCCGAGTCCCAGACCAGACCACAAAGCCCAGGGTACCAGCACTGGGAAAACAAAGCCTCACAACTTCTGGCTATAAAAAAACCAGTGAGGGTTGGGACAGCAGAAGAAACTGCTGGTCTCGCCAGGAGAGTCCATTCAAATGGCCCCTGTGGTCCTAGAACATATGCAAACTCACCCAGTCTGGGAACCACCACCAGGGCAGCAGCTAGAGGGGGGCCAGTTGCATGCAGGAAGTGAGTAAAGTGACTGGAAATGGGATGAGTGCCAAGCAAGCGGCATTATTCCCCCTCCAACAACTCCCTCACATACAGTACCACAGAGTGGCAAAGCAGGTTGCCCCACTCTGTGGAACACCTAAGGCTCTGCCCCTTACAACGTAACAAGTGCACCAAGGCAGGGAGTCAAAGCAGCTCTACCTAATACATAGAAAACAAACATAGGGAGGCTGCCAAACTGAGGAAACAAAGAAATATGGCCCAAATGAAAGAATAGATCAAAACTCCAGAAAAAGAACCAAACAAAACGAAAATAGCCAATCTATCAGATGCAGAGTTCAAAACACTGGTGATAAGGACGCTCAGAGAACTCATTGAGTATGGCGAATGCATAAGGGAAGAAATGAAGGCTACACTAAGTGAAATAAAGAAAAATCCCCAGGGAACCAACAGTGAAGGAAATAAAGCTGGGGTTAAAATCAATGATTTGGAACATGAGGAAGAAATAAACATTCAACCAGTAGAGAATGAAGAAACAAGAATTCAAAAAAACAAGGAGAGAATAAGAAGAATCTGGGACATCTCCAAAAATGCCAACATTCAAGTCATAGGAATGCCAGAAGAAGAGAAAGAGCAAGAAATTTAAAACTATTCGAAAAACAATGAAAGAAAACTTCCCTAACATGGTAAAGGAAATAGACATACAACTGCAGGAAGCACAGAGAGTCCCAAACAAGTTGGACCCAAAGAGGACCACACCAAGGCACAACATAATTAAAATGCCAAAGGTTAAAGCTAAAGAGAGAATATCAAAAGCAGCAAAAGAAAAGCACAGAGTTACCTACAAAGGAGTTCCCATAAGACTATCTGCTGATTTCTCAAAAGAAACTTTTCAGGCAAGAAAAGACTGGCAATAATTATTCAAAGTAATGAAAAGCAAGGACCTACAACCAAGGTGACTCTATCATTACTCTGTCTAAATGACAGCAAAGCTATCATTTAGAATTGAAGGGCAGATAATGCTTCCCAGACAAGGTAAAGTTTAAGGAGTTCATCATCACCGAGCTCTCATTATGTGAAATGTTACAGGGACTTATTTAAGAAAAAGAAGAAGGTCAAAACTATGAACAGTAAAATGACAACAATTTCACAACTATCAACGATGGCATGACTGGAACTGGAAAGCTTTATGCTAAGTGAAATAAGCCAGACAGTGAAAGATAAATACCATATGATCTCACCTATAAATGAAACCTAAGCAACAAAACAAGCAAGCAAAATATAACCAGAAACATTGAAATAAAGAACAAACTGACAGTAACCAGAGAGGAGGAAAATAAGGGAACGTCAATAAAGGAACATATATAAAGGATACATGAATAAAGCCAAAGGGGGTAGGTTTGAGGGTGGGAAGTATGGCTGACTGTGATGGGGTGAAAATAGAGACAACTGTACTTGAACAACAGTTTAAAAAAAAAGAATTTACCTATCTCACTATATCTTCTTTTCAACACTTCATTGTTAAATTCCTCTCATTATTTCAGAAATAAATTTGGTATAAATAAAAAATAACCTAAAAAACAAAAACAAAACAAACTAAGCAAACAACTAGAATAGGAACAGAATCATAGATGTGGAGATCCTATGAAGGGTTATCAGTGGGGAGGGTGAAGGGGAAGAATGGGGGGAAAGGTCAAATAGACAAGGGGATATTAAGAAAAGTATAGGAAATGGATAAGTCAAAGAACCTATATGCAGGACCCATGGACTTGAACTAAGGAGGAGGGGAATTGCTAGAGGGAATGAGAGGAGCAAAGAGGAAAAATGGGACAACTAAAATAGCATAATCAATAAAATATACTTAAAAATAAAATAAAAGGGGAAAGCTAAGGAAAGTACAAAATCAAAATGATCAAAGTTACCAGATCTTGACCAACTGGTTAACTTCTAATTTATTTAATAATTTTCAAAACATCTCAATCATGCCCTGGCTGTTGTGGCTCAGTGGCTGAGCGCTGGCCTGAGAATCAAAGGGTCACTGGTTCAATTCCCAGTCTAGGGCACTTGCCTGGGTTGCAGGCCAGGTTCCTGGTCAGAGGCATGCAAGAGGCAGCCATACAATGAGGTTTCTCTCCTCTCTTTCTCTCTCCCTTCCCCTTTCCAAACAATAAAAAATAAAATCTTTAAAAAACACCTCAATTAAAGTACAGTCTTGATTTTAAATAAGAGAGTGTAAAGACCCAGTAACAAAGTAACACAGGAAGCATAGACTCTGTTGGTTTTTTACAAAAAAGAAAGTGAATACATAGTAATGCCTATTATTGAGACCCTACCACATGCTAGGCATCATCCTAGATACAAACCACACTTTATCTCACTTGACCTTTCTAACAAACTTCAAGATATATATCATTTTCCTTTTTTAAAAAAAGACAATGTTTAAGTGCTCATGTTCAAATCTCTTATTTTACCCAAAATTCCTCCTAAATTACATAATTTCTCAGCTATCTCTCATTTTTCACTCCCTCGATCCCCATTTTCAGAGTGAAAGTTCATGAAAAGTTGCTTATATTTCCCATATCTACTTTCTTACCATCCCCTTCAATCCACTTATGTATGAAGTTGGCCCCCATGACATTGTCAGAAACTGCTTCCTCTGAGTTCAGCAAAGAACTCAGAGTCCCAGTGACCACTTTCTAGACTTTCTCTTAAAATACTTTCCCTTGACTCACTTCTAGAGCAATAAAAGCAGGTTCGGCCAAAAAACAAGAGGCCAAATTTGGACTGTCACTTGTTTTTAACATCCTGTGAGCTAGCAATGTTTTGTGTGTGTGTGTGTGTGTGTGTGTGTGTGTGTGTGTGTGTATTCTTTAATAGTTGAAAAAAATCAAAAGAAAAATATTTCATGACCCTCGAAGAGTACATGGGATTTACATTTCAGTGTCTGTAAATAAGGTTCTTTATATAAATAAAGAACCATATATAAATGGGACACAGACACATTTATTCACTTACATATTGTCTATGGTGGCTTTTGTGCTGCAATGGCAGAGTTCAGTGGCTGTGACAGAGACCTTATGTGGTGCCATCCATCGTTGCTTCACACTGCTGCTCACCACTATGAATCACACTGACAGTTAGAATTGCACAGTGTTTCAAGTACCTTAAGTATCACTGTATCTGTGATATTTTATTTTTTATTGCCAGTGTATAGCCATCATGTCAAAACAAGAAAAGTTCACTTCAAATGTCATTCTTCTAAGGCAGTGGATTACTTTGATCAAATGAGATGAAAAAGCATTGTGTTTATTATACAATAACATTATAACTGTGCTAAAAGAATACAACATAGGTTAACATTACCAAACTAAGCACTGATCACAATATTCCCAACACACAGAAGAGAAACAGTCAGAAAAATCAGAAAATTTAAAATGAGATATCTCATCACAGCAAAATTCCTTCCCCAAAATAAAAAAAAATGGAAATAAGGCTGCAATTAAAGTAAATTTAGTTTTCTGCTGGTTCATTTGTTAGTCAAGCAAGGAAAGCCATTTAGTGATGGTGAGCTAATCAAACAATGTTTAATTGCAGTACCTGAAGACATGTATCCAGAAGAAACAAACTTGTTTAAAACTATTATCCATTTAGTGTGAAAAGTTGCTCTAAGAATTGAGGACATTGGGAGTATTATCAATAATCAATTAAACAAGAAGGCAATTGATTTTGAATGACAGACGTTACAGACACTGTTTAATTGCTGATTATTTGTGGAGCCAATACTGAGTTTAAAATGACTAAAGAGTTATATGAATATCTGGCTTGCCCTCCCACAGACCAGTTCAATGGCTTAGCAGTGGTAAAGTTTTTATTGTAATTTTTTTGGGCTGATACTGAAATTTTTCTGGAAGAGAAGTACTGCCCTCAACTACTATTATCAAACACTAAATAAATAGCTTTGGAAATGAGCTTTCACTGTAGACTTAATAATGTTGAATAAATTGAACTGAAATTATGAGCCAAAATAGTGCTTATGTGCAAAACTTATAAATTATGGTAAATTTTGATGACAACTAATGCTGTTTCAAGCATAAGTAACATCAAGTTGCTTTATACAGATACATTTTTTAGCTTGAACTGCAATTCCAGCAGTTTTTTGAAGCTTAATGCATGTACATAAGATTTCCATATTTCAAAATTCACTTAACTGTGCAATTTGAGTTTCTACCTATTCTTCCACTTAAAATGACTAGTCTGCAATGTTAAAACATGCTACAAGTATGCCATGCAGAGGAGTCTAATAGTACTTCTCTCTTCCTGGTCACTTGATCAGTACTGGAAAAAGTCATAAAATTTTCCTGACTTTCTTCTCTATCATTTTTTTCTGATTCATTTATGCTGGGGTTGATCCTTTTCTTCTGATGTTCCCCCGGGGAAAGTGTTTAAACACATAAAACACTTTAATGTGCATAAAAACCACCTAGAAATCTTACTAAAATGTAAGTTCTTGATTCCTGCAACCAGAGATTCTGATTTAGCAGGTGGTCTCAGAAGTACTGGCATAGAACATACCATATTCCAATTTGTATTATAATTTTATGTACAGGCATCTCCTTTGTAAACCTCTCAACATCAGAGAGTACTAATTTTTTAATCTTCCTTCCCACCTAGCACTTAGTAGGTACTCCAGACACATGTAATAGTTATTGAAAGAGAGATTGTCATAATTTTACTCTGATAAGTAGCATTGTCAGCCATAGTTTCATGAGGTGGGCTTGCTATACTTACTTTTTTTGTAATAATTGCTGATAATTATGCTTTGATCAGCACCTAAAAAATGAATAAAATTGTCAACAATTATTCAAGAGCTGAGGCAGAGAGACTGTAAGAAAAAAGCTCTTTTTTTCCAAACCTCTCTTTTCCCCTTGCTCCAATATACAAAGTTGGAGGGAAAGACAGAAAAAGACTGATGAATTTAGTAGCTGAATTAAAGAATGAAGAACAAAATGGATAAAGAAGGGGAGTAGGGAGAGAACAAAAATCATTATCTATTGCACTCTGTCCAAGCCAAGAAATTAACGCCCTAATACCTGCAGACATGGAGAGGAATAAACTTGAGATTTTATACAAATCATAGCCCCAGAGCATTTTTCACCTTTTCTTCCCTTGCCAATCTACACAGACTCAGACTTGCTCTGTTCTCAAGCAGGGGTATACTTATTCTTGCTGGGGTTATACACATTATCACTAGATGGGTTGTCACTGTAGCACTGTAACTGGGGTTCTCAAAGGCCTAGAGTAACTACAGCACATTTTCAGAGCATCAGTTTCATTCAAGGATCTGGAGAAAAACTGCTTAAAATTTTTGCCCCTTAAAAGATTTTTGTGACACATGTGCAAATAAAATCAGCAGAATTCAGTTTTTCCACATCAAACTTGTATTTTTCTGAAATGCATACTAAAGAGCAGAAATATTTTATGTGTAAAGAGTGATTGAAAACTATGACTTTTGGGGGGTATAATCGGGAAACCCATTGATATTATTAACTCTGGAATCTCTGAGTAAATGCAAGATACCATATGAGGCAAGAACAAGTTTTGTAGGCATCTTTGGCCCACCTGGTTTGTGTTCTGACCAGTTATGTGGCTTCTCAGTGAGTCCAGGAAGGCTGAAATAGCGATTGTACAATAGATGTTCATATCTATCACAGAATGGTCTGTCACCTTATAAGTCACTGTTATTACTTGGGTTGTACACAAAGGCACTGGTTCCTACAAATCAATTTAATTTCCTCACATAATTGCCCTTACCCAGGTATTTTGGTATATTGAAAATAACTATGGACAAAATAATATCTTTAGGATTCAGTTCAAAATAATATGAGGTGGAGCAGGAAGAGATGTGAGAACAAAAGACAAAAACCTGGGTGATCTTAACTGAATTGTTCATCTTGATTATAAAGTCTCACTCAGTTGTCTTATTTAATAGCTTTTGGTTTAAGTCTGAACAATTTCAGAAAACAATTATAACGTAAAACTTTGGGTTTTCCTGTACAACAAAATTACAATAAAAATAAAGATCAAGAATTAGGTGAAAAGCATAGAGGACTATGTCATTGGAACTTCTTGATTCATTTAAGTGTAGTGAATTTAAGCATAGTTACAACTTCAGTATAATAGAAAACACCATCAGTCATCTTTCCTCAACAGAAAAGACATGTGACAAGAATTCTGCAGATGCGGTTAAAGAGGCTGACCAGATTATGACCAGATCATATGACACTGATTACCTGGCCCATAAAAAGGATGATGCAACCATCAGAATTTTCCATCGCAGGAACCCGAAAATATTGCACAACTTTCTCTTGCAGCAGTCTCAGAATATTTCATCAGAATTTACCCTTTTATAACTCACAGAGCCATTTTATTAACATATGTTTTTGTGGGTGTGAGACATTGAGACTCTAAAATAGAGAAGAGAAATTGCCTTGATAATGAGTTTGATGTAGGTGTCCGATGCCTTCAGATCAGCCCAGTTTTCTGACATGAACAGAATCCATGAAAAGCAGTTTCTCCCTCAATATATATTAGAGGAAAAAAATTCATAAACTTTCAAAGATATTATCCCAACATATTTTCTTAAAGTATTTCCTGCAATCACATCTGAGTCTTATCATATCACTCATAGTGTTGGCATATGAAGCAAGAATTAAATTTCATTTTAGACAGTAGAAATATTGGTCTTAGTAACGGTAGGCACACAGAGATGCTTGTTTATTCTTTATGGTAGAGTAAAATTTAATTGATAGATTTAAAGAAATACTACTTGTATTAAACAAGCACTGTTGCAACAGGGTCTAAATATCTTGCCATCCCTGGGGAGTACATGGGTCCTTAAATGACCTGCATTTGCACCTCAGGAAAGCTTCAGAAGACTTCAGGCTGACAAATGTGGGGGTGGGGTGAAAATATTCTAACCCACAGCTATTCCAAGAAAGCTCTGCTTTTATTTCAATTAAGCACTAAATATTCTGAGCCAAAGTGGAATGCCCTGGAATTCTTTTAAGGAAAAAGAAATGCTCAGCCCTGGCTGGTGTAGCTCAGTGAATTGAGCGCGGGCCTGCGAACCACACAATCGCGGTTCGATTCCCAGTCAGGGCACATGCCTGGGTTGCAGACCAGTTCCCAGCAGGGGACTCACGAGAGGCAACCATATATTCATATTTCTCTCCTTCTCTCCTTCCCTTCCCCTCTAAAGATAAATAAATAAAATCTTTAAAAAAAAAAAAAAGACCTGGCTGGTGTAGCTCAGTGGATTGAGCGCGGTCCTGCGAACCACACGATCGAGGTTCGATTCCCAGTCAGGGCACATGCCTGGGTTGCAGGCCAGTTCCCTGAAGGCCAATTCCCAGCAGGGGACACACAGAAGGCAACCATACATTGATATTTCTCTCTCTCTCTCCTTCCCTTCCCCTCTAAGATAAATAAATCAAATCAAAAAAAAAGAAAGAAAGAAAGAAATGCTCAGATGACCTAGAACAAAATTGACCCACTGGAATTCACCTAATAGATAACACAAAATTAGAGGGAGCCTTTTGCCCAAAGGGTCCACCCTGAAGGTATAAGAGATCGCTTAGACACCCTAGTTTATGGACTAGCACTCCCCAAACTTCTCCCAAGATCAGGACTGGATGGCAGGACAAGTACACTGAAGGGATTTCTTAACATCCTTATCAGGGTAGCTTCTGGAACATACTTACTAGAAAGTTAGACTACCTTAAAAATAGTTATTGATATTCAGGTAATGTTTCCAGGAATAAATTAGACTGGACCAAAAGAACTCAATATTTACTACCAGTCAAGATGGTGGCATAGGTAAACACTGCTTGCCTCCTCTCACAATCACATCAAAACTACAACTAAAATAGAACAACCATCACTCAGAACCATCAGAAATTTACTTAAATGGAAGTCTGATAACTATGGAATTAAAGAAACCACATCCATTCAGACTTCCCAGTAGGAGCAGCACAGATGGGGAAGGGGCTGGTCCTTCATCCACATGTGGTAGATAAAAATTCAGGAGAGATATCTCAGGAGTGGAGTCCCAGCCCCACCCCAGGCCACCATGCCCGGGGCCAGTGCCAGGAAAATAAATCCCCATAATCTCTGGCTGTAAAAACCAGTGGGGATTGGATCAGTGGAAGAAACTTCTGGAGTCCCAAGCAGTTCCTCTTAAAGAACCCACACACGGACTTACTCAGACTCACTCCCTCTGAGCTCCAGCACCATGGCAGCAGTTTAAAAACCACCAGTGTCATACAGGGAGAAACTGAAGTGTTGGCATCAAGGTAAGAGCTGGAGGACAGCTTTCTCCCAGACAAAGGTGGGCAAAGGCCATTGTCCCTTTTCCCCACAGAGCCAAACAGCCACAGAGCCAATGGGCTGGTGCCATATCTGAGACTCCATCAACCTGGCTAACACTGTTTTCCCCACCTTGAAGATCCCCAGAGATTCAGTCTCACCCAACTTACCAGACTACCCAAGCTGCTTTCCATATGAATGGCTGGTATTGGCTAGTGCTTCATAACTCCCTAAATCCTCTCAAACAACCAACAGCTGGCCTCAGTGAGCCCCTAGCCGTTGTACCACTTGTTAAGTGGCCCCAGGTCCGGCATGAGCAGCCTAGATTCACAGTATGGCCTTGCCGGGGAATCTACAAGCCCAGCACAAGTAGCAGCCATCTCAGATTGCTTTACAGTTCAGGCAGGGTGTGCCAGGTTAAACACAGGTAGCGGCTGACCTTGACCTGCACCACCCAGGAAACTCCAGAGCCTGCACAGACCACATCTGAAGCAGCTACAGACCACAAGACCATCTGGAGCACCACCACCCTGCCCCCACACAGTGAATCCTCCACAGAGTGTGGAAGTTGGTGGTCAGTGGTCACAGCTAGCCCTTGAAGCTGACCGGCGTGGGAAAATCCCTCCCATTGACCTGACAACAGCAATGAAGCATCAACTACCAGAGAAGGGTGTACTCAGCCCACAAGAAAGGTGCACTTCGAGTATCCAGCTTGGGTGATAGGGGAGACTGTGCCATTGGACCCTATAGGACACCTACTATATTAAGCCACACTGCCAAGACATGGAGTCAAGCAGGTCTACCTACTATATAGAAACAAACACAGGGAGGTTGCCAAAAGAGGAGTCAAAGAAACATGGCCCAAACAAAAGAACAGATCAGACTTCCACCAAGATGGAGGCGTAGGTGGAAACACTGTTCCTTCTCCCACAACCAAGTTTGAATACAACAAAGGTTTGGTAAACAAAGACGCAGCCAAAGAACAGAAAATTGAACTATACAGAAGTCCAACAACAACGAACCTTTCAACCAGGACCTGTAAGAGGGGCAGAGCAAGCAGCGGAGCAGGGTCGGGCAGGAAAGATCCCCTGACCCAAGTGTGCAGGCAGCCGGGGTAGCAGCGTGAACCCAGTGAGGGTGTGGGACAGGCGGACGGTGGTCACACATTCGCGGAGATAAACCAGCAGAGGAGTGAGCAGTGGGACGGACCGCGAGGCCCCAGTGGCGGGAGGTGGCAGAGGGAACCGCCATTGCTTTCCTTTGACCCCACCCCCACATACAGCGTCACAACCCAGGGACTGAGTTGTCCTGCCCTGGTGAACACCTAGGGCTCCACTTCTCATACGTAACAGGCACAAACAGTCCAAAATATGGCTCAAGAAGAACTCAAAGCCCCAGAACCAATAACTCTAAGCGAAAAAGAAATAGCGAACCTCTCAGATGCACAGTTCAAAATACTGGTGATCAAGATGCTCACAGAACTGGTTGATTATAGTCACAAATTAGAGGAAATATGAAGGCTAAACTAAGTGAAATGAAGGGACATGCACAGGAAACCAATAATGATGGAAAGGAAACTGGGAATCAAATCGATGGAGTGGACCAGAAGGAAGAACAAAACATCCAACCAGAAAAGAATGAAGAAACAAGAATTCAAAAAAATGAGGAGAGGCTTTGGAACCTCCAGGACATCTTTAAACATTCCAACATCTGAATTATAGGGGTACCAGAAGGGGAAGAGGAAGAGCAACACGTGGAAAATTTATTTGAACAGATAATAAAGAAGAACTTCCTCAGTCTGGCAAAGGAAATAGACTTCTAGGAAGTCCAGGAAGCTCAGAGAGTCCCAAAGAAGTTGGACCCAAGAAGGAACACACCAAGGCACATCATAATTACATTACCCAAGGTTAAAATGAAGGAGAGAATCCTAGAAGCAGCAAGAGATAAGGGGACAGTCACCTACAAAGGACTTCCCATCAGACTGTCAGTGGATTTCTCAAAAAAGACCTTACAGGCAAGAAGGGGCTGGAAAGAAGTATTCCAAGGCATGAAATCCAAAGACCTACATCCAAGATTGCTTTATCCAGCAAAGCTTTCATTTAGAATGGAAGGACAGATAAAGTACTTCTCAGATAAGATCAAATTCAAGGAGTTCATCACCACCAAGTCCTTATTATATGAAATGTTAAAGGGACTTATCTAAGAAAAAGAAGATAAAAAATATGAACAGTGAAAGGACAGCAAACTCACAGTTATTAACAACCACACCTAAAACAAAAGCAAACTAAGAGGACAGCTAGATCAGGAGCAGAACCATAGAAATGAAGAACACATGGAGGGTTAGCAACAGGGGAATGGGAGGAGGAGAAGAGGGGAGAAGATACAGAAAATAAGTAGCATAGGTGGTAGGTAGAAAATAGATGAGGGGAGGGCAAGAATAGTAGGGGAAATATAGAATCTAAAGAATTTGAGGCACGTGGTCATAAACTAAAGGGGGGAAATGGTGGGGGAGGGGGTGTGCAGGGTGGAGGGGAATGAAGGGGGGGAATAGAACAACTGTAATGGCATAATCAATAAAATATATTTTTTAAAAAAGAAGAGATCAAAACTACAGAAAAAGAACTAAGCAAAATGGACATAAGCAATCTATCAGATGCAGAGTTCAAAACACTGGTTATAAGGATGCTCAAGGAATTTAGTGAGGACATCAGCAGCATGAAAAAGACCCTGTCAATAATGAAAGAGACACTAGTTGAAATAGAGAACAATTTACAGGGAAACAATAGTACAGTGGATGAAGCCAAGAATTGAATCAATGATTTGGAACATAGGCAGAAAAGAACAACCAATCAAAAAAACAAGAAAAAAAAAGAACCCAAAAAAGTGAGGATAATATAAGCAGCCTCTGGCACAACTTCAAGAGGTCCAACATTTGTATCATAAGGGTACCAAAAGGAGAAGAGAAAGAGCAAGAAATTAGAAATCTATTTGAAAAAATAATGAAAGGAAACTTCTTTAATTTGGTGAAGGAAATAGACATGCAAGTCCAAGAAGCACAGAGAATCCCAAACCAGACAGATGCAAAGAGGCCCACTCTATGGCACATCAAAATTTAAAGGCCAAAGTTTAAAGATAAAGAGAGACTCTTAAAAGCAGCAAGAGAAAAGCAGTTAGTTACCTCCAGGGGAGTTCCCATAAGACTGTCAGCTGATTTCTCAAAAAAAACTTTCCAGGCTAGAAGGGACTGACAAAAAATATTCAAAGTCATGAAAAGCAGGGACCTATGACCAAGACTGCTCTGTCCAGCAGAACTGTCATTTAGAATTAAAGGGCAGATAAAGAGCTTCCCAGACAAGAAAAAAACTAAAGGAGTTTGTTATCACCAAACCATTATTATATGAAATATTACAGACTTATTTAAGAAAATAAAAACTATGAAAAATAAAATGGCAAAAAATACATATCTACCAACAAGGGATCTAAAAAACAAAGCAAACAAAAATAGAGACAGAATTATGGATACAGAGTGTGTTTTTATGGTTGCCAGATAGGAACGGACTATCTGGGGATGGGTGAAGAGGTGAAGAGATTAAGAAATGCAAAGAGATAGTTACAGAATAGCCATGGCAATGTAAAATACAGTGCAGGAAATGGAGTAACCAAAGAACCCATACGCATGAGTCATGGACATTGAACAATGGTGTAGGGATTGCCTGAGGGAATGGACGGTTCTGGGTGGAGGGGTCTGAGGGAGAAAACTTGGGACAACTGTAATAGAATAATCAATAAAATGTAATTAAAAATTAAAAAAATTTAAGCAGATATCTAAGGTATAAAAAGAAATACAAGAATACCATATTTAGGGTACCTGTGTCCTAAGAATCCAATGGAAAATTTCCCTGGGGTTCTCATTCTTTTACCTTAGTCTTCACTAAAGGACCAAAGTAGTGTATTAAAACTACTGAGGAAGTGCCTACATATAATAGTCCAGACCCAAAACTCTGGAAGGGTCAGGTATATAACCATATTATAAGTCTAATATGCAATATTAGAAGTTTATACTTTCTCAGTGAATCTGGGGCTCTGGTTTTTGGTGTCTGGGGCTCTGGTTTGTGCCAAAGGCTTAATAAAAGACTTGTATAGACATACCACACTTCCTGCAATGCCCCTAGTCATTAAGGCATGAATTCTAGCAACAGTCTGCAATGTGAGGATGAGTTAGAAGTGTCTCTGTTTACAAACAAGAAAGATGCACAGGATCTGTGGGCAGCCACAAATTAAAAAACACTCATTACGCTGCTCATGAAATAACCCCAGAAGTGGAAGTAGCAAGTTATTTCAGTGTGGGAACCTGAATTTGGAGAATTAAGTAGTCAACTATCAGGAAGGCCTCAAATGAAATGAATGGCAGGAATGACTTTCTATATATCATTGTGGAAAGTTTGTACAAGAAAAGTATTGAAAAAACTTCTATACCCAGCAAAGGTTGGGGGACTCTCAGATGCTGAAAAAGACATATACTACTTCCTTACCACACCCCCGGAAAATGTTTCCTGCTACACTCTAAACTTCTGTGGCTACAGTGCCCAAAGAAATTTGCAAGCAAGATGGCAAAATAAGCACAATAAAAATGTATTCTACTAAATGAATCTACTTAAATGAATCCCTGGAACTACACACTGGGACAATATAGGTCACTTAACTGGTCTGGGCAGTGGCTTTACTTTGGCTTCAGTCAATCCCCCTGGAATTTACTTTGGATGGGGTTGCATCCCAGGTCCTCCCTAAGATTCCCCAGTGCAGAGATGGCTGCTTGAATGAGCTCAGGAAAATTGCTTCACTGCTATTAACATACAGAGTTAACTCAATTTTCCACTTCCAGATTACCACCCTGAGGTTGTTCATAAACATAACTGTCTCATCATACAGCCATTTTCATCTAACCACAGAAGTTGAATTAATTTTTTCTAAATTAATATATTTATCCCCCTATTGTAATGAAAGCCAAACCTCTTTGTTTGCTCAATACCTGTGAGACTAAATTATTACTCTGCAGCCAGCATTCCAGAGAGTGAAGGAAAGACGTGGTATTAACCACTCTTCTAAATGAGATACCTGAATCAGAAAAACCTGTTTCCTTTATTTTTTACTAATTCAAAATTGGCTTTTGATTACAATCAGTTTATAGGCCTTCCCAACAACATCACTGGTGCTCCCCAACCAGATAAGAAAATGAGGAGACAATGGTCAAGTCTCTAGAAAGGTGAAAGAGTCTGAATTCACCACAATTTTCCCCAAGTCTATTCTTTAGACTTTCTTCCCTGTCTCTTAAAACTCCACTTTTAAAAAATTCTTTGAACCCAGGCCCTTCTAAGACAGAGAAAGTCTCCAGGTGCCTTATTTATCATTCATTATTGTTAATGCTCCTTCTACTAGTCAAGATAGTTGAAGGTGACTGAGGTAACTGTTGATTATGGACACAGTACACAACTCAACCTCTAAGTTACAAATGAAAACACTGAAAAACATTGGTCTGTTCTCTTTAACTCTCAAATGGCCACCTCAGAAAAAAACAACTACAAATTAAAGCTGATTTTGCTACTTCTCTGTAAGAGACTGAGTTAACAGCACCTTTTAATTTAATGCCAAATGTGAATCAGTTTAAACCGAAGATATCAGACCAAGCCAAGTGCAAACCCCATCCTAGCCTGGATCAGTGACACCCACCACAACTCAAATACATGGGGTGAAAGAACAATTAATGTTCTTCACTGAACTCTTGATTTATTCACCATCCCCTTGTCCAAAGTCTTTCTCTCCACACTTCTTAACACCTGAGAAAATGGTAACCCATCCATGCAGCCATGTGCTCAATCCAGAAAGGTTATGCTCTGACCACCCAGATCCAGACAATGGCCAAGTCCTGTTAATTCTACCTCCAATACAGATTGAAGCAAAAGTAGCTTTACAGCTGTGTGAAAAATAATACAGTAATTAATAATACAGAATAATAGTACAAGAATACAAGAATAAACCATTTCATGTACTAACAACTGTAAACCTACTTTTGTCCCATCCTGTTTCTTTTGAACTTCTTTTATTAATGATTTTAGAGAGATGAAGGGTCGGGGAGAGAGACATCTCTTGGTTGTTCCAGTTATTTATGCACTCATTGGTTTCCCTTGTATGCACCAAGGTCACTCTGTGCATCGGGATGACGCTCTAACCAACTAAGCTACCCAGCCATAGTTCTACCCTGTATATCTTGAATTCATCTATTCTTTTCCCCATGACCATCACCCTAATCCAATTCATCTGTACCTTCTGCCTGGACATCTGCAATAGCTTCCTAACTAGTCTGCTTACTTCCACCTTGAATTCTATTAAATTCCACAGATACATATATAATTTAATTTGTTTACTGGATATTTCTCCCCTCAAAATGTAAGCTTCACAAAGACAAAGACCATGTCTTGTTATCTTTTTTTTTTAACTGGGGTGTTCCTGGTGCCTCACACAGTATCTGGTGCATAGTAGGCCTCAGTAAAACTTGTGAGAATGAACAAATGGTTTGTAGAATTCCTGCATGACAGAAGTCACATCCATTACAATTATAGCTGTCTTCTCTCAAAAATCTTTCTATCCCCTCAGAGCCAAAGAAGCCACTTCCTCAACGAGAATTCTTTTTTTCTTTTCAGGCTGATTATTGTAAAGTGACCTTTTAGCAGAGTCTCTTAGGAAAAAATCAGAGTGAGTGCTTTCATAAAGCATGACTACATGGAATGTATCCAAACTGAGCCTACCCTCCTTCTAATGCTTTGGAAAGAAATGAAGGAATTTTATGGAAATACACAGAAAAATAGAGCCTTTCAGACATTACTGCCATCTTGTGGCAATAATCCTAATCCGCAAGCAACCAAAACTCCCTTTATTATCTCAATTTTTCTGAAATTTTACAATCTTAACCTTGATGTCTCATTTGATCCAGCATGCATTCCTTCTGAAAATGAATGTCCATCAGTTCTAGAAAATTTTCTTGAATTATTTCTTTGAAATTTTCTCCATTCTTTTTGTAATTCCTATAATTTGTATGGTAGACCTGAATTGATCTTTTAGTGTTCTGACCCTTTTTTTTTTCTCTTCCCGGTTTTATTTTGCACCACTTTTTGAGAGGTGATTCTTTTGGCTCCACCACAATGTCACCAAAACAACCTACTGATAAAATATAGCTGAGTTTATTCTTACTGAAGTTAAGGGAGAGCACTAACTTTGGATAGTCTCAGTGGCCTCTTAGAGGGTGAAGGGCAAAGTCTAGATATGTATGGGGTCTTGAAGTCTGGTCCAACGCTAGTGCTCAATTAGGAAAAGACAAAGATAACCTTTGGTGCTTACTAAGGTCTCAATACACCTTTCTGAGTCTGTGTTTTTATTAATCTAAAAATAAGGGGTCCCTACAAGGTATCTCAAAAGCCCCACACCTGCTTTACCTGTCTATAAATCAACAGTACATGGACAGGTGGAAGTGAGATGGGACGATGTACCACTTCTACAGAAAATCGTTTGATATGAAAGTCAATGAAAAAAATTCATCAAAACGGCGGCAGTAAATCAGTAGAAGCTGTCTTCAGGGAGTTTATGTCAGAGAATGTGTTCGAGGAGCCAGAGTATCCTGTAAAAGCAGTAAAAGGTTTAATCTGCTGATCTGGCTGTCTAGGTCCAGTCCTTTGAGAAGAATGGCAATCTCACTCGGAGGGACCAAGTGAAATTCCTATTAGCAGTCTCGTGTTAAAAAGAGCCAGACACAAACTCTACACGCATCAGGTTAATCTTGCATGCCAACTGATGCAGAAAGATGGCTAAGGTGGTGATCAGACGGGCCCGGGCGACAGCTCTGACTCCTGAATCCCCCAGGCTCTGCTTTCCTGCCCCACTTGGGACGAATCCCTAGGGCATCCTATACTCTAGTGGGTTTCCTACTCCTCAAAACCCGACCCGCACTCTCCTTTCCTAGTCCCCTTGTTCAGACCACGCCGCTCCTCCCACACCCCTCCCTCCTTTCTTCTTCTATCTCCGGCCCAGCTCTGCTCCACCCTTTCTTCCCCATGGCTTTCTATTTCTCAGCTCCGACGGTCATATCTCCCCTCGTTCCCGTTTCTACCCATTTCCCTGGTCCCTTTCATACTCCTTTACCGGCTCATCCGGCTCAAGTGGATACTTAGCCGACCAGCAGAATTCGAGCTGGAGGTATTAGCGGAGCAGAGGCCCCGCCCACCTTAAGGATTCCCCAATTCTCCCGCCCTCTGAAGGCGGAGTCAGAAAACTATGGTCTCTGTGGTGCACCTCCCAGGACTGACAGCTCTACCCACCCAATCCAGACATGTACAACCAACCGTCTCTCTCCTGGAAGGACCCCGGGTGAGTGGCTGTCTTGTGCCTGACGCAGTCTCGTCCTCGCTCTGTCCCCTCCCGCTTTGCCTCCCAGCGTTTTAGTCTATCAGGCGATGGTTTTAAGGTTCCATTGTTCCTTGGCGAGATCTGTTTCCAAATTTGCTTTAAATGGAAGACTGAGTCTGAATTAGGAAGCCTGTTCTTCCGCTCCACAAATTTCCTGCTTGTTCACACGTGTTGGCCAAACTTTTAAAGAAGTCCAACGAACTGATTTCATAGCCCTGGACTAAGCTCCCCTGTGTTAGCTAACACTATTAGTAGTAGCTAACACTATTATATATGCTCTATAAGAATTAGCTCTTTTCTCTGTTGGATAGGTGTATTTTATCCCCATTTTACAAATAAGGAAACTAAGTTACAGAGAGGTTAAGTATCTCATAACGATCAGCTATTAAAACAGCTATTACCTGGCTGGTATATTGAGTGCAGGCCTGAAAACCAGAGTGTGGTGTGTTGGACTCAAGTCTAGAGAACACGCCTGGGTTCCAGTCCAGGTACCCAGTAGGGGGCGTGTAAGAGGCAATCACACACTGATGTTTCCCTCTTTCTTCTTTCTGCTCTCTAAATATAAATTTTAAAAAAAAGATTTAAGAACTAGATTTTTTAAAAAGCTATTAAGTGGCAGTTAGGATTAGAACCCAAGTGTTGGGACATATTCCAAACCCACTATAACCACTGCCTCCAGGAGTCTAGAATAAGTTCACAATTCAAGAAGCAGAGTAAATTCTTCCTCTGAGTCAGGTTTACTAGACATGGAGGAAGAAGGGTACAGATGGGGAAAAAGACCAAGAGATTCTTTGCTTTGGCGTTGTGTTCTCTGAGCTTGGTGAATTCAAAGATGAGGTGAGTTCATTAAATGCATATACAGTATGTGCATATCCTTTTAACATCATTCTTTAAAGCTAAATTTTTTAAATATTAAGGGAAAAACTATTAAATGATCTCTTACTAAAACAGGGAAAACATGGCTCTTTAATACTAAAACATAGTAAAGACCTTTAAGGAGCAGGACAGCCTTTAGAAGCTTGTAAGTAGAACATACTTTGTTTCTGTATTATTTAAAGAGATGTGTAGCAGCTAGGTAAATGTGTAGCAGCTAGGCAAATGCACCTTTCAAATCATTCAGTAATCACATAAATCTCAGCTCAAAATTTCCAGAAACAGAGCTTTTCTCTACAAGTACCACATGCCACCTCACATTATATAATTTATAGAAACGGAAACAAAAATACTAATAATTTATTTGACATGGTAATATTTATTATTTCAAATCTGAGTTCAGATAAGGCCCAGGGGGGGCGGTTATTAGGATATAGTGAACTAGACCAAACATTTTCTGTTAAAGATTTTGGTGAGCTGGTTGTAGAGCAGGAACTCAAGTAGCTTTGACAACAGAGATAATCTGAATAAAGAACGGTTAGGAAGTGAACTCATCTTTCTTAGGCACAGTGGTCTACTTGAACACTGAACTTCCCCAGTTAGGCACTGGAAAATTATAGTACCCTTTAGAGAAGGGCTAAAATGAAAAGGCAAAGGAACACATAATGGTTCAGATTAATGCCGAGCAACAAGACTATCAATATGTTATGCTAAGTAGATGGAGGTGAAGCCTTCAGCAATGACTAAATGAATAAAAAGTGTACTTTCATACCTCAAATTATACCAGTAAGGAACTCCATAAGAACTGTTAGGAGAACTAGTTCCTTTCTTCTCCCATGCTTCATATTTAACTCTGCACATGCTGGGAAACTCACTCCCCAGCCTTTGTTGCAATTTAGCTCATGTTTTGCCAAGTGATTTTCTTTTGGTGGGTCTCCATCCTAAAAGTTGAGTTAGGTATCCAACGGTCTCTTCACTTTTGAGGGAGAGAGCATAGAGACCCAGGTTTAATGTCTGTATTAATCGATTGGGTAAAAATAGTCTTTCCTTCAGATTCTGGATGATAATGGCCTACATTATGGTGCCTTAGACAAACAGTTAATTCTAGCTCTGAAAGAAGTGAGTATAAAACACTCTTGTGTTTTGTGTATTTGGGCATAATATACATCAGTAATATGACTACAACTTATTGTGTACAAAAATTACTTATTTTTATATTATTCTTATACTACCTTTTATATTTTATATTATTCTTATACTACCTTCGCTAAACCAGGCGAAGGAGTGAGCAGTGAGACAGACTGCACAGACTAGGGCCCCAGCGACAGGAATTAAAGCCTAAAAGCATCAATTGGAAAAACTTGCGGGGTCAAGGTGCGAGAAACTCCCAGGCTCACCAAGAGTTTGTTGAAGAGACCCACAGGGTTCTGGAGGATGCACAGGCCTACACACCCAGGAGCCAGCACCAGGAGGGGCCGGTTTGCTTGCAGGAAGCAGCAGAGAGGACCAGAATCCGAGAGTGGAAAAAACACCATTGCCCCTCTCTGACCCCGCCCCCATATGTAGCATCACAACCCAGCAACTGGGTCAGATAAAGGGCAGATAAAGTGCTTCTCAGATAAGGTCAAGTTAAAGGAGTTCATGATCACCAAGCCCTTATTATATGAAATGTTAAAGGGACTTATCTAAGAAAAAGAAGATAAAAAATATGAACAGTGAAAGGACAGCAAACTCACAGTTATTAACAACCATACCTAAAACAAAAGCAAACCAAGAGGACAGCTAGATCAGGAACAGAACCACAGAAATAGAGATCACATGGAGGGTTAGCCACAGGTGAGTGGGAGGAGGAGAAGCGGGGAGAAGGTACAGAGAATAAGTAGCATAGGTGGTAGGTAGAAAATAGACAGGGGAGAGGGCAAGAATAGTAGGGGAAATGTAGAAGCTAAGAACTTATGACACATGAACATGAACATGACACATGAACATGAACATGAACTAAAGGAGGGATGTGGGTGGGAGAGGGTGTGCAGGGTGGAGGGGAATGAAGGGAGGAATGGGACCACTGTAATAGCATAATCAATAAAATATATATATTTTTTAAAAGGTCATGCTGGTGGCAGTGGTGTGAGAGGACTGAAGGCCAGTTAGGAAGCAGCTGTGATGATCCAGGAAAGAA
This sequence comes from Sturnira hondurensis, assembly GCF_014824575.4. NCBI lineage: Eukaryota > Metazoa > Chordata > Mammalia > Chiroptera > Phyllostomidae > Sturnira > Sturnira hondurensis. The sequence goes on along the minus strand of NW_028080827.1, from coordinate 1,515,151 downwards.
GGAGAAGAGGAAACAGATGTTTGGGAGAATTGACAGGATATAAGCAGAAAAGAGATGTAGGATGACAAAGGACTTTTCCAGGGTGACTGGGAATGGTGATATTTACAAAATAGGGAATGCAGGAGGAGGAGCACGTTTAGGAAGGAGATGTGAAGTTGCTTATCTTTTATGAATACCTGCAGCATAACTCAGAGCTGACAGAGTAGACAAGTTCTAAATGCATGTTGATTTGAGTTTGATTTTGGGCATAATTAGATGGAAATGTTTAGTGAACTGTTAGAAATGTAGGTCTAGTAACTTAGAAGAACAATTTAAGCCTTGCAAATTAGCTTTGTTAATTAAGGTATAAATAGGAGAGTGAGAAAAAGCCATGGACAAAATCCTTGAAAACACTCAGCATGTAAAGAACAAGTGGGGAAACAAAGGCTACTGAAGCCAGCAGAGAACAGACACCTAGAGGGGTAGGAGAAAGTTCAGTGTAATGGAAACAAAGATACTAGTTTCAAGAAGGAAGAGGCTTGCACACCCATGTTCATTGCAGCATTATTCACAATAGCCAGGTGGAAGCACACTGCATCTCTGAGGATGGAGGGATGAGTTAAGAAAATGTGGTAAATATATACATCGGAATATTATTTTAATAGCCTTAAAAAAGAAGAAAATCTGTTTTATGCTATCTCATGGCTGTACCTCAAGGACATTATGCTAAGTGAAGTAAGCCAGTCACAGAAGGGCAAATACCATATGATTCTACTTCTATGAGATGTTTAAAATAGTCAAACTCATTGAAACAGAAAATAGAATTGTGATTGCCAGGAGTTGGGGGGAGGGAGGAAGAAGAGTTGCTATTTAATGGTAATAGAGTTTTAGTTTTGCAAAATGAAAATGTTCTAGAGAACTTTTTAACAATGTACATGAAGTTAACACCACTGTACTCTATACTTAAAATGAAGAGGTTGTTTAAAGGATCTTTCTGCCAGGTGAAATAAGGACTGGTAAATGTGTGCACATAGTATCTAACAACTAGGCATTTATTGATCATTTTAGTGAAAGCATTTTATTAAATTAGTAAAACCACTTTATTAGTGGTTATGGTGACAATTAAAATGCACTTGGTTAACGGGTGAAGGGAAGGTGAGGAAGCAGAGACAGCAAGTGAGCCCTGCTTCTGCAAGGAGCTTGCCACAAAGGATACAACTTTTTTCTGCATAGCACAATGTTTAGACAAGATTGATTTAGGGCCCATTTTCTTGCCTCCACTCTCTCAGAGGTCACAGTCCTTTACTGACTATTACGTAATGTCTGAAAATAGTCGTTTCATATATTTTGTCTGGTTATCTAATTATGTACTATGGGAGGATGTTTCTTGTATCAGTTAAAATGGTCAGAATGGAGTCTCTTTTATGCATCTAATTTTTGAAAATAAAAAGTAAATAAAGGAAGAGGGAAGTCAGCAAAAAATCAATCACCTTCCAGATCCTCCCCTTTTTTAATATCTCTCTGAGGATTCCCAAAAGGTCAATTTTTATCACCTCTAATAATGTGACACTCACATTCTGCATCCTCATGAACAGGGCCCTGATAGCACCTGCGTGAACTGGCTAATGATTTGTCATCCTCCAAGCCAGCATTTTAAGAATATTTCTCACCAGTATGTAATGAATGTAGAAGCAGTATATTTCCTGTTATAAAACTGAATGCTTTTCTTTATGTTTATAAGCCATATGTCACCTGACTCTTCAACCTTTCTTTTGAGCTCTCCCAAGAGAGACTCCATTCATAAAAGAGTATTAGTAAATGAGATAGAATTATCAGCTTCCTGCAGTACACCCTTTATTGACTCTTTCAGGGGTATATGAATGGAAAGTTCTCAGTCTTCCTTTGTCTGAAAATATCTTTAGCTCTCTTTCAGCTTAGCAAAGGATAAAATTCTAGATTGACCATTATTTTCCTCAGTACTCTGAAGAACTTATTCCATTAAATTTTAGTCTCTAAATTATGCTGGTAAGTTTTTTGTCAGGCTACTTGTTGTGTCTTCACGGTTAATTTGTCATTCCACTGAATGTTCCCCTCTTTCACTGAAAATTTGTTCTCGTACTTGGAGATCAGAAGTTTCACTACAATGTGTCTAACTATATGTTTACTTTGTATTGTCCTGCTCAGGACCTAAGGATTTGTGCCTTTCATCATATTCACATTAATCTGAAATTACGAGATCTTTTATCCACTACATTAATGGTCTCGTGTATTATTTCCTTTTACTGCCATGATAAAATATCACAAACTTAGTAGCTTGAGGCAACACAACTGATTATCTTACAAACCTGCAGGTCAGAGGTCAACACAAGTCTAATTACACTAACATCCAGGTGTCAGCAGGGCTATGTTCCTTTCTTGTCTCCCTAGAAGAGAATCCCTTTTCTTACTTTTTCCAGCTTCTAGGCCACTCAGATTCCTTGCTTCATGCCCTCTTCTTCCATCTACAAAACCAGCAAAGTAGAATCTCTTTGACTCTTTTTCTGTTGTTTTATCTCTTTGTTTCTGAACACAGCCAGGAAAGATCCACTTTCAAGGACTCATTTGATTACATTGGGCCCACTAGGATAACCCGGGATTATCTCCCTGTCCCAAGATTCCTACCTTTAACCACATCTGCAAAGTTCCTTCTGCCATGTAAGGTAACATTCACAAATCCCAGGGATTAGGACATAGGCATCTTTGTAGGACCATTATTTGGTTTGTCATGCTTTGGTACCTCAATATCTAATACCAAAGTCTCTTCTAATTTTTGGTGAGTGTTCCCATGTGTCTTGAGTTTTCTGGTTCCAGCTCCCTTGTTGAGAGGTTTGGCTATCACTTCTACTACCAGTGTCCTCTGTAAGATTGTCATTCCTCTAGACACAATAGTCACTTAGAGTTATGATGGTGGTCATCTGGAGCATTTGGGGTCCCAGAGGCAGAGGAGAAAGGGAAATAAAATATGTCCTGTTCCCCAGCCCTGTAGCTACATTTTTTTTTCATTGAGTATTGGAATAGAGTAAATAATCCCAGAGTCTCAAAGATGAGTTGTTTTTTTTTTTTTTGCGTGTGTAAATATAGAGCTTTTTACCTTCTAAAACTAAATCTTCTTTTCAAAGAAACTCATAATAAGACCATTGGTTCTAGCTGATGGATAAGTCCCATTCCATCTCCCATTTTTGTCATCTCCTTTTTCTCTTACTCTCCATCACTGGTGCACCTGCCCCAAACTCCTACCAAAACAATGAAAGCCCTTGTGCAGATCATTTCATTAGTCAAAATGACGATGGTCTTCATGCATAGCAATATGTGCATGTGGCTTACTAGAGTGGTCCTCTTACCACTGGTTCTCTAAAATTCCAATTTGTGAATACATTTGAAGGTCAATAAAGACACCCTCCTATGGAATTATTGAATCAATGAAATATTACAGGTTTAAACACAGTTTAGTTTGGAGATTCACTCCTGAGTTATCTTCCTACAACCTACAACTTCAAGAGAATGTAACATCAGAAATTGTTTTCATCTTACCTGGAACCAAAGTCTCTTCAGATCTGACTCTCTTTGCTTGACTTTTCTCAAGCTTCTCCTTACATTATTTTGATTCCCACATATTTGCAGGTCCTACAGTTCTTTTGTAGGCTAATTCCTTTTGGAGCAAGACCTATACTTCCCTGCTCAGGCTATGCAGAGCTCTGCCATTGGTTATCAGGCTGTGGTCAAAAAAGGGTGATGGAGGTACATCTTTCAGAAAACAAGAGTTAGTTATCTTTCAATGAACCTATTTCAAGTGAGTTTATATATGGTCTCCAGGCAAAGGAAGGCTGTTTTCCTCTGCCAAGAGGAAATGAACAGCTTCTTCTGGTCAAGAAGATTTAGGGACAATTGTGAACTTAAGGTTCTCAGGCTCGTGCACCCAAATATTTCTCCCCCAGGTCTTAAGATCTCACATTTTTTCCTGTCTAGAAAAGACCTTGACATGGAAGACCTGCTGAAGCTATGCATTCAATCTCCTTTGCAGTTCTGCCACTCTGGATCCAGAACTCAATTTTCAACAGTGTCTAATTTACCACTACAAGAGATGAGAGTCTTCTTTATGGCTGCCATAGAAGTCCAATGGCTTTCATAGTGTTCCTAAATTGACAATTGGCTGCTTCAAACTATTGTTTTCTTTTTGCAAGGCTTACAATGCGGTCAAAAGCAACCATTTTATTCCCCAATTCTTATTATTACCATTTCTCTCATACCACTCAAGTATAGCATCTGCTTGGTATCCCAATGCCTTATCTTCCACCTGCACCTCATCCCAATTAACTATAGATGAAAGTCTTAATAACACAATGCATGCCACTGCAGAGCAGGGATTATGTGTTTTCCTTCTTATCATGAGGAAAACCTTTCCTTTGCCTTCAGATGTGTGAGTTATCCAACTCCAAAACCCTATTTTGAGGGTCTACTCTTTACATATATATTGATTTTTTCAGAGAGAGGGAAACATTGATTCGTTGTTCCACTTATTTATGCATTCATTGGTTGATACTTGTATGTGCCCTGACTGGGGATTGAACCCACAACCTTGGCATATCGGAATGACACTCTAACCAACTCAGCTATCTGGCCAGGGCGAAGGGCTACTTTTAAAGACCACCCCTGGTACAGGCATTTTTTAAACTGAGGGTCCTAAGAAAACAAAGCTTGAAGTGAAAGATTATATACTAATGCTTGATTGATGGATGAAATTCGAGAAAGAAAGTGTGAGGGAAAAGGAAGTGAGGCAGGAAAAAAGTGAAAACAAACATGAGAGATGTGTTGCCAAGATGTGTTGCCAAGATGTGTTGCCAAGATGTTTGCTTCAGTGCAAACAAAGATGGTTGTTTGATCTTCCAGGGCATCTCCAGAGAGTACTTAAGAAGCTACTGCCTCTCATACAGTAGGCAGAAGTGAGTAATCCCCACTTCTTTCTGTCTCTTTCTCTCATTGCCTAAGGTTTCCCCTCCCCCCAGACATTAATTCCCCTACACTTGCAGACTATATTACCTAGCCCCTACAGGTAGCTTCTTAGAAATCCAGAGCCTCTGTATTCCATTCTGGCTATTTTGCAAGTGCTTCAGTCCTTCCTCCAAGTTAGTATTACATGTGGGGACCCCTCTGTTTGTGGGAGCCAGATGGCAGCAGGGGCTGTGGCTTTATGACTATAGGATACCTCACAGTGCCTGGCATTAGGAAGTACTCAGCAAATATTAGCCATTATGAGTAATAGTAATTATGTGAAATTTTGTGTGATTATTATGTGATGTGGCTGTTTAGAAGCATTTTCTCCAGCCTTTCTAAGGCTTTGTTAAGCACCACTAGACTCTATCAGCACTCTGATACCGAGCCAGACACATCTCAGTGATTCAACAATGCCATGGGCTGTGATCCACCCACAGCACCTGAGGCCCAACCAGGCAGCCAAATGGTTTTGCAACAAATTCACAATGGTTTTGGCCACCAGTGGGTGGCATACAGCTATGCAATGAAGCTGAGTATCTTGCCTTTATAAAAATATGACAGGTGATAATGCCTTCCATTGCCTAGCTGCCTTAAAATATTCTTTTAAACATTTAAGTTGTCTATGAAATCCTCTAAAGAAGTAAATTAATATTGTTTTTTGTTTTATAAATTGTAGCTATGTAGTCGAGGGATAATTTTTCTATTCACGGAGTCACAGATTTGCTTCTGAAACCGTGAATACACGAGCTCTCAAATGTCAAATATCTGAAGGATAATATTTTCTTTGGGAAATATGCTACATCATCCTCTGAGTTAGGTTAACCATAAATAAATATCCTTCATTTAATGAATAATTCAAGTCTTTGCCTTGTCACCATGGAAAAGAGGGCTCCCTGCTCCATTTTTTCTTTGTGAGACCCTTAATGCTGCAAACAGTGTTTACTTCCCTCGAGGGAACAACAGCTCGTGACAAGGGGAAATACGACTTCAACCAAGAAACTGCTGTTCTATGTGACAAAACAGCTTCAATATTTTGTTTTGATTCCTGCTTAATATATATGGAAAGAATTTTTATTGTCAAGGTAAATCTGTGTACTGACAAATGTAATAGACAGGAGCCTTGAGATGGAAGAAAGTGAATTTGGGGCTTTCAAAATATGCCTTTTGCTTTTCTGGGAGCAAGAATTAAGTTTTTAAAAGTAAAACTGGTAGAAGTTATTCAGTCTAATGAAAAATGTAAGCTGTAACATGGGTGGTTTCTAATAAATTTCCTAAACCATGCTTTTCTTGTTGATGATAAATGTTTATCATAAGAATCTGATCTTTGCATTAGAACCATTAGATGACCCACTTGCCCCTGTTCCCAGATCAATACCACCATTACCTCAATACAGATTTGGCTTTTTCAGTTCTGGTCTTTGGACGTGTACCTTAAACATGGCATGGGGCACCTGTCTAGATGCCTCAGGCCACCCCAACAACTACCAGCCAGACCTATTCCGGTTCTTGGCTCCACCCTTCTGAGACTGCATTTGGTCCCAGGAGAGGAGTGGGACGTGGATAGGACATTGAGCCAGGCGCCATCGAAGTTGCAGAGAAATATATGATAGAGTTATGCAGAAAGTATTGGGCTTTAAGTTGGGATATATGAAAAAGAAAGATAGCCAGGGACCACGGAGAGAGGAGAACATTCCTTAAGCATCTCTGTGTTTCAGGTGCTTTAGAATTAAGACATTTAATCTCCACAAACCTCTGATGAAGACATTACTACTTTGGCTTGTATAACTGTGAGCATACAAGCTCCAAGAGGTCAGATACCTTTTTCAAAGGCACTCAGGTATAGATTTCTTATGGAAAGTCAGTAGTTCTGCATGGTAATTACATTCATGGATGGGTGGCATGAGACAGTGGAAGAAACAGATTGGAAAGCTAGAATTCACCCAGATAATAATAGAAAGCCTTATTAAATTATGTCCCTTCACTACAGTAGGCTGGCTTAGGTCCTTGTTAGCTCTGTAACCAAAGGCAACTATACTTAACCTCTCTACCTGAATTTCCTTGTGTTTAACATGGAGAGGGAGAGGAGTGATCTCATCATACCTACCACAAAAAGTTCTGTTAGAACCAAAGGAGACATGAGATATGGACAACCAAAAGAGTCAGGAGCTGGTAGCCAAAGGCAAGAGCCAGGTGGGAAGAGCCAGAAGAAAGAGATGGCTAGACAGAGGCCCAGACACTGCCTTGGGAGTCTAAGGCCTCATTTTATGATCCAGGGCTTCATCCTTCATGGCAGGGGTTCCAGTAAAGAACCAGACAGTAAATGTTTGGAGTTTTGCATAGTCTCTATCACAGCAGCTTCACCATACCCAAAAGTAGCCATGAATTGCATGTAAATCTATGGGCATGGTGGGGTGCCAATGAAACTATTTATGGACATTGGAAAAATCAACAAAAACCCAAAAATTTGTTAGTTCCAATGAATTAATGTAAAGAAGACATTAATGCAACCTTTTGAAACTCTTCCTTAAGGCTATAATATTATTAATATTATAAATAATACTAGATATAAGAAATACATTAAACATTTAAATCAGAGTGTTTTAATCTTTGCACTGTTGACATTTGGGACCAGAGAATTCTTTGTTGTGGGGGCTGACCTGTGTATTATACAATGTTTAGCAGTAATCCTGGCCTCTACCCAGCAGATGTCGGTAGCATCCCCCTGCCTCCTGATTGGTGATGACTAATAATGTCTCAAGACATTGCCTAATGTCCCCTGGGAGGTAAAACTGACCTACATCCCACAGAAAATCACTGTTTTAAAGAATTTCTTGTAAACATGCAGCAAATATGGTCCTAAAGCAGAAAACTAAAACAAAGTAAGGGCCTTTAAGAAATAGACATTCCTTTCAAGTTTGCATATAGGAAGTACTTTTTGTTTACTATGTAATGTTAATGAGTTTGCATGTGTGACAAACAGAATAAAATTATTAAATATTCATATAGCTTACATTTGTACCTTTAGTACTATAAACCTAGCTCATCCACAGAACTCAAAAAAAAAAACCACACAGCTTTTCACCACAGTACACATTACATACCAAATCACATTTATAGAAAACTGTATCACATAATTTTTAAGATGGCAACTAGAAGCAAGATTTGCAAGATTTTTTGGTGTGGTAACATTTATTATTTCACATATAAACTCCAACATAGCCCATAAAGAATTTCTTATTTGGCTTAGCCAAATAATGGAAAGACCAATGCTGACTTTCATCATTGACATACAATGAACCAAAATGAAATTTTTACATTTATTGTTAAAGATCATGGTGAGTTACTTATAGAGTGGAAATTCTTGAATACATAAATACCTTTACCATAAAAAACTTGTCAAGATCAAGACTTATGAAAATGGGCCCACCTTAGGCACACACAGTATTGGCGTAGAAGTCACAGCAGTTAGAAAGGGCTATGGCACTGAACTCTTTATTTTCCCATGGACCAGAAAAAGAAGCATTGGTGCCATTCAGAGAAGTACTGTAATGAAAAGCCAGAGAGATACACAGTGGGTCAGATAAAAAAATGCAATGAGACATATCAATAAGTTCTACTAAGCAACTGAAAAACAAAAATAAAGACCTGTAAAGGGATCTGACCACAATGACCAATTAAATAGAACAGAATTAAGTGTATATTTTCTCATTTGTGCCCCCAAATAATAATACCTTTATACTAGCCTTTGTTTGGTTCCACACACCCCCACCTAGTACCAAGCAACCACCATTCTCCTCCATTTCTATGAGTTTAACTTTAAAAACAATTTTAATTCTCCATATGTGATGCCATGCAGTATTTGTCTTTGTCAGTCTTATTTCACTTTGCTTACTGTTGTTGCAAATACCTGGATATCCTTCTTTTATAAGGAAAAATAACATATGTTTAACCTTTTATAAGGATATAAGAAAAAGTCCAGCCATTGTTAACATAACAAGAACAGTTTATGGGACATCATTGTAACCTGGCAGCCAAAGAGAGTGGACTGGAATGTGCATGTGTGAGCAATTACAACTTCAGTGTACTAGTCAGTGGGGGTGGTAGACACCAGTAGGGTGAGCATGTGCACTGTATGGTCATCACATTCAAAATTGCTCATGACTGAGCAAGTAGAGCAACGAATCTGCATCATATTTTGTGTTAAGCATGAATGTTCCTCTGCAAAACCTGTTCAGATCATTCAGAACTCCACAGCTATGGTCAACTGGCGATTGGCAGCTTTGCCATGACAGCACACCCACTCATGCATCACATCTCATGCAAAGTTGTTTAGCAAAATATTAAATCACCCAGGTGACTCAGCCCCATTACAGCCTAGATCTGGAGCACTGTGACTTCTGGCTTTCCCCAAAACTCAGATCACCTTCGGAGGGGAAGAGATTTCAGACCGCCAATAAGATTCAGGAAAATATGAGGGGGCATCTGATGGCAATTGGGAGAACTGTGTATGGTCCCAAGTTGCCTACTTTGAAGGAGACTGAGGTGTCATTGTCCTATGTACAATGTTTCCTGTATCTTGTATCTTCTTCAGTAAATGACTCTGTTTCTCATATTACATGGCTAGATACCTTCTGGACAGATCTCATATATATATATCTTATTTTCTTTATCCATTCATTTGTCAGTGGATACACATGCTGTTTTCACACCATGGCCACTTGAATAATGCTGCAGTGAACATGGCAGTACAGATAGCGATATCATTTCCTTTGGATGTATACCCAGTAGTGGGATTGCTGGGTCATGTGGTAGTTCTATTTTTAATTTCTTCAGGAACTTCCATACTGTTTTCCATAGTGTCTGTACCATTTCACATTCCCCCCAGCTGTGGATAAGGTTTTATTTTCTCCACATCTTTGCCAGTATTCACTGCTTGTCTTTTTTTATAATAGCCACACTAACAGGTGTAAGGTGATTTATCACTGTAATTTTGATTTGTATTTGCATGTTAATTAGTGATGTTAAGCACATTTTCATGTACTTGTTGACTATTTGAGTTTCTTCGGAAAAATATCTATTCAGTACCTCTGCCCATTCTTAAAATAGGATTATTTTTTATTTTTTATTTTTGCTATTTAGTTGTATAAGTTCCTATAAGTTCCTTGCATAGTTTGGATGTTAATCCTTTATTGGATATGTGGTTTGCAGATATTTTCCTCCAATCTATAGGTTGATTTTTTAAAATTTGTTAATGGTTTTTGGGGTTTTTGTTTTTTGGGTTTTTTCTTTTCCTGCACAGAAGCTTTATAGTTTGATGAATTTTCATGTGTTTGTTTTTGCTTTTATTGCCTTTGCTTTTGGTGTCAAATTAAAAAAAAATCATTACCAAGACAAATTTCAGGGAGTTTACTGCCTATGTTTTCTTCTATGATTTTTAAGGTTTCAAATCTTATATTCAAATCTTTAATCCATTTTGAGTTGATTTTGTGTATGGTATAAGATAGGAACCCATCCAGTTTTATTCTTTTGCATGTGGATATGCAGTTTTTCCAACACCATCTATTGAAGAGACCATCTTTTCCCCATTGTGTCTGGGCTCCGTTATTGAAAACTAATTGACCATTTATGCATAGGTTTACCTATGGGCTGTCTTCTATTCCATTGATCTATATGTTTGTTTTTATGCCATCTTTATACCATTCTGTTTTGATTACTATAGATTTGTAATATAGCTTGAAATCAGGAAGTGTGACACCCAGCACTAGCAGCAGCTGACCTTGTTTTACAGTGTGGCCTCACCTGGGTGCTTCCAAGCCCACCACAACTGTAGCAGCCAACTGTCGATTGCTTTGTAGCTTTTGCTGTGTGACCATGGACAGAACATGGGGTGGCTAACTTTGAACATACCAACAGCAATCAAGGCTTAACTACATTAGGAGGGTATACACAGCCCTTCGGTGGGGGCACCCTGAGTATCCAGCTTGGGTAATAGAGGAGGCTATACCAATAGACCCTACAGGACATGTACTATATTAGGCCACTCTACCAAGCCTGGAAGATATAGCAGCTCTACCAAATACATAGGAACAAACTCAAGGAGGCTGCCAAAATGAGGAGACAAAGGAACATGGCCCAAATGAAAGAACAGAACAAAACTCCAGAAAAAGAACTAAACAAAAATGGAGACAAGCAATCTACTAGATGCAAAGTTCAAACTACAGATTTAAGGATGCTCAATGAATTTAGTGAGGAACTTAATAGCATGAAAAGGATACACTAAATAAAATAAAGAACAATTTACAGGGAAACAACAGTAGACTGGGTAAAGCCAAGAATCAAATCAGCAATTTGGAATATAAAACAGTAAAAAAATCAGAACTGCAAGAAGAAAAAATCCTCCAAAATGAGGATAGTGTGAGGAGCCTCTGGGACAACTTCAAGTGCACCAACGTCTGCATCATGGGGGTGCTGGAAGGAGTAGAAAGAGAGCAAGGAATTGAACACCTATATCATTATTTTTAATGATAGAAAACTTCCTTAGAGGTTAAGGAAATATACATACAAATCCAGAAAGCAAAGTCCCAAATAGAATGAACCCAAACAGGCCGACACCAAGACACATCATAATTAAAATGCCCAAGGTTGAAGACAGAGAGAATCTTAAAAGCAGCAAGAGAAAAGCACTTAGTTACCTACAAGGGAGCTCCCATAAAACTGTCAGCTGATTTATCAAAAGAAACCTTGCAGACTAGCAGTAATTGGCAAGAAATATCCAATGTGATGAAAAGCAAGGACCTACAACCAAGGGTACTTTGCCCAGCAAAGCTATTATTTAGAATCAAAGGACAGATTAAGAGCTTCCCAGGCATGAAGAAAGTAAAAGAGTTTATCACTACCAATCAATATCATATGAAATGTTAAAGCATCTCCTTTAAGAAGAAAAAGATTAAAAATATGAATAATGAAATTGTAATAAATATCTATCAACAGTTGAATCTAAAGAACAAAATAAATGAACAAGCAGAACAGAAACAGAATTAAAGACACAGAGAACATTTTGATGGTTGCTAGATGGGAGAGGGGTCAGAGGAATGGACAAAAATGGTGAAGGGAATCAGAAGTACAAATTGGTAGTTACAGAATAGTCATGGGGGTGTAAAGGACAGCATAGGGAATAGAGTAGCCAAAACATATATGTATGACCCATGGACATGGATAACATTGTGGGGATTGCCTAAGGGGGGAGTCTAGGTGGAGGATGTGTAAGAGATGAAAATTTGGATAACTGGAATAACATAAACAATAAAATATAATTTTTTTAAAAAGTTTGTGCCCTATATGTGCCATCAAACCCTTCACTCCTCTGGGATTTCCCTCAGTTGCAGGGTGCTGTGCCAGGGCTGGAGTTTATGGTAAGATTTTGTCTTAGCCTTTTCTACCCAATTCAATGTGGGTATTTGCTCAGTTACACAATGTGTAGGAGTCACTCAGCTAGTTTCTGATTCTCTCAGAGAGAATTGCTATGCAGCTGTACATTTGGTGAAGCTGGGAGAAGGGAAATTCTGGAGCCTCCTATATTGCCATCTCAGTCTGGAGTCACCCAAGTCTTATTTAGTATAAATAAATTGGAAAAAACATGATCTCTTTCAGATTCTAAATGCTATTGACATTCAGTAAGTAACTATAGACAAAGAGTCCGTTGCAACTTTGGAAGCAGAAGTGAGCAGGAAAGTGTATTCTATTAATTTTTCAGTGAATTTCAGTGATGAGAAGACAACTCATCTTTAAACAAAAATTAGCAACTTTCACTTTATTCATCTCCTTTAGATTATGCTTACATAATGAAATCCATCGAACTGCCACAAGAACATAGGAATCAAAACTATGCCAGTCTATCCAGTTTCTAACTCCTTTAATAGTATATTAAAAGGGTTATTTTTTAAAGATATTGGTTGCCTACTCTGATGTAAAGGTCCAAATAAAGAGGGTAATATCTGTTAACGTGGCATAGAAACCTGTTATACAGCTAGCACCCAAACATCTACCTATATGGTGAACAGATAGATCACTAACTTAACTTACAAATATATCCCCAGCTTTGATTTCTCTCCTGAACCTCAGACCCCACTCAGCTTGTGAGTAGCTTCACATGGAGGATCCACAGGCACCTCCAAGTCAATATACCCAACGGAATTAAACTAAGCCACAATCTTTCCCTTTTATTCCAATTCTTGGAACTAATCCTCTATCAGTGAAATAATGGCCCCCATTAGACACATTTGCCCAAGCCAGAAAAGAGAGAGTACTTAAGGCTCCTTTCCTTTTTTCACCCCATTCTTCCCTCCTATCTAGCAATGAGAAATCCTATTAATTCTTCTTGGTCTAGTGCATCTCCATCCTCATAAACACTTAGTATCAGCTGTCACCATTTCTCACTTAGACTATTACACCAATGTGTTTATTGGTCTCCCTTACAATTAAAGGCTATAAGAATGATCTTTAAAAAAATATTATGCCAGTGTTCAGAATTCTGTGAGTCAAAATCTATATTACTTAGCATTTAGCCCAAGGCCTTTTAAGATATTTTAGCCTCATCTCTAAGAACTCTTTTCATTGTCTTCAGAACTCTCTCCATTTACCCACATATCCCTATGACACACATCTTTTGCTTTGGCAGAACCAAACATTCTAGTTCCTCAATTCTTTCTTTCCTTCTGTGTATCCTATAACTAATTCTTTTAGCTTAATGATATATGCTCTTTTTTCCTGCTGGCTTCTTCAGTATTTTTCTTAACCTTTTATTTTCTGTAATTTGAAAACATGCTTAGGTGTACTTTTCTCGGCATTTATCCTGCTTGGTATGCTCTGAGGTTCCTGGATCTATGGCTTGGTGTCTGACATTAATTTGAGGAAATACTTGGTCAATATTGTTTCAAATGTTTTTTTCTATTCCTTTCCTCTCCTTCTGATGTTTGTAGTTATAACACAGTCCTTTGATCTTCTATTCTGTTTTTGTTTGTTTGTTTCAGTCTTTGTTCTCTTTGCTTTTCAGAGTTGATGGTTTCTATTGATATATCTTCAAGCTCAGAGACTCTTTCCTCAGCTGTGTCCAGTCTACTAATATGCATTCTTAATTTCTGTTACAGTGCTTTTTGATCTGTAAAATTTCTCCTTGGTTCTTTCTTAGGATTCTTATATCTCGGCTTATATTGCCCCTCTGTTCTTACATGCTGTCTACTTTACCCATTAGAGCCCTCAGCATATTAATTATAGTTGTTTAAAATTCCCAACATGATTAATTCCAACATCCTTACCATATGTAGTTCTGATACTTGTGCTGTCTTTTCAGATCATGTATTTTGCCTTTTAGTTTACCTTGGCATTTCTTTCTGATAGCCAGACATGTTGTACACATAAAAGAAACTGTTGTAAATAGGCTTTAGTGAGGTGATGTGGTAATAAGATGTGGGAGGAGGGGAAGTATGCTATAGTGCTATGACTATGTCTCAGTCTTTTAGTGAGGACTGTGAGCTTCATAAATTTTTCTCAAGTTCTTTCCTCCCCGCTAAGTGGGACAGGATGGCTAGAGTGGGCTGAAGTTGGGTATTTCCCTTCTCCTAGGTCAGTTAGGCTCTGACAATACCCTAGCTGGTTTTACTTTGGTTAACTAGTTGCCCCTGAGGGCAGTTCTTGTTAAAAGAAAAAAACAAAAACAACACAGTCTTCCTATCAAGATTGTAGCATAGGTAAACTCGGTACTCACATCTTCCTATAACCACATCAAAATTACAACTAAACTACAGAACAACCTGGATTTTTCAGATCCACCTGAAATCTAGCTGAACAAAAGTCCTAGAACTAAGGACATAAAGAAGAAGCCACATTGAGACTGGCAGGAGGAGCAGAAATATGGAAAGGGCTGGTCCCATACTCATGTATGGTGAATAAAATTTGGGAGGACAATCTCAGCTGTGGAGGTCTCCTTTGAGGAGTAAGGGGTCCCAGCTCCACACCAGGCCCTCCATCCCAGAGTTCCAGGACCAGAAAGAGTAGGCCCTATAACATATGGAAGTGGGAATTGTCCTGAGTGACACTAAGGACAACTGGAGTCCCAGGTGTTCCTCTTAAATGGCCAGTGCATGTATATACTCGGACTCACTGGCTCTGAGCTACAGCACTGGGGCAGCAGCTCAAAAGGCACCAGAGACATAGGGGGAGGAACCGAATTGTCTGGCATCAGAGTAACAACTGAAGGAGCAGCTTTCTCATGGACAGAACAGCTAGCAGAGTTGGCAGACTCCACTGTTCCTTTTCTGAAATACACACACACACACATACAAACTTGCAGGCAGGTGCCATATGTGAGACTCCATCAACCTGGCTCACACTGTTATAACTACCCTGGCGATTCCCTGAGACCCTGCCCCACCCAACTTTCAGGCCCAACCAAGCTCTCCCAGTGGCTTTTTTACAAATGTCCTACCTTGGTTCACACTTCAGACTTTCCTAAAATCTCTCAAACAAAAAGCATGTGGCTTCAGCATGCCTTGTACCTCTCACTAAGTGACCCCAGACACAGCACTAGTGGCAGCCAGACTTAGTCCACAGCTTGGCCCCTCCAGGACATCTCCAAGCCAAGTAAAAGTAGCAGCCATCTTCAGATTGCTTTGTAGTTCATGGTGGTTGGCCCCAGGCAGAACACAGGCAGCAGCTGACCTTGGCCTACCCCTCCCAGAGTCCTCCAGGCCAGCAAAACCATGAACAGCTTCAGACCACATCAAAGTACCACCCAACCACCTCCACAAGTGAGACACTCAAGAGGTGAACTTAGCAGACACAAGAGCCCTGCTGAAGTAAGTACTGGTCCATGGAGCGGGCCCTGAACAAATGATTCTCTGCAATGGTTGCAACCAGTCCTTGCAGCCAATCAGCCTGGTGGTAAACACCTCCCATAGTTGTGGCAATAGCAATCAAGGCTCAACTACAGTGTGAAGGTATACACAGCCCACACAAGGAATGTGGGGAGTTGCACCTGAAGTTCCCAGCTCATGTAAACAGAGATGTTGTGCCCTGGACCTTACAGGACACCTACTACATAAAGCCACTCTACCAAGCCTGGGACACTTGCAGCTCTACCTACTATGTAGAAACAAACACAGGGGGCTGCCAAAATTAGGAGGCAAAAAAATATGTCAAAATTGAAAAACAAAACAAAACTCTAAAAAAAACTAAACAAAATGGAAGCAAGCAATCTACTAAATGCAGAGTTCAAAACACTGGTTATAAAAATGCTTAGTGAACTTAAAGGAAAAGGAGATAAACTTAGAACTTCAACAAAGAGGAAACATAAAATGGAACTAGAAAACATAAAAAATAATCAGCCAGAAATGAAGAATACATTAACTAAAATAAACACCACATCACAAGAAATCAACAGTGGAGTAGATGAAGCAGAAGATCAAATCAGAGTTTGGAAGACAATGAAGCAGACAACACCCAGTTAGAACAACAAAAACAAAAAATAATCCAAAAAAATGATGACAACATAAAAAGCCTTTAGGTCAACTTCAAGTGTACCATCATTTGCATCATGAGGTTGCCAGAAGAAGTGAGAAAGCCGGGAATTGAACACCTATGTGAAAAAATAATGGCAGAAAACTTCCCTAACCTGGTGAAGGAAATAGACATGCAACTTCAGGAAGCACAGAGAGTCCCAAACAAGAAGAAACCAGAAAAAACCCACACAGACACATCATAATTAAAATGCAAAAGGTTAAAGACAAAGAGAGAATCTTAAAAGCAGCAAGAGAAAAGCAGTTAGTTACTTACAAGGGAGCTCCCATAAGATGGTAGCTGATTTCTCAACAGAAAGTTTGCAGGCCAGAAAGAATTGGTAAGAAATATTCAAAGTCACAAAAAGCAAGGATCTACAATCAAGATTACTCTGCAGCAAAGCTATCATTTAGAATTGAAGGCCAAAAAGAAAAAGCTTTCCAGACAAGAAAAAACTGAAGGAGTTCATCACCACCAAACAAGTATTATAGAAGATGTTAAAGGGTCTTCTTTAAGAAGAAAAAAGATAAAAATATGAGTAATGAAATGGCAATAAATACATATCTATCAATGATTGAATCTAAAAACAAAATAAACAAGCAGAAGAGAAACAGAATCTGGACTTCTGCCAAGATGGAGGCATAGGTGGAAACACTGTGCCTTCTCCCACAACCAAGTTTGAATACAACAAAGGTTTGGAGAAACAAAGACACAGCAAAAGACAGAAAATTGAATTATACGGAAGTCCAACAACCACTAACTGTTCAACGGGGACAGTAAGAGGGGCGGAGCCAGCAGCAGAGCTGGGTTGGGCAGGAAAGATCTTCAGACTTAGGCGCGCAGGCAGCCCGGACCCAGTCAGGATGTGGGGCAGACTGACCTCGGTCGCACATTTGAGCACAGTGAGACGGACCACGCAGGCCCCAGGGGGTGAGGGCTGACGG
This sequence comes from Sturnira hondurensis, assembly GCF_014824575.4. Classification (NCBI taxonomy): domain Eukaryota; kingdom Metazoa; phylum Chordata; class Mammalia; order Chiroptera; family Phyllostomidae; genus Sturnira; species Sturnira hondurensis. The sequence goes on along the minus strand of NW_028080827.1, from coordinate 1,497,644 downwards.
CGGAGGCACACTCGCATGCAGTGGGACGAAACGCTCGGTCCCAGTGACAGTGGCAGCTGCAGCACCTGTGGGGGCCATGGCGGGAGGCGGCAGACAGGACACAATTGTTCCCCGTTGACCCTGCGCCCACTACAATGTCACAACCCAGCGATTTAGTTGCCCTGCTCTAGTGAACACCTTAGGGCTCTGATCCTGCTACGGAACAGGAACGAAGAGCTCGAAAGATGGCGCAAGAAGAACTCAAGGTCCCAGAACCAATAACTCTAAGCGACCAAGAAATTGCCAGCCTCTCAGAAGCACAATTCAAAACACTGTTTATCAGGATGCTCACAGAACTGGTTGATCATAGTCACAAATTAGAGGAACATATGAAGGCTAAACTAATTGAAATGAAGGGAGATGTCCAGGGAACCAATAGCGATGGAAAGGAAACTGGGACTCAAATCAATGGAATGGACCAGAAGGAAGAACAAAACATCCAACCAGAAAGGAATGAAGAAATGAGAATTCAAAAAAATGAGGAGAGGCTTAGGAACCTCCAGGACATCTTTAAACATTCCAACATCCGGATTATAGGGGTACCAGAAGGGGGAAAGACACAGCCATGAGTGGAAAACGTATTTGAACAAATAATAAAGGAGAACTTCCCCAGTCTGGCAAAGGAAATAGACTTCCAGGAAATCCAGGAAGCTCAGAGAGTCCCAAAGAAGTTGGACCCAAGAAGGAACACACCAAGGCACATCATAATTACATTAGCCAAGATGAAAATGAAGGAGAGAATCCTAGAAGCAGCAAGAGATAAGGGGACAGTCACCTACAAAGGGAGTACCCATCAGACTCTGAGCTGATTTCTCAAAAGAGACCTTACAGGCAAGAAGGGGCTGGAAAGAAGTATTCCAAGTCATGAAATCCAAAGACCTACGTCCAAGATTGCTCTATCCAGCAATGCTTTCATTTAGAATGGAAAGACAGATAAAGTGCTTCTCAGATAAGGTCAAGTTCAAGGAGTTCATCATCACCAAGCCCTTATTATATGAAATGCTAAAGGGACTTATATAAGAAAAAGAAGATGAAAAATGTTAACAGTGAAAGGACAGCAAACTCACAGTTATTAACAACCACACCTAAAACAAAAGCAAACTAAGAGGACAGCTAGATCAGGAGTGGAACCATAGAAATGAAGAACACATGGAGGGTTAGCAACAGGGGAATGGGAGGAGGAGAAGGGGGGAGAAGGTACAGAAAATAAGTAGCATAGGTGGTAGGTAGAAAATAGATGGGGGGAGGGCAAGAATAGTAGGGGAAATATAGAATCTAAAGAACTTGAGACACATGGTTATAAACTAAGGAGGGGAGAATGGTGGTGGAGGGAGTGTGCGGGTGGAGGGGAATGAAGGGGGGGAATAGAACAACTGTAATGGTATAATCAATAAAATATATTTTTAAAAAAAGAAACAGAATCTTAGGTACAGAAAACATTTTGACAGTTGCCATATGGGAGGGTGTTGGGGTTATGGGTGAAAAAGGTGAAAAGATTAAGAAGTACAAATTGGTAGTTATAAGGATGTAAAATACAGCATAGGGAATATAGACAATACTGTTATCATTGTATGGTATCAGATGGGTGTAAGATTTATCAGGATGATCTCTTAGTAAGTTATATAACGTCTAATCACTGGGTTGTACACCTGAAAGTAATATAATTTTGCCTGCCCTCTGCAGTTGAAAACTTAAAGTTAAAAAGAGAAGAGAATTCGTGGAAAACTAAGACTCAAATGGAGCACCTGATAAAATGAATCTATTTGACCACACAGTTCTACTGCTCTACAGACCAACTTTCCAATGGCATATGTTTCATCACACATTTATCTGCTTCAGCACCCATCATTTCTACTCTGGGTACTTACCTAAAATAAGCAAAAACACAGGTCCACCCAAAAAAAAAAAAAAACTCAGTGCATTCTGGTGCATTTTTAAATGATTCCCTTCTTCCCCTCACCCAGCCAGAAGCACAAAGGAAGGGGAAAAGAAACTATTTTGAACCTGGTTTATCTCCTGGAGGTAAAACTCACAAAAGTGTGGTGTGCCCCCCATGAGTGCCCCACCCCCACGTTTTTAAACATTCGGACTTGTCCTTACTATGCCTCCAGCAATTCAGATTTCAGGTTTTCCTACCCCAGCACAGGTTTCTGCAGCAGTTCCCACTCACGAGTTTCTGTTCCAGTAATCGTGACTCCCTGTAGTCACCTGTCTGTCCAATATTGGGGGCAGTGGTTTGCCCTGGGTCCTCACCTCTCATATGAATCTACAAATTATTGCTTATTCAGATTGTTTAGTTTTTAACTTGTTAGGATGGAGTGGTGACTTTCATGCTTCTTACATGAGGAACCAGAAAACTACTGGTATAATATCCCAGAAATTAGTGAACAGATTCATTTTTATACTATATGAATGCATGATGATTTTATCGATTCAGCTTCATCCTCTTTAGTCATCATTTCTGTCTGAAGAAACCCACAATTTTTTAGCCACTTGGGAGCATTGCCAAGTCTTCACCTGCAATATTCCAGTCACAATAAATACAGTAACTTCTTGTTAGGGAAGTCACATGTCTTTTCTTCTTCCCCTGCCCTTCCACTTCTCCTTGTCCCACCAACAGGTAAAATCTGTCACTTGTCTATACTAGAGATAATAAATACTAAGGTAAGAGAAAAGAACATAAATCTAGACCACCACAAATACCCATCTTCCTTCTTAAACTCTAATCAGCATCCCCATGATTACTCTCAGCCCTTATTTCTCCCCATGCCCAGAAGATTTCTGGGTGGAGGATGGCATATAAGAGGAGGGGGCTGGGATCCTCATGCTCACTCACCTCTGAAAGAGCTGTCTGCAGCACACATAGGTCTCGTAGGTGCGATTGGTGAAACTTGTGTTTAGGAAGGAGACACAGTCAGTTTCAGCTCCTCTCGGAACATAGAGGATTCCTGGATAAAGGAGACAGAAATACTAAGGGGAAGATTCACACATGTTCTTGAAGGCTCTTAGTAATTCGGGTGTAAACTAGGAACATTGTAGATTGGGTGCCTTTTATATGCATCTGTGAGATGGATGGTTCAATTGATATTCTGAGAGAGATCTTATCAGGACCCAGGTACGTGATTTCTGCCAAGAGACTAAGCTGAGTTACCTACCTGCCACACAGGCACTGATAAGGGATACACAGGCTCCTGTGAAGAGGGCACTGACCACAACCTTGGACAAGTCACTCTTCCGGTGGGGTACCATTGATGCTGCAGACAACAAAAATAGAATAACTTGATCTCTTTCTCATCAGCCAATCCAGGATTTCCCATGAGCCTCTACTAAACAATGCACAAGAACAAATGCAGATGAATAGCTTTTTTTTTTAAACCACTAATGACCAGAGGCTAACCAGCAGTACCCTAAGAAGAGTGTGTATATGTTAGGCCAGAGGGTTCACTAACTCAGAGGTTCCCCGGGTCAAGGGATGTTTGTCTGACCCTAACCTCAGTGGTTCCAAGAACTCTCCCAAGATATCTGGGTCAAGCCATGTTCTGGTTTGCTCCAGAAAGGCACACATGCCTGGGTGTTCCCTGGTTGAGATCTAGGACCAGAATTAGATGAACTGTTTTGAGCCAGAGGGATAAGGACAGCAACATTCACCTAAGCCTTAGTCACATGCACACATCCCGCTGCCAGACGTAGTCTCACAATCAGACACTGATAGGGCATCAGAACTACAACAGTACAGACAGATATTTAACAAAGGAAAAAAGTAAACCAAAAGGAAATTGTTTCACCTTTACATTATTCAATCAGCTACCAAATAAATCAACTGAATGATTCTACCACAGAATATGAGTAGCAATAAATGGACACACTGAGTTGTATTTCTTATACTGTATTTCTAACTTGGATTTTCTAAACTCTTCAAATCTGTTAGTCCTTTTCCTTGCCCCTGCCCTCAAGGACAACTCCACTTTCTCATATTTTTTCATCCAGCCATCACCCACCTTCAGCAATATCTTCAGCAATCAAATATATCTGTGTCCACTTTAGATACTCACTTCTCCCCCACCTGGTGGTTTGTAGCTTTCAGTTCAACACTTGACACCACTCACTCTTACTATGTATCTGTCTTATGTATCTGATTATTTTATTTGTCTTTTGGCTCATTGTGTAATTTCTGTGAAAACAACTGCTGAGCAGCCTAATTTCAGAAAGTAACTTTGCTACTGAATAAAAAAACAAAATATCTTTACTTATATATGCACTATGCCCATTTAATGGCAAAGTAAACGTAATATCATTATCTTTCTCAAGAGGAAAATAAAAACAAAATAGATCCTTTGGGTCTCCAAACAAAAGGAAAAAGAATAACAGAAATCAAGGTGGTAAACCCAGTCGGAGCTCCAGGCACACCCAGGTAGCATGGTCGCCTTAACTCCAAATTAAGTGTGCCTGGGTGGGCTCACTTCACATCAGCTCTTCTATCTGGTCTCAGCTTGTACTGGAGCACCAGGACTGCCTACTACAGAAGCTGGGATCTGTAGTAGGCTTATAGCATAGTTGAAAAAATGAATGAACTCACTCAAGCCTCCCAGTGTGATTCCTATGGAACTAAGATTGGCAAATCCACAGAGTGAAAATGTTGTAATGATTTCAGCTCTCACCTAGGCAAAACAAAAATAAATAGGTAAACAAAAGCAGTTCCATATATGCAGTCATATAATCATGATAAAAGTTCCAAAGAACATGGAACCTCCAACCTTGTCCACACTACCCTAAGGCACATGGAAAAAATGCTCAGAAAATAATTATTTTCTGAGTTATCACAGGAATAAGGATATGGAAACCAGTATGGGCCTCTTTGCCCACGCTTTCCTTGCTGAAGCCCGTGAATAACAAAAAGGCCTAGGAATGAGGATGATTGAGAGGGAAGAAAGAGAGGAAGAGAGAAAAGGAGATCAATTTATAGCAATTTAAACTTAGAAATGAAGAAGGGGACCTTAGGCCATCAAAAATAGTGTCCACTCTTGACCGCCTCAACTGCAAAGCCCCAACGAGTCCCTTATAGATAGAAGTTGGGTCAGAGTGCAGGAGAGAAATAGCACACAGACCTCGGGGCAGCTGGGGCCACCGGAGCTGAGTATAGTGTTACGCTGGCTTTGTGGTTAGGCTGGGACACTGGGAAGGGATCCATGGGTGGGAAAGAAACTCGGTGTAACACTTGCTGTCTGCCCACAGACAATTTTTTTTCTTGGATTGTCACCTACAGAAATCCACTGTTTCTTGCCTCCAATCCACTCTTCCACTCCAGAGAGACGTTTGTTCTTGTATTGAGATAGTTGCTGGTAGGCCACAAACTCATTTGTGAAGAACTTGATCCCCACCATCTCAGCCACCATTGGACAGTCTGCCCACTCTACACCCATCATGAAAACCATGGGCCTTAGGATGTAGGAGCAAATCACCTAGGTGAAAAGAAAGAGATACCCCAGGAAAGGAAAGAACAAATAACACAGGTCAAGACACAAGGACTTTCTCTGGAGACTTAACTCAGCCTCTTCCACCCTTCTATCCACTCTATCTTTTAGCTCAGTGTGGGTCAGGAGGGCATGCACATTTCAAGGACTATTTAAACACACTCTAGAGGGACAGCCCAACAAATGTAATTCTTTACCTGAAAACTGAGCCCTTGTATGTCTACCAATTCCCCTAGCCAGGAGAGGGTGGCATTGATGAAGGCCAACACCGCCAAAAAGGCAATCAGGTTGGCTGCTACATTAACAGCAAGGCTTATGGCATCTGTGGCTCCATTGCTGGCCGCCTCTAGGATATTCTTCTCTTTCCTGTCATTGTTGGGCATAGGAGAAGGATATGGTGTCTGGATTAGTCTTGGTCCCTCACAGAAGAGAAATCCCACTTGCCCTCTATGCAGGGGTGCAGGAGAAGGGTGCCAGACCAGCTTGAGAGGTGATGGGGTTCCTTAGTGACCCTTTTGGTAGGAAGTACACTGAAGCGCTATCAGATTTAATTGCCATGAAATTGCACTAACACCGAGGACAGAGGATACTGGTATGCAGAAGACAGAGGCAGGTGGAGGGTGAAACAAACAGAGCTAGAGGCAGAGGTAGACAAGAGGGGATAAGCATCAGATTACCCCTTCTCCGGGAGACTTGAAGCCTCTGCCATCACAGGACTACCCTTGAGTCTGCACCTGACCTCACCATCTCCCCAATTATATGGACTTACCCACGGGATAATTTTACACCCTCCTTTTTCTTGAACTTGGATTCCTCCACTTCTGGATATACCAACTTTGACAAGGCAAGAGCAGAAGGGGCAGCCATCACAGATGCAGAAATCAAGGATGATGCTTCAATCTGTAAGGGTAGACTTAAGAATCGGCATCTACAGAACCCAGATGTGAGCTCACCCAGGAGTGATCAGACTATGCCTACCCCAAAGGATATGAAGGCTCCTAACACAGTGCCTGAGATGGTGGCAAACCCTCCAGTCATCACTGCGTGGACTTCAGAGAGTGTCATGTCCCCAAGATACGGTCGGATGAGCAGAGGTGCCTCTGTCTATGAAGAAGAAGAAGAGAGTCAGAGTTGAGAGCGTGTGACTCCCTGCCCCAAAGTGCCCACCCCTGCCTCTAGTGTGAGTGCCCTTCCAGCATAGAGTGCTGCTTTTAGGCCCTCCCAGCGTCTGCCTCACTCTCTCTGGCACCTTATCATACCTCAGCTGACATTGTTCTCATCTGTTTTCATACCTGTTTGTCTCCTTTGTTTAGATTTTAAAATGCTATGGAAGGGAAATGGTATATATTTTTGGTATGTTCTCCATGTCTAAAATCATACACAATAATTCTTCACTTAACTTTGATAGGTTCTGCAACTTCAAGCAAAACAATGTATAATAAAACCAGTTTTACAATAAACTAATTGATATAAATAAGAGTTAAGTTCCTCTGACATCTCATCAACTTTATAGGAAAACAAAGTTGAATGAAATACTTTTTAAAATTATTTTATTGTTGTTCAATTACAGTTGTCTTTATTTTCCCCCCACCCCAGCCAAACCCACCTCCCTCCCCTGATCCCACCACTCCCCCTTGGTTTTGTCCATGTGTCCTTTATAGTAGTTCCTGAAAACCCTTCCCCCCATTGTCCCCTCTCCACTCCCCTCTGCTTATTGTTAGATTGTTCTTAATTTCAATGTCTCTGGTTATATTTTGTTTGCTCTTTTCTTTTGTTTATTATGTTCCAGTTAAAGGTGAGATCATAAATAGAATACTATGCAGCAGAAAGAAAGAAGGAGCTCCTACCCTTTGCAACAGCATAGATGGAACTGGAGAGCATTATGCTAAGTGAAATAAGCCATGCATGGAGGAATGAATGAAATACTTTTTGACCAGACATTCTTTGAGGACTTGATGTACTTAATGAATGACCATATGAAGTATAGTGCACTTCTTGAGTACAAATTAGTTGCTTAAAAGGTACTCATTAAATAAAATGCAAAATAGATTATTAAAGCCCAATGTTGATGAAAGAATCAAAAGAAAGAATGTTTGTGAAAATTTGAGGAAATTATGAAGATCCAACTCTGTAAACTGTATTTAACATCAACCTAAGATAATGTCATTTAATGAGTGACAGTTAGGTGCTTAGTCTTATACTAGGGATATTACTATAAATAAGGCAAAGTTTTACTCTTAGGAGCTTATAGTCTGACACTAAAAACTAAGTTGATTATGGATGATTTCAGTAAAATGTGGAATGCTATGGTGGGGTTGTGAAAAAGTACTCAGAAAACATTTCAGAAACAGTTAATCCAACTAAGACCTTGAGAGAGAAAGACCTTAATACTAACTCCTTTTCAATTTGACAAGCCATAGTCCCTAACATTGAACTAATCAGTCAATAGCACATACGGAACACCTATTCCATATAAATGTATCAGACAATGTATTATGAGGAAGAGCCTTGGTGTTAGCACTAAACAAGGCAAGCTATTAGGTCCTTAAAGACCCTGGGAAACAAGGATCACAGGAGAAACAAGAACACAGAGCAAATATCCTTCACACACAGTGAAGGCAGATTAGATTTGGACCAGGATGTTTCCCTAAATTCCTGAGTTAAATCATTGGATTGGCCCTGGACAGGTAGCTCAGTTGGTTAGAGCATCATCCCAATATGCCAACGATGTGGGTTCAATCTCCAGTCAGGACACATACAAGTATCAACCAATGAGAGCATACATAAGTTGAACAACAATGCTCAATCTCTCTCTCTTGCTCACTTTCTCAAATCAATTTTAAAAATTATTTAAGTTGCATTGGTCATTGAGGATGTCCAGACTAATTAAGCAGGCCCAGCTAAGTATTCTTACACATGAAGAGTAAAAGCAATAAACTGAGTTTCCTTTGAACATCTAACTTTTATTTCATCACTGATTGGCTTCCCATACAGTTCATTTATTTGACTTCTCAGAAGGGAAACACTTTTCTCAACCTGTTTTCCTCCACACTATTTGTCCCTCAGGAAAAAAGAGCAGCCCTGGCGTGTGTGGCTTAGTGGATTGAGCACCAGCCTGCAAACCAAAGGGCACATGTCTGGGTTGCAGGCCAGGTCCCCAGTAGAAGGCACACAAGAGGCAATCACACGTTGATGTTTTTCTCCCTTTCTTTCTCCAACCCCACCCCTCTTTATAAAAATAAATAAATAAAATATTTTATTTATTTATTTTTATTTATTTATTTATCTTTAGAGGGGAAGGAGAGAGGGAGAGAAACATCAATGTATGGTTGCCTTTTGTGCATCCCCTGCTGGGAGTTGGCCTGCAGGGAACTGGACTACAACCCAGGCATGTGCCCTGACTGGGAATCGAACCTCGATCCTCTGGTTCGCAGGCCCGCGCTCAATCCACTGAGCTACACCAGCCAGGGCCAATAAATAAAATATTTTAAAAAATAAAGAAAAGAGCAGAAGGCCTCAGGGTACTTACCATACCCACAAAGATGTTTCCTGCCACAGCCAGCGTCTCTGTGGCAGTGGTGCCCATGGTGATTTGCAAAAACCAGGCGATCTAGAGTGATACAGAGCATAAATCATTAACATTAGCAGGAATCTTGGAGAGTACCCAGCAAACCCCCCATGCCCATTTTACTGGTAAGGAAACTAAGACCTAGAGAAGTGGAGTGACAAGCCCAAAGCCACAGAGCAAGTTACAAACACAGACTGGACCAGAACTCAGGACTCTCGGCTTCCAGAACATGTAGATTAAAAGTCAGTATGAAATGGCAGTCCAGCCCATTTTCTCTTCCTGCTCTGCTGCTCAGCCAGTCTAGAACCTGGGGCTGACCACCTGATGTCAGGCATGCTTGAAAGTTTGCCTTTTTACATTGGTTCTAACATCTAGATTCTACACAGGAGCATTTTTCCAGAATGCCATTTTTACGCTTCTTGACAGATCACAAGATGGAGGCCCACCTCCTGAGTGACGGAGGAGAATGACTCACCTTCTGAACTACCCACTGCACAAGACCCAGGTAGTAGAGAATGGCCATCACACAGCCAAAGAAAATGATGATCGGTAAGGTCTATAAAGACAACGACAGGCAACTAATGAGATATAACAGATATAATTGTCTTATTGACGATTCGACTTTCCATGGTATCAGTTACAGTCAACCATGGTTAGATAATATGTAAAGGAAAATTCCCAAAGTAAACAATTCATAGGTTTTAAATTGTGTGCCATTATGAAGAGTGTAATGGAATCTCATGCTGTCCTGCTCTGTCTGGCTTGGGATATGAACAATCCTTCTGTCAATTCTACACACAACCTGCCAGCCTGTTAGTCACTTAGTAGCCATCTAGGCAGTGAGGAAGACCATCGCAGTAGCTCAGCACATGTGTTCTGCTCACCCTTATTTCCTTAATGGCCCCAAAGCACAAGAGTTGTGTTGCTGGTGATTTGAATATGCCAAAGACAACCTGTAAAGTGCTTTCTTTAAGAGAAAAAGTACACATTCTCAACTTAATAAGGAAAAAAATATGTGCTAAGGTTGCTAAGATCTATGGTAAGAATGAATCCTCTATCTGTGAAATTGCCTAATTTCTAAATTAAACTTTATCAAAGGTATGTGGGTACATATATGGAGAAAAACATAATATACATAGGGTCTGGTACTACCTGCAGTCTCAGACATCCCCCCACTGGGGGTCTTGGAATGCATCCTTCACTGGTGGGGGAGGACTGCTGTGTGAATGTGTATGTCATAAACAAACTGTCTTTCAGACTCTAATTGAGCTCTCAGCCTCCCAAGAGCAGCTCATACAGTTAGATATTCAGTGGATACTTCAACACAAGCTACTTTAGGAATAAATTTTAAATGTATCACATATCTATTATCCCATTAGAACCAAGCCACAGGAGATGTTTTTCTGGGCCCTCCCCCGCCCCAACTCCTATTTTATTCTCGTTTCAGTATGGAAATGATCAAAAGCGAAAGACTGGTGCTGTTTCTTCTACTGGTGGGATCAAATCCTCTTCTTAGGCTCAAACTGGTATAGAGACTGGCTGATCTCTTGGACATACATTTGCATCCTCTGCTTTACCCCTCTCCCCACAGTGACCCTCATTCCTGCCTACAAAACAGATATGACCTGAAAAGCAAAGACATCCTTGACCAGCACATCCCCAAAGACAAAACTGGAGCCAGCCACAGTGTAGTTCAGGAAAATCTGTAAGGAGAGAGAGAGAGAGAGAGAGAGTGAACAAGAGTGAAGCCAGGGAGGATTCGGAGGAATATGCTATCAGCCACATGTATGATTAGGTCTTACTGCTATTTCTGAAATTGGCCTCCCTTTGACAACCTGGGGGCAGGCCATGTCTCCAAGAGCTGCTCACTGAATGACAGAGGACTCAGCAGTTCAGTTATCTTTATTCATATGATGAATGGTACCCCAGGATACTCTTTCTTTTCCCACCAAATCTGCCACCATTATCATCAAGACATAGTCCAATCTCTGCAGGCTTCCCCCAAATCTCCTCTCTCTAGGGTTCTAAAAGAGCAGATCCCACTCATTTGTCTTTTCATACCTGAATCTGGTTTCCCAGCCATTGAAATGCATTAAATCCAGGGTCAGTTCTGATGACAAAGACCCCTAAGACAAACTGAAGACCCAGGCCCCAAAGCACTGTCCTCCAGGACACCTGGGACCAACAAGAATATTATTTCAATATGAGTTCTAAATCCTACTTGTCCATTGCCTGGTTGGAGTTTTAACGATGGGTACATGTACTGAGGGTGAAACTAACCCAGGATGTTATCGTGAAACATGGGGTAGGATGGAGTGGGGAACAGGAGGAAATAAGGCAGTAATAAGTAAAGACCCACATATGTCCATATGGTTTATAAAACTGTCTACAGATTACATGACACATGCACATACATACAGATATACAAATAAAAGCATCAAATCCAATACTTCAATATTACTATGCACAATGTAATCTGATTCCCTGTTGTGTTCTATTTTCTTTCTATCCTTTTTTTCCCCTTTGTCTTTTTACACTGGCCTAGACCCACAAATTTCATATCAAGTCTCACTACTGGATTATAACTTATTGTATGAAAATAAGTGGTCTAGGGCCTTTGAGAACTTTAAAACTTCTCTTAGGAGTAAAAGCATCAAAAAAGCAAATTCCAGAGATTGTAAAGAACTTAGTTTTACCTTCGTAATCACTATTTGACACATGTATTTTGTAATCAGTAATACATGGCCCTTGGCCCACCCTGCATCCCCGAAACTCACTGCACTGTGGTTTTTGGAGCAAGCAAAGAGGATGAGGATGATCAGGAACATTCCTGCCAAGGACATCAGCTGCTCTGGCCTTTGGGCTGTGTCTAGGGCCAACCACAGGATAAGGCCAACCAGGCAGACTCCAGCGAACACCCTGAAGAGATAATGCCAGTACCATGTCAGCAACTCAATCAGAATAACAAATAATTCATCTTACCTCTGAAAAATAGAAGTTAATCCCAAGGGTAAGTGAAATAACTCAATGGGTTAGACATAGAGAACTGTCTTGAAAAACATTCATCTGGTGGTTTCCTAGCTAGCAGCTCTCTTTTCAATTCTCTTGCTCACAGAATGAAGTTTAAAGAGTCCAAGTTGAGGATGCAAATCACATGACCTCCCTTCCTCAAGCTTCCACATCAGTAAGATGTGAAATAAAGACTCATTCTTTAAGCTGGTACTAATGAATAACCGAAATATTTTTAAAGGAGGAAATGTATGCATAGTCCCCAGGAATCTCCACCAGATTTCCAACCACTCCAAGGGCAAGAGTAAAGGCTAAGCCACAAATCAACCCCTATGGTCTTGTGGTCCCTTGATGTACCAAACATGCTTGATAAATACAGACACTGGATTTCTCATATCTGAGTGTGAAGTCATTTAAAAAGAATTAGAGAGGAGCCCTGGCTGGTGTAGCTCAGTGGATTGAGTGAGGGCCTGTGAACTAAGGGATCATGGTTTGATCCCCAGTCAGGGCACATGCCTGGGTTGCAGGCCAGTTTCCAGCAGGGGACACACCAGGCAACCATACATTGATATTTCTCTCCCTCTCTCCTTCCCTTCACCTCTAAAGATAAATGAATAAAATCTTTTTTAAAAAAGAATTACAAAGGAGAGTGCATGTGAAATACAAGCAAAACAAAAAGAACACATTGTCCATTGAGATGCCTCAGAAACAACAATGACAAAATGCACTGTAAATCAGAGTTGAATTTTGGAGCTGTTCTTACTGTGAGCTCTTCTCACTTAAGGTGAATAAAATCTGGCTTCCAGAATCTGTCCTGCTAATAAATAGTGTCATTTTAGCTTTGTCTCCTCAGTGTCAAATAAATCAATGATCCAAAATTGAGGTTGTGGTCTCATGCATTTCTCTAAATAATTGCTGTTGTGAACATTCTTAACACCTATTTTCTTTGCATCCGTTGGAAAACAGGCAGAAAGGAGGAACTCTATGGAGTCTGAAAGTTAATCTGTCACTCCAGGCCTGTGATCAAAGGACATGTGCATGTTATGCACCTAGTTAGATGAGCTGTGGCCGCTGTAGGATCCAGTTTAGTATTCACTGAGCAGGAATTTTGCTGATTATACTCTAAGGAATTGTCAAAGACACCAATGGGTGTAGGAAGTCCCAGAGACTAGAAGTAAAATGACCATCAAATCAATTTGATAGCTTAGTGCAGCTGCAAGCCTCGTTGTTTTGATTACCTCATTGCAGAAGAGTACAGTTTTCCTTATTTCTGTCACAGATCCTGACAATAAACAGACTGAAACTCTTTTCTGAAACTTAACCCATCTTGCCCCTAGCAATGTTAATACATGAGGCTACAAGAAAATGAAGTCCATACTCAGAGGCCTGTTGCTCTCTGTGCACTGATTTTGAAAAGCATAGGTGAGGGTCTGAGAGACAGCTCAGGAACTGTCACAGGAGAAAAAGGGAAGCAGACTCGGTTTGGGATGAGTTTGGGGGTCAGGGGTATTAAGATTCTTCTCTTAACTCACCATTTCATCCAACGCTTCAGACAGGAGTTTTCTAGTGGCTTCAAACATCTTATTAATTTTTTACCAAAGAACAGTTTCAGAAAGCGGTGAACCAGGACCAAGAGCACCAAACAAGTGAGGACAAATAAGGCCAGTGCCCTCTGGAAATTCAAGATGCAGGCTGCCAGGAAGTAGGCTGCATAAGCTAAAAGGAGAAGGTGCAGAGTAAGGATGAGCAAGTCAGATATCCCCAGAGGCAAATGAAGCTCTAGTCATGAATGTCTGTGACTTAAAGCAAGAAAAACCCTCCAGCTACATTGCTGCCCAGCCCCTGACTGAGCTGCAGTTCTCAAGGCCAGGCTAGGTGGCTGTTTCCTTCTTAAGGATACCCAAGGAGTGTCCAACTTAGTTTGAATGTTACGTGTTTTCACTTGTCTTTAATGAACCCCCTTGAATTTACTCTGATAATTTTTTTTGCCCTTGAAGTAGATTTGATCAGGATCCCCTTAGATACTCCAAAAATCATCTTTCCTAAAACTTTATAATCCCAGTCATTTTCATCTTTCCCTTTGAGCAAAACTACACAAACAAGACTACAACTAGGATGCATAGCAAGTTGTCTAAGGACGTCTTTCATCCTTAGACATCCTTATAATGTGGATGAGATGCCATAGGAACTTAACTCTTGTTTACATCAGTTGGCCTCTGATAAAATTGGTTCATTATACTGCATTCCATCTAAAGTGACAAAACCTACTGACAATGTTAAATCAGGATTTAATGTACAGCCATACAGTCCTTACCTAGGGCTCCTTGACTGAACCCCAAATAAAATTTTTGTTCTCATCATACCAGCTTCCTCTAATATTGATGCAAAAGTCCTATATATCACTGATAGTATATTTTAAATAGAGGTTTGCTATATTAGAAAAAATATTTTATATCATTGGTCTTACTAGCAAACCAGCAAATAAGTTATGTACACTATAAGATTATCTTGTAACGACTGCAAAAACCATGTTCTGCATTGAATCGAGACACCAAAATAGAGACAAGCCCAGATTCTCTGAAATATTTAAGTCCATCAAAAAAATTTGAAAGATAATTTCTGCTCAGATTTTACTTATCCTGGAAATGCAACTTAATAAATGTGGTTCAACTACAAAGCCAGTATTAAGATCTATACATCAAATAACCCTTTGGATCAGTTTGTGAGTAAAGTTGCATCCCACCTAGAAACATCATGACACAAGGTTAGTTTTCTAAAACAATTACATCTCTTACTTCCAGGGATTCTCACCTCACCTAAACACAACAGGTACAGCAGAATCTTCTTGAACAAGCTGGCATGTGTTTTGCAGAAACGTCTCGCCTTGGTGAAAGGCTGTAGGCTCCTCCTGAGGAGAACCCAAAAATTAAGATACAACACTTGCTACCTCCCATTTATACCAATTCCAGAATTTAGATCACCTGGCCTGAGGAAGAATTTTCCCTTAATCAATAAGGAAAATGATTCAGTCAGAGGGACATTAGGTAGTGTTCCGGCAATGCCAGAAAGGCTAGATGGAACTGTGCCAATGAGCATTGGGTCAGAATAACCCTACCCAACCTAGACAGGTGATATTCTCGGTGATCTCCTACCCCAGAGGTTAGACACTGGTCACATCAGGGAGAGACTCCTGGGATCTACTCCTTTCCTGTTTCCTAGGGACAAGGCATTGCTCAGCTTCCAGATTCAGAAAAGGGCTTTTTCTTCTGAGAAGCAGCTTTGACCATACCTTCCCAAACACCACACAAACCCATAACTCCGAACAGCCAATCAGATATGTGTTGACAGACCAGGAGGAAAACATCAAGAATCCCTGGATGGGCAGGGCCTGAGAGCAGATGCCCAACAGGTAAGACTATTGAAGTCTGACTTAACGAGCATTTATATAGTGCTCTTTACATGCCGAGCACTTTCTAAGAACTTTACCAATAGTAATTCACTGACTCCTCTTAAGAATTCTTGAGGTTGTTCATTATTATCATTCCCATTTCATAGATGTAAAAACTGGAAAACAGAGGTTAAAAAACTTCCATTTCCCAAGGGAGTGGACGGTGTAAGGAGTAAAGACAATAAACTCAGGCAGTCCCACTTCAGAATCTAAGCTCTTCACTGTCATCCCAGCTTCAAAAATACATAAAGAACTCATACAACTCAATAAGAAAAAACAAACCATCCTATTAAAAATGGGCAGAGGCACCAAATAGACCTTTTTCCAAAGAATATATCTAAATGGCCAACAGGTACATGAAAAGATGGTCACTACCAGTAATCATCAGAGAAATGCAAAGCCAAACCGCAATGAGCTATCACCTCACACCTGTTAGAATGGCTATTGTCCAGAAGACATGAGCTACGACAAGTGTTGGCAAAGATGTGGAGAAAAGGGAAACCCTTGTACTCTCTTGGTGAGAATGTAAATTGGTTGAACCACTATGGAAAACAATATGGAGGTTCTTCAGAAAATTAAAAATAGATCCCATATGATCCAACAATTTCACTTCTGGGTATATACCCACAGGACTCACATGAAATGAAAACAAAATTTTAGTGAGATGTATGCATGCCAACACTTGTTTCAACATTATTCATGATAGCCATGACAGGGAAACGAACAAGTGCCCATCAGTGGATGAATGGATAAGACATGATGTGACTATATATGTATACATGGCTAAAATCAGATAGTTACACAAAGAAAGAAAAGCTATAAGCAGCTTGCATTGCAAGATCAAATTAAGGATTTTCTGAGGAACCAAAACCAGGAGTTAGGATAAAAACAGGTCTGAGTGTATGTACTGAAAATGGTTGGCCTTTAGTTAGTCACTAAATTTTGTCAATTTTACTGTACAAGTGTCTCTGGGATTTAAGTTCTCTAATTTATCCCCACATACCCATGTTGATATATATCAATTTGTATACAGAAGTGAATTTCTGGAGAAGAAAATATAATTTTATTTTTAAGTTCATATTCTCTGTCAATCCTTTAAAATACATTTCAAAAAATATACAAAAACAAACTTTTGTTTGGGAGTTGCTCTGGATCATACTAGCTTTAGAAACTATTCAGTAGCCTCGTCTAAGCTTCTCAAAGCAGGACTTCTGCATGTTTTTATAAATATCAAGATGGTTTCCACACCATGCATCATGGATTTCATCCGACCCATTTGACCCAAACAAGTGTCTTAGACATTACTTCTGGAACCAAACCCACGTCAAATTCAAAGAATTTTCTCATTTCTTCTTCCTTGACCCCTGTTTCAGACAGCACTATGAACTGTGCCTTCATTCTTGACACTTCCTTCTCTTTTGACTTTCAAGATGGTACTTTTTTACCCTCACTATTATGCCTCATGATGGTCCCTCTCTGCCTTTGTTTTAATCTGATTGTTTTTCTCCCCATCTCCAAATCTGAGTATTCCCGAAGACCATTTTTTTCTTTCAATGATATGGCTGAAATCATTCCTGAGCCTCAGTTTTCTAAATGAAAACAAAGGGAATAAAATTAGTACCCACACGTTGCCGTGAAAATTAAATTAATTACATAAGACATCTGCACAATAGTGAGTACTCAATAAATGTTACCTGTTATTATTCTCATTGTTATATTTGTTGTCGGTCTGACCACCTCCCATTACTTAGAGCATAAAGATTATGTAACAATTACATACAAATATAGATGGGCTTTTGGTAACACCAGGTGGCTGTGAGTCTTATCACCACAATAAGACCTTGAACTCCCTGACAAGGGGCAATTTTTATCTCCTCTGAGTCCACTGGCCACATTTAACCCACCCTCGCTCCTTGGGTCCTAACTGAACTCATTCCAGAACACCTATACCTCTGGTGTGTGGGAAGCCCGAGCACATCCCCAAGGTTTCGTCCTTGTTCTTCAGTCTTGCTGGTTTCCTCAGGACTTAACCCTTCTTCCTGTAAGCACAGGTAGAGTTTCGGTCAGTTCTAGGGCCTTGCAAGGGCTGATGGGGATCGTGAGCAGCCAAAGACCCTACATGAGGCCATGCAGCCAACCACAAAGCTCTACAGAAACTAAACCATGGATTACCATGGGCTCCAGCCCTGGGTTCTCTATGCCAGTCCTCACTGTGGACAGAGCAGTGGCCTCTCTTCCATTTGTTTCCTCCATCTTCTGTTCTCCTCAACTGAAAAACAAATTCACGGGCAAGGCTGAAAGACTGGTTATTCTATAATGTCGGGCTACGGAGAATATTTAGGGCTAGTTACCCACAGGAAAAACAAAGCTAAAAATGTTTAGAGGTTTAGTTGATTTCTTTAAGAACTGAAAATTGGGAATATTGGAAGCAAAATTTTAATATAATAAATAATAAAATATAGACTTCTGTGTCCTATTGTGAATAAGTAAAGAAAAGTTATAAGGAGAAGAGAAATAAAGGGCAGGAGGAATTGAAATGAATCGGTGGTTGAACCAGATCCCCAGGTCTTAGACTAAAAAGGACACTATTAGGTCCCATGAAGGGAGACCCAAAGGGCTGCTATTCCTGCTAGGCTGCGAGAGCCCTGTGAGCTGTGCTAGGTAAGAAGAAAGCAGAAAGGGAGGCAGAGTGCTGGGGAGGCCCCAAACCCCAACACATGGCTGAGAAAAAAAGATTAACAGGCTTTTGAGTTCCTGACTATATTGTAGCACAACATTCATTTTGGAGGATCTTAAGAGAGCTCCTCATTAGTTAAATGAAAGAAACCTACACTTAGGATAGTCAGCATGAAAGTTAATTATACCAAATAAAGTTTTAAAATAAAACGAGAGAATCAAGAAACTAAAGCAACATTTGAGTTTAACTCTAAGCAATCCTAATAGACAAACATTCAAATTTATAAACTCATTCTAAGGTGTTTCTTTGCAGAAAATTTCCTTCCCCATGGAATTGTTTTTTTCATTATGTGATCTCTTCAAGCATTTAAATATAATTTCATTAAACACATATAAACAGATTTTTGTTGTGTAAAATAGGAACTTCTTATACAGGCAGAGAACAACCTAAATTTGGTCTAAATATGATAAATTAAGAAATCTGATAAATCAGGTCACTACCCTCCCCAAACACCCTTTCTTACACCAGCTTGAAGGGTTCCTTCTGTCTCCTCAGTAAAAGATGGAAAGAAAAATTCAGCCCTAAAAGATCCTGGTTCCCTTAGGCTTTAATCCTTCTTCCTGTAAGCACAGGCAGAGTTGGGGTCAGTCATAAGGACAGACTCTGAAAGGACAGGGTGGGATGGGCTTTCCTGTGATTGGCTCTTCTGTCTTGGGCCCTCCTCTTTGCGCAGCTCTCAAGTTAAACAGTTATGTATTTTTATTAATTTGCAGGGTGAGATGTAAGAGGTCTACAGACACTCCTAACAGGCATATGAACAGAAGCACTTGCCAGCACTGGACTAGGCACCAGGGAGCATGTAAAAGAAAGTAGGAGAAAGCTTTCTGCCCTCAGAAAACTTAGCTTTTTGTATGGGAAAGACAATTACTACGGGGCTACACAGAAAGTAGGGCTATACAGGATTCAATGCCAAGTGATTTCTAGGAAGTCTTGTATTAACGCATTCAACAAGATTTACTGAGTACTCATTACCCCCAGGCACTGTGTTGGGTGCTGAAGACACAAAGATGAATGAGACATTGTCTG
Source organism: Sturnira hondurensis (assembly GCF_014824575.4). Taxonomy (NCBI): domain Eukaryota; kingdom Metazoa; phylum Chordata; class Mammalia; order Chiroptera; family Phyllostomidae; genus Sturnira; species Sturnira hondurensis. The sequence goes on along the minus strand of NW_028080827.1, from coordinate 1,478,346 downwards.
GGCTATGAAGGAACTTACAGACCATTAAGGGAACACAGATGTGCCAGAAAGGTTCGAAAGGTCAGTTAACATTTGCCCTGAGTCTGGAAAGTCTTGAAAGGTAAGTAGAGGATCAATGATGGAGAAGGGAGAAGATGTGCCAGCAGAGAGAGAAACTTGAACAAAGGCACAGAGGTGTGGCCTTCCCTGAGGAGCCCCCTAAGGAGGCTGCAACAATTAGCTAAAGAATGGAGAGGAATTTTTGAGGAATTAAGAAATGACAAAATGAAGGAAGAAGTTAGTTAAGGAATGAAGGGGGAAAATGTGAGTGGAAGGGGGGTGGTCTATTCAGAAAGAAGTTTGGAGATGCAGTCAGGTATGAGAGGAGAGGGGCTCTGTAAGCCAGGCTCAAAGTTTGGGCTTATTCGGAACCAAATGGGGAGGCAGGAGGAGGGCAGATTGGAAGGGTGCACATTGAGGACGGGACACCGGCCAGGAGACAAAAACAACAGTGTAGGGCAGACACGACGGGGCTCTAACCAAAGCAGTAGCAAAGTTGCATAGAATGAAACAAGTCTATACGACTTGGTGATTGACGGGGCACGGGGAGAGCGTGTGGAAGGGGAAAGAGGATTCTTCCAAACTGTTCAAAACTATCTAGTTTCTGCCTACTCCTACCCTCCAGTAATACTTAGCTGCATGTTGTGCCCTAAAGACGCACTGTTCCCTTGTGCCTCTGCGAGTGTGTGGATGTTGTTCTTTCTGACGTGAACACACTGCCCTACTTATCTGCCTGATAAATTCCTACACCCTCTTCCGGTGTCTGTTACAAGGCCGCCGTCTTCACTGAAGCTTTCTTCTTCGTCCCTCTGCAAACGAGACTCGGGACCTCCTCCCCTGCACTCCTGTTGCACAGGCTTTTGCAGCGCTCTGCAGGAGGCACGGTTCCCTAACACGTCTACACGTCTACACGTCTAACACGTTTACACGTCTAACACGTTTACACGTCTCCCATTAGACTGTGATCTCCTCAAGCACAGGCTGCCTTGTTCACTACTGTACCCCCGGCCTCAAGGCCTGCCATAATATTAGGCCATCAACAAATATTTGTTAAATAAGTGAAATACATACACACACATCCATAAAAGCCCTGCAGAGCAACTGTGTGTTATATTCCGACAAAGAGCAACTCATTTCACTTCTCCGGGCCCGATTCTGTTATTTCTGCCTTACCTGATTGCTTAATGCTATCTCACAAGATCATTATGAAAAAGTATGAAAATTATGTAATTTAATAGAGAAAAAGAGTTTGAAAAACAGCACATGACCTTATAGCTGTGGACTATTATTGTAATAATTCAGAAAATTTACAGACACTTTTCAGTCTGACATTTTGGGGGAGTTAAAATATGATTTTTAACAAGAAAGAAAATACACACAGCAGCCAAGCATTGCAGGAGCTGTTAACAGATACAGAGGAAGAAGGGAACTTGATAAATTTATGTTTACAGTATGGCAAAAATATGATTATTTCAAAATACCTGAATCATTAAGTGTTAAGCTTATTATCTAGACATTTGCTATCAAGTAGGTGAAGTTTCAAACCAATACATCAAAATCAATTAATCACTCTATGAGGTCTCTTTCTGCCAGTTTCTGACAGGAGTCTTAGAACAGAGGGTGCGGGCCAGCAGGGCTGCACCTCCCTGTGAGGCTTAAAACTTACCTTTTCAGTCACTTTCCACTCCGCCTATCTCTAGGCTTCAAGAACCAAAGAGTTCTCACAGGACCAACTTCAAGAACCAACTCCTCACAGAAAGTCCAGGCTGCCCTAAGGTGAACACAGCCCCCCACTGGCAGGATACTCAATGCTGTCTGACTATCATTTCATGGTGGCCGTGAGGTCTATCTGACTCATCCTCACTCACACTTAATCTTTGGGTTTTATTTTTACCTTCGATGATTGCCAGTTCTGGGGGAAGGCATAGGCGTAACAGTAGGCACAGATCCTGACATTCGGCATTCGGTCCAGGTGCAGCAATGTCAGTGAGCACATCTCTCTCTTCTCTCACCCTCTCTCTTTCCTCTTCCTTGTCCTGTAGGAGGCATAACAATCCATGTTCATCTTCTAAGTGCAGGCTCCAGTACTCATCTCACTTGTCCAAGGGATCCACGTTTCCTTTAAATGCAGGTACTATTGACACAATCCAACTGCCAAGAGGAAGAGAATTGATCTGGCAAGTGCCTTCCTTCAATTAACTGTGGGTTTACAAACAGTCTTGGGCTTCATTGCTTCAGAGTTTTCTTTTCGTCTTATAAACTATAGTTTGATAAGCTCTCTCAAATTACAGATCAGGAAGAATGAATTAATCTACCCAGAGTCAACAGCTAATTAGTGACTAAGCCAAATGCGAATCCTGGGATCCTGATTCTCAGTTTTGTGCTACTTACAGGCTGTGGGGCAAAAATTAAATAAGAGATGCCTCTGTTTCTGCAGCCTTTTACAGTCTTTCAAAAGATTTTTCTCTACTTTTACTGTTTATCCTCATAAAAGTCTTGTAAGCAAGTCAGCTACTAATCCTATATGAGGTACAAAGAAAACTAAACTTGAAAAGATCATTTGTCTGAAGTTATACAACTAGGTAGGGTAGAGCCAGGATTAGAAGCTAGCTCTGCTCATTTGCCGAGGAAGCTAAAGCGCCTGGGCTTTACCCCCAGAGAAAGTAAGTAGCCTACCACAAACCCACGTGGGAAATAAGTAGAGTATAAATAATGTAAGATTTTATCCCCTTGCTTTTACCTGTCCCTTGATTACTAGTAGAAACAGGCAAAACTAGAGAGAATAAAGGGACTTCCACCGTTGGTCTCATTGAAGTAGCTTGTCTTTACCCCTCCTGTTGAAAACAACAAAAAAGCCTACATGAAACATACAAACCAACAGTCTGAAAGCATTTCAGAGTGACTGAGAAACAAAGGGATTGAGGGTCTTTGATCTTTGAGAGAAGGAAAGCACAGTTGAGTTCTGCCTTTATACTAGCTCTTTTTCTGAGGACATTTTATTTTTCTAATCACAATGCAGAGACACAAAACCTAAGAAGTCTTACAAGGTTGAAGAGAGAGAAGATGGACTTTGAGGCATCCCAAATGGCTGCAGTTTGAGAGAAAAATCATTTTTAAAAAAAGAGAACCAAAAATAGAAAAAAAACCTGTAACCTTGTTTCGAAATCGTTGGCCAACTTAAAAGTTGTATATGTTCAAAACAAGATACCAAGAAACTCAGCAAAAAAAAAAAAAAAATGCAGCAGCTGTGTGGTGCTGGAGGGGTTGTGTTCATTTCAAGCCCCACTGGATGTAGACCTTCATAAACACATCAGGCTTTCTATTGAGACCCTAAAAGGACCATAACCCAGTAATAAGAGACATACCTTAGCAATAAAATCTATGCCCTAGAGGAAACACAAAGCAAAATAACAGGCATAAAGCAAAGTCTCAACAAGATCAAGTCAATTCATTTCTACCTGACACTCCTAATGAAAGAAATGCTAACACTCTTCAAGTATATGGAACATCTCCAGAGCCTCCACAGATTTTGAGTTATAATGCACAGTATCTAATTTAAAATTGCAAGGCATCTTTTAAAAATAGGACCAAATGACCAAAACCATGAGAAAAAAAACGATAAGAGAAACAAATTCATAAATGACTCAGGTATTGGAAATATCAAGGAATTTAAAATAAATACAATTTAAAAAATAATAATAAAATAAAATAAATACAATTATTTTTTCTAAAAATAGGAGGAAAGGTGAACAAAATAGATAAAAAGACAGAGATTTTTGAAAAGACAATTAGAATCTATAAAAACATAAATGCATATTCTAGAAATTAAAGTTCAGCACTAAAAGGGGTTCTGGTTCAAAATGGTGACAAAGGAAGAACTTGAACTCATTTCCTCTCACAGACACACTGAATCTATAGCTATATATGGAACAACTTCATCTGCAAAAAAAAAAAAACCTAAAAACTGGTGGAGTGATCCCTTCACATCAGGCAAACAAGAGGGAAAACACTTGGAAGCTGAGACACAAGCCCACCATAAATCTTACTCCCAGCCCCACCCACCCCCTGTCATGGTAACCTACCATCAGGAAAAAACTCAAAACATGAAGATTTTCCTTCAGGAATGAAGGGTTTGGGCATCCCCATATTGGGCACCCCAACTTTTAAGACCAGCACCTGAGAGACAAGGCCACAAACATCTGGCCTTGAGGAACAGCTGGACACATGTGCACAAGACCTGCAGGGCTTAGGGTGAACTAAGGACTATCTCTTCAAGAGTCCATGCCTTCCAAACTCATCTATGAGCTTGAGGGGTGCCCTCAACATTATCCTGATATAAAAACCAGGCAAGGACAACACAAAAAAGAAAATTACAGGCCAATATCTGTGATGAACATAGGTGCAAAACTTCTCAACAAAATGTTAGCAAACCAAATTCAACAATACATTAAAAGGATCATCCACCATGATCAAGTGTGATTTATTTCAGAGATACAAGGATGGTTTAATATCTGAAAAATCAATCCAAAAGTTGAAGGAACAAATGTGGAGTATACTGTTGTAAAGTCTTCTTACTATGTACGAAGCTCTTTGATATTATTTAGACATAGAATCTGATCTTAAATGATGTAAATTGCAAACCCTATGGCAACCACTAAAAAACTTTAGAGGTTAAATAATCAGCCAATTGTGGAAATTAAATGAAAGTAATCAATCCAAAAGAAGGCAGAAAAATAAACAAATGAAACAAACGGAAAAGACCTAGTGAAACGATAGATTTTAATCAAGCCACATCAATAACTACATTAAATATAAATAGTCTGAACACACCAAAGAATATAGAGATTACTGGGTTGGATTTAAAAAATAAAAGCAAGACCCAATTGTATGCTGTCTGTAAGGAACTCAGTTTAAATATAAAAACATAAAATGAAAGTAGAAGGATGAAAAATGAGATTTTATGGAGACACCAAAAAAACACCCTGAAGTATCTATATTAATATCAGAAAAGTAGGCTTCAGCCCTGGCTGGCGTGGCTCAGTGGAGTGAGCGCGGGCCTGTGAACCACACGATCGCGGTTCGATTCCCAGTCGGGGCACGTGCCTGGGTTGCGGGCCAGTTCCCAGCGGGGGACTCACAGGAGGCAACCATGCACTGATGTTTCTCTCCTTCTCTTCTTCCCTTCCTCTCAAAAGATAAATAAATAAAATCTTTTTAAAAAAAGAAAAGAAAAGCAGGCTTCAGAAAAAAATATTGCTAGAGATAAAGAAAAATGCTACATTAATGGAAAAGAGTAAATTCACCAAAAATGTTCAACAATCCCAAATGTATCTGGACTAAGCAATGTAGCTTCAAAGGATGTAAGGCAAAAACCAACAAAATTGAAAGGAGAAATAGACAAATACACAATTATGTTTAGAGAGTTTAATACTTTTCTCTCAGTAATTGATAGAAAATGCAGACAGAAAAGGCATAAGGAAATACAACACCTAAACAGCATTATTAATTTACTTGACCTAACTGGCATTTTTGAAACATTTCACCCAAGAAGAGCAGAATATGCATTGACTTTAGGTATACACAAAACATTCACCAAGACAGACAACATTCTGGACAAAAAAAAAAAACCCTTAGAATATTTAAAATGGTTGAAAGTGTACAAAATATACTCTAAGACAGTAAAAATATTAAGCTAGGAATCATTAATAAAAAAATATCTTGAAAGTTCCCAAATATTTGGAAATTAAAAAATACTTATATTTTTTACTTACAAGTCCAAGTATTTTTTACATAAGTCAAAGAAGTTATAAGGGAAAGTAGAAAACATTTTAATTGAATGAAATGAAAACATCAAAATCTCTGAAATACCAAATGAAGCGTATACTCATATATACACACATACGCTCTAAAATCCATCATCTCAGGCAGAAGACCTGCTCTAAGGGAAGGACCCAAACAGCTTTGAGCACCTGGATCTTTCTGACGCCACTAGCACACTTCCACTCACGACCCCTTCTTGAGCTTTAGGAAGGCCTTAATACTGGTTGGGTCCACCAGTGTTAGTGCAGCTAATGTTGTTTAGCTACCTCTGGAAAAAATACTGAAAATTTGTTTAAAATGAAGCTAAGCATGTGATAAAGCTAGGTAGAGTATGCTAGAGTAAAGGCCTTCAGTTCCCTCTAATTAGGGGAAATGCCTAGAGGAAACTGAATTAAGAGGAAAGGCAGAGAACCAACAAAGTGAAAATCCAACTTTTTCATCAGTGGCTGAACTAATGTTGGACGGATTATCTTGTTATTTGCTAAGCAAGAACACAGATTAGGAAATTATCTTTCTTCCAAGAAGCTAGCTAAAGAGATCAATGTACCAAGGAGAAGTAGTTGGAGGCCCTCTTGCTCCTCCAACTACTCAATTTCATCTTGCCTTGGCGCCAGCCAGGTCATAAAATAGCTGTTATCTCGGGGTGTGGAGCAGGTTAATCTTGTAGAGTCATATAGACTTTTAGAGCAAAAACAGACCTTTAACACATTCTGGTTAACCATAAGTGCCTTGATTGTAGGTATTGTAAGTCAAGCCACAGGCGGTAACCTGATGGGCAAGGCATAAGGACTCTGTGCTCTGCTGGCCGTGTACTCAGGCCCTCATTGAACCCAGCAGCCTATCACACACCTCTACTTTATGGAGATGATATCCAATCCCTTTCTCTAACCCTGACCCTGAGAAATCTCCTCCCACACTCCTGTTTTTCCAGAAACCTGAAGGTCATTTCCTCTAAGATGACCCATTGATATCCCAGCACCAGTATGTTCTAAACAAGAATTTTCTGTTATCTTCCCTGGTGCTACCTCCTACCCTAGGTAAAGCAATCCTTATACTCACTTGTCTCTTTCTTTCACCCCCTCCCATTGGCAGTTTCCCTCACTTGGCAGTGAGTTGGAGTTAAGCATATATTAGAGTTAGGTATACAGTTTGTGTTAGAGCTAGTTAGAGCTGAGGCCTTCATTCCTGCTCACCAGGAGGGAAGTTCCTGCAGGGAAGAGCTTGTGAAGGAGGAAAAAATGACATGGATGGAGTAGAACACAAAGGGAAGAATTTAAATATACATTTCTTCAAATCTCACATTTGAATAGAGTTGGATAGACCCTGAATACAAAGCCATTTGAACTACTGGGGACAATTAAAATGGTTTAAAGGGGTGGTGATAATAAGTGTTTTCCAAGAACCCCATTATTTTTATGTCTTAGGTGCCCAATTACAGTTTATTTTAAGAAATGTTTTCCACTTCTCATGAAATCCTGATGCTTTTTCAATCTTGCCTTCAAGAACGTTAAGGTCTTTCAGGGCACATGCTTGGGTTTTGGGCCAGGCCCCCAGTAGGGGCCACATGAGATGCACATTGATGGTTCTCTCCCTCTCTAGCCCCTCCCTTCCCCTCTAAAAATAAATAAATAAATAAAATCTTTTTTTTTAAAAAAAAGAACCTTAAGGTATTTTTCTCTCTAGCCTTGGCCCAAGCCAGATTCCTTTCAGAGTAATGAGACATTGAATATGTGAAGGGTGTGGAAACAGAAGGGAGATGATGCGTGCCCCTCCACACTGCAGCACTGTGCTTGGCCAATTCAGGGGCCAGGTGCTAGACAACCTGCTTCTTCAGTAAAGAGTTTCTAAAAATTCCTAATGGAAAGATCAAAGAAATGTTATCTGACCACAGAAAGCAGAATGAGAATATGGTGAGTCCTAAGGATTTATAACCCGTCTGCCCTGCCATTAGGGATTTCTATCTTTTTTTCTGCCCTCTGCTTTTACACCCCTCTTTTAATTTCTGCCTCTCTGACTCCACCTCCCTCCCTCTTTTTTCTCTGTCTCTCCTTCGGACACCTCCTCCTCCATTTCCAACATCTTCCTCCACTTAACTCTGCAGTGCTCTGCCTGAGAAAGCTGTGATAGAGCTCTAGGAAAATAGGCTCCAGGACCACTGTGGTGGCCACTTCAGTCCTAGCAGAGCAGAGCTGGTGATGGAGGCTGACCGTGCTGAGGGCCCACATGTCAGGGAGCAGCAGGTGGGTGAGCTGTCTCGGCATTGTGATGGGAATGGATGAGGCGTGAGGAGGACCCAGCGAGGCCCTGCCAGCATGTTAGCGTGTTTGTGTTCTAGAGACTTTGCATCAACAGCCATCTCCCACAATTAGTCATACTGTGTATTAGAATCTTTATTCTCTATTTCCTGAACTTCTTAGAAGCCTTTTGACTTGGATTCTAATTAGAAAAGCCTGACCTCTAATATTGCTCATTGATTTGGAGTTGGTTAATGATTTTCCGTGGCTCAATTGCTCAGTGGACAAAGTCTAAGAAAGTTGGTGTTGGTACCCCAATCCTGACCCTCCCCCCACGATGCTCTAATCTTATTCCACTGATAACAGTTTACTCTTCTTTGGGAAATAAGGGATAGGAAGTAATTCTATTTGTTAATAATCATTTCAGGGTTTATCTCTCCTGGGTTTTTTACTTTCAAGGCAGGATTGGAAAGATCTGGAGTCAGAGACTCCATGGGCACAGTGACCTCATTCTCAAATGATTAAATTACAACAAAAGTGAAAGGAAAAACATTTATATAAATGGTAACATGCTCCAAAAATGTAACACCTGAAGTCTAAAGTTCCTAATACAGATCCTTTGCTTTTTCAAAGCTATATTGTTCATTTACCATATTTCAGTCACTGAAATGCATTTCACACATATTCTCATTTAATCCTGACCACATACCCTTGAGGAAGATACTGTTGCTATCCCAGTTTTCTAGATGAGGAAATTCAGACTCAGAGAGATGCAGCAATTTGCCAAAAACCAAAGTGAGCAAATGACAGAATTATGCCTGAGCCCAGAGTCCTTGCTCCTAACCCCGACTCTGATTTTCGTCTGGGCCCAGCCCCCTACGCCTCCTTCCCCTCTTTCTGTTCTCATAACACTCATCCATTAAGATCCAGCTCAGATGACTGCCTCTTTTTCTGAAAGCCTTTGGACTCCCTTTCAGCATCCAGTGAATTCACTCTCCTCTTCTTTTGCCTGAGCTACCTATGTTTCAATCATTTGGCACCTTTTATATTTTTCTCTGTTATGGCTGTTTGTCATAATGTTCTCATATTATAGTCTGGAGTAAAAAACTTTTGTATAAAAGTGGCAGCATTATTCTTCTTTGAGAATTGTGGAGTTTTTTTAAAGATTTTATTTAATTATTTTTAGAGGAGAAGGGAAGGAGAGAGAGAGGAAGACGAACTTCAATGTATGTGAGAGAAACATCGACCAGATGCCTTTCCCATGCCCTCAGCTGGGGGTCTGGCTGGCAACCCAGGCACGTGCCCTGACTGGGAATAGAACCCATGACCTTTCAGTTCATAGGCTAGCACTCAATCCACTGAGCCACACCAACTGAGGTGGGTTTTTTTAAAGTATATTTTATTGAATGTGCTATTGCAGTTGTTCCATTTTTTCTCCCCTTTATTCCCCTCCACCCTGTGCATCCCCTCCCACCTGTATTCCCCCCCCTTAGTTCATGTCCATGGGTCGTAAAGACAAGTTCTTTGGCTTCTCCATTTCCCATACTATTCTTAACCTCCCCCTGTCTGTTTTCTACCTACCATTTATGCTTATTCCCTGTACCTGTTCCTCCATTCTCTCCCCGCCTCCCTCCCCACTGATAACCCTCCACGTGATCTCCATTTCTGTGATTCTGTTCCTGTTCTAGCTGTTTGCTTAGTTTGTTTTTGTTTTAGATTCATTTGTTGATAGTTGTAAGTTTATTGTCATTTTACTGTTCATAGTTTTGATTAACTTCTTTTTCTTAAAGAAGTCTCTCCCTTTAATATCTCACATAATAAGGACTAGGTGATGATGAACCCCTTGAACTTGACCTTATCTGGGAAGCTCTTTACCTGCCCTTCCATTCTAAATGATAGCTTTGCTCGATAGAGTAATCTAGGTTATAGGTCCTTGCCTTTTATGACTTGGAATACTTCTTGCAGCCCCTTCTTGCCTGTAAGGTTTCTTTCGAGAAATCAGCTGATAGTCTTATGGGGACACCTTTGTAGGTAACTTTCTCTTTTTCTCTTGCTGCTTTTAAGATTCTCTCCTTACATTTAATCTTGGGTAATGTAATTATGATGTGCCTTGGTGTGTGCTTCCTTGGGTCCAACTTCTTTGGGACTCTCTGAGCTTCCTGGCCTTCCTGGAAGTCTATTTCCTTTGTCAGATTTCTGACAAATCAGGGGATGTTTTCTTTATTTTTTCAAATAAGTTTTCAATTTCTTGCTCTTCCTCTTCTCCTGGCACCCCTATGATTTGGATGTTGGAACATTTAAAGTAGTACCAGATGTTCCTAAGCCTCTCCTCATTTTTTGAATTTCCTCATTCTGTTCTGGTTGAGTGTTTCTTTCTTCCTTCTGCTCCAAGTCATTGATTTGAGTCCTGGTTTCCTTCCCTTCACTGTTGGTTCCCTGCATATTTTCCTTCATTTCACTTTGCATAGCCTTCACTTTTTCCTCTGTTTTGCAACTATAGTCAACCATTTCTGTGAGCATTCTAATTACCAGTGTTTTGAACTCTGCATCTTATAGGTTGGCTGTCTTGTCATCACTTAGTTCTTTTTCTGTTTTGACATGTTCTTTCATTTGGACCATATTTCTTTGTCTGAGAGCACCTGTTTAGTAAGAAGCAGAGCCTTAGGTATTTATCAGGGCGGGGCAACCCACACCACTGAGCTGTGACACTGTATGTGGGGGAGGGGTCCAAGAGGGAGCAATGCCACTTCGCTTCTCAGCTCTCAGCTGGCTTTTAATCATTTCCCACACCACCCACAGCAAATTTAGCCCTTCTGGGGCTGATTCACATATGGGTGGCTTTTTGTATATTCTAGGACCCTGTGGGTCTCTCCACTGAACTCTCCTGTGAGGCTGGGAGTTTCTCCCACCACAGCAATCCCCATAGATTTTTTTCAGTCAGGGGTTTTGAGGCTTTATTTCCCCATGCTGGAACCCTAGGTTGCACAGTCTGTCTCGCTCCCCAGTTGTTCCTCCCAGTTTATCTGCACACAAATGTAGGACTGCAAGCCACTGCATAGCCCACCTGGTCCTCTAGCCTCCACCTTGCCTGGTGTCCTCTCTGCCCCAACAGCTGCCTGTCTCTGCCCCTCCTACGGTCTGTATGAATGTTTCTTTAACTCCTTGGTTGTTCAGACTTCCACACAGCTCAATTTTCTGACAGTTCTGATTGTTTTTTGCTTTTAAATTTGTTGTGTATCAACAAATATAAAAATTTAGGCAAAGTGTATCTACCTATGCCTCCATCTTGGCCGGAAGTCATTTGGGGGGTTGGGTTTTTTTTCCAGCAAATTATCTTGATTGGCTTTTTGGCTATGAAGCTCCATTACAGCAGAGACCCCAGCCACTATCACACAGAAATTATTTAAAAAATTATTTGTGGAAAAAATTAAAACCCCTAGGTGTGAGCCCCAATATCTGGAGCAATGAAAAGTGAGAATGTCAGTTACTTGAGGAGTATACAGCACTTAGCATGGTGCCTGGTGCAAAGTAAGCATCCAATAGGTGATGGCTATCTTGTCCTGCATAAGTAATTGAGCAGGAATTATTGGAGCATCTTAGGAGGAGATGCTCCTAAGTAGAAAAGGGAAAGAGAAGGGAAAGAAGTGGGGCAGTAGGGTAGTCACTAAAGACCAGACCAATGAGGTCTTTTCAGAGGTGAAAGGCCAATAGGCAATCAAAGAAAAGGACAGTTAACATTTTCTGTCCTGGACTTCAATTTCACCCTCCTTTCCTCAAGCCTTTAGTAAAATCTGCTGCACATACAGCTTGGAGTTAGTAGTATGTGGGGAATTGAGGAAGCTAGGTGTTGTTCAGGGCTGCCAGGGAGCAGGGGCAGTGAGATTATATAGATAGATTAGATATAGATATATAGATGATATATAGATATAGATATGTAGATATAAATGTAGATGTAGATGTAGATATAGACATCCCTTGCAGCCAAGTTACAGAAGTCAACCAAAGTGTGCAAATGGAGCCAGAGACAACCAGGACAGAGGCCCCAAGAATTTTCAGAAATATTGGAAGTGATGGTGATTATTTTCATTCTACAGAAGATGGGTGAGTTCAAGACAATTTTACTTAAATAGTAAAGTACGGGGGGGGGGGGTGGACCCCAGCAGGCCAGAGGACGTGAGATCATCCAAGTGATTAACACTGCAGTCACATGTGGATAGTTATCATACGGTTTATGTCATGGCCTCTTAGCTGGATTAAAACCGCCTTGGAATAGCAAACAGAACAAGGTGTTGAATTGAATCTGTATGGCTTTTCTTCTAGATGAATTTCATTCCTGTAGATCAACATATCAGATCCTGCCAATAAACCTCTGAAATAATATGACAAGTAACAGTGTGTATTTTCCCATTTTCAATATGATATTGCAGCCTCAGAGTGGTGATATTCTCTTCCCTCGATTACACAGTCAACCACAAGCCAACCCAGCCTAAGAGTGAACCTGGATGTCAGGGTGAAACCTCGCTTTCCTTCCTATTCCCTCTCTTAACGTCTAGAGCCACTCACACAACACCCATGTCTTCTTTAGCCCCACAAAACTATTGTCTATTCCTCCCTAGTCTCACATTTATCACCTAAGGTAAAACCTTTAGACAAGCTGTTTAACAGCTGAAAGGGTGATAACAGCGGCATCTTCACAGGCCTGTGGAATTAAATGAAACAAATAATTTATTTAATTAAATAAAAGTCTTTGGTTCAGTGCCTGGCACATAGAGATGTTCAGTGAATGTTCTCTCTTTTCTCTCTTCCCTCTGCAGCTCTCCCTTCTTTCTCTGTCCATAAATTTAGGTTTGACATTTGGTCTATCATGCAATGTTTCTTACGTTTTCTTGTACTTTGATGGTTCCTGAGACATGACTGATCATTTGACCTTTCACCTGTGGGTTACCCAGAGAAGGGAGATGAGAGACTGGGCTGGGCTTGGGTTTGAGGTGAGACAGCCAGATAGAAAGCATCAGGCCATGTTTAAGGTACAAGGACAGGGATCCAAACTGGTGGAGCCAAATCTGTTCTCAAGTTCAAAAAGTGACCTTGAAGCCAAAACAAAGGGCACCCAAGTCATTGGATGGTTTCAAAGCAAACATTTGTCATCGAAAGAGAAACATGGTTTGGAAAGGCTATTGGTGTGTTAGTCGACTCAGGCTGTCATAACAAAATGCCAGAGAGTGAGTGGCTTAAACAACAGAAATTTAAATTTATTGCTCACACTTCTGTAGGTTGGAAGTCCAAGATCAGGGTGCAGCATAGTTGGGTTCTAGTGAGAGTTTTCTCCCTGGCTTGTAGATGGCCTCCTTCTTGTTGTGTCCACATATGGCAGAAACAGCAAGCAAGCTCTCTGGTCCTTCTTTTTAGAAGGGCACTAATCCTACTAGAAAGGCCCCATTCTCATGACTTCATCTAACCTAATTACTTCCCAAAGGCCTCATCTCCAAGTACCAACACAGTGGGGGTTAGGGCTTCAACATTTGGGTCTGTGTGGGGTGGGAGGAAGGTGAGGGGGAAATGCATACACACAGTCCATAGCAATAGGCAACTACCATGGTACAGCTTTTATTTTACTTCAGTGAGTACTGTTCTGCCCATTAAAGAGAAATCTTTCAGAAACTTGACTTCATTTCTTTTTTTTGTGCTAAAGTAATTTTTTTAATTTTAAGTGTTGTTCATGTACAATTTTCTGCCTTTTACCCCCATCCCAGCACACCTCCCCAGCCCTCCCCACCTCCCTCCAGTTTCCACACCCCCCTTGTTATTGTCCATGTGTCCTTTATACTTGTCCTGCAAACCCTTCCCCTTTTCCCCTGAAATTCCCTCCCCTCTCCCCTCTGGTTACTGTCAGCATGTTCTCAATTTCAGTGTCTTTGGTTATATTTTGCTTGTTTGTTTTGTTGATTAGATTCCTGTTAAAAGTGAGATTGTATGGTATTGACTTTGTTTCTAACCAAATGAAATATATACTTTTGAAAGCACAACATTCATTTGTTGTTTACTGACACAAGGCTCAAGGATATTCCACTCATCAGTTTACAGATTTCCTTGTAAATATCAGTATAAATGTCTTCCCATATATTTCATGCAGGAGTTGAATTCTGCTATTAAGTCTGTTTGTTTGGGTTTTTTAAACAAATTTGGAGTGGATAGTTCTTTGTCAAACCACCTTTCTTCTTGTCGAGAGCCATTGTTCTCTTAAAGGAAGTGAACATTATATCTGCAACCTTGAGTTTCTTACAAAGAAAAATTAGGGAGCTCCTTTTCCCCTGTTTTATGCCCTAGGTTTAAATTCTTGGTCAAAAGATCTCTTTATAGGAAGGAAGATGGTGATGGAGTAGAACGGAGCGATTCCAGTTTCCAGACCCCTGGGAGAAAATCCTGGCAGATCTACTGAGGAACAACACCATCAACCAACAGTTCCCCAGCATTTATGAAAATAAGAGACCAGAGATTGTGACGGAGGGACCAGACAGCTACAGTCCTTCTTCCTTTCTTCCCAAACTTGTTGCTTTTTCCTCCTTTCTCCTGCCTTTTTTGTTTGTTTGTTTGTTTGTTGCTTTGTTTTCTTTTACCCACAAGAGACACAAACAACTGGGAACTGCGAAAGGACCAGAGTGGGACCCAAAGAGGGGGCATCTCAACAATAGAGACAGAGAGATCAATTTCACTTTGCTATAGCAGAGAAGCCTCAAGTTGCTGCATAGTTGTATTTTTTTCATTATTCTCACTTCTTTTATATTTCAATAGTATCTTTGTATTCTTTCTCTTTCTATATAGGCTCCTTAGTCTTGGCTGGTTATGTGTTATTTGACAGGTTTCCCCTGTTCATTCCTCCACAGTGTATTGCTAATTTTCTATACTTCATGCCACTTGTTTTCCATTGGCACACTACCCAAAGCTCTATACCCCCTATTCAGACAGATCACATAGAGTCTGTCATATGGTTGTTGCTCTAATATTATTGTAAATAATAGCTGTTCTATACAACTGTAAACACAACACATCTCTCAGATCTTAGCCCACTTTACAGATTCCTGAATTCTATTACTGTAGTGATTAACTTTATTTGCTCACATGCTACACCTAGTTACTATTCTTTACTCTCACCTTACCTCAAAATCTGACCACCCGCAACCTCACTGCTTTCTAGATTCAACTCACAAGCCTTCCCTTCCCAACAAGAGACTTATCTTTTGTCCATCCTTTCTTAAAAGTGGCAAGTTGGGTTAAAGATTACAGTTAACACTATATATAGCCTAAAGATTTTCTATCTCTTGGACTTCCAGCCAAGATGGAGGTGTAAGGTGGAAACTGTGCCCCTTCTCACAACTAAATTTAAAGACAGCAAAGTTTTAGAAACAAAAATATAGCCAAAACAGTGAAAATTGAACTGTATGGAAGTCCAACAACAATGAACCACTCAGCCAGACTGGTAAGAGGGGCCGAGTCAGCGGCAGAGCCAGGTCGGGCTGGAAAGAGCTTTCTGTCCAACAGACCCAGGAGTGGAGGCGGAGGTGGTTGATGCATCCCAAACGTGGGATGGCAATGGGCGGACCCAGTGAGGGCACAGGGCGGCAGGCTGACTGCAGTCACACATTTGTGCACAGATAAACCAAGCAAAGGAGGGAACAGTGAGACAGACTGCTCAGGCTAGGGCCTCAGCGACAGGGATTAGAGCCTGAAAGCACCAACTGGAAAGACTTTCTCAGGGTCAAGGGGCCGGGAGAGGCTCCCAGGCTCACAGAGAGTTTGTTGGAGAGACCCACAGGGTCCTGGAGAGTACATGGGCCCACACACCCAGGAACCAGAATCAGAGGGTCCCAATTTGCTTGTGGGAAGCCACAGAGGGGACAGAAATCTGAGAGAGAGCGGAGCAGAGCAAAGCATCATTTTTTTCCCCTCTCTGACCCCGCCCCCACATACAGCCTCACAACTCAGCAACTGGGTCGCCCCACCCTGGTGAACACCTAAGGCTCCACCCCTCATACATAACAGGTGGGATCAAACCAAACAATATGACTCAAGAACAGCTCAAGGCCCCAGAGCCTATAATTCTAAGTGACCAAGAAATAGCCAACCTTTCAGATGCACCGTTCAAAATACTGGTGATAAGAACGCTCACAGAACTGGTTGATTATAGTCACAAATTAGAGGAACATATGGAGGTTAAACTGATTGAAATGAAGGGAAATGCACAGGAAACCAATAGTGATGGAAAGGAAACTGGGACTCAAATCAATGGAATGGACCAGAAGGAAGAATGAAACAACCAAACAAAAAAGAAGGAAGAAACGAGAATTCAAAAAAATGAGGAGAGGCTTAGGAACCTCCAGGACATCTTTAAGCATTCCAATATCTAAATTATAGGAGTACCAGAAGGGGAAGAGAAACAGTCATGAGTGGAAAACTTATTTGAACAAATAATAATGGAGAACTTCCCAAGTCTGGAAAAGGAAATAGACTTCTAGGAAATCCAGGAAGCTCAGAGTCCCAAGGAAGGTGGACCCAAGAAGGAACACACCAAGGCACATCATAATTACATTACGCAAGATTAAAATGAAGGAAAGAATTATAGAAACAGCAAGAGATAAGGGGACAGTCACCTACAAAGGAGTACCCATCAGACTGTCAGCTGATTTCTCAAAAGAGACCTTACAGGCAAGAAGGGGCTGGAAAGAAGTATTCCAAGTCATGAAATCCAAAGACCTACGTCCAAGATTGCTCTATCCAGCAAAGCTTTCATTTGGAATGGAAGGGCAGATAAAGTGCTTCTCAGATAAGGTCAAATTCAAGGAGTTCATCATCACCAAGTCCTTACTATATGAAATGTTAAAGGGACTTATCTAAGAAAAAGAAGATAAAAATTATGAACAGTGAAAGGATAGCAAACTCACAGTTATTAACAACCACACCTAAAACAAAAGCAAACTAAGAGGACAGCTAGATCAGGAGTAGAACCATAGAAATGGAGATGACATGGAGGGTTAGCAACAGGGGAGTGGGAGGAGGAGAAAGGGGGAGAAGGTACAGAGAATAAGTAGCATAGATGGTAGGTAGAAAATAGACAGGGGGAGGGCCTGAATACTATGGGAAATACAGAATCTAAAGAACTTGTGACACATGGACATGAACGAAAGGGAGGAATGGTGGAGGAGGGGTGTGCAGAGTGGAGGGGAGTGAAGGGGGAAATGGGACAACTATAATGTCATAATCAATAAAATATATTTTTAAAAAAGATTTTCTATCTCTTCTCCACCGGCTGTGACTGTAAATAACATAAAATACTTTTCTGCTGACATAAACCATTTTGCCTCCCCCTCCAACTGATCACACACGCACAAAAAGGGAGTAGCTGGAAGCGGAGAACATCAAGATACCTGAAGGAAACTGCACCACTGAATTTCACAGGTATTCTATCACAGAAGTTCACACCATTAACCCAGGGAATTAGAACAGATCAATTTAAAAAGCTGAGGCTAACAAGAAGAGTCTCACAAACAATGGGAATACAAAGAAACAATCCCCAAATGAAAGAAAAGGTGGAAGTCTCAAAAAGAACTTTAGATGAAATAGAGGTAAGTCAACTATCAGATATTGAACTCAAAGCACTGGTTATCAGAAAATTCAAAGAGCCACAATGAGCTACCAGAAACTACAGGGGAGCTACAATGAACTCACTGAAAACTATATCAACATGAAAAAGGAAATAGAAACTATCAGCAAAAGCCAAGAGGAAATGAAGAATACAATTTCTGAACCGAAGAACACAGTAGAAGGAATGAAAAGCAGGATCGATGAGGCAGAAGATCGGATCAGTGAGTTGGAGGACAAAGTATAAAGAAACTCCCAGAAAGAGCAAGAAAAGGAAAAGAGGCTCAGAAAGAATGAGGAGGGATTAAGAAAAATGCAAGACAATATGAAACGTAATAATATCCGAATAATAGAAATACCAGAAGGAGAAGAAGAAGAACAAGGGATAGAAAACCTATTTGAAAGAGTAATGATGGAAAATTTCCCTAATTCGATGAGAGAAAAAGTCACATGAATCCAGGAATCACAGAGAGTCCCAATCAAGAGGAACCCAAAGAGGCCCACTTCAAAACACATCATCAGTCACGACACATGCCTGGGTTGCAGGCCAATTCCCAGCGAGGGACGCATGAGGGGCAACCATACATTGATATTTCTCTCCCTCTTTCCTTCCCTTCCCCTCTAAAGATAAATAAATAAAAAAAATTTTAAAAGACACATCATCATTAAAATGGCAAAATTCCAAGACAAAGAGAGAATCTTAAAGGCAGCAAGGGAGAAAAAGGAAGTAACTTACAAGGGAGCCCTAATAAGGTTGACTACTGACTTCTCAATGGAAACACTCCAAGGAAGAAGAGAATGGCAAGAAATATTCCAAGCAATGAGAAACAGAGGCTTACAACCAAGGCTACTTTACCCAGCAAGACTCTCAATCAAGACAGAAAGACAAATAAAGAGCTTCCAAGACAAAAGAAGTCTAAAAGAATATGCCTCCGCCAAACCAGCTCTATAAGAAATACTAAAAGGACTGCTTTAAGGAAAGGAAGGAAAAGAGACAGAGAGGAACACAAGTACATAAATGGCAATGAATAAGTACCTTTCAATAATAACCTTAAACATAAGTAGATTAAATCAAAAGACATAGAATAGCCGAATGGATAAGAAAGCATGACCCACACATATGCTGCCTACAAGAGACCCACCTTAGGACAAAGACCATCACAGACTAAAAGTGAAAGGCTGGAAACAAATTTTCCAAGCAAATGGACAAGAAAAAAAAGTCGGGGTAGAAATTCTCATATCAGACAAAATAGACTACAAAAAAGGGCCACAAAGAGAGAGCCAGAAGGTCACTTCATAATACTCAAGGGAAGAATCCACCAAGAAGATATTAACATCATAAATATATATGCACCCAACATAGGAGCACCCAAATATATAAAGAAAATCTTAGAGGACCTCAAGAAAGATATTGACAGCAACACAATTATAGTAGGATATTTTAACACTCCACTGTCAAAAATGGACAGATCTTCCAAATAAAATATCAACAAAGATATTGCAGCATTAAACAACACCTAGATGAAATGGACTTAACTGATTTATATAGAGCCCTTCATCCCAAAGAAGCTAAATACACATTCTTTTCAAATGCATGTGGGAGCCCGCCAGGCCACAGGGGACCAAGGACAGAGTCCTCCACTGTGAAAATGGTGAAGGAACTTGGTTTCTGGTCCCTGGAGCCGGCGGGTGTCTTGACATTTTCCTGACCTTCTTGTTCCCAGCCTTGAAGGAGATAACAAGATCTTGGCATATGCGTCATGTTCCAAGGAAATGACGGTTATGAGGACACCATTGTCCTCGGGCTAATGTTCCAAGGATATGAGAACATCTTGCCCTTTTGATAACTCTAGGGTGTGTAACATTGTTTCTAGTTCCTTGCGGTCTTGCTTTAGGCCACAGCAGTTTGTATATAAGACAGTTATTTCTTGAATAAAGTTGCCATTTGCCAGCAGAGCATTTGGTCCTCTCCTTTCTTTCAGTCCCTCACCTCACCTCGCGACCACCCTTGCTGCAGCGGGCTGCGGCAAATGCACATGGAATATTTTCAAAGATAGACCACATGATAGGACACAAAATGAGCCTCAACAAATTCAAGAAAATTGAAATTATACCAAGCATTTTCTCTGACCACAAGGGACTGAAATTGGAAACCAATCCCAAAGGAAAAAACCCAAAACACTCAAAGTCATGGATACTGAATGGTATGCTATTAAACAACGAATGGGTCAAGAATGAAATTAGGGAAGAAATCAAAAAGTTTCTGGAAACAAATGAAAATGAACTCACAACAACCCAAAACTTATGGGACACAGCAAAGGCAGTCCTGAGAGGGAAGTTCATAGAAATACAGGCTTACCTAAAGAAGATAGAAACATTTCAAACAAACAACCTAACCCAACACCTGCAAGAACTCGCGGAACAACAACAAAGACAGCCCAGAGCAAGTAGAAGGAAGGAAATAACCAAGATCAGAGCATAATTAAATGACATAGAGACTAAAAGCACAATTCTAAGGATCAATGAATGCAGGAGCTGGTTCTTTGAAAAGCTAAACAAAATTAACAAGCCTTTAAGCAGCCTCATTAAGAAAAGAAGAGAGAGGACACAAATAAACGCAATCAGAAATGAAAGAGGAGAGATTACAACTGATACCACAGAAATAGAATGGATTATAAAAAATTACTATGAAGAACTCTATGCCAAGAACTTTGAAAACCTAGGTGAAATGGACAAATTTCTAGAAAAATATAATCTCCCAAAACTCAACAAAAAAGAAACAGAAAACGTGAACAGACCAATAACAGCAGATGACATTGAAGCAGTAATCAAAAAACTCCCATCACACAAAAGCCCCAGACCAGATGATTTCACAGGAGAATTCTACAAAGCATTTAAGGAAGAGCTAACCCCTATTCTTCACAGACTATTCCAAAAAATCCAAAATGATGGAAAACTCTCAAACTTTTTTATGAATCTAGCATCATTCTAATTCCAAAACCAGATAGAGACACAACAAAGAAAGAAAACTTCAGGCCAATATCGCTGATGAACATAGACACTAAAATCCTCAATAAAATATTGGCAAATCCCATCCAACAATACATCAAAAAGATCATACACCATGACCAAGTGGGATTCATCCCAGGGATGCAAGGATGGTTCAATATTCACAAATCAGTAAATGTAATACATCACATAAACAAAAGCGAAGACAAAAACCACATGATCACATCAATAGACATGGGAAAAGCTTTTGATAAGGTACAACACCCATTTATGATAAAGGCACTCAGAAAAATGGGAATACAGGGAGCATTCCTCAATATAATAAAGGCCATATATGAAAGACCTACAGCCAACATCATACTCAATGGGCAAAAACTAAAATCTTTTCACTAAGATCAGGCACAAGACAAGGTTGTCCACTTTCACCACTTCTATTCAATATAGTACTGGAAGTTTTAGCCACAGCGATCAGACAAGAAAAGAAAATAAAAGGCATCCAAATTGGAAAGGAGGAGACAAAACTGTCATTGTTTGTAGATGACATGATAGTGTATATGGAAAATCCTATAGCCTCTACCAAAAAACTGCTTGAACTAATAAATGAATTTGGCAAAACAGTGGGTTACAAGGTCAATATCCAGAAATCAAAGGCATTTTTGCATACTAACAATGAATCAACAGAAGCAGAAATCAAGAAAAAAATCCCATTTGATATAGCAAAGACAAAAATAAAATATCTGGGAATAAACCTAACCAAGAAGGTAAAAGACCTGTATGCAGAAAAAGTACACAACACTGAAGAAAGACATCAAGGAAGACACAAACAAATGGAAACATATACCATGGATTGGAAGAATTAACATCATCAAAATGTCCATACTACCCAAAGCAATTTACAGATTCAATGCAATACCTATTAAAGTACCAATGGCATATTTCAGAGACATGGAAGAAACACTTCAAAAATTTATATGGAACCATAAAAGACCCCGAATAGCAGCTGCAATTTTGAGAAAGAAGAACAAAGTAGGAGGTATCACAATACCTGATATCAAACTGTATTACAAGGCCACAGTAATCAAAACAGGCTGGTACTGCCATAAAAACAGGCACATAGACCAATGGAATAGAACAGAGAGCCCAGAAATAAACCCAAATCTCTACAGTCAATTAACATTTGACAAAGGGGGCAGTAACATAAAATGGAGTAAAGATAGCCTCTTCAACAAATAGTGTTGGGAGAACTGGACAGCTACGTGCAAAACAATGAAACTTGAGCACCGACTTACATATACACCAAAATAAATTCAAGGTGGATAAAAGACTTAAATATAAGCCGTGACACCATTAAAGTCCTAGAGGAGAACATTGGCAGGAAAATCTCAGATATTTCATGCAGCAATATTTTTACTGATACATCCCCTAGAGCAAGGGACATTAAGGAAAGAACAAACAAATGGGATCTCATCAAAATTAAGAGCTTCTGCACAGCTAAAGAAAACAGTATTAAGATAAAAAGAGAACCAACTGTTTGGGAAAACATATTTGCCAATGATACCTCAGACAACGGTTTAATTTCCAAAATACACAAAGAACTTACACGACTCCACTCTAAGAAGACAAGCAACCCAATTTAAAAATGGGCAAAGGACTTAAACAGACACTTCTCCAAGGAGGATATACAGAGGATCCAGAGACACATGAAAAGATGCTCAATATCACTAGCTATCAGAGAGATGCAAATTAAAACCACAAAGAGATACCACTTTACACCGGTCAGAATGTCCATCATAAACAAAGCAACAAACAACAAATGTTGGAGAGGTTGTGGGGAAAGGGGGACCCTAGTTCACTGTTGGTAGGATTGCAGACTGGTACAACCACTATGGAAAACAGTATGGAATTTTCTAAGAAAACTAAAAATGAACATGCCTTTTGACCCAGCAATTCCACTGTTAGGAATATATCCTAAGAACCCTGAAACACCAATCCAAAAGAACCTATGCACACCAATGTTCATTGCAGTACAATTTACAATATCCAAGAGTTGGAAGCAACCTAGATGCCCATCAGTAAATGAATGGATCAAAAAACTATGGTACATTTACACAATGGAATTCTATGCAGCAGAAAGAAAGACGGCGCTCCTACCCTTTGCAACATCATGGATGGAACTGGAAAGCATTATCCTGAGTGAAATAAGCCAGGCAGTGAAAGACAAATACCATATGATCTCACCTTTAACAGGAACCTAAACAACAAAACAAACAATCAAGCAAAATATGACCAAAGACCCTGAAATACAGAACAGGCTAACAGGGACCAGAGGGGAGAGGGGAGAGAATCACAGGGGGAAAGGGGAAGGATTCACAGGAACGAGTATAAAGGACATATGGACAATATCTAAGGTCGGGGCGGGGAGGGAAATTGGAGGGTAGTGTAGAGCACTGAGGGGGTGGGCAGGGCTGGGAATATAAGACAGAAAACTGTACTTGAACAATAATTAAATAAATCTAAATTGAAAAAATGAGAAAAAAGGAAGAAGAAAAGAAGATCGCTTTATAATTAACAAAATGCACAGGACGATAAGGTGCATTTTCTTAAGAAATAGGTGTTCAGATCTATTGCAAAAATAAATTATATAGATTGTATTCAGTAAGTTATTTATTACATAATAAATTATTGGGGTATTAGAGGCAAATATATTGACCTTAAACAGGCAAATAATCCTTTTGTCACATGAGTATAACATTCAAACCAAAAACTATATTATGCCTTAAAATTTTTATAGCTAAATTAAATGCTACGTTTTCCCATTTAAGGTAACTTCGGGTTTTAAAAATTAATTTTCCAAATATCCCCAACCTTTAAAAAAGTGCCACAACACAGGGTAACCCTTGAAAACTGTTAGATATTTTTTAAGGAACACTGCAGAATATAAGCAAGAGATGCTAGGCAAAGAAAAGCCCTCTGAGGAGCCTTATTTGGGTAAAAGAAGAACACTCCATGCCACAACAAGTGAATGCCACCTGCCTGGGAGGCCCCACTTGAACTTGGTGCCAAGACACTGTGGGCCTGGTCTGGACATTGATGAGGTTTTGTCAAGCTCTATGAGAGCACTAGATGGCCTCATTAATATGTGACAAAGGTCTGTAGGGAGAAGGAGAAAAATGCTCACAGAAACCACATTCTAGTATGATCATCAACAAACTCAATTAATAGTAATACTACTAGGTAACCTTTATGAAGAGCTTTACTTGGTGCAAAACTCTGAGCCAAGGACTTTTCATGCATTATTTCACTGAAATCTCCCAACCCCCTAGGAGGTAGTTACTGCTTTTTTATGCCAGTATTTTACAAAAGGTGGGGTTTAGAGAGGTTAAGCAATTTGCCCAACAACTGTTAAGTGGAAATCTTAGATATGAGCCCAAACAGTTGAGTATTTTATCGAGTTACAAACCCCCAGTGGTATCAGACTAAAGCCCCAGAGAGTGCTGATGGGACATTGCACAGTTGAAGGGGCACTGATTCAGCCTCTTAGTTCATATGTTCTCAGGAAGGTACTCTGGGTTCCTGAAAAAAAAGCTTTCCTGCAAGCATTGTTGCAATGAAGATAAGTGCAATTTTGTGTTCTACTAAAATGAATTAAGATAACTCTAATAATAGGGAAGAGCCGCTAGGTTGGCGCCAGCTTTGAAGCCTACAAACTCCACCTGTGATTCAGTCCACAGGCTATGTTCTCAAGAACTTTTCCAGGTGGACTGTTTGCTGACTCTGTGGCCTGTGAGAAAAACAGAAGGGAGTAAGCAGTTGCTGCCATCTCCTGGCTCCGCTCCTCTCCCTTCCACCTCCACAAGCAGCCCCAATCCGACCCTTTCCAAGGAAATCACTGTCCATGTCATCTTTTTGAGAGTAGGAGAGGGAAATGGGGTCCAGCCTGGGTCAGATGGGGATGTGGAGAGAAGTGACTATGCCTGAGACATGTACTGAAGCAGGACAACACAGGTAAATGGGAAGCCAGCAGAGTCTTTGGAGCTAAAGACCCCTTCTTTCTTTTCCCTTTTCTCCATTCTCTGGCTTCTTCTCTCTGGCCTGATAAAAATCTGTCCTCAGGAAAGGATCTGAGACTGGCTGGCTCAGTGGGAACAAAGTCAGGAAGTTCATGTGGTTTCTGTGCCCCATTAAGGGCTTTGAAGAATCAGTGAGCAAGTCAGGGAGGTAGGCTTTGTCTTGTTCAGGATTAATTCCCCAGTGCCTGGATCAGTGCCTGGCTCCTTAAACTTTGTTGAATAAATAAAACCTGGAGGCCAGGGAGTCCTTCTTGGGAACCTAAAATCGCACATCTCTTGGCCCTGGGTTGTGGACCTGTGGGCCACAGGTGCAGCAGGACAAGAGCTTCCAGCCTGAGCATTCTACATCCACTCCCTGGAATGCAGCGCCTCCTAGTAGAAGTCCAAGGCTGCGGCCTCCTCCCTAGATAGGTTTGCTCCTTGAAGGTTTGCCTGCCTCTTTCCTAGTGATAAGACCTATAGAAGAGCTTAGATTTCAAGTTGGAAGGAGTGGGGGAAAGGACACAAACCCAGAATCAGAAACTATAAAAAGTGAGTGTAAAGCAAAAGGTCGAGGGGAGAGGTTGTCTGACTGCTTAAAGAGGGTGTCCCAGAGCAGCAGGTGAGGTCATCCAAGGTCAAGATCTGTAGCTCTCAGTTTCACCAGCCCAGAAACTCCATTTTGTCATAGGGAGACATAGGGAGACTCAAGGGAAATAAATCATACCAACCAAATTCTTAAGACTCTAAATCAAAAACCAATAACAAGAACAACTGAGTTGTTGAGAACAATGTTCTTCCCTGTAAGAACATCTACATGGGCAGTCAAATCATTATCTAAAGTCAGAGCAAGGGGAATCACTTATTTTATAGTATCAAAAGATACTATAAAATTATGAGAGCTGTGTGCACCCATCTCCAGGATAGCTATACCTGCCAAAAAGGCCAGCAGTCAGAAATGCAGGAGAACACCTTCCCCTTCTGTTACTCTTCCTACAACCAGGAACTTTCTGTTTGGCTTTCTTTAGAGCATTCCTGCCCTCAGAATATACTACAGTTGCCTTGGATGAATGTGAATTACTAGAGTGAGTTACCTCAGATAGAGTATGTTGGTGGTTTTTACTTTCTTGGCTAACTGTTTTTGCTCATAATACTGTTAGAAGGAGACTAACAGATTCTGGGAACAGCTCATTGTCCAGTATTGAAGCAGCTGCAGGAAAGATTGGGAGGATGGATGGTGGCAGGGCCATCAGGGGTAAGAACCAAAGCCTTTCCTTGCTTCCTACCCTGACACCTTATCCAGCCTGTGGATTTAAAAACCTTCAGTGTAGTTATTCTCTGAGTGGTCAGAGGCATGAAAGTTGTCACATTTCTGTTGGCCAGTTTTATTTTTGCGTGTGATGTTGATTTCATATTCACATATACATACATATGTAGTGTGTGTATCCCTTAAATCTGGCAGTTTCTTCGGCTCACCTTCCCCCATTCTATTCTCTCGTGGGCTGAGCTGTCCTGTTGCATGGCTTTAAAGTAATCAAATTTAGGAAAATGACAGTGGGGAGACCTGGGAATTACAGTCCTCAGCTGTGTCTTGCTCTTAACACGCCACTCAGTAAGTCTCTGCTGGTGGATTGTAGGTAAAGGGGACACAACCCCACTGCAATGTCTGTCTCCCCAGGAACACTTCCTGACTTACTTTGCCACACATCCCCAAGTCCCCTGGGAGCAGCTGGAGAGGTTCAGTCTTCACTGAGTCTTACCTGATTCCCTCCTTGACAGTGATACAGCTGCAGTCGGGGACCTGAGAGCCAAATCCAAAACGTACTTCTTTTATCTTTTGCCATTGTATAATTTCGACTTGCTCTGGCCTAGTCAGGCAGCGAAGAACAATCACAGAGAAGAATGTGGCTTCCCAAACCTAAAAAGAACGCCCTTGCCGTGCCATTGTTCCCACAATGCCGTGACTCGGATTCGAACCGAGGTTGCTGCGGCCACAACGCAGAGTACTAACCACTATACGATCACGGCGAGCTACCGGGACGCCACGAGCCACTCTTGGCCAATTACTGTCCTCTTGTATAGGGCCACCAGCCTTCCCATGTTAACCAGTGCTGATCAGATTCCACTGGCCCTCGTACTGACCCTGAAGCAGAGAGTACGGGCAACATGAACTCACGGGCCAGCCGACGTTCCCGCAAGTTGCCCCGAGGGACCACAGAAGAAAACACATGGAAGTGCTTTGCAAACTTTGACTCCAGTGAGGCCAGGCCGACGTAGTCTATATGGACGTGAGACCCCAGAGTCGACCAAACGCTGGCCCTAGATCCCTCCCACACCCACCGTCCCCCGGCGCTCACACTATCTGAACAGATTCCGGTTCGGAATGGGGCTGTCTCTTAAATTCTACGAGAAGGAAAATCAGTTCCGACTCCTCCGCACAACTTCCTTTGTGACGCCGGGAAGGGAAAGACCCAGCGCAGCCTCCCTAGAAGTGAAGCGGAGGCATCCGGCCGGCGAACGAGTCCGGACTGAAATCAGGAAAGCAAGGAGACAAACGCTCCAGCTTACGCTCAGAAAACAGCGAAGTCTGGGGCTGGGCGGGACGAACCCTGACCACTCAGTGACACGTCGAGGGGCGGGGCATTTAACACACAAGATCTCAGGCGAAGGCCTTGATCACGGGATCCCTGGTAGCTCGCCGTGATCGTATAGTGGTTAGTACTCTGCGTTGTGGCCGCAGCAACCTCGGTTCGAATCCGAGTCACGGCATTGTGAAAGCAATAACACGGCAAAGGATCCAACCTTTTAGAGCTATCCTCCGTTTTTCAGTTTTCTATAACCTTCGGAAAATGCATTCCAATCCTCTTGTGACCGTGCGAAACGACGTTTTCTCCAGCTCTGGTCAAATTGGACTTACGACATTTATAAGCTTCCAGTTACTCCGGCTCTACGCGTGTTATTGTTCTTGGAGGCAAGCACAAAAGCACTCACAAGGCTATTTTGTCACAGGTCTGTAATAATTTCCATGGCAGCGCTGGAAACAGATTCCCAATAATAGGGAGAGAAGGCTTCGCAGAGCAGGTGACCTGTGAAACAGCTCTTGAAGGCACAAAGAAAATTTGTCATCAGCCAGAATAATCTCTTGTGCAAAGGCTTAAAGAACTATGTATCGTAATTCCTCTTTGTAAATTTTCTCTTCTCCATCTCCAAGACTCCCAAAGGCCCTGGCCTGACAGCCGCTTCTCAAGGACCTGTTGAGTGAATGAACGCAAGTAATTAGGAATATGGGAAACGACTCTGTTGGAGAGCCAAGAGATGAACTGGAAAAGGTAGACAAATTTCTTGCAGTCTGGAGTGTGGGAGTGAATGCTGGAACGGTCAAACGTTTCAATTCGTGTTTAGCAAGATCCCTCCGGCGATTCTGTAAGGGGCGGTGTGTGTGTAGGCGGGTGAGCAAATGACACTGGAGAGGTGAATGAGACTGGTTTGTGGCTTCACTTTTCAGAACCAGTGGTGCCTTCTCAGTTTAGCAAAAAGCCACTGCCTACTTTGAACTTGGCCTGGTTCTAGGCGCCGTGGGGATGGGAGCACTGATAGCGAAGAAAAACCCTGCCTAGGCCCTGATACCGCCCAGGGGCACAACAGAGGTGGGTACCGAGTGCGGCGGGAGCACTGAGGAGGGGGCAATCAGGGCCTTCTGGGAAAAAGAAACTGCAAGGAAGTGGGTGTTGGAGGGAGGGCAACGGCAGTGTATGATGCTTTGAGACCCTTCTACGTGGCCAACCGGATTGTAGGGGTGTCCACCTCCTCCGCAGAGGCGACGTTGTGTTACTTCTGCGGGGATCAACGAGGAAGAGAACCCCTGAGGAGGGCCCCTGCAGGCCCAGGGTCCCTTGAAGGTCTCCCGGGCACAGAAGATGGGTGTCCTTCAAGGAATGGGAGTTAAAGCTTGTGAACACTCTGATTTCCGGCCAGTCCCGTACCTGACACCCAAACTGTCACCTCTAAATTCCCGCTTCATTCACATGGAACCCACACTTCCCCACTGCATTGTCACCGAATCGGAGTCTAAAGAACCGAAACAGAAAAGAACGCGAGCAATTGGCGAGAGCGCAATGCGCCTGCGCATTCTCTGACTCAGCCTAGGGCTGGAATCCCGCCCCATAGGTGGGCCGTTCAGTGACGTGCAGACTGGGGAAGCGTATGACTACTGAAAAGGACACTAAAAAAGGTTCAGTCCCAAGGCTCCGGTAGCTCGCCGTGATCGTATAGTGGTTAGTACTCTGCGTTGTGGCCGCAGCAACCTCGGTTCGAATCCGAGTCACGGCATTGTGGGAACAATGGCACGGCAAGGGGCTTGCATTTTACTTTCCTTCCTGTTTCCGCCAGTTGATAATGTTTGCACTTTACTTTTCCTCTTTCCTCCAGTTGATAATGTTTTATAAATACCATAACTCTTCTTGAAATAAACCACTGTATCTCTCTACCTTGAAAGCTGAGCGACTTCTAAGATCAGTACGTTCAGTAATTCTCATTTAATGCTTCAGCTCCATGTCAAAGTTTGAAAATCAGCCTCTAAATCATTCTCCTACACCAACAAAGCAGCGCCCCTCTCACTCCGTAACCTTGGTATATTTTTCCTTTTCATGCATTTTTAAAAAACTGAATTGTTCATTTTTCAAGATGAACACTGGAGAGTGCATGTGCACAAGTCCAGTGAAAAGTAATCCTCCTCCTCCTCATTCTTCACCCCTTTCCCCAATTATTGCCAATTTCAGGTGTATCTTCCCATGACAGTCTTTGTATAAACACTTATGTATGTATGTATGTATGTATGTATGCAAATATATTCCCCCTTGCTTCTTGCAGAATATAAATAGCCTCTTCCCTTCTCTTCCAGAAGTCAAAACTTGATGTGACAGATTTGTTCTGGTAGGCAATCTCCCTTTACAGGGAAAAACAGTGCACGTAACTGGAAGGAATCACCACCCACCCTGATCTTGTCTTTTTTCTCCCCAAGCCCTGGCTCCTGGCTGGGGAGGGTAGATGTTTGCGTTGGTAAAAGTGCAGAAAGTGATTCATTACTGTGCCCATAAAAACCTTTGGATGGGAGCCTGGCCTCTGTTGGGAAGCAGCCCTATTTTGATTTCAGCCTGGAAGTGCAGGAAAGCATCCAGAGTTTAGAACTGAAAAGAGGAACTTGTTAATATTTGGAGATTCTCTACTTTTATCTCTCACCAATCTTACTGTCAGGATCCAACTTAAGTCACAAACCACAATTTAAGCTGGAAAATTCAAGTTCATTGAAAAATTCAAGAGCAAAACCTTACTATGTTTGTGTTCCAAGCATATATCTTCTCCATAAATATTTGAACAGAGGTTTCTCATGGATTCCATAAATGAGGGAAGTGGCCCAGTTTGCTTTTTGACTGCACCTTAAGTTGTAACCTTTCAACACAGAACCATGTTATTTTTATATCAGACAAAGAGAAAACTTGGCCTAAATGAAGCTTCATCTACATCCAGAATGTCAAAGAACAGACTGCATGTGAGTGTAGTAGGATATACTTACTAATCCTTTCAAGGTGGTGGACCAAGATGTGCCCAAGGCAAGGCAAAGACCAGACTTAGAGGAAGGCAAAACCCAGAAGGGATCAGAGTTCAGGACAGTACTGAGTATCCAAAGTTAGGCACAAGCAAAAGTGAGGACACCCCATTCAGTCAGTGCCCAGTAAGAAAAGTGAGAGTTAAGGACTAGGCCTTGGTATATGCACAAATTTAGGAGGTTAATGGAGGAGGACAGGATGCAGCCTGAAAGAAAGGAGGAGAACCAGAACACTGCCATTCTAAGGAACGTTTTGGAGAAGATTTCAAGCACAAAGGAGGTCAGCAAACTCAGGTGCTGCAAAGGAGAGAGAGGAATGAATCAAAATCGTTATTAGGTTTGATACTTAGAAGTCATTGCTGACTTTAAAAACTTTCCATGAGAACAACTTGACAATATGTATCAAGAATCAGAAAAATTATATATACTCTTTGCCCCAATAATTCCACTTTTGGGAATCTTGCCAAAGAAAATAATCCTAAATTTGGAAAAGTCATCTGTATAAAGATGTTTATTACAGAATAACTTGGAAGGGAGGAGAGTGGAAATAGCCTAAATGTTCAACAAATTAAAGTGCTGATGAACATTTGGTGGTATATTAAATAGTCACTTTAAAAGTATTAAATCAACTTTCAATGTTATTCCCAACTAAAAAGAGCAAGATTTCCTTAAAGAAATGACTGTTTACAGGTCTGCAGCAGGAGAAGTACAAGTTGAGTGAAATACCTTGTGTAAGAAAGCAAGTAAGTGCTTAAAGATTGATGGGACCAAGTCAAAAAGACACAGAAGCCTTCTGAAAGGACTCCTATTGGACAAATTTGGGACAATTTGGGCATCAAAAACAATGTTGATAGCCCTGGCTGGTGTAGCTCAGTGGATTGAGCTCGGGCTTGCAAACCACACGATGGCGGCTCGATTCCCAGTCAGGGCACATGCCTGGGTTGCAGGCCAGTTCCCAGCAGGGGACTCACGAGAGGCAACCACTCATTGATATTTCTCTCCTTCTCTCCTTTCCTTCCCTTCCCCTCTAAAGATAAATTTAAAAAAAAACAATATTGATAGTAATGGGTTATATTATCTTGAATTTAAAAAAAAAAAAATTTCTGAGACCGTGGGGAGAGAGAGAGAGAAAGAAGGAGGGGGAAGAAAAGAGGAGAAGGAGGAACTGTCAATAGAAGAATTCCAGATAATAAACTCAGAAGGAATGACAGAATTAGACAGTCAGCATTTTGCAATTTCCAGTAGAATAACAAATGCAAGCATAGAGCGTCATGGAGGTTAAACCCACTGGGTAAAACACTTTTGGAAGCAAATAGTAAAAAGGTCTTAGGAAATCACACCAGAGCTTACTTTAAGTTGCAAACTTGAGAGATTTGATGAAATTCAACTTAACCAAGATATCAAGCCTAGCATCACTAATAATGACACAAATGTGCACTATCAGCCTCCCAGTGAAACATGCTGAGAGATCTGCAACATCCCCTAGGTAGTAGTCTTTTTAAAACTGGAAACTTCTTTAATTTTTTTTAATTTAATGTTTATTGTATTTTTCCCATTACCATTTTAGTCCCCTTATACCCCTCCACCCCCAGCTGAAAAGTCTTTTTTTAAATGTTTATTCTGAATCTAATCATGAGGAAACTGGGAAAATCCAGAATGTGAGACATTCTACATGACAACTGCCTCAGACACTTCAAAACAATCAAAGCCATGAACAACAAACTAGCAATAATTTAATGGGGAACTGTTTAAGATTAAAAGAGACTAAAGAAACTTAAACAAATGCAATGAGGTCATCTTTATTAAATCCTGAATTTAAAATATATGTGACATTTTGTAGGGAAAATAGACAAATTTCAGCATACACTGTATAATAGACAATACTATTTTGATAATGGTTTTATGGCCCTATAGAAGAATTTCTATAGGGCTACTGAAATGGCTGCTGAAGTATTTAGTGGTGAAGTGTCATGATATTTTCAGTCAAGTGCTTGAGAAAAAAAGAAAAAGGAATAGAGCCAGTATGGCAAAATGTTAAAAACTAGTGAATCTAGGTGTAGGGTATATAGATTTCCACTGTGCTCTCTTTGAGCTTTTTTGTAGGTTTGAAATTTTTTTGAAAAAGGAGTTGGGAGAAAATAAAACATGACGAAAATGAGGAAATGATACAGTATTAAATTAAAAAATAAAAACTAAATTGTGTATACCACAAGCATAGCTCTATAAAATAAGAACAAGATAAATAATCTTTATTCATGTCAACGTTTGTTAAGCTCTTGCCACATGACAGGCTCTGCACTAAGTGATGGGAACACCTTGCTCTCCTTCAGAAGCTCCTTTTCTCTCCTTCCCTAGCTTTTCCTCCCAAGATATTATTTCCCAGTGATGCTTAACATGCAAGACTTTGAATCTAGCCAATTCCACCCAAGCCTCAGAGGACCCTTGCTCTGGCAACCTCACCTCTGTATCCTTGGATCCTAGCAAGCTACCTGATCCCATGAGACTCACAACAAGGCCTGCTTTCGGGAGTCCACACTTGGGTGGGGAAGGAAACTAACTCCCCCAGATAATTTAAAACAAGATTGAGTACATGGTGCACACAAGGTATTATAGCATTTCAATTATCATTTAAACTCTACCTTTATGATATCCTCTTCTCTCCTAACTTTATTTCCTACTCTTCCCTGCTATGGGTTCTCCCCTTCTTTATGGCATTCTGGTTCCCATCTCAATGCCTTTGCTCAGCTCGTGCTGACCTCCTTTTTTCACTCTCTTGCTTCACCTGTCCAATCCTACCCAGCTTAGGTCTATTTTAACAATGTGCACAAGTTATTTTCCCTCTTGAATCAAGGTGGAATATTAGATATTTCAGTATGTCCTACAGCCCTGCTAATCAAAGTGTGGGGGGGGGGGGAACCAGCAGCAACTGTATCAGCTGGGAGCCTGTTAGAACTAGAGTCTGGGACCCTACCCAGCTAGACCTTCAGAACCGGAAACTGCAATCGAACAAGTTACCTGGGAGATTCACATGCCCATTAACTTTTGAGAAGTACTGTCTTATAACACCAACTAGAATATGCATTAAGCGGAAACTCAAACATTTTGAGATCTTGGGCCCTGGTAATCCTAGGGGTTTCTCAGTTTTGCCATCCCTTCACTCTCTATTCCCCCAGCTGTGAGCCCCCTTCGATCCTTGCTCCCTCCCAAGGTGGATGTGAACCTAAGAGTGAGAGAGACATGGAGGTAGTGCCCAGGGGGATGATGATGAGGTGAAGCTGCTACCTTCCTAGCAAAGCCAAAAGCAAGTGTTGGCTTCTGCTTCAGGGCTTACAACATTTCTGGGGAGAAATTGGCTTTACTTCTAAGACAAAAATGCCTACTATTCTTGCAGCATCCGAGCCTTGGGATAAGAGACTTGTGATAGACAACAATGAAACTGTTTCTAGACTTGATTTATTGACTTGTCTGTTTCTATTCTGTCACTAACCTGATTGACAATGAAACCTGGGATATGAATTAAAGTGATTTCTGCACGTGCGCGCGCTTCGGTCAGGGCCCCGTGGGATGCTCCCATGAATAAAAGGCGATTATGCGGGGGCTGTTTGCGTGTGGGGAGGGCGTGCCTCTAGGAAGTTGACTGTGATGGGATGTGTGTCTGTCTGGTTTGGGAAGCAACGTGGGCTCCAGTTTGTGCGGTGCGAACAGTTGGATAGGAGGAGGTAGGTGGGTCTCCCACGAAGGAGGGGGTAGTTATAGACACATCTTAGGAACAGGTCCTTTTCTCGCCCTTTCTAGCTCTTCCTCCTAGGATATTATTTCCCAGTTAGTGGGCCTTGGCAGAGGGTATAGGAGGGGTGGAAGGTGCCCAAGGGCTCCCCTCTTGGCGGCGCGCACCAGCTGGAAGCTGGGGAGGGAGAACTGATAGGAACAGGTGCACCCCCACAGGGACACGCGTGGCGACACGTGAAGGATTCACAGATTCATCCTCAGTCCGGGAGTCGCATCCCCTGTCCTAGGGCCGCCCGCTTTGCTTCTCTTGAGTCCACACCTCTGGAAGCCAGCGCCCGGCAGCTCCGCTGGGGCCGACGGAGGTCAGCCCTGTGAGGAGCGGAACCCCGCCCCTCCTTGTTACCGACGAGCCCCGCCCCTCCCGTCGCCCAGCGGAGCTCCGCCCCCTCCCCCGCCCCCCGCGCGACCACAGCGCACCCCCAGCTCAGTCTGGCTGGCCCCATGCTACTGAGCGGAGCCCCTCCGGCGGGCTCAGGCCCGGGGCCGCGGGCTCAGGGGAGCGCGGGGAGCGGCACGGGCGGGTCGCGCCGGGGCCCTGGGGGTAGCGGAGCGGGCCCAGGAGGGGGCGGCAGTGGCGGAGTAGCCAAGTGGCTCCGGGAGCACCTGGGCTTCCGTGGCGGGGGCGGCGGCGGAGGTGGGGGCAAACCGGCTCCCCCGGAGCCGGACTATCGCCCCCCTGCACCCTCTCCCGCCGCACCCCCTGCACCACCCCCGGACATCCTGGCTGCCTACCGGCTGCAAAGGGAGCGTGACTTCGAAGACCCCTACTCCGGGGGTCCGTCTGGCTCCGCTGCCCTAGCCACCCCGGCGGTTCCCGGCCCCACGCCGCCCCCGCGCCACGGCTCGCCCCCCCACCGCCTTATTCGGGTCGAGACCCCGGGTCCCCCAGCGCCCCCGCCCGAGGAACGGATCTCTGGAACCCCAGCCAGCAGCGATAGGGTGAGTGCCGTGAGGGGCGGGGGTGACCAGGGGAAGAGGTGGTAGGTGGTCTAGAGCTTTCGAGTGGGACAAAGGTGGCCTGACCCTGGGCTGGGCCCCTCGGTGTCAGTTTCTGGAGGACAGGATCTTAGTCCCTGACCCCGGGACTCGGAGTCTTCATCCACCTTTGTTCAGATTCTCGACCTACACTTAGGACGTGCCCCAAACTCTGCTTGTATCACCTATTATCGTCCCAGGACTTGGTGACCCTCCCCCTCCGGGGCTCTGCTCTCCTCCTCGCGGCCCCCTGGAACCTAATCAGTCAGCCTTTTTCTAACGGGATTTGAGTCCTCTACCCAACCCCGCCCTTTATGGCCTTTCTGCCCCCTGGGAGCAGCAGCTCACTGCCCTTTGATCTCTGACCCCTCCCCCAGGGCAGAGCCAGCACAAAGCTCCACTCATTCTCCTCTGGGAGCCCAAGCATCCTTGCAGGTGCTGAAGCCACAGGAAGGAGGTGAAGGCTGGAGTTTCTCACTGTGGACACGGCAAGAGCTGGCCTTTGCCTCACCCAGTCGGACTGGAGCCGGGTGGACTGTTGTTCCCAGGACGCAGGACAGGAGTATGCAGCTCTGTACTAATTATGCTGACCACTGAGGTTCAGGCAGACCCACTACTGCACTTCTTCCCTTGTCCCTTTCGGAGTGGGGACAGTCAGTGCTCAGAACTTGTTGCCCAGAAGGGGCCAAGCAGCCAAAACCACCCCTTGGTTTGTTCTGAGGGTGGCTAGAGCCTTTCGTGAATCTGCAGGCTGGGGATAGAGAGGAGAGCCCAGCATTCACTGTTCTGAGAACACCCGCTGTGCCTCAGAGAGCCCTGGTGGAGAAGCCCCTCCCTGCTCAACCTCAGTTTGGCCTATCCCTCCTTGACAGTTGAAAGCCATCCCCAGGACCCTCTAGCCTGAAGTCCTGTGATGCTCCAGGCTGTTCTGGCTCTGTTGTCCCTCTTTACTCACCCCTGGGAGCTCAGTTCTGGGGCTTATTTCCCTTTCCTCAGCTTTATTGGATTGGAGAGCAAAGTTGCTGTCCGAATCCACTGGCTCCAGGGTTGAGGCTTTCAGCCGAGAGAGTGTGCCATCCTGCCTGATTTCCTGGATGAGAAAAATATGTCAGGGTCGGAGCAGCAGCCTTAGGAATGTGAATTCTTTTCCCCCCAGTTCCTGCCATGGGGCAAGGCTGCCCATCCTGTGTTAGGACTCTTAGTCCACAGGGTCCTGTGCTGTGCTTTCTTCACTCATCGTTAGTCCTCTTTTTTCCTAATTTTCTTGGGTGATGTGATGGTGGTGGCGGCAGTAAAGCAGAGGAAGCACTAGACCTTGTTCTTACTATCGATCAGTTAATCTCCTCCTCCCTGCCCACAGCCCATTGGCTTGTGGGCCTGAGTTGCTCCTGGCCCTCTTCCTCTTAGACTACCCACTAAGCTGTGGGCTCCTCCGGGACAAGGACCAAGTGCTTTATGCTTGGTATAAAGAAGGTGCATAACTATATCCTGAATGGTGACTCTGTCCATTGCCAGGGTGACCCAAGGGTCAGAGAGTCCCCTTATACATTTCCCCACAAAAATCCCGCAGTGAAGGGGCTGTGCCCACACAACCATGCAAAGACCTACAGCCTCCTCTCACTGAGGTATCCATACCTCACCCTGGGTCAGCTCTGTGATCTGTGAGCCATTCAGATCTTGGGGGCCAAGAGGTGTCTGACTCCTTTGTCAGCTGAAGGAACAGGAACAAGATCCAGCAGGATCTCCTGGGAGCCACACAATCTGTGGTTTCTTCACTGAGTATGATGAGAAGGACCCAGGATGCCATCCAGGATGGCTCAGGGACAGGCATGCCATTTCCATGGGCCCTGACACAGGGCCTCCCACCATTCAGAGAGAGCCTCTCCACCCCTTTCACAGTAGAGTTTGGGGAACCCCACAGGCTTCCTTTAGGAAGAGTGCAGACAAGCCATCTGAGCCACTTACTCTAAATCCAACTGTCAGCATATGCCTGCAGAGCTCACACAAGGGTGCTGCCCCTGGACAGCGAGCTGGCCTGGCTCCGGCCCTGAGGCAGTGCCAAGCCAGTTTTTCTGTTCTTTGTGGCTGCTCTCTCCCTACTCTATGTTCTCCCTCGTCTCAGCCCTGCAGGTCTTCTTGGCTTTTGGGTCACTTCCTGAGGTGAGGTGTAGATTGAGGACCAGAATGTGCCTTGGGCTGGTCAGTTTCTGTTCTTCTACAACGCAGTGACTGGTGCTGGGGGCAGGGGATGGGGGACAGAACCCTCTGAAAGAGGCTGGGTTGTGGGAGTTGATGAAATGGGTGGAAATGCTTCTGTGATGAGCCAGAGAGACTGAGGGGAAATGAGCTCAGTAACTATGGGGTAGGAGAGAATGGGGACTTAGGACCCTGAGAGGCCCAGGGGGCTCAGGACCATTAGTCTTCTCCCCATGCAGCACTCTGGCTATTGGCCCACCCTGAGGCCCACTGCTACAGTTGGCAGGGGTGCCAAGGTGGCCATCTGGGCAAGCCTGGCAGGGCAGGTGTGGGAGCAGCAGGAGCCCCGCCCTGCACAGGATGGGAATGCAGGGACTTGCCATCTGGTCACAGGAAGAGCTCCCTCACGGTGTTGGGCTCTTTCTGGCCTCCAGGCTGTGCTCTGACAGAGGGCTAGAGACCTAGGCCTTCCCTAGCTTTGCTCCCTTTTCTCAGACCTTTTCAATAGGGAAAACCTGCTGTAGGAAAGGGGGATGGGTATGGGAAAGGGCCCCTGATTGGATGAAGCTTTGAGCTGTTTGTGGCCATCTGTGCAATGTCCTTTGCCTTCACCATGCCAAGATGTGTGTGTGTGTGTGTAAGTGAGAGAGAGGTGTGATGGGAACAATAAGACAGGCACCCTGTATGATGTGAAACTAGGGCTCTTGTTCTTAGCTCATGGAGGTGTTTCTGGGGCTCATGAACCTCCAGGAATTATGCAGGTATTTGGGTACATGAGCATTTTTTCTGGGAAAAGAAAAAATTTTTTCAGCTCTCAGTTTCTCACAGGGGTTCACAGGGTCCAAAATATTAAGAACTTAAAAAAAAGATCTACCTAATAGATGGTATCCACATGGACTTAGATCCTGCAGCCCCAAATTCAGAATGAGTGAACAGACAAGTAGGAAGAGTATAGTAAAGCAAAGGAGATATTAGGGTGTCTGAAGTCAAACAAGACATGCCTGCCCTGGGGTTAGAAGGAGGGGTAGGGGCCTTCCTTCTTACCCAGTGTTCACTGAGTGTCTATGTATCATTCAGTGACACATTAAGTGATACCTAGGCACTGAAAGGGACTCACCACTCAGAAGATCTGGTCCTTGACTTTTTTGAGTTTGCTTGTTTGTGTTAATTTTCCTTGTTATGATTTCCACATAGTCTGTAGGTCTGTTTATTGCTCACATAACCTCCAGTGGAAGTAGAGGGAGAAGGGAAGGGTCTAGATCTGGGACCTTTGTGGACTGGTTAGACCTCTTAACCCTTTGTGGCCTGAGCTGGCAGTCATCTTTGGTGCTGGTGGTGTTTCGGGGAGGGCCAAGGCCTAAGGTCTGTGGGGTTGTGTGGCAGGCCTGTCCACTCCACCCAGTGCCACCTCCTCACACTGCAGCGCTCAGTCCCTCTGGAAGACATCTTTGGCTTGTTGGGTTGGCCAGTGACTCAGTGACACTTCAGCCCTGGCATTCTGTCCACTGAGAGTTGGGAACAGCTGGGACCCTGTGGACCATGAATGGGAATGGGGGCAGCCAGCTGTGGCCTGGGCTTGGAGGGGGTGCGTGCTGCCCACTCCATTTGCCCTCATCACAGAACCAGTGTGATATTATGTGACAGCAGAGGCAAGGCCCAACCCCCACATGCAGGGAGCCTGTGGTGTCTCCAGAGCCTGGGTCCCAGATGTGGGGCTTCACAACACCTCAAGATGCTTCAATCTTTGGAGCTTATTCTGTGTCTGTCACTGTGAGCTCCTGTAGGACCCAGAAATTTGGTCTTTTCATGTTTAATAATATGACCGCGTGACACTGACCATGTGTCTGGTACCATTTTGAAGAGGCTGACATGTATTAGGCCAGTCCATCCTTACAACAGCCGTATGAGGAAAATTCAGTTATTACCCCCGGGTCATACACAGGGAGACTGAAGCACAGGAATGCTGATTTCACCGCTAGTGAGCAGGAGAGCCTGCCTTCGGACTGCCTGCCAACACCATGCCAGGGGGGCGCTGCACTTTGGGAGACGAGCCCTGCAGAGCAGAGGTGTTCACTAGCATTTGCTAATGAACAAGGGGAAGGAGACTCAGAGAAGGAGTGAGGAGTGTGTTCTGGGCTGAGTTCACAAGTTTCTGATTGACGGAGGCCAGCACTTGCCACCCAATCTTGCTGTAGCCACAGACACACCTTATAACGGTCTTAGAAGGGTTGGTAGTGTTGATTGCATGTGTGTGATATTGGAATGTTTTACAAGCATGTCATTGCTTTGTAATTAGAAAGAATAATAACAAATTTGTTTCATGCGGAAGAATTTCCCTGGCAGATAAAATTGGGACAGGCATTCCAATAAATGGGAACCAAAAACAAAAACAAAAACAAAAAACGGGGAACACAGGGTGAAAAAGTTTGACTCAGGGGAGGTAAGTAGTATACCATTCCCCAAACTGACAAACTTTCAACTGAAAAGGATTTCATGGTTAAATACTTTGGACAAATGCTCAATTAAACAAAATTAAACTGCTCTCTTTGCTACAGAACTTCTTCAGAGACTTTAACATGCTAGCGTGTATTTGTTGCTACATTTCCCAATTTTCTGGAAAATCTATGGGAAGACACTGAGAGGCAGGAGACCTGGGCCCAGTCTTATTTCTGCTGCTACAAGCTGTGAACCCTAAACAAGTTCCTAACCTCTGGGGCTTTAATGCCTGAATATAAGAGGTTGTCATCAGGGCTAACATTTGTTGAGCACTGACTCTGGACTAGCCTCTGGGCCAAGAACTTTTACATGTATTGTCCTCTTCCCAATCCTCCAAGGTAGGTATTAATACTATCCCCATTTTACAAATAAAAAAGAAAAGGTGTCCAGACATTAAATGTAAACTAAAGAAATGGAGAAAGGGGGCAGTA
Organism: Sturnira hondurensis; assembly: GCF_014824575.4. NCBI lineage: Eukaryota > Metazoa > Chordata > Mammalia > Chiroptera > Phyllostomidae > Sturnira > Sturnira hondurensis. Next base: position 1,438,067 of record NW_028080827.1, on the reverse strand, counting down.
GTAGATTTTGGGGACCATGCAGAGCCAAATCTTATGATGTCTGTCCCCTTGCTCCCTCTGGATGCACAAGCCCCATGGGGGGCAGAGGTCAGGGACTCCCAGCAGGGCCCAGCTGCAGAGTGGGAGGCCGAACCAGATGGTGGGCCTGCCGCTACCTCAGGAGAGGCTTGGGCAGGAAGGAGAGTCGAAGCCTGACAGCTGCTTCAGGAGGGGCACTGCCTGGTTGGAACAGGCACAGAAGCCAGCTCCTGGAGGTATACCCTGCTGGATGATAGAAGGGAGGTGGGTCTGGTTGGCAGGAGGTATGGGGGGACAAGGGGGTCCTCTGGGCAGCAGCTACTTACATACTAGTTCAGAGATAGTTCAGCATTTTAATAGAATTGTAACTCTACCAGAGGGTTGCCTCCATATTAGCCCTGGTCTTAGCGCCTTCCCTGCTAGTTTCTCCCTTCTGCCCTTGAGCCCCAGAGGCTTTGATCCCCATTCCAGTGTCAGTTCTACTCCTGCAGCTGCTACTGGTTGGTCAGAGTTCAGATGAATGGGGATCTGAGAGTCTGGGGGTCTGGGAAGAGAAGGAGGCCTGTTGAGCCTCCAGGAAATGTGCGCTGAGCACCCACTGTGTGCCAGGCTCTGATGGGTGCACTGGACAACAGCGAGTACATTAGAGTCCATTGAAGAGCCCATGCACGAAATGAACTGTGGTAGGGCAGAGGTGTCAGGAGCAGCTTCCCCCACTGAGCATCCATGCCTCCTTGTGCGACCTAGAAGCCTCTAGGAAAGCCGGCTGGGCCTATGACAGGGATCCTTTGTGTCCAGGGCAGGTGCTCGTCCTGCCTGGCTTCCCAGCAGGTGTCTCTGCTGCTGCTCCTGACCCCCAGCTCCATGGGCGGCTCCTCTGGGCACCCCAGTCCAGGGTGGGCAGGCTGGGCTTCCTGGAACAGGGTGTGGAGCCAGGAGTGGAACAGAGGAGCCATTGAGCTGCCTGCAGAGCTGCCACCTGGGCACCCACAGGCACCGAGGGCTGGCGCTGGGGAGGCCCACACTGGACTGGGAGGAGTCATAGCTTTGGGCACTGGCCCAGAACTCCGGTGGGAAGGGCGCTACATGGGGCTCTGACCAGGCGTGGTGAAGGGAGGGCTGGGGGTCTCTGTGGAGTTGGGGAGGGTTGCTTCAGTTCACTGAGCAGCTTCCAGGGTCTCAATCCCCTTGTCTGACCCCACAACCCCACCCCATCCAGATTTATGCTTCCTCTTCCGAATGAACAAGAAAATGTAGTCCTTTGTCCGTCTTCCTGTTTTATGTGAACTGATTTACTGAGCACTCTTTGTCCCTTGGAATTCAGCAATAAACATGGTTCCTGCCCTCAGGAAGCTCACAGTCTGCAGGAAAACAGATAATAAAACAAGTATTTCTTGTACATGTGATAACTCAGCTCAGAGGCACCTAACCAGACCCAGGGAAAGAATGGAAAGGCTTTTTTCTGAAGAAAGAAAAGAATCTGATCCATGCAGAGGGAAAACTTTAGAGGTGAGAAAGAAAGCATAGAGTTTTCAGGTAACAAAGTGATTTTAGATGGGTGGAGAGAAACCAAAAAGGAAAGTAGAATCTTTAAATCTCTTCAACGATGGACTTTTTCTTGTAGCCACTGGAAAGCCATGGCAAGGTCTGAGGATAGCCTGTCTGTTGATTCAGTCACTGTTGAGTAGCTGCCATGTGCGAGTGCGAGGCTGGGTGCCAGCTGGGCTGGGTGTCCAACGGGCTGGCTCCAGAGCCCCCTTGGTCAGATGGGTAGGGCTGGTTGGGGGCCTTGCCAGCTGGCCTGGGAAGAAGCAGCATGGAGAGGGAGGGGGTGAGTGGATTTCTGATCTTTACTCGGAGGAAGGAGGATGAGGGGTGGTGGGCTCCAAGAGAGATAGGCAGTGATCCAATAGAAACATCTTTCTAGTTCCTACTGGGAGCTGGAGAGACAAAAATGCTGAAGAGCTCCAGGCTGGTGGACAGTATGGTTGTGCCAGTCTTCTCGGAAGCAGGCAGAGATCTGTGGGAGGAAGGGAGCTGGGTGGCTTGACTAGAACAAAGTGGAATAAGTAGGGAGCTGAAGAACTGAAGGGTGAGATGGTAGGAGCCTCTGGGTCATGCTTCAGAGACCCTGCAGGGGCGTGCAGCAGTCTAAGAACATGAAGATGGCGTGTTCATAGATCCCCCTTTCCATCTCTACTAGGGCTCCCCAATCTTCAAACCCATGGCAGGGAGGTGACCCCTACAGCCTCCCAGCCCAACTGGCTCCCACAGTCCTGATCTGTGGGATCTTGGCCGAGAACCAAAGCCTAGACCAAGAATGAAGGAGAGGCAGGAGTGGCCCCTCCCCATGCTGCTGGCCGCAGAGCCACCTTTTGTCAATGCCTGTCAACCCACTTGCAGTGCTCCCCTGAGGGACTGGCAGCCCTGGGTGGGCTGGGCTCTGCCTCTGCCTCAGCCAGTCCTCCCCTCCCTGCCCCCCAGGAGCCTGTGCCCAGCTTGGAGAAAGGCTCTATTGTCCTCAGTTGCACCCCGCCCTAAGCACCTTGAACTCCTCTGCAGGGTTTGCAGCTTGCAATTCCCTCTGCCTTGACTGGGAGCAGGGACAGAGGGGTGGCTGTGAGCCACGTGTGTGGGAAAGAAGTGGGATGTGGAGGGCCAGGGCCAGGCCTTTCCTGTTTCTGTCCTCCAGGAGCCCAGGGGACTTCAGCAGAGCCCAAATCCTGGCCTTCCTCGAGTCTGTCCTAAGGTTGTCTTTCTCCTGGGACAGCCATGGTGCCCACTGATGGCAGGTTGGCAGCATGATTTTGTACAAAGGGCACAGGTTCCAATCCTGGTTCTCCCATTTATGCGGCATGGTCTTGGGCATGCTGTTCCCTACCTGCTTTGCATCTCTGTTTCCTTAAAATGGGGATAATACCCATGTGATGATATGATGGGTGTTATGCAGTTAAACCACAGAACTGTGGCATACAGTGAGACTCAGTCTTTCTGTTCTTGATGGTCAGCAAATATACTTTTGTTTAGCATCTGGTAGCACTCTGGTAGGCATGGACTGAGCTAATCTCCAAGTTGCCCACTGTGCCCTGCTCAGTGTTTGAACTTTTCCAACACCGCTACAGCTAGTTCTCTGAATTAATGCCTCTGCGGAACCACCTGGTGCAAGCTCTTCCCCTGCCTGGACCCTGACTGAGACAGGTCTTAGGGTCCAGAGCCTCGCCTGGCCATTTAGCCTAGGAGGTGGCCCAGAGGCACAAAATTAACAGAAACGAAAGTACCACTTTTCAACAATCCAGTGGGAGAGCCCTGCAAAGGAAGTGCCAGAGCTTGTCCCCACCTAAGCTCAGATTCTTCCCTTGGGTACCTGGGGCTTTGGGTCTAAGGTAGGCTGTCCAGAACTCTTGCTCCTGTGGACAGAGTATCGGGGGAGACATAGAGCTATCTCTCATATGTCTGAAGCCTGCTCTCTCCCCATAGTTGGCAATCCTGGAAGACTATGCAGACCCGTTCGATGTCCAGGAGACTGGTGATGGCCCAGTAGGAGCTTCAGGAGCCCCAGAGAAGGTCCCAGAAAATGATGGCTACATGGAGCCCTATGAGGCCCAGAAGATGATGGCTGGTAAGTAGTAGAGTCAGGGAGAGGGTTGGCAGGGATGGGGGGTTGTCTCCTGAGGCTTGAATATCTGAGAAACGAGCTCTGGTACCCACAGTCTAAGTACCAATTCTTCGGTCTTTAGAAAATACGAAGATGGCCTTTGCTTGGTCCTCAGGAAAGGTGACCACTGCTTTCAAGACAGGCGCTTTGGAGAAGGAGGTGTGATTTGTCGTGCTTGAGACCTGAGTTGGTAGAGAAGGCCACACAACCAAAGGTCAGACAGATGGAAGCATTTGGGATCGTCAGGAAGGGCAAGATAGTGGTGTGGGCTAGGGGGTCATTGCTCCCCAAAAGAGAATCACTAACTTTAGGGAAGGTGGTGAGTTTGAAACAATGTGATGTCAGAGTGAAACCTCTTCATGGCAATTGGAAACACACCACTATAAATGCAGATGCAAAGGGTTCCATGGTATTTGGCAAGTAGTTCAAGGAGTGAGGACAGCAAGAAATGAGTAAGACCTTGCTCTGGGGACAGAGACTGAGAAAAGATCCAGGGAAAGACCGCATGGGGGAGATCAGAGAAGAGGACACAGGTGAGTCAGTCTAAGCCCAGGCCCTAGGGCGGTATGAAAGAAGGATTTGTTCGGGGCCAATAATCTTAGTGCTGGGCATACAGGAGAAGCTAGATGGCAGAGGCCAAGAGGGGCACCGGAAGGCCTTGGAGGCTGGAATGAGGTGTTAGGACTTGCTCTAAAAGGGGAGGGGAGCCATTATGGATTCTTGAGCAAGAAAGGAATAGGACAAATATGACATTTTAAGAGGATTACAGAGGCTTTGGTGTACAGAACAGACTAGAAGAACTGGGCATTAGAAAGATGAGTTAGCAGGCTATTGTGGAAATTACTGAGGCTTTAGGGAACCAATAATTAACACCCCTTTCTTCCCCTCTGGAGCTTGGAAATAATTGAGACATAAGATCAAGGAAACAGAAAGATGGAGATTACAGTGTCAGCATTATTACTGATAAAGGTGATTGGAGAACGTTACTTAGCTATGTCACCACAATGGGCTTAATACTTCACCACAGAATTAAACTTGCCCACTCAGGCTTGGGCAGTGTAGGACAGCTATAGGGCCCTGCACAGGGCAGGAAGAGAAAGAACCAGAATGTTCTCTCTCAGTAAGAAGGCAGATCAGATCAACCTCTCTCCCTGCGTGGAGGAGGTGGGTAAGGAGGCACAGAGCAGTCAGGAGTGTTATTCCAAGGAGCCCATGAAACAGGAGCCTGGAAAATGGAGGTTCGCCCTAGCAGTAATCCAGATATGGAGAGGAGAGGGCGAGACTCATCAGATATTTGCAATAAACAGATGAGCCTCCAAGAATGAAGGAAGGCTGGGACCAGGGAGAGCAGTGTAGTGAACAGAAATGGAAAAAGCGAGAGGCTGCTGTATTCATGGCAGAGAGGTGTGGCCTCCTAGGAGGTGCATGAGTGCCCTGGAATTGATAAGAATATTTGCGCATTTTCCTGGGGAGCTCCATGGCTTTTATCATAGTTTCACTGGGATCAGAAATCCCAAAAAAAGAATCACAGAACGGACTAGAAGAGCTTTTCAGGAAAGTGATGAGTTTGAAACATCAAAGTGAAACATCTTTATGGGAATTGGAAGCATATAGATGCAAAGGGTTCCATGAGACTGGGCAAGTAGCGCAAGGAGGGAGGACCTAAAGAAATAAATAAGGGTGGCCTTGGGAAACAGAGACCAAGGGAAGATCCGAGGAGAGAGACCGAACGGGATGACCACAGGGGAGGATAGTCCATGAAAATGACTTGTCCAAGGGGACAGTTTCAAGGATGGGGTGGTCAGCAGTGTCTGAACAACAAAGAAGACTTTTCAGATTGCAAAATGGCATCACTTGGGACACAGGTAATACATGCAGTTGGGTAGCAAGAAGGAGATGGACTAGGAGAGGACCCTGCCTTGGTTTCCTAAATGTGTAAGCCCCAGCTCCCCAGCCCTTGCTGGCCATTGCAGGACCTTCCCCCTGTCTTTCACTCTGGTGCCTCTCTGCTCCTGCCTCTGTTGCGTCCCTGCTTTTGGAACCCCACAGGTGTTTTGAGGACCCCGGGATGTGTGTCCCAGAGCCAGCAGCGTCTCCTCTGAAGGAGGCCTGACTCGTTGTAGAGGAGCATGTCAGGAGCAGAGCCAGGCAGCCAGGGCTGCTCTCACCTCCCGTCCCGCCTTGCCCTGGCAGAGATCCGGGGCTCCAAGGAGACTGCAGCTCAGCCCCTGCCTCTGTATGACACACCCTATGAGCCAGAGGAGGAGGGGGCCACCCCGGAGGGTGAGGGGGCCCCCTGGCCCCGGGAGTCCCGCCTGCCTGAGGATGACGAGAGGCCCCCTGAGGAGTATGACCAACCCTGGGAGTGGAAGAAGGAGCGAATTTCCAAGGCCTTTGCTGGTGAGTCCTGGGTGGAGATGGCAGGTCTGCTGGGCCTCTGAGCAGCTTTCTGGGCTCAGGGGAATGGAAGGAGCGGAGCCCTGGGACCAGGGAAGGCCCAGGTGGAGAGTAGTGGCATCTGCACCGCGGAGAGCTGTGAGCTGGCAGTTCCTGCAGTGCTGTGTGCAGGGTCAGGGAATGGGCACAAGAGAAGGATGAAGGTGTCTCCCTGCATCATCACCTCTTGGAGGCCATCAGATTTGGACCACATCCATCTTTTGGGGAATTGGGTATGTTTAAAAATAAAGTTCCAAACAAAATTATAAAACTTGTGGCATATGTTAAATACTTGCACTTAACAAAAGAAGGCATTTAACACTCCAGACAATGCAGACAGCTGCCTGTGTAACATTTAGACATACCAGCCCTGAGTTAGAGGGCTGTGTCTTCCATGGTAGGCCATGCCAGACCAGGGAGCCCTGCTGCCGAAGGGATTTCTGAGAAGCAGGGGCCAGTGCAGAGGGATTCTGTGAGAAATGGCCTTCACTGCGTGAGGACAGGTTTCTTCGGTAGCGAGCACCTCAGGGGCAGTCCCAGGCCAGGAGTCCAACGTGGAGAGGTGTGTGTGGGTGGTGTGAGTGAGGGGGAACAAGAGCCTGGAGTACAAACACAGCTTTAGCTCCTGGGTCCTTGATTCAGAGAGAACATAAAGGGTTTAAGTGCCATTAGACTTCATTCCCATCCCCATGTCCCCACACTCCCCCTTGGGCAAGAGGCTCCTCTTGGAGCTGGACCCAGCTCTTTGCTGTCTTCCCCGCCCTGGCAACCAGACTGAGAAACCACAGGTTTCTAATTGTTCCCTGTAAAGCATGCACCACTGAGGATGGGCCGTTTATCTCCAGAAGCCTCCTTGGAGAATCAATACTGTTTGGATTGCTTAATGGGAAAATCTATGCTCGTCATTAGGAAACCTCGTTGGCAGTCCTGGAGCCACCAGTGGCATCACTCTCCTGATTGTTGGGGCTCGGGATTTAGGGTGTGGGCAGAGGAGGAAGGGAGACAGGCTGGGGGTGCTGGGAGACCGAGGAAACCTGGGTGTGGTGCTGGGTGGCATGGGCAGCTCCTTGTCCCTCTTTCCCTCCTTTCCCTGGTCCCTCTAGTCCCTGGAGGCTTGGAGAGGTCAAATGAAGGGGACCCACAAGGCTGACCCTGCATCCTGCAGTTTGCTGCCTGAGCCTCCCACCCCTTGTCACCAGCCCACTGTGGTCAGTGGCTCTGCCCAGCCCTCTGAGGGTCTTATTCCCCATTCAGAAGCCGCCCCTGCCTCTATTCTGATCCTCCTTTCTAGGCTGTCCTGTGTCCCAACTCTGGGTTTTGGTGTCTCAACTTCTGCCTCTCTCTGTCTCTGTCTCTGTGCCTGTTCCTGTTCCTGTCTGTCTCCCTTCTCCTTGCTGCTGCTGGCTCCAGTTGACATTAAGGTCATCAAAGACCTACCTTGGCCTCCACCTGTGGGACAGCTGGACAGCAGCCCCTCCCTGCCTGATGGGGACAGGGACATCTCCGGTCCAGCCTCACCCCTCCCCGAGCCCAGCCTGGAGGACGGCAGCGGTGGGTTCTGTGGGGGCTTCTGGCCAGGGTGACGTGTCCTCTCACCCCTCGGGCCCTGTGGGCTTGGGTTTGAGGAGCTGAAGTGGGATAGAGTTTGGAGAAGTGAGGAAGGACCCCTCTCTTCCTGGAAGAAGAAGGAATGGACAGAGTACACATTACCCCTGCACCTCCAAAGGTGTTTTCTCAGGAGATCCCTTCCAGTATTTTCCCCACCGTGCCAGAAAAAACACTATTCCAAATTCACTGACCAGAGCCTCCAGCAATGCAAATAACTCCTGAGGTTGGGGTAATACGGGCCAGCACAGGAAGTGTCTAACCCCTGAGAGGAAAGGAGCTGATCCTCGCATCTGGTGTCTGAAAGACAATAAGGCCTTGAAAGTGCTTGCAAGGAGAAAAAATAGTCCAAATGGGGAGAGAGGAGGCACTAAACACTTCTTCTATTCTTACCCAGAATGCACAGCCAAGGGGCGCGCGCGCATGCGTGTGTGTGCGTGTGTCTGTGCACACAGGCCTGAGCACCTGTTTGCACATTTGTGCCTGAGTGTGAGAGGGTATTTCATAAATACAGTGTGAAGGAGGGTCTCTGTCACCTGTACAGGTGTGTCTATGCCCATGTGGCCCTATGGCTTTCTGCTGTCCCTTGTGCAGGCTTAGCGATGGGAGGTCTGGAAAGGCAGAGCCACCTCCACTGGTCTTGGCAGGGTGGGGGTGGGTAGCCTGAGGGCAGCGACCCTGGGGGCGGGGGAGGGGTGGACCAGCTGGCGGCTTCGGGTAGGATTAGCCTGTCAGGATGGCACCAAGGGGAATCGGATAATTGTTCTCAGATCAATAAGTCATTTCTACAGAGTGGCTTGGCAGGGTGATTTGCAGAACAGTAATGAACTCTGAGGAGGAGAAAGAAACAATATCATCAGCACAGAAGCCGCCCCGAAGAGGGTGGAATAGGGGAAGGCAGTCAGCTGCTCCCAAGGGAGAGACTTAAGTGGTTTCTCTGTTGCCCCTCTCCCCTCTCCTCCCACAGTGTGGGGGCTGGCAAGGCCCTCTGTGGGCAGGAGGGCTGAGCGCCACACCCACCTCCACCCCTGCCCCGGGGAATGCACCCAGAATCCCGTCCCAGAGCCAGTGAGGCCCATGAGCATGTCCAGACCTTCCAGAACAAACCTTTGACCCCTTTTGGCAGAAAATGGGGGTGGGGCACTGGTTTTCTATAGGGCTCTACCTCTAGGGGCCTCAGAGTCTGACTGGTATGTTCCCCACAGCCCAGTTTGAAGGATCTGAGAAGAGCTGCCTGTCGCCCGGCCGGGAGGAGAAGGGGCGTCTACCTCCCCGACTCTCTGCAGGGAACCCCAAGTCACCCAAGCCCCTAAGCATGGAGCCCAGCAGCCCCCTAGGGGAGTGGACAGACCCAGCGCTGCCTCTGGAAAACCAGGTGTGAGTGTCTGTGTCCAGCTGGGGACTCTCTCTCCTCCCTTCCCCTCCTAGCACTGGCTTGCCTGCAGAGGGCACCCAGAATGGGTGGGTGTGGTCAGCTAGGGACCCAGCAGAAATGCCCTCCTTCCTCTCTCTCATCCTCAGCTGGTACCACGGGGCTATCAGCCGAACAGATGCCGAGAACCTGCTGCGGCTGTGCAAAGAGGCCAGCTACCTGGTGCGCAACAGTGAGACCAGCAAGAATGACTTCTCCCTGTCCCTCAAGTGAGTGGGGAGGGTTGACAGCTTTCGTAGGATTAGCCTGTCAGGATGGCACCACGGATAATCAGCGGGAGGACAGCCACCAGGACAGGAGAAGTCTCCAGTATTTCCCCCATACCCACCACACTGGGGAGAGCCCCATCTCTCAAGGACATTTGCCGACTTGGGACCAGGCCCTGAGGCTCTGGGGCAGTCTGAGCTCAGCCCCTGCTCAGGGAGCTCAGAGTTTCTTGGGGGAAATAGTTGAGCCAGTGTCCAGCTCAGAAGGGTTCTGTCACTTATTACCTATGTGGCCTGGGGGCCTCACTCATGTTTCCTTACGTGCAAAGTGAAAGAATAATAATATCTACCTTCTAGGGATGGATTAAATGAAATAATATATGGGAAGCACTTAGCATGGCGCTGAGCGCTCAATAAATTATTGTCATTATCATTATTCAGGGAAGCCCGAGATATTCTAGAAGCACAGGCAAGGAGATAGGGACTTTGCCTGAAAGGATCTGTAGGGTGAAGTGGAGGCCGGGTCCTGGGAAGAGGGCAGGGCGGTGGGCACAAAGCTGTTCATCACTCTGAAGAAGTGGGCAGGAGGCCTGGCTGCTGATGGCTGACAACTGAGCTTTAAAGGACCCTGGAACTGGTGGAGAGGCAGAGTTCTTTCCCATCAGCTTTCCTCCCCGGGAGCAGATACACACAGGCCCGCAGCAGCCTCCCAGGCTCTCTGGCAGGATGGCAAGTCCTCTCCTTGGCACCCAGGAGCTCCACCTGGTAGAGCCCATGCCCCACAGGGCAGCCTTTGAGAAAGCTGCATCCATTCGCATCCCTGCAGTACTCCTGGGGCTCCTGTACCACCACTTCCTACCACGTTTCCTGGGGGCAGCAGAATAGACATACTCCACTTCAAACAAATGTGTGGAAATTTGGGGCTATTGCACAGACACATTTGAAGATAATTATTTAGCTTCACTAAAAGATGATGAAAAAAAATTCCAGACTGTAGTCACAACCTGGGTTTTATTCTTGGGTTTAATAATATCAATGTGACCATAGGCAAATCCCTTAATCTCTCTGGGCCTTGTTTCTCGTTTGCAAATGTGTTAGTGGTTACCCCTTAGGTTTCTTCCAGCTCTCATACTTTGGAAGTCTGAATTATTAAATCATAGGAGCATTAGGGGAAAATTCATTTGTCAAAAATGTGATTTATATAACTTCAGGAATGTGTATTGCTTTAAAAATTATAGTTAAGGTTCATAGAGCATTTACTCTGTGCCAAATAGCATATATACCTTCTCTAAATAACTGCCATCCTTCAAGATCCATCTTTTTTTATAAACAAAAAATAGATTCAAAGAGGTGTGTGACTTGCTTAAGGCTACCAGCTAACAAAGTTCCCAAAGCAGTATTTGAACTCAGCTCAGTCTGACTCTAATAACCACACTGTTCCCTCTGTTCCGTTGCACAGGTCTAGCCTCCGTCAGGTCTGGAACAGTCTGAGGCAAGGGGAGACTGCAGGGGTCTGGCTCCCTGAGCAGAGCACAGCAGAACACAGCCCTCCTTCGCCTGGGGAGAACAGGGGGGGACAGGCCTAGACTAGACGCCAGGCTCCAGCCCAGGCTGATCCGGCCGCCACCGAGCAGTCTGGCAGAGCCTCGTTTACATATAAATGGCTTCTGGGAAATACAATTATGGTTTCTCTTCTCTCGGTAATGGAAGGGCTTTGACTGGTAATTAAACAGCTTCCTCCAAAAGTCAAGCCAGCCCTGGCCCTGCGGCCCAGCCAGTCCCACCCAGGTTCCCTAAGGGTCTGGCAAGAGTTCTGCTGTATCCTAATGGACCCTTGGGACTTTGTCTTAGGAGATCAGTTATCCAAATGGAGGCTGGGCTCTCGGTTTCCAACTCTGGTCTCTGGATGCTTGTTGCCCTTTTTGGCCAGATCTGTCCCTTATAGAGGGACAGTTTTTAGGAGAGGTGATTTTCCCAAGTGGACTGCAAGGAAGAGGCCATCCCCAAACTTTGAGGGGGCGAGGGAAGGCAGGGCCCATGTTGCTGCTCTCACAGTCTTGAGTCGGGGTCTTGGCATAGGGCAGATAGGGGAGGGGACCACTTACTGCCTCCCCTCTCCACATTCCCCAGGCGCCATACATTTTCCTGAGGCCCTTGACTCCTTTCTCCAGGGCCTGTGTGGTCACTGTCGGCCTCAGTGGTTATCTCAGACCTACAGATGAAGGATGGCCTACACCCTGATGTACACACCCAGGACTGGAGCCCCCAGCAGGCTCTGTAGGACACTGTACCCTGGGGAGGAGAGGGAAGAATGGAGTTAAGGGTCTGTGTTTCCCTCCTATCCCTTCTCCTCGTCAGTCATCCCGCTCTTCCAGCTTTCTCACTGGCAGACCTAGTGAAATGGTTCCAGTCAGAGCCCTCTTTGTGCCCAGACAGGGGAAGCAGGTGAGGAGGTTTGCCAGCTTCACCTGTCAAGAGTGGGGCCTCACCATGAGTCGGCCTCCTCACCAGTCCTACCTCCCACACCTGCTTCTGAGCCCTGTCCTTGTCCTCAGGTAGGTTCTGGCCAGCAGGGCTCCCCCATGCAGCACTGACCATTTGCCTGAGGGTGAGTTTCAGGCCTGGAGCCTGGCCACCCACACCTGTGGCAGTTCAGACAAACATCATTCTTGCTCGGGCACCACCTCCACACTATCTCTAAGGCTGAGGGTGCCCACACATCTGGGAGATAGCCAGAGCCCTGAGTAGGGGGTCCTCGTCTTGTGGGCAGGGTCAGCCACTAATGCTGGTTTCCTGGCTTGTGGCCAGGAGATGGAAGAAGCAATGGAGCGAGTGTGCCCACGCTGAGAAAGGGAATGGGACGCAACCTCATCAGTGACATCAGCCCTGGCTGAAAGGCTGGATGAGCGAGCTGGGGGCTTGGCCCAAGGCCCAGTCAGCAGCAGGGTGAAGGGATGCCCCCAGGACAAGGTAGCTGGCTATCCCCAGATTTGGGGAGCAGCTTGTCCCCTCCTCAAGCATCTGCAAGAGAGTGCCCCAAACAAGATTCTCTTGGTTGTCACATCTGTCCAGCACTATCCTGCCAAGGGTGCCTTGTCTCTGCAGGAGTGACGAGGAGCCCCTCACTGGTGTCCTCCCTCACCGCTCAGAGAGGGGGAAGGTGAACTGGTCTGGGCCACACAGGCTGGAAGGCAGGAGTGCCTGGATACCAGGGTTTGGGGTGGGAGGTGTTGGTCCCTCCAGTTGCCACCTGCACACACCCTGTACACTCACTAGACATACATTCTTGGCACACCCAGTGCCCTTACAGCAAAGCCAATACCTAATGTGTTACCTACTCACAAAACCCTCCACCCCCTGCTTTCTCGACTGACCTCCACCTTCCCTAGTCATTGCCATTCTCTGCTGGTCCGGAACAAGACATTTGCTGCCAGGATGGAGGAGGGGAGGGGGAATGGAGAAGGCTCCCCCTCACCAGGGTCTCCCCTTCTCTTCCCAGGAGCAGTCAGGGCTTCATGCACATGAAGCTGTCTCGGACCAAGGAAGACAAGTACGTGCTGGGCCAGAACAGCCCGCCATTCAGCAGTGTCCCTGAAATCGTGCACCACTACGCCAGCCGCAAGCTGCCCATTAAGGGGGCTGAGCACATGTCCCTGCTCTACCCCGTGGCCATCCGGACTCTGTAGATGTGAGGCCCAGGCACTGTGACAGATCTGGATCCAGTCCTGTGGCCGTCCCCTGGCTCCAGGCTGTGGTCCTTCCTAGGGACATGATCTCCCAAGCCTTTCTTCCCCTCTCCCCGGGATGGAGTGGAAGCTGGAGATTCCTTAATTTATTCTAAAGGGGAAAGAGCTAGTGAGGCCTTGGAGTAGGAGGCGGTCCAGAGTTGAGAAGAGAGAAATCCCTGGAGAGAAGGGATAGCCCCTGGAGGAAGGGGGCTTCAGAGCCACGAGTATCCTTTAGGGTGTAAGATCCAGAAGAGCCTTTCTGCCTCTGGGGCAGAGGTGGTGACCCCCTTCCCCACCAGCCTCTACTCCCTGGGTCGTGCGGGGTGGAACAGGTCGCGGGGTGCCCTGACCATCTCTTCGCGTCCATCCCCAATCCACGGTGGGGCTCGGCCCAGAGTCTGGTGTAGAGCTTGGGGACACGGCAGACCCCTGGGATGGGGATGACTTTGGGGCAGGGAGAGGTGGGGAAGGGCTGGGCCTGAGGAAACATGTGCGGTCCCGGGCCGCTCCGGCACCCGGCCAGAGGCAATAAATAAACCCAGTGCTGCCAGGCAGAACCGCGTCCGCGCCTCCAGCTGCGCACCCCCGACTGATGGGGTGAGGAGCGGCAAAGCGAGCACAGATCTGTTTATAAATCAGCTCTGGAGCAGACACAGCCCGGCTGTGAAAAGCGCTTTCGAAGCATCAAGTTCCTTCCTTTGACAAGATGTCAAAACATCCACCCAGCACCCCCACCCCGGCTGGGGGATGGGGGTGCCCAGAGCCATCAGGCCTCGCGGCGCCCCCATCCCCGCCGCGCCAACGAGCGCGGCTACCTAGGAGCGCGTCCAATTTCCTGCCTAGAGCCATTTGTCTGGGAGGAGGGGAGCCGCGGAGAGACAAAGAGGCACCGCGCCAGGCAGGGGGAGTGGGGTGGCCCTGCCACGCGGAAGCCGCGCGCCTCGGAGCCGGGAAAGCTGGCACAGCCCACTGCGTTCCCTTTCCAGAGAAATCAGGGGCCTGCCGTGCCTCTCTCATTCCCTAAAAGATGGGTTCGGCCCTCGGGGACCCACAGCCTGTGGGCGGGGCCCCGAATCTGCCTCCTGCCTGTGGGTGAGGCTGGCAGGGCCGTCCGCCAGCGCCCTCTGCTGACCATGCCCCAAGCCGTGGGGCCACACCCGCCCATGGCCCTGGTGGCCCCCCTGTCCGAGCCCATGGCTGCAATTCACTGAGGCTTGTGGGCTCAGCCCCCGGGAATACCCACTGGGCCACCAGGCGGAGCTGCCGTCAAGCCACTCCAGGCCTACCCTCCTGCTCCCAGCGGCAGGCTGAACAAAAACACCCCTACAGGCTGAATACAGCGCCCCCCCCCCCGCCCCACCCCACATGGACAATTGCCTTAGGAGGGCATCTGAGGGCCTCCTCCAGAACCTAAATCTGCAATTCCCAAGTGTGGTGTGAATCATAGGTTTTTGGATTATTTAATCCAGTTAATTTCTCGAATTTGAGGATATGTGATGTGACAAATGAAAGGATTCTGTGGGGACAGTTGAATCACTTTAAATTGGGCACTGCTTCAGAAATGCCCTCACAGAGGGTTGGCCTATCTTTAAGTAGACTTGGAGAGCATCCATTTTGCAGATGCAAAAACAGAGTTCCAAAAACAGATGTGTTCCTCTGTCTCCTTGCTGTCATCTCACTAGAAGAGCTGGGAGTAACAGGTCATAGAGCAGGCCAGACCAACTCTGCCTCCCTGTAGGCTCCTGCAGTCTCTCACAGCCCTGACCCCGGGCCCCCACACACCCTTCTGCACAGCCCACCTTCTCCCACTCAGGGCCTCTGGGAGAGTGCCCCTGAGTCAGGAAAGGGGTCTCTAGCTGGGTGGGTTCCTTTATTCAGTGGATACTTATCAAGCTCGGAGAATGCATCAGCCTAAGTTAATCGGCTGGTTGGCTGGCTTGTTCTGTCAGTACATACCCCATCCTGGGGCAAAATAAAGAAAACCAGAGTGCAGAAAAGTGGTTTATTTATAAAGGAGACTATGGAACGAGAAGGAGAGAGAGGGCTGAAGAGCACTACATAGAGAGACATTGGGCCAAGTTCTGACTACAGCACCTGTTTAAGAACTTGGGCAAGAAGACCACTGTGCGTTAGATGGGGGTGCTGTGGGAGTTCCTATAAATTGCTCTCTGTGGGTCCAGCCTCTACCCTCTTCAAGTCATTTGTCAGCCCTTTTGACAGTGGGGAGCCCAGAGGAGGGGGAGGGGTTCTTAGATGCCAGCATCTGTGCTCCCACTTCATCCTTAGGCTCACAGCTTCCTACACACGTGTGCACGTGCACACCCACACACTACTTGTCAGCTTGTCTTTTGAATTTTTTCTTAGTTTGGAAGAATAGGTGTCACTTTGCCCCAAACAATAATAACTCCCAACCTCTAGTCAACCCCAGACAGTGCCTTCCACTTCTCCAGGCTGGGAATTTATGAGCCTGGGGGTCCCTGAACCCTCATAACCCAGTCCCATGACTGGCCACAGCCACCTGGACCAAGGTCAGGAGGTGGGAATGAGGAGAAGGCTGAGGGAGCCTTCAGAGGAACAGGAAGAAACAGGAAGTTCAGAGGTGAGGTGAGGTGAAGTGTGACCCAAACCTCCGCCCAGCTGAGCAGTGGGTGGTTGAAGCCCCTGGGCAGGAGGCCTAGAAGTTCTCATAATGGTGAGAGAAATGAGTTCGGTCCTGCCTGTTGATGAGCTGACAGGCCTTTTCCACATTCTTGGTCATGCCAGGGGGGCCACAGCTAAACACTCCTATCTTCCGAACCTGTTGGGGGAGAAAGAAGTGAAGGCTAGCTCAGTGTTCAGAGGGAGGGCTCGCTGAGTGTCCATGTTAAAGCCATGAAGGGTCCTTGATGAGGACCGGTTCCGTGTTCCTGATGAAGGTTTGCTTCTACCGTGTATGGCCAGCTCTGTGTTTTCAACTCCAGCTCAGTTTTGGTAAACCTGCTCTCTGTGGGTCCAGCCTGTATCCCTTCCAAGGCATTTGGCAACTTCAAGTGTAAGCAAGGTCCGTGTTTCCAATAGAGGCTGGGTTAATCAATGTTCAAGTTGTGGTATAGCTTAGTGTCTCATTAAGGGCTAACCCAGTATTTATGACAGCAGCGGCGTGCCCATCATTCATGATGAAGATTAGCCCAGTGTGAGGCCTGGCTCAGTATTAGTGATTAGGGGAGCTCTGAGTTTGTGGTGAGGACTAACTCAGTCACTGAGCTCTTCCTTTCAAACAAGGCATCATGGCTTCAGAAGTGGCAAGTTCCTGTCGCCTGCTTCCCCGCTTAAGAAGAGCTGGGAGTAACAGGTTGTGGAGCAGGGTCACCCTCAGGGGTGACCCCCACTTCTTTCTGAATTCACTACCCCACCAACTTCCCAGGGGATGATGGGTTCTCATCAGCAGTCAATTTCTTCCCCAATGAAGCAGGTTTGGGAGCTTTGCTCAAACCCCAGATAATACACTGAAGAGAACCTGGATATGGGGTGGGGACTGACCTGCGGGTGAACCTCCTGCAGGGAGTTGAAGAAGGGCTCAAAGGGGGGGCGACCAAAGTGGGTGATGGAGCGCAGGCCTGTGAACAGACTCCGGTTGAGCACCTTCTGGAAGTGCCGCTCACAGATGTACTGGTGGGGAACAAATGGAGCAGGAAGTCAGGGCCAGGCAGAGCCAGGGTCAGCTCCTAGCCCAGACGGAGACCCGCCCACCGGCCGGCTGGCACTGACGCACCAGCATGGTGGTCCTGAGGTCGAATTTCTCAGCCAGCTGGGTGATGTAGATGTGCACGGACACCAGGTCCTGGCAGTCATTCTCCTCCACCTCCCGGATGATGTCAGCCAGCCACTCGAACTGCCGCTGGGTCCGCGTCACCCAGATGAAGTAGATCTGGGGACAGGGTTGGAGCTTAGGACTCAGCTCAGCTCAGGTTCTCTATATCCCAGGGATTTACACACCAAATGAACCCTTCTCGCCAGTTTGTGCCTCTTCCCAGACATCCTGGGGATGGAGTGTATGGGGCCACAGGGCCAGGCTCTGGGACAGGAAAGGAGTTGTCCCAGGGCATGGAGAGGTACAAGACAGCCTGGGGCACCTCAAGGTCTGATGGGGTGGATGCAGCCTTTTCATACTGAGCCTGTCTTAACACCCTATCCAGTGGGCTCTCCTTAGGCTGCAAGGCTTCCAAACAACCCTAGCCCAGAGGGACAAGATCCCACTAAGGGGCTTGTCATAGAACATCTTCAGGGAAGACCCAGCTGGCTGCCTGGAGGAGATGGGAATGGACTCAAAGAGAGACCACAGGGATGGAAGCTTCCCTTGGAGGACCCATCTGTAGCTTCAGATGGGGAAAAGTGGGGTTATGTGGGTTAAGAAGCAGGAGTAGGCAGAGTGGCTTGGACAGAGGAGCAGGAACTGTCTGTCACCCTCTGAACACTGACAGCATATGAGTCGCGCCTCTGCCTGTTCCATTCTTATGCTCCTGACTCACCTGCCAGGCCTAGAGAGACAAGCAGGAGCCTGCCACTAGGTTCAGGCTGGGGCGAAGGAACCCGGTGTGGAGGGGACCTGAGGGCCTGGGCTGTGTTTGGAGCCAGCCATGCCCTTCAGCCCTGCCTACCACCACCTCTGCGCTTTCTCCCAAGAGCACAGCCAGTTTCACTGTGTCCCACCCCAAGCCCCACCCAAGTGTGGCCTTCCTTCTCCCAGCCCAACAATGCCTCAAGTGCTAGTCCCCCCTGTCGAAGGGGAGGGGTTTCTTCACCCTTTTGCAACCCTGCCCGGGGTGATTCCCAGAAGCACACCCAATGTGGGGTGCTTCATAACTGAAGGAAGGAACCTGGGGACTTTAGCAAACTAACTTTCCTTTAGGATCAGGGTGTATCTTGACCACCACCTGCCCCACCCCGCTGAGCCAGGCCAGCTTGACCTTGCCCAGACTAGGGAGACGATGAACAGAGGCAGGAGAGACGGACCCAGATGGACCCAGTGATAGGGAGCAGGGGACATGGGCTGGCCAGAGGACAGGGCACTTACCTTCTTACAGAACACTTGGTAGCTGACTGATGACTTGAAGACCAGGTCTTTGAGAATGGAGGCAAAGGGGGTGACCCCAATGCCCCCTCCCACCAGCACTGACACCTCAAACTTATGCCACTCCTGGTGGCCCTCTCCAAACGGTCCATCAAGGTACAGCTGCAGGAAGGGGTGGGTTTGAGTTAAGCTCTCAGCTACTATCATAATCTGAAGCCAGAAATGAGAGGCGAGATAAGGCAGATAGGTTTGTGGAGTGAGGGGGAAGAGGGAAACTGTGGCTTTATCTGGAACAGCCAGCCTTGGGGTGGGGGAAAGGAGGAACACAACGGGGCAGCTGGTGCTGCAGGGTCAAGGCCTGCTAAGGGGATGGGAGCATGTGGCACATCTGGCCTGGGTCTGGGCACCTTTGGGTATCCGGCACAGCCATCTGGCGAGGGTGAGTAGATCTCCCTGAGGCGAGTGGTCCAGGGCCCCACCGCCCGGATGTGCAGGCTGAGCGTGTCCTCATGGGGAGCCGAAGTCAGTGTGAAGGGGTGGTACTCGGTGGTCCCCAGAGCCACGCAGGCAATCCGCACCCACTGTCCTGACTTGTACTCAAAGCACTGGGGCCGCTGGAACTGCAGGTGGGTCACTCCTGCAGAGGAAGGGTGGGAAGGAGGCTGCTGTCCTGAGCTCGCAACACTGTGGTCTCCAGAGAGTTCCCAGAGCTGCACTCTCAGCTCTGCTCCTGGAATAGTCAGGGGACCTCCGCCCATCAGAAGTCATTACTGCCCTCAGGCCATGTCTGCCCTTGGGAGGGGCTGGTGGTCAGCAGGGCCAGGGACAGCCTGACCTGGGCTCCTCCTCCCTGTTCGAGAGAGGTTCAGGTCCCCTAGCAAAGAGCTTCTCTTACCAGCTCCCTCATTCCTTCCACCCAAGGCCCCTGCCAACTCCACTCATCCAGGCTATCGGACTGCAAGGTCCAGGCTCCGCTCTGCTTCCTCGGGATCACAAAGCTGGTCCCCTGACAGCCTCTAGGCTGGTACCTGAAGGCAGCAGCTCCGCCTTCACCACGCTGATCTCTACCTTCTTCCGGCTCAGGCTCACCAGCTTGTCCCCTCCATAGATTAGTGCCGGGACCAGGAAGAAGATGTGGAAACGAGGCATCTGGACCAGAGCGAAGCTGCCGTGGATGATGAGCTGTATAGAGTGAAGAATGCAGCTCAGACCCAGCCACACCCACTACAGCATCTGAGGCCAGCTCGGGACTTAGACTCCTGTACCCTTCCTCCACTGGCACATCCAATACCCCACCTCATTGTGTGCCATGTTCCTTCCAGGTTCCAAAACCTAACCACTCCCAATGCCCTCCTCCAAAGCATCCAGATAAATGAGCCCACATTCACCTCTCTGACACCGTTCTAGACCAAGCCACATGGACACTCCCCTGCACTCATGCAGTAGCCTCCTGACTGGTTCTCCACTGGGTTGCCCCACTGTGATCAATTCTCTTCAAGGTAGTCAATGTGACTTTTTAAAGTTTGTTTCATTATGTCATCCCTGCTTTAAAAGCCTTAGTGGCCTTCCCATTGTACCACAAGGTGTTGTGAGGCTCTGATCCCGGGCTGCCAACTTTTCCTTCTCCCTGTTCTTCAAACACGACAAGTCCACTCTGTTCAGGACCTTTGCACCTGCTGTTCCCTCTGCTGGGAATGCCCTTTCCCTGGTTCTTCCCATAATTATCTCCATTTCATTTTTCAGGTTTCAGCAGAAACACCACCTCCTCAGGCCTTCCCCACTCCTCACTGTCACAGCTTCCTGTTAGCTCCCTTCAAAGCACTTGCATGCACAAAAATTTTGCTTCTTCACTCATTGCCATGAGTACTGCTGTTTTCCCCAGGGGACTGTTGCAACAGGTACCGTATCCATTTTGTTTGCCACTATACCCTCAGCTCCTAGCAGTTTCTGCTTGGGACATGGTAGGCCCTCAATAACTGTTGAGTCAGTGAAAGGAGTTTCCCCAATTCATCCTCCCCCTTAGGGGTCTAAGAACACCGAACCAGTCTCTTTCCTGCCCCCCCGAAAAAGCTACAAGGTATTGTCCAGATCTAGTCCTTTCTGCAACAAGCTGATCAGACACTGCTTGCCCCATTCTTCCCACTTGCTTGCTCCCGAATCCGGTCAGGCTGGCTTCCCGCTCTATCTCTTCTCAGGATCTGCTCACCAAGGGCTCATGAATGGCCAGATCCCGAGGTCTCCTTTCAGACCACTCTTGCTCCCACCCTTGGCAGTCTGTGGCACAGCAACCATCCCTTCTTGACACGTCCTCTTACTCCCACCCTTGGCAGTCTGTGGCACAGCAACCATCCCTTCTTGACACGTCTGCAGCAATGCTTTCCTGGGTCTCCCTCCCCTCAAGCCACTCACTTCCCACCTCCTGCGCTGACTCTGTTCCTTCTCCACTCCCAACCCTGTGCATTGCCCAAGCCTGGTTTCTTCACCTTCTGTTCTTGCCTTTCTATGCTCTCCCTTGTGGTGTGGCCTCTCAGCCGAGCCACAGCCCCTATGCTTCAGCACAACTCACATAGCTCCACCGTGTCCCGCCACCACCTAACGCCCCATAGCCACCCACAGCCATGCCTATCTCTTCTGTGCCCTGAATAGTCCATCATCATTCACACCTCCACACCTGTGCTTGTGCCCTTCCTTCTACCTGGGATGCTCTTCAGCTTCCACTCTGTACTACCAAACCTTAGCTTATCTCTCCTTAAGGCTTGGCCCAAGTCCCATCTTCTTCCCCAAGTCTTCCCTAACCAGTTTGGCCCAAATGAAACTCCCTTCAATGAGTTCCTGTAAGTTATTCTGTGGAATGCTCAGCTCAGCTATTCATCCTGTATTGTCTGCTTATTTCGATCATTTCCACGCTTGGCATTTATCTCTGTGGCAAATTCCAAGTTCGGGAGGGGAAAGCTCAGTCTTCCCTTCCTCTCCCCTTCCTCTCAGCATAGAGCTGGGGCAGACTGCCAACACAGAACCATTAAACCGAACTCTGGTTGCTCATTCATCTCTCCCTTCCCTCAGGCAAGCGTTCCTGAATACTGGAGCCTTTCCCCAGAGGATCTACTCAAACCTCTCTGTGTTCTCCTCTGAACTGGCTCTGGTTCCCCACGTTCCTCTTTCATTGTGGAGCCTGGGCCCACGCCCACCCCCAAGGCCTTCTGAGAATCCAGCCAGGCTGAGAACAATGTCAGGGTGACATCATGCTTATACACCCTGTTTGGTGTTGACTCCACTTTTAAACCACAAAGCTGCTGCAGACTCATGGTTGGCTGAGGGGCTGGATGAGCGGCCTGCCAGCTCAGCTTTGGTGGTGCCAGCCCTGCCCTCTCCAGCCTGGATAAGGAGCCTGGACAGCTTTCCGAAGGTCTACTTCACACTGGGTCCTTTACTTGTAACATTTCTTTTTGCCTGAGATCAAATGGCCACAGCTGTGATAAATGGGAAGGAAGCAGGTGTTTGGGCCCCTGACCGACCCCCAGGGGAGATACTCCCAAGATGTCAGAGCTAGGCCTGCCCAGCAGAGGGACCTGCACCTTTCTGAGCTGCTGACTTCCCTGCTGGCAGGAAGGGTGGCTCTGAACTCCAGTGATCCCCCCAAACCAAGACCCCAGAAAGGGGTCTTGGTCTCAGGAAGCCAGTCTGACCACTCTCATTGGGGTCTCCCATTATTTCGAAGAAGCTGTTTTCTCACCAGAAACAAGAACATCACCTCCACCGCTAACACAAATAATAACCTAGGACATTAGAGCTTCACACATTCCTGAGAAGATGGAGAGGAAGGAACAAATCAGCTAGAGAGAGATTTCTTTGGATATACACGTCATCAATTCCAGGAAACAACTTAAGCCAAGACAGGGTAGTCATCCTCACAACTGTGAAGTGCTGAGCCTCAGGCAAAAGCACTTCTGGAAACAGGCGCTACTACCTATGGCAGAGGACAGAACTGCACCTGGGAGGAGGCGGGGCCAACCACAGGTGCCTACCTGAGGCAGGCAATGGGAGATCCCCGAGTTCAGTTCTGCCTGCAGCCAGGTGATAGAGGGCAGTCATACGGGCTCTACTTCTTGAGTGCTGGCAGCCAAGCTGTCATCAGAGAGGACACAGGGGCCCTCAGGGTGCCCTTCGGGGAGCTGCCTGTGTCTGTGAGGAAGGCTGCCAAGCAGAACCATGACACAGGGGCACAGAGCACAGTCAGCTATGAAACCAACAAGCTGAAGTGGCTGGTGACAAGCCAAGGGAAGGGTAATCGAACAGGACAGGAGACAGGAGGGAATGTGAAAGAAGGCAGGCAGAGGCCCAGATGAAGGAGAAGGAAAAGGGATGGACAGTCTTAAAAATCCATTTTATAAACAGTTCAAGTGAAGACATTTTGAGCAAGGTTATTAACTTTGTAGATGGCACTTAACTGGTTAGGGTGGCTAACATCCCAGAAAACAGGATCCAAACAAAAGCGACAAAACTCAATGAAGTTTCCTTAAAAAGGGTGATGCTCCCTCGAATGTAGGCAGTCCACCCAGGAGCCCAAACCAGCCACTCAAAGTAGAGAAAGACTGACAGGGCAGAAACGATGTGAGGTATCTGCAAGGAATGCAGACCAGCCTGGTAGAGCCACTCCTGCAAACCCCCCAGACCAGCAAATCCATCTTCCAAGTGCTGCACATTGGGGTCAGTCTACTCGAGAGTCCCATATTATCATCTCCATCTTTTAAGTGGCAAATGAAGAGGATACTTGAAATAACTAAGACGATAGAGAACTGATGTCTCAGCCCTCACCGCCTCCCTGGGAACATCCTGCCCAGACCCCACTGGCCTGGCTCACCAGGACATAGAGCAGAATGTAGAGGTGGTGGGTCAGCCAGAAGCCCCGGAAGCTGCAGCGCCGGAAGTGGTGGGAGGCGAAGACATACATGATGGCCAGGACCAGGAGCATTATGACCCCCGTGAGGCCTGCAAAATGAACAAAGGGTGAAGGGCAAAGGGGTAGGGCTCTTCTGAGCCTGCCAAAGGTCTGTATCCCTTCTCCACCTGCACTGTCCCAGGAGTGGGTGGAGAACGCCCTAGCATCTCCTTCCGCTCCTCTCCCCTCACACCATCGATCACAGTACCCTTCACTTCAACAGACCCTATGCGTTCTTCACGGACCTTGTCATGATACTTTTCAAGCAGCTGTGCCATTATTTGCTTTATGTCCATCACCTTCTGATTCCCACGTTCACAAGAACAGGGACCAAACTAGGCTAGTTGACCATGAATTCTAGTGCTTAGTGTAGGGCCTGGCACACTGTGGGCCTTATATAAATGTACACGGAATGAATGAATGCACGGTGCATCTATTCTGGGCCCTCTGAGTCAGGCTCTGGACATTGCAGGCCCTTTCCTCATGGAGTCAAGGCTTGGTCCGCATCCTTGCAGCACTGTACTTAGCTGCCACAGCACAGAGCTCCCTGGGGTTGAGCCCGGAGTCTGTGGGAGGACCCCCCTCACAGGGAAATCCAGGCCTGTGCTACCCAGGAGGGCAATATGGAGCCATGGTGGGAGTGCAGGGGCCAGAGAATGGCCCCTCAAATGATCAAGGAGGACAGAGTCAGAAATTAGGAAGATTAGAGCCTTGAAGTATGGAAAAGCAGAGGTTAAGAAAGGGATCTAACCAAAGCCTGTAAAGTACAGAACAGAGAGAAGAGCATAAACACAGCCTTATCCTCTAAATCCCAGCGTGCAGGAATTAGCAAGCAGTCTCTGAAGTTCAAAGCAGATCGTTTTAGGATTAAACAATAAATTTTTTTAAATTGCACTGTTTCACAGAGGAGTGAGTGTGGAAAACGTGTTTCCCCGAGGAGGGAACTGACTGAAACATAAACATGTTCAAGAAGTGTTTGAATAGATTCACAGCTAATAGCCCTAACATGGGTGATTATGGGGAGTTAGGAATATACCCCTACATAGCTCTTGTCAAGGTAGACTAAAAGGGGTGGGGTTGGGGGGCGGCATCTACCTAGCTTGACAAAGAGCCCGGTTCCTCCCCTGTGCAGGTGGGGCACAGTATTTCCCAGAGCCACCAGCACGGTAGGCGTCTGTGTTGGAGAGTGGAGGGGGACCACTCCCACTCCACAGAGAAAGAGCTAGTTCAGAGCATGGGAACCCAGTTGAGCTACTGACAGAAGCATTAGAAAGCCATATCCTACTTCCTGGGAGAGTCCTCAGGGCCAGATGGCACAGCCTGACTCACCATGAGAGCCCAGAACCTGAAGCTCGGAGCCAGGCCCAGAAATTCACAGAGCAGGAAGGACTCTCACCTGGCACAGTCTGGAAGAACCACCAGTAATACTTCTGGGGGAACTCAGACCTGTGGGGAAGGGAACGCAAGGAAGGATTCTGAGGGGAGAGGTCTGGGTCTTCCAGAAAGGACCCCCCCAGATGAGACACCCCAACCCAACCACCAGTCTCCCTTTCTGCTGATTTGGGGTTGGAGGCTCAGGCTGGTCATTGTCTGTCCCTGTCTTATAACCAGGAAGGTGACACTCTCTGATTCTTTTGTTCTTTTTTCTAAAGATTTTATGTACTTATTTTTAGAGAGAGGAAGGGAGGGAAAAAGAGAGGGAGAGAAACATCAATGTGTGATTGCCTCTCCCGTGCCCCCAACTAAGGACCTGGCCTGCAACCCAGGCATATGCCCTGACTGGGAATTGAACTGGCAACCCTTTGGTTTGCAGGCCAGCACTGAATCCACTGAGCCACACCAGCTGGGGCTGATTCTTGCCACCCATAAATAATACATCCTCCCCACCCCACTCCACCCCCAGTACTCACCCATCGTCATGGAAGAGGCCAGGGAAGAGGCAGGAGAGGATGCTGAGTGGGCTGATGGAGAACAGGTACACATTCACCACGTGGCCTGCAGTGTGTAAAACTAAGGAAGACCAGGCAGGGGGTGATGAGCCAAGGGACAGCTGGGTGGGGGTGCTCAACCCATGCAGCCCAAGGTGAAGAACTCCAGCCAGCCAGAGTTAGGGGCCTGAAGAAGGACCCTAGAGGTTTGGATATCTGATCTCTGATCAACTTTGTTTCTCCTCATGTCCATGAACATAACCATGTGAGTTCAAATTATATTAGAAATTTACTCTTTTGGTATTTCTTACAGAAATAGGGTTTAAAACATAAAAATTGTAAGACCACACAGTATGTGCACTCATTCTGGGGTGTTTAGTAACTAGTCAGCTAGGTGGTGGCAAGGTGGCCTTGAAAGTGTGGCAAGAGGCACTGGTGGGGCAATGAGGGCCTCCTCAGCTTCCTTCACACCATTGCTGGGTCCATCTCCATCCTTATGAGAAGGACATCCAAGACTTACACTCCAGTTAAGTGCAGGTAGAGAGGAGGGGGTTCTCAGAGGAGAGGAAGCCAGTAGGGGGCAGGAGGACATGGAGGATCCCGGGACACCCAGGGCCTGCCTGTGAGGACGATGGCAGTGGAAGCAATGAGACGATGGAAGTCCACGGCGGCATCAAAAGGCACGTAGCGGTTGAGAAAAGTCTCTCGCAGGAAGGTGATGAGGTTGCGGCACATGGTGAGCAGGATGTAGGAGAACATGAAGGAGACGCTGGCGGCTGTGCCCCGCGACAGGATGATGCCCACGAAGGTGGTCTCTGTGATGCCGGAGGGTGGTGAGGTGAAGGCGTAGTCTGTGGAAGAGCCCAGGCAGTGAGGTGGGGTACAATGCATGGGACAGAGCACCACTGAGCAAGGTCAACTGCAGGCCCTGGCCAGCCACCAGTCACAGTCGCCTCCCGAAGTCTCAGTTCAGAGGGGCCCAAGCAACCACAACAGGCCCTGCCCCCTTGGCTGGCACCAAGTGCAGGCCTCACTCAGCCACTGTCCATCACTCACAGACTGCCCTACACTATCCTTCCCGCAGCTGTCACTCAAGTATGCTCTGCCCTCAAGGTCATCGGTTTTTCCAAGTCCTGTCCACAGCCCCGCGGCCATCACTTACAGTAGGCCCTCTCCAAGAAAAGGCCTGCAGTGATAGCGTAGAACACGGCCATGCAACCGATGTGGCGCCGGTAGTTCTCGATGAAGCGCCTGATCTGCTGCAGGGTCTGGTGAAGACGGTTTCGTTGAAACTTCTCGCGGTGAGCCTCGGTGAAGAGCGGGGGCTGAAACAACGTTACCCTGGGAGACAGGAAGCTTTGGCTCTTAGGTAAGGACTCAGCTCTAGTGCAGCCCAGCTCCCCAGAGGGGAGAAAGGGTGGTCAGTTACTCAAGCCAAGCATGGCTGAGAGCCCAAAGGCTATAGCATACTCAAGCGAGCTGTCAGTGTAGGGAAACTACATCACAAGTGGTCACGGAGCCAGTCCATCCCAAGGGATGCACTTCATCTACCCCAGTCCTCCGTCATACTCAGACACACCTCTCTCCGCCCAGTCTGTAGCTCCTAACTCCCACAGCTTTGTTCTCACCCTTTACTAGAGGCTCAAAGAATACCTCTTCCAGGAAGCCTTCCTTCACCTCCCAGACAGAGAGGAGCATTTCCTTAAGCTCTAAAGCCCCTTGTTCTTACCACTAGCTACCATTCATCAGTGGGACATTGTATTTTTCAGTGTACCAGGCTATCCCATCAGAGTGTGATGTTCCGAGACAGTGCTTAGCACAGTGCCTGGCACCAGGTAATCAATGCATGCACGCTGAAAGGATGGGTGAACTTTCTGGGCTTAGTGGGAGGAGCAGGCGTACTTCTTGCCAAACCTCCGCCGAATCTCCTGGGGAGGATCTGTGTCCACCGGGCACTGCAGTCTCTGTGGTGTCAGCTCCGCCTCGACATCACTGTGGGAACAGCAAGCACTTCCTCCAGACCCACTCCACTGAGGAAGGGCCAAAGCTGCCAGCCAGGGGAGAGCAGGACTCCCACAAAGACCTAGACAATGAGTCCAGTCCGGGGGTCCCTGTCAAGGCTGTCACATATAGCTGTGCCCTTTGTAAGGGTGTCTGACCCAGGCTGCAGGTGAGCATAGGCCTGTGTCTGCAGAGAGTAAGGAGTGCCTTTTCTAATTTGTGCGAAGGTTTGATGTGGGCTGGTGCGGGCTGTGACCCCAGTCATTCCAGGGAGAGAAATGGCAACTACCTGACCCCAGCCCTCCCTCCAACATTCCCAGATGTGGACTCACCAGAGCTTCTCCTGGCTAATGTAGGAGGCACGCCGGCAGAGGTCCTTGATCACTTCGGGCACCTCCACCCCTGCAAAATGCAGAGCCAGGCTGGGAAGCTGCTCAGGGCTCAGAGCCTCAGGAGGACCAGGCTCAAATGTATGGACACTATAGAGGGTCTCTGGCCAGTACTCTGCCTCTGGGTGCCCCTGGCTCAGCCTGTGGCCCCAGTGGGAGCTAGACCCAGCCACTAGCGGGCAGGGAGAAGGCTTGAAGCAACACTGGCCAGGCAGGCTCCCCTGAGTATGTGTGTCTACCTTCAGTCTCACTCCTGGGACCAGAATCAGGCTCATGGGGTAGAGCTCAGGATCTGTACGCAACCTGCCTGCTAAGATCTTTCAGCCACAAAACCCAGCTAATAACCCTCCAGCTCAAAATCTCCCAGGAGTTAAATGTGGAATCTAGGCAGTACATATATGGGAGATCACTATAAAATTTCTCCACTTTTCTGTGTTTCAAAACGTTCATAAGAAAATGCTGGGGGGAAAACCCCTTCCAGGAGCCGCCCATTGTTTCCTCTCTGGGCTGAGCACTTGGGGCAGGGCTGCAGAGAGCCGCAAATCCAGCTTCTCACAGGGGCTGGGAATCTGCAGGTCACTTCCCGAAGATCCCTTCGGTCCACAGGCCAGAGGCCAAGAGTGATTACGCTGAAGAAGGTGAGGGGGAAAGGGATGCTCCTCATACTATTCTTGGACCTTTTCTGTAGGTTTATAAATGTTTCAGAATAAAATTTGGAGGAAACAACTAAGCCCAACAATTAAAAGCCACATAAAATGGTACTCATTGCAACCCTCTACTTAATCCTTCTTTTCCAAGCCTCAGCCTTCCTTCACCCCAGGGGCTGGATCCCTGGGTCTGTGGCCTGGACTCCCTTCAGGCCTCTGCCCCTGCTCTGCCCTCAGGCCTGGGTGCCTGCTGCACCTGGCTGCCTGGGAAAGGTGAAAACCTGTAGAATCAGGCGTGGCAGGTCCATCCGAGTACCAACTCCCCTCCCACCTCCGGCAGGGAAAGCCCTGACCAATGAGCCAGCTGCACCTTGTCTAACCTGCCCCCTTCCCCATCCAGACTGCTCAGCAACTCCAGCTTCTCATAATCCTGGGATGGGCTGGGTTTGGTTTCAACATGCCCCAGTGAGAATCACAGGCTGTGAAGACACCGTAACAGCTCAGAGCAGGCCATAGGCAGGCCCTCTACCTGCTCTCTGCCCACTCCTCACCCTGATTCTAGCCCCCACCCACCTGAGTCAGATACAGGTAGGGCAAGAAATTGGGGGAGGGACAACAGAAGTGGGTCTTCACGCACTCAGCAAACATTTACGGAGCACTGCTCCAGGGGATAAGGTGGCAAACAAAACCAAAACACCCGCCACTGTTCTCCCCCAGTACTGGGCTCCAGGAACAGGGGTCTCTGTCAAGAAAGAGGAATTCCAGCTGCCATCCTCCACCCTGTCCTGACACCCCCCCACCCCACCAGCAGTGCAGCATGACAGACAACCTTTGTGGGCCCCAGGCACTGTTGCCTTCCTGGGGCTCTTCCTCCATTAAAAAATTTAATTAAAAAATATATATGAAAATTAGGTTGGTGTAAAGAATATAATCCAGGCTGGATACATTATTACATATTTATTATCACTCTATTCATTCTTTTCCTCTGATTTTAAGAGAAATTAAAACATTTCCACAGACCCCTAAAGTATGTGGGTTCTATGTCCTGGGCCTACGGTGTCTGATGGGTGCCAGCCCTGCCTCCGGGCTCCCTCACCTCTGACGCAGAGCTGCGTGAAGCGGAGCTCGCTGTCGTGGTCCCGCAGCATGAAGTGGAAGTCCTCCCATGTCAGCTCCTCCTTGTCCTGGAAGCCCGACTCCTGGAACATGGACTCCACCACCTGAGCCAGCTGGGCCTTGGACAGGCAGTTGTTGGAGATCTCGATGAAGGACCTGGGGGTTGGGGGACGGGAGCCATCAGGCCCTGACAAGGGGCCTCAGGCCTAGACACAGGGCCTGATGGCCATCGCACCAGGGCTTCAAAGCCCACATGGAAGGACCCCAACTGACCAGATCCTAAGTTCCTTCTTAACTACAATAGTCTGTGGCTGTACGGGTGAGAAGGAGGAGGCCCCTGCTCTTTACCCTCCTGCTTCCTCTTTCTGTCCCACCTCTTTCCACGGTCAGTCCTGCTCTGGCCTACTCTCCTGGCTGTCCCACTGGACCAACCTCAGCATCCTGATGAACTCGTCCTTGGAAATGAGACCATTCCCATCAAAGTCGTACATGCGGAACATGAGGCGAGACTTCTCCTCAGAAGAGCCTGGGAGAAGGAGGACCCTGTGAGAGGCCCAGACCACCTGCCTAAACCCAAGGCTGGCCAGAAGGGGCCATACCCTAGGGTGACCCACTGCTGGACACAGTGAGGGGCTGTTCTGCCTCCAACCCTATCTGGGTACTTTCATATGTCTGCCATGGCTAGAGACCGGGCCCCAGGGCTTCCCCATCTCCAATGGGTCAGCTACACTCCAGCCTCAGTCTCTAGCCCCTTCCATCTTCTCCTATCTGGGCAATTGCTCCCTCCTGAACTACCTTTCATGAAGACCACCAGGATGTCCAGGAACTCCCGAAAGGACAGGTAGCCATTGCCGTCTTTGTCCGCCAAAGAGAACATGGACTCCACAAACATGTCCTGGGGCTTGAGGCCCAGAGACTCGGCAAACTCAGCCCTGCTCAGCTCACATGCCAGAGCCTCTCGCACCTTCTGTGACGAGTCCAGAGGCAGGGTCCCGGCATCTGCCTGGTTGATGTCCAGCACCTGCACTTGGGCAGCAGCAAAGGGAGGGAAAGAAGGGGACAAGGATTCCTTGACTTAAAGGCCAGCTGAGGCTTGTAGGAGCCACCTCGTAAGGTGTCTGCCCAGCACCCCCTCCCCTAAGCACTACCCCATAAGCCCTGTGCGGGGGTCCCTGTGGCCATTTATTCCACAGACCCTGGCCCTGTGCAATAGCTGACTGCACCAGGAATGCACAATTGAGCCAAGCAGGGGACCTGGAATTGGGACTGAGAGGTCCTAGGTCACTCTTGACCCGAGCACAAGAAAACTCAGAAGCCATGGACCACCCTGTTCTTCCAAGTGCTCAGAGATGCAGATGCAGAAAAAAGCAGACGCTCAGAGGGAAAGGAGGCAGCCTGAGAGGGGTGTGGCCTTGCTTGCTTATAGCTTTCCCTTTGCTGGTCCTTCCTAGGCATGGTCACAGTCCTCCCTTTGGAGTTCCTGAGTCACCACTATAGCCTCCAAGTCAGCTGACCCTTCATCGATGCTAACTTCAGCGGTTGCTCTTTCATCCAGAGTTTTGACTGAGAAGAAGCCTCAGCTGGGTTAAGAAAAAGTTGGGCTCGGGAAAGGGAATTCCTCATCATGGCCATCTTCAGCCCACCCAAGGGGCTATCCCAGCCTAAGGAGGCAGTGAGGGAAGCCAGCAGGCTTGCAAACCACAGCCCTGTCTTTCCTGCCTGTCACCTGGAAGCTCCTACTTCAAGTCTTCATGAAGTAAACCTTGTTGCTTAAAACAAGGTGTTTTAGTGGAAAGCGCCTGGAAGCAAGAGACCCAGGTTCAGGTCCCAGTTGTGCCATTGTTTCACCGTGTGGCCTCGGGCAAATCTCTTCAGTAGTCTGGCATTCATTTCCTCGCCAGTCCTATCTATCTCACACGGTGAGAAGCAACAAGAGAGGCTGTATGAAAAATATTTGAAAGCTGAAAGCACTGTGCAGATAGAAAGGGTTGGCAGCTACCCTCAGGAAATGGCAGCACACCCTCACATCCTAGCAGAGAGAGTCCTCTTTCACAGCCCTGGCAGATCCTGAACCGAGTGGAGATGCCCGGGTCCTACCTGGGCCCTGGCAGTGAGTCACCCTAGTTGAGAACCCTCCATTCTAGTACACGCTCAAGTTCAACTTATTTGAGGAGTGAATGAAGTAGTCCTGCGCACACAGTGAATGACCATTAGATGGTAACTTCCCTCATGCATCCTCTCCCCCGCTAGCCAACACCCCTGCTCCCTCTCCTCAAACACTGATTTCTGGCCTTCTCCCAGGCACCGCTGCTCGGCCCTTTCTGCTCCTTTCCTCTGAGCCAACACTGTTCCGACTTTGAGTACATGTCAGATCTCACTGCCATCACGACTCTACACCTGCCTGAAGCCTCACTAGCCTTTCTGAACTCCCAGACCACTTCTTTCCTTGGTCACATTTACAGCTGTCTTTCTTTGCCAGTCATTTTCCTTTCTGTGTGCATCCCATGTTCCCAGTGGGATGATAAACTCCTTCAGTGGGCGCCCACGATGTTTTATGGTATATCTCCCAAGCCTCTCCTCTCCAGAGTCCTGCTCCCAGACTCAAATCCTTGCAGTTCTCTTCCCATCTCATTTCCCTCTTCCAGTAGCTCTCGGAAGTCTGCTAGGTGGGCACTGACACCCCCTGGAAGCCTCTGGCCGCTGCACGCCCCTAAGGAGGGGTGATAAAGGGTTCTCACTGCCCAACATTGCTTATCTCACCCTAGGTTTCTGCAGCTTCTGAGGGAAGGCAGAGAGCTGGGCCAGCCTGAGAGATCGACACAGGGCCATAAGCCCTATCCTAGGGAACGCCTCTCTGGTGGTGCGGGTGGGATTGGGATGGGGGCAGAAGCATCTCCTTTTCAGTAAGGTCAGGTGACTTGGCCAAAATCACAGGAGAATTGATTCTTACTTGTGATCTCAGGGTTTCTGACTTCCCTGGGAGGTAAGGGCACCACCACAGGCAGACACGCGAGGACGGATCTGATCCCACGTACACACCTGCGAGAAAAGGTGCCTGAAGAAGGTTTCCAGCAGGTGGCTCCGCTGCTGGCGTGTCACAGCTGCCCTCATCAGCTCCTGCTCCCGCAGCCCCCACTCCTGGAAGCTCAGCCCACTCTCCTTCAGAGCCACCCGGAGGTTTTCCACGAGCGCCTGCCGCTCTTCCTCCAGGTTAAACAGCAGCACCTACGGAGGCAGCAGGAGAGACAGTGACCATCTGTCAAGGTTTCTTGGGTCCAGGAGCTTTACATGAATTTTTTTGGAAAGAGACCCCTTGCAAAAAAGATACTGTTATTTCCCTGACTCAGTGGGGTTAAGTGGTTTTCTTATAAGTGCAGAGGAAGCATTCAAAGTCACATACATATATACAGCCATTCTTTCCTCTCTATTCCATATTGGAGGAGGGGAAGGCAGGGGGCTCAGAGAATTGAAGGGACTGTGAGCCAGTCAGAGCTGAAAATTAGCCTTTGATTGACTCCCCTCCAAAAATCTTTAATGAATCACTACAGCCTGAAATCAGGGGACACAGAGGAGCTCCCAGCTTCTTCCAAGGAATTCTAACTAGGACCTGCCACAGTGTCCTTAGAAAGGGAGGGGCTAGACTGTGTCTGCAAGAGGAATAGGGGGCTGTGGAAATCATGGAGCAGGACAAATGCACTCCAGTTTCTCTCTATGCAGCGGTACTACAGCCAATAACCAGAAGCCAGAAACCCTGTCTGGCCCACTGCTCCTTCCCCCCACCTGGCTGGCTGTGGCTGTGGACAAGGAGCCAGGGGTCAGCTGAGCCATACCAGGTCATACTCCTTGGGGATCTTGAGCAGCAGGGTGCGGCACCCACGGTTGTTGGACAGGATGAGGTTGACCTGCTGTGGGGGCCTCAGCTGGATGATACGGAGGAGAGAGAACCTGCCGTCCATGACTCGGATCTGCCCAGGCAGCAGGTGCACCAGCACAGGCCGGCAGGGCTCCTTGCGGCCCTGCCATTCCAGCGCTGGGGAGAGACAGAGCTGGGTTAGCTGGGGCCCTCTGGGCCTGACCTGCCCAAAGCACATCCAAAAGAAGAAGGCCAGCTGAGAAATGGAGTTACAGCAAGCCCTCCTCGCCTCCTTGCCTCTTCTTGGCTATTGAGGGCCATCCCATCCCCGACAGTCCTGCTGTGCTTCTAGCCCATTTCTAACATTTCTCAAGTGGTTATGATGTGCTCAACATTGTGCCAAATACTTTGCATAAATGAGTTTATTTAATCTTCATAAATCTATGATGTAAATGCTATCATTATTCCTATTTTACAGATAAAGAAAAATAAGCTTAGGCCCTGGCTGGTGTAGCTCAGTGGATTGAGCACGGGTCTCTGAACCAGACAATCACAGTTCGATTCCCAGTCAGGGCACATTCCTGGGTTGCAGGCCAGTTCCCGGCAGGGGCCAGTTCCCAGCAGGGGATGCACAAGAAGCAACCATACATTGATGTTTCTATTCCTCTCTCCTTCCCTTCCCCTCTAAAGATAAATGAACAAAATATTTTTTAAAAAAGAAAAATAAGCTTAAAAAAATTTTAAAATCTGCCTAAGGCCCAACTGGTGGAACCAAGATTCCATTCCTCAGTCACTCTGACTCCAGACCTTCATTACTTACTTCTCTGTTGCCTGACATTCCAGTGTGAAATGCACAGAGCAGCAATTTTAGGGGATTCGTGAGTCACAGTAACGCTGTGAAATGCAGTCTCGGGCCTGTGGCTCCTCTGCATGAGTCTATCACATTCTCTATATTTGGGGCCATTGGGAGGAGCTATGGAGGTGGGAGGATTCTAGGTCCAACTTCCACCAATGCCTCCTGGCTCTCCCTCCTGCCCTGGGTGCCGGGAGGTCTAGAAAAAGGAGGCCTTTTCCTTAGGCTGCTGAGGTGGAGTCAGGGGCTGCCCCACTGAGCTGTGTCCTCTCTATGACCACCCTGGCCATCCCCAGCTTACCTTCCACGCCCTCTGCAAACTTCTCAGACTTGATGCTCTGTCGGTCCTGGTTCTGGAGCCTCTTGAAATTTCTCCTCCGAAGCCGGGCAACAATCCAGGCAACAAGCAGGCTCACTGGGAGGGCAGAGGCAGCAGGATGCTCAGAGGAAGGCAGGGGTCTGGGGAGGCCAGTGGCTCCCTCTGCCAGACTCCTTTCCTTGGCTGCTTTCCCCGAGTCCTAGTTCTATTCATCCTCAAATTGAGAAGCTCCTCTTGGGGAGAGGAAAGCTGCTTTGCACCCTATGGGGAACTTTGAGCAGCACCTCAGATGCCTGTGCAGCCTCCTCCCCTGCTTTGAGCACTCAGGTCCCTTCCCAGGCAGAGACTGGACCCACCCTGCCTGGCTGCTGGTCAGCCCAGACACAGCCATGCCAAAGACTAAATTTGAATGAAGCCTTTGGCCCAGCAACTACATCCCAGCCTTGGTTCTCCAACAGGGATTTGCCTGCGACAGTTTGCCAGGCCCAGGCTCTTTCAGACAGCTGTGGATTGTGAATTCCCTGTGGGGAATTCTGGGCCCTGAGGGGATCCCAGGAGAACAAGGGGGCAAATTCTTCCTGGTGCCAACTTATGTGCAGGTCGGACACTTCTCATGCCCCCTCCTCTCTGATGTTTTCACCCACTGTCCAGAGGAATAGTACCCTGCATGGTGCTGCCACAGATGGAACGAACCCCACCCCTCGGCTTGCATCTCTCACCCAGCCCCACCCTGACCATCACTTTTACCCAGGGGGAAGCAGCAGAGGGTCCCAATGGTGACCCCGAAGCCAAATCCACTGCCCTTGAAATAGTCCCTCATGACCGGGGGAACACAGGTTGGCAGGCCCTCAGTGCTGAGTTGTCCTGGCTGTGGGCAGGGGTCTCCTGGGGAAACAGAGAAAAATGGAGTCCTGAGGGGTTGGGGTGCTAGGCCACAGGCTCAGGCACAGGATCACTGAGAAGGTTAGGGTATCAAAAGCAGGGGGTTGGGGGTGCCTCTGAGTCAGAGGAGAGAGGGCTGCTTGCCCCTCCATTGTCCCTGCCATTGCACCAAGAATGTGGCATTTGCCTACTTGGGCAACAAGTGGGATCTACAATGAACCTCAGCTGCACACACACACACACACAAACCTTCCTTCATCACCGCTGTGGTGTTGGGATTTCCTGACTACACTCAGCCCTCCTCATGTTCCGCCCATGCCCAGCCCCATCCCAGCTGAATGTGAGTCCCCATACCAGGTCTCTCTGACCCTCACTTGGGCCCCGCCTGCAGTTGTGCAGAGGGAAACCCACACAGCTGTGCGCAGCAACCTCGATGCCCAGATCCAAAGTTCCCAGGGACAGAACCACAGCTCACTCCCCTCCTTGGAGTCTACTTACTGTCCAGCTTCACTGAACCACACCCTCAGCTGAGGAGGAAGGAGATGCTAGACCCCAAACCCCAGGTACCCCCTGGCCACTCACCCGCATGCCAGAAAAAGACATTGGGCTGCAGGGCACTGGGGTCCACCTTGGTGACAGCCACCAGCACGTCCCATAAGGAAGTGTTTCTGATCTCTGCGATCTCTTCCTCAGAGAACAGCCTGGGGGTGGGTGTGGGTGGGGAGTTGTCAGAGTGGAAGAGAGATGCATGCCCCAGGCTCGGGGACCCAGATAAGGAAAGAGACCCAGAGGGGCTGGGGAGGGGGCGGAGCCAGCTGGAAATCAAGGGCCCAGGAGGGCTGTTTACAGGCAGAGGGCCCAAGCCCAGGCTGAGGTGCAGTCTGAGGTGAGGGCCCAGGCAGCCCTTACCCATTCCTGGCGTTCTCAAACCAGTAACGGTCACCGTCCCGCAGCCGCACAAACTGGTCAAGGACAATGGTGCTGAAGAGGGGTCCAGGGTTCCCATGGCTCTCCAGGAGCCCCCCAGGGAGCAGCTCCAGCAGGGACAGGTCCTGGTTGTACAGGGCGGCTGTGGCCTCCAGCACCTGGGGCCAGGAAGGGATAGGAGTGAGTGCAAGGACCTGAACCCACCATCAGTCAAAGAGGTGGCTCCCAGGGATCAGCCTCAGGGATGATAATACTAATAATAAATGACAGGAACAATAATTCACTTATTATGCCCCAGGCACTGCTGAGTGCTTTACATATGTTAACTCATTATGGGAATGCTCTCACAGATTCAGCTGCCTCTTTTATAAACTTGGAATAAAATAGGCAGCTAGTCTCCTATGTAACTTATTCTTGAACAGGTATAAAATTTGAAGGACCAAAATCAGTGATATTGAATGGTAGAATGATGTGTTAGAAGAGGTTTCTATTCTTTAGATCTAAAAAGTATGTTTAAAAAATCAAACCTCCACAAATATATTGCCTTTTAAAAACAGGCTTTAACAATATATGAGCAGCATATTCTATTTGATCTTTACTTTAGTTCTTTTCTTCATAACGTAAATAAGTACTTGACCAGTTTAATCCCAAGAAGGCACAATTGAAATTAAAGATTTGCCACTGTGGGTGTACCTGATAATTCCCATCTTTATACAGATTTTATAAAATTTACAAGCCCCACACACATATCCCTTTCTTATCAGCCTTTCGATTCTCCACTGTCCAATGATTTTATAAAATAGTAGGGGCAAAGGCACCAAAATTGCCATACAATTGTAGAAACACTGCTGTGCCAGGATGGCAAGGCAGTTAAAACTAGTCTGTTGGCCAGCAGGCAATGCCACTCATGCAGGGTGCAGGGCTGACTCCCCAAAAGCAGCTTGAACAGCAGTGCGTACAAATATGGTCTGTTCCCAAGTCAAAGGCCTTCTACACTGACTCAGGGAATTGTTGGAGAGAGCAAATAAGATAAGTGCTTGCCATGCAACAGATGCTCAATAAACATTTGCTGGATCTGCACAGTCACAGACACTAAAGCCAGACCCTACTGGTCTGGTAACCTCCATCCTGGTGTGTGATACTGGGAAAAGCAACCTGGGTGAGCCCGGCCCCTTTCGCCAGGTGCTTATCTCTGGTGCCTGGGTCTCGCTGCCCTTCTTCTGTGTCTCAAGCCAGTGTGCCCTGATGTTCCCACCCTGCCCTCTGGGTCCCGGCCCTCCTCACAGTGCCATCATTCTGGGAGAGTGCAGGGTTGATGTCCTGCCATCTGGTAATGGGAGGCAGGCCCAGTGCTGCCCTGGCCTTGGTGTAAGAGGGCAGACCCAGATCCCGGCCCTGCTGCAGGCAGCTGGCCAAGTGGTCTGTGCGGGAAAACTTCAGTGGCCCAGGCCAGAAATCTGTGAATGCGATAGCAGAAAGTCTGAGGAAGCTCAGCCATACCAGAACTCCTCCAGCCCATGCCCCACACTCCAACCAGCCCAGGGGGACTTGAGCCATACAGAGGGAGCTGTGGCTGTCAGTTCAGAAGCTCTCTCAGCAGTGAGACAGTGCCGGCTCCCAGCCCTGGTAGCCCTCCCTGCCTGGCTCTGGAACTCCACCTGAACCTTTCCCCAGGGGCCAGGGCTATACAGCCTATAGGGTCAGTCTTGGCCTCACCTCGCACATCTTCAACCACCACATGGTCCTCTCGCTCAGCAACCTGGGAGGCCATGCCCAGAAGCAGTGCATCTACATCTTCGGCTCTTCGTAGGTTTGGGTGCTATGGGGGTGAGGAGAGGAGAGGGGTATGGCTAACAGGGCCAGAGGTTGGGCAGCCAGGCTCCCTCCACCCTGTAGTCCCCCACCCAGTCCTGCTGTTCACTCCCAGACTGGTGGGTTATTCCTCTTCCACAAGTTGATTCCCCACTCAGGGTGTGTGATGTCCCCATTCAAAGCCCATGCTGTTGGGATATGGGTCTCCTTAAGCACAAGGAACTAAAAACTTTATTTCTTCTATTTTAGGAGACTTGAGAACATGGTTGACAAAGACACTAG
Source organism: Sturnira hondurensis (assembly GCF_014824575.4). NCBI lineage: Eukaryota > Metazoa > Chordata > Mammalia > Chiroptera > Phyllostomidae > Sturnira > Sturnira hondurensis. Next base: position 1,399,989 of record NW_028080827.1, on the reverse strand, counting down.
AAGGTCTAGGTCTTGACCCTTGTTCTGTTTACTGACCAGCTGTGTGAGTATGGGAAAGTCACAGGACTTCTCTGAACCCAGTGTCCTCTTCTGACTAAAAAGGGCATTAGAGACTAATAAAATAACAAATAAAATTAATGAAATAATAGAAAGGGATTACTGAGGTCTCTTTCAACTCAGGTCCGTGACTCTGATCCTATGCCCTCCTCTTCTCTCTTTTCTTCCCTCCTCCCTTCCTCTCTTACGAACACTCTACACAAAAAAATCCAAGTTTGCTTTAAATCAGTGATCAGTGCTCTTGACCCAGGCTGACCTGGTTTGAACGGACAGACTATCTCTAGTAATCTCTCAGAATCCCTCCTTCCTCCTTGCCCCCAGCCCACAAAAATACATTCACATACTGCCCTGGGTATGTCTAACTAGGACCTTTCCTTGGGGGCTGTGATGGTGGGCTACTCCAAGGCCTACAGGGCTGTTAAGGGAGAAGAAAAACCTAGGAGGAAGCAATGAATGTAGAGCCACACCTACACAGGTCCCACTGCCTCTCACACAGCCCTGAGGTGAGAGGAGAGGGTTGACTTTTGACCATGTACAGCTACCTGGTCATGTCAGACATGGGTAGGGGAGATGCCTCCTCCACCCAGCCCATCGCAGCTGGCTGCCGATTGCCCACCTTCACCACACACCCTAATATGCATGCACACATGCACATAAGCACAGACAACACACATACACCCACCCACATATAGGCCCCCAGCCCTGACCTTTCGGCTCCAGTAGCTGTTACAGACTCGGAGAGCTCTGGAGACACTTGAGTTCTGATTGATGATCTTCTGAAAGTGGCAGCTGGAATTTCTGAAATGCAAAGAGTAGGGGAGTGCTGACTGAGACCCGGGGGTGCTAACATCAGGCAGCAGCTCTGGTCTTCCAGGTTTTGCTTCCCTGAGTGGTATGTGGTCAAAGTAGGCCCTGAACAATCTGATTTTGGGGTGGTCTCTCATCCCACATCAGACCAAACACCGAAAAATGCATCCATAGAGCCTGCACAGGCTCTCTTGTGTGTCCTCTCTCCACATATACACATACATTTTAAAAGAATATTTCATGGTCCTTTTGAAATTACTTGTCTATGGATAACTCAACTGCTACGATTACTTAGCCATCACCAGGCACATCAGAAATTGTTCCAGAGTAAGAAAATACAATCTATGAATTGTTTTAAAGTATAATGCAATTGTAAAAGATACACTGACATATTTTGCTTTGTATACATTTACTTAAATGTATATTTTTAGTTTAAAGCTCATTTTTATTATTTTGGAGCCAGTATTTTCTTCAGCTCTCACACATTTTTATTATAATTGCCCCCAAAAGGTTTATAAGCTCCAGGTCCTGGTGTTTACAGTAAAAATGTCCCCAGGGCAGTGTTGAGCGCTTGAACTGAACTTCAGACCAACAGGCTTTGTGACTCACCCTCTGAGCCTCAATTAACCTGTCTTAAACTGGAGGATTAATATCCACACCAGTTGCAGGAAAACCAACATAAAGGTACATAAACACCACAATAATATGTCTTTTTAAACAATTGCTTTTATTCTTCCCTTCCATATTCACTGTTCCCTGGGGGAATGGGCATGACTTCAGATTGATACTCCTGTTCTGAAGATTGCTGAGGGCAATTTTCTCAATTGACAACGCTCACCCTCCCCACCCCCCTACACACTCACAGTCCCTTTGCCCTTCCAGTTTTCCAACACACACTTGAACCCTCTCTCACCTCATGTAGACGCCAGGGGGCACCATGGTGGAGAAGAACTGCTCAGAGGCCACCAGGAACTCTGGAGAGATGCTGGGGTCCAGGAAAGGGCGGTACCCTGCTCCAAGGGAGTAACCGGAAAATAAGCTTCTTACCCACCCCCCTCCTCCCAGAACGAGCACCAACCAGCCTTTCCCACTATGGATCCAAACCACCACCTCCCCTCAGCCCAGGTGCCCCCAGTGCCCTCACCTGTATACTCTGGGGGTGTTTGCTGCAGGAAGCTGGGCAGCCACTCATACACAGCAATGTTCTGAGGGTCAAGAAAGAGGAGAGGGAAGGCCAGTGCTCCAGCTGCCAGGCCACGGGGGACCTGAACCCAAGGAAGCCTTAAGTGGGAGGGGGTGACCAGGCAGGGGCAGTCATGGGAAAGGAGACTCAAATAGTGTGAGGCCGTCCCCTCACGGAACAGGGGACTTCAGGGGCTGGGTGCAGCTCGATTTCTTGCATAAGTGACATTTAGTCTCCTTATCATTTCAGGGTCTATTCCTGGACATTGGCTCTGTGGGGAAGGGTGGACTCCTGGAAAAGGGTGGTTCTGGGTGGGGGATGTCCAAAGATGGAGGGCTCTGAAGGGAAGCAGAGTGTCCTTTGGACCAGGAGAAGGGGTTGGGGGAGAAGGAGCAGTGCCACTGACCTGGTAAGTGGCGATGACCCTCTTGCGCGCGTGCTGGAACAGCTCCTCGTCGCCCCAGTGCGGGTGCTCCCCAGCCAGCTTCTGTGCGATCAGATTGTGGTAGCGGAACCACAGCAGGCCCAGCGCCTGAAGGAAGGGCTCGCGGTTCCCTCGCTCCGCCCCGAAGGCTGCACCCGACGTGGGGACACAGGGGAGGACATGAGCCGCTGTGTGGCCCAGGGGAGCGCCACCTCGCAGACCCCAGTCCCTGCTCCAACCAGCCGCGGACGCTCCAACCCGCCCGCGCCCCCGCCGGGCCCCGCGGCCTCACCATACAGCCCCTGGGGCCCGCGCTGCCCCGTGGCGGGCTCGGGTGGCGTCCACATGAGCAGGGGGGCCTGCGCATCGCGGGGGAAGGCGGGGTCGGGGCCCGACGCCAGCTGTCCCCCGGAGAAGCTCCGCAGCGCGTCGCTCCAGGAGTGCGAGGAGCCATAGATGGCGCTGCCGTCCAGCCAGCCCGTCACCTGGTTGATCTGCGAGGGTATCGGGCGGGTGAGCCGGGGTTGGGCAGTCGAGGAGGGTGAGGGAGGGCCAGGGCCAGGCGGGAGCCTGCGGGCCGGGGGTGGGAGCCTCTCCCTACCGACGCCCGGAGCCCGGAGCGCCACCTGCCTGGGACCCGGCTCCTGCCCCTCCGCCTGCCTCGTCTCACCAGGTCCCGGGGGTTGCTGGGGCTCTGTCCGGTCTTGGGGTCCCAGCGGCTCCTCTGGAAGGGCAGCACCACGTCCCCGTGCCGGTCCGGGTCGAACACGGGGTCTCCGGGCGGGATGTGGATGTTGAGGAATTCGGCGGGGCAGCCGGGTCTCTCTATGCTCACCAGGTCCGAGAGCAGGTGGTAGCCTGCCAGCGATGGGGGAGGGTGTGCTAAGGCCCGCTAAGGCCACTCTCCTTTCCTCCCCAGGTATTTAGCCTCTCCATACCCAGCCCCAAGCTTCAAAGACTCAACAGCCATCACGGGCAAGTTCCTGCCTTGACCTTGCCCATAGTTTCCGAAATATTTTGTTACATCCTGGTCCAAACTGTTTTCATTGCCAGTTTGGCCTTCTCCTTGGTAACTGGGCGGTGGCCAGTGAGTGTGCCTAGGCATTCAGCCTGGCAGCATGGGCTCCAACAAGCTGCTGGGTGCAGCCCGCCCAGGGGACCTGCCAGCTTCCGTGGCATGGTGGACACTGGGAAGCAAGTGTGGGCACCAGAATTGCCATCAGGAGCCTGGCATTTCTGCTGAAAGCCAACAGACCAGTCATTGGAGTCAGAGGGTCCTAGCACCCCCATTTTGACACCTCTCCAGGCCTCCCACCAAGGTAAGAACCCTGCCCTGCCCCTGTCCTGGGAGCCACAGAGGCCAAATGAGAACAGCATCCCGAGTCCCTACCAGATTATTTTCATGCTCCTGCTTCTATCCTCAGCCCCATCAGCAGCTCAGCCTGGGGCACATTTATACCTCCTCCAGCCAGACTTTCTCCCTCTGCTCCCACCCCTATCCCGCCCCATCAACTGCGCCTCCATCTCTCTCCCCTGTCTCTCTGACCCTCTGGCACTTCTCTCCCTCACTCCCTGAGTCCCCCTCAGACACAGAGGGGTCTGGCTGACCCCACTGGCCTCCCTCCACTACAGGTTGAGGTCCTTACCAAAGAAGACTCCCAGCACTGTGCGGTTTTGCAGGGAGGCCTGCCCGGCAGGGCCCCTCATGGCAGTGTTGCTGAGGTCTCGGGGGTTGGGCAAGTGAGGTTCTCCCAAGGGCTGGTACACACCATCTGCATAGGTGGCTGGGACCAGGCGCTGCAGCCGATATCCTGGGATGGGAAGGAACAAGGATCAGTCCTCAGGGGGGCTCCTTGACCTCCTCTTCCCAGGCTTCCTCCATACCACCAATCGTAAAACCTTAGGAATGCATGAGCCTTTGCTGGTGCCTGCCAGTCCTTGCCCCTTAGCAGTGGGTACCACCCTGACCCTGGGGCTCTGTATCTACTTGGTTCTCACCTACCTTTGCTGCCCCATCTGTGCTCCATGAGGTTGTTGTACCACCCATCAAATCGCTGTACCTCCCACGAAATGGGGTTCTGAGCTCCTGTGTGGGAATGGAGGAGGGGGTGGGTGGGCAAGTCAGTACAAGAGAGGATGGGTAGGCCTGCAGGATATGCATCCTGTGATCCTGGTAGTTGGGTCAGCAGAGAGTGGATACCCAGCACAAATGTGGGAAGTAGGGTACAGAGGGAGATAATCAGAGCAAAGTGGTGTCCAAAGTCAAGACCAATCTTTAAGCTGTTGGTGGCGGGAGGAGCTATGTCAGGGAGCACTAAAGGACTGTAGCTAGATATCCAGGTGCAGTGTCCTGACAAATGGCCTCAGAGAGGAAAAGGAAGCAGAAGACGGGTGGCAATGGGGAAGGGGATGTAGGAGATTTCCATTGCCCTCACACCTCAGCTCCCTTGGGGATGCAGCAGGACAGAAGCCATTCCAAGCCTTAAGACATCATACAGAGCAAGAGCCAGCCACTCCCCAAAAGCCAGCCTCTCTGTCACCCAGGGAAGGACGGGTGATTCTGTGATTCACCGCTAGGCAGGGGCAGTAGGAGAAGGGCGTGGCCCTCTCCTGCTGAGCAGAGCCCCGGGAAAGGTGTGGGCCACAAGTTTCTGGTATCGGTCTTTTTCTCAGTTTCTTGGGTGGGATCAGGGACTAATAGTCATGTGGATAACCCCGCCCCTTCCCCTCTTTGGGGCCATCATGTCCCCCATATAATTCTTCCTCTTGACCTTATTGTACTCCAAAAAACTAGGACTCAGGAGGGAGAACTCAGCTGTTGAGGGAAAAACAGGTAATGGTGGCAGAGGGAAGGATCCAAAATCAGAAATACAGCAGGGGTCCTTCTGGTCAGTAGGTCAGATGACCAGCCATATTTCTTCACCCAAACTAGGAGGCTACAAGGTTGAACTTCCCTCCCTCCTCACCTCAGAGAACACAGCAAAGAAGAGGACTTTCACCGGCCAAGAGAGACCCATTCCTCTGATTGTCTCCCCGCTTAGGTGAAGGACAGGATCTCAGAATGACCCTCCTGCCCAATACCCAACACACACACACACACACACACACACACCCCAGGAGGTCAGAGAGGGGAAAACGGCTCAGGCTCTTATATTTGAGCAAAGAATTGAGGACAGCAGAATAAGTGACTCCAAAATATGTCACTTTGACATGCGGATTATTTTGAGCTAGAGGCAATCAAGACACAGTACTCAAGAAAAAAAGAACTACCTTTCCCTTAACCACCTAAAAAAGAAAATTAGATAGGGGGCCTGGCTCAGGAAGAGGGCTAATACTAGAGATAACTTTTTATCTGTATGCAGGGCAAACACCTAACCAAACATCTGCTCTTTTCATGGTCCTGTGAATTTCCCTCCTCCCCTTTGAAACCCCGGACCTCCTCGGAGCCCATGGACCCAAGCCCTTTGTCTGACAATAGGGAGGAAGAGAAGAAAGAGGTGTGCTTACCAGGAGGGAGCTGTGAAAGGGATCCCCAACAATGGGCTTACAGGCACCCCCATCCCATTTCTCAATGTAGGATCAGCAAAGAAGCCTCAACCACCCCATTTGCTCTTAGGTCTCCTGTTTTTATGGTGCTCTCATACGCATGAAATTCAATTTGTTTTTCTCCTGTTAATCTGTCTTATGTCAATTTAATTATTAGATTAGCCAAAAAATTTCGCAGGGAAGAAAGGGAAAATTTCCCTCGGCTACAGAACCCAACTAAGGATCTAGACTGGGGGCAGAGACAAGGCAGCCACATGCATGTGATCTCTAGAATAAGATGAACTGGCCCTGACCGGCGTGGCTCAGTTGGCTGGGCAAAGTCCCACAAAGTGAAAGGCCGCTGGTTCAACTCCCAGTCAGGGCACATGCCTGGGTTGTGGGACCACCCTAGTCATGCTATGCACCCTGAGAGCCAACAAATTGTATTTTTCTCTCACATCGATATTTTGCTCCCTCCATTCTCCTTTCTCTAAAAATAGACAGCTAAAGTTTAAAAAATAAAACAAAACAAGGTGAGGTAGTGGCAGAACATAAGGTGGGGGCTGCAGGGAAGGGGTGGGGAAAATGCCTCTTGAGAATAAGAGGCAAGAGAATAGGAAAATCTAAGGCCAAACACAGGGATGGCTGGAAGGAATGAGAATGGGAGCAGCTTTGGCAGGAGAGAAGCTGCAGGGGCCATCTCACCACCCTGTGCCTCAAGCCAGGACAGTTATTCCACAGGTTTTCTTTGCCCCCTGTTCTTGCATCTCCTGATGATCAGGGACTTGTTCTTTGTAAGCAAACTTGTGGCACCTGAAGTCCATTTCCCTCCTCAGAGACTCAGACTACAGGGAATGGCCTCAGATTCCAGTAACAGACTGTCCAAAGCTGAAGGTAACCAGATGGAACTCTTGTGGATTGAATTTTTTTAAAAAAATCATATTGTTTTAAAACATTGGTGACTTCCCTTTGGGGAAGTGAGCTTTCAATCCAATCTGACCCCAAAATCCTTTATTTTCTTGTGTGTCTCACCAATCTTTTCTTATTTGGGGTCAGAGGTCCTTATTTTAGGAAGAGAGAAAATAGGGGAGAGACGAAAGGACCCCAGACTATAAGTAATGGAATAAGAAGTGCTGATTTGGGGAAACATTTTACTTCATTACCCATCTATCTAGTCAGCAAGCTAGAATTGAACACCCAACTGTGTGCAGACTGCTGTTTTACCTAGGGAGCGGGGATAGAGATGAATGTGATACAACTTCTGTCCTTGGGAAAACCCAGGAGATACTGGGTTCCTCTGCTCCTGGCCATAGTTCTCCCCCAATCTGTACTCACCTGTAACTATCCATGGCCCAACCAGGACAGTCCATGCCAGAGCCAGGCAGAAGCCCATGATGAAAATGGAGAACACCTTACAATGGAGTCCCTAAAAAAGACAGAGCACACAGAGAATGAGCCCCAGCAGTGCAGGAAAGTCAGACCAGGGACTCTGAACCAAGGTCCCAGTGAATCAAGGCATGGGCCAAGGGGCAGCAAAGACCAGGAGACTCCCTCCTTTCCAAGAATCTTCCATTTATTCAACAAGTACGTAATGAGCTCACACTGTGCAGTGGGCGCTGACCTAGGCACTGGAGATTAAGTGGTGAACAAAGCAAATGGAAATCCCCACCTTCCAGGACTTTACCGCCTCCACTTAATTGGAGAACCTTGTTTTGACCCAGCCTACTGCAGAGTGTGTTCCTTGAACAGAGCCTTGCTTGAAGGGCCAGGCCCTGGCTACGGTGCTGCTGCCAGAACACATGTATATCTCCGGTCACTTATCGGATCTGGACCTTGGTTTCCTTTTCCAGCTATGAAAGTAAGCACGTCTGAACTGTCTACCTTCTAGCATGGTTGCTGGAATGAAATGTGAGATTAGAAAGTGGCCAGTGTTACATAAATGTGATATAGAGAGGGTGGGTTGGAGCTTGAGTCCTCTCAGAGGAATTCCTGTGTTCAGTGCTGACTTCCTGCTCTCTCTCCCTAGGCCAATAAACCACCCAGGGGCAACAGGGAAACTGGACAACAGGGAATTCAGTGTGTGACTTCTGAGTGGCACCGGTGTGCTCAAGGCCAATGAAGACCTTCCAAAGGCAGAGTGGAGCCTGAGGGTGGATTGGGGCTGGGGAACTATCTAGTGGAGGAAGGGGGAGCTCATGCAAAGCCTCATCTCTAGCCAAACCCTCTGGGCTTCTGGATGGGTTGTCTAGTTTCACAGGAGGGAACCCAGAGGGCAACCTCATCCCCACTGGCCATCTCCCATTCAATGAAAAGACATAGGCCCTGTCATAACTCAGAAGCTTAGTGTTCTACCCATCCCAGCCCAGAGACTGTCCAAAGGCCGGCCTGTGATAGTTGTGAAGAGTAGGGCTCTGGGTGGTTGAAGCCGTAAGGCTGGACATGCGGAAGTAGCCACAGTGGTCCCTGGATGACCTAGGATGTCCTGCCACTTCCTCCCTACCACTCTGGCGTCTGGATTTGTGGTGCCAGACACCAATGGACCATCCAACCCATAAAGGCACGCAGTGAGCCTTCAAGCCAGGCTGTGGGGACAACCTGAAGAAGACGGACTTGCTTAATAACCACTCCTTGTGGGTGGGCAGCCACATGGTTAACACAGCAACATCGGTTCAGTAACCTCTCAGCAACCTCGAAAGGAAGGCAGTAAACCTCAGAAAGGGCAGCAAAGCCCCAGGCAGTGGCAGAACCAAGGAGAGAATACAGGCCTGCCTCCTTGTCCACCCACGTGGCAGTTTTTCCAGCCATGAAGGCCTAGTGTGGTGGGGAAAAGATGAGTCAAGGCCCTAGGAGTTCCAACCTGGTCCCAAGGGAGGGCTGAAGAGGAAAGCATGGTTTCTCAAGGCCCCAAGTCCCCTCCTGGCATCATGTGCTGGTACCAGGAGGAGCTCCGGAGAAATTCCCCTAAGCCCAAGCAAACCAGGGCCACCCAACACCCAGAAACTAAAGCATCCAGTCTCCCAAAACCTTGGTAGGGTCGAGGATGGACCCTAACAGGGCCCACTGTAGCCTCAGGCGAAGAACGGAGGCAAGGGAGGGTCAGGCTGGATTCCCCTTCCCTCAGAAATGTGGGGCTGCCGCGCGCTCTGACGCAGCCTTGCCGCTGAAGCTGTCCCCACCCAACCCCCGTCCCAGCGCCCATATCCGCGGTCCCAGAGAAGCCCTCCGGGATCTGACCTGTGGCTGCGGTGTCGCCTGAGCAGGGACTGCAGCTTGACTCCCGTCCGGCTCGAAGTTGGGCCCCCGACGCCCGCTCGCGTCCGGTTCCCTCTCCCGCTCTGCGCCGAGTCGGGCGGGCCTGGGGAGTGCGGAGGAGATGGCGCGCCCCAGTTCCACGGCAGGGCGGGGCGGAGTGGGGCGGGATAGAAACCCGAGCTCTCAGGGGACCCGGTGAGGTGCTCCGAGGGGACCTGGGCGCGCAAGGTGAGACGGCCAGGTGCTTGCGGGAGGCAGATGGAGGGAATGCCCTGTGCATGACTAGGTCTCGGCTAGTTCGGCCAGGCGGACGGCGAACAGGGCAAGTCCGCTTCTACGGGTCTGCTGGGACTGAGAGAGGGAGAAAGACGGAGAGCGTGCAGGGGGACAGGGGGCGGTCCCCAAGTTCTCTCCACACCCTTGGTTCTGGGCTCCAAGACCGACAGATTCATCAACACCCGAAGACCTGGCCAGGCGTTCAAGCAAGGCTTCAGGGTCCTCAGGATCTTCAGACCCTGTTGGAGCCTGAGCTAACCACACCCGCCGGAGGCTTCACCGTGGGTTCTCCAAGGTCTCGCTGTGCCCGCGCCCCGCCCGCACCCCGGACTGCATCGCTAGGTTTGCTCTGGAGAGGCCTGGGGTGCTGGGCATGGGGGAAGGAGAAGGAGAGGTCGGAGGGAGGGCTGCGAAGTGCACCGGCACGCGTCCGGTCTTTGTGCCAGGCTGGTGTGGAGCAGCGCCACGGGGGCCGGGGTGCGGTCTGAGAAGGTCCAGGGTAACTTAGAGTGGGAGGCGGAGAAGCAGCGCAGACCCCGTGTGTCCGGTCACAGCCTGGTCCTTAAGTGGATGGGAAGAGTGGGGGATGGAAGGGAGGTCCGCCGATTGAAAGGGTTCGCGCTTTGGTGACAGAACATCCGGACCGTATTTCTCTCTAATTCCACCCCCGAGAGCATCGCGTGCGAGGTTCCACAAGGAGGAGGCCAGCTGTGCGAGGTGCCACTCACGGATTGTTGGAAAGAGGAGAAGGTAGGCAACCCCGGTCCCAACCCTTCTACAGTGAGCGGCAGGGATACGGCTGTTGGGGTCGATGGGGTCCGGGTGGGTTTTGGAGCAGGCCTTTAAGTGCCGCCCTTGCCCTGGTCCCTAGGGGCGCACTTGTGTCCACCCCAATCAAAATCAGATCCTCAAAGAGAAAGCTTGGTAAGAAACTAAGAGGAGGCAAGGAAAACCTCGTAAGGCCATAAATGCCACAAGGCTTACCAGCATCGAATCTTTATCTGGAGACTGGGTAGATTGGTTTGTATGATTCAACACCTCTGGGATCCTTACCTAACTAGGCCCTTACTGGGGGTTCTTGCCTCAACCTACTTTTCAGATCTTGTTCTGATTTTCCACTTGATTTTTTCTTTAGTGCAACAGAACGTATACACATGCCCACACACGTTCCTGAAGAGGAGAGGCTGGGACAGGAGTTTCTGACAGAGTCTCCTTAGCCAGCCAGGACTGTAAAGTTTTAATGAGGTCCACCCCAACCAGAGAAATAAACCATCAATCAATCACATTCTAGTAACTGTGTATCACCAGTCAGAGCTCCTAGTAACTCCAGGCATGTGACCCACCCTGCTCTGTAGAGAATTAATAGTGCTTACTCTGTAGGTTCCAGAGATGGGAGAAGTGGACAGGAGACTTCAGGAAGAAATTCCTGTCAAGCTATAAGAGAGGCCACAGAACCACAACAAAGTGCATACAAATTTTGGATGCTAAAGACTCTTACTTGTACTGGGACAACTTTTCTTAAAGACTGGAACTATTTCTTGCTCAACCCTCATACATACGTAGGACGTAGGAACCCACTTCATCCTATGGTAGGAGGGATTGGATAACATGTCTGGAATACAACCAAGTATGAGAAATGCTTCAGTATTGTAAGGGACTTCAGAAGGGGAAAAGATGTCCCTCACCTGTCCAGGTCAGGTGATAAAGGAGGACCCCAATGTGTGAGGACTGGCCTGCCCCAGTGAGAACTGGCCCAGTGCTGTCCCAGGGGCCTCTGGTGCAGGGTTTTTGTGTCTAGATGTCTATGATGCTGAGAACTCCTTTCTGGTGCCTCTGTTTCTGTTTATATGAACTTATAGTGTATGTCTGATTGTATCTTGTGCTTATTAATACAAATACACATTGTGTGTGTATACCAATCATGGTGGTAAGCTCAGGGAAATGTGAATCAAGTGAAGACTATCAGATGGGAAGAAATTCTACGGTCAGGACCTCCCTGGAAAACTAGGGAGGAAGATGTCTATAGGAAACTCTAAGCTTCATAGGAAAAGGAGAATTGCTGGATGTGGGAACTTTTCATGTTAGTTCCATCTCTTCACACAGGAGGCCTGTTGGCTTAATAATGAAAATCAAATTAAGATCAGGGTCATGAAAAATTAACTTTAAACTGGGCAATGTAGATTAAGGAGATGTAATTCATTAAATTGAGCAAGAAGAAATTAATCAAGGCAAATTTTATTCACCACTGTCTTTTTGCTTTAGTATATAAAAAATATTTTGGAGAATTGGAAATAAGTTAATATTGTTCTGTACCTATGATACAGAAAGCCTTTTGTTAATGTTTCTTTGAAGCACCGTGCTAATAGAAATGAGCCATTCTTGTAAAATATTTTACATAGTCCCTTTCAAATAAATGCAGGAATAATGCTAATATGTGACCCTGATCAAAATACATTGCATTATTATTATTTACTTATATTACAAATACTTATTTTTAAAGTTCCATAATGTAATATGTATTCTTACTATTAGCAAACTTGCTTTGTCTTTCTATCTTATTAACCAAGATATTCTACACTTTATATCCTTTAAAAACATAACTTTTCATCAAAATTGTAATGGCTTCAGTCTATCTGCTTTAAAATAAATATCACTACCACATAGTGATATTACAAAATAATTGAATCCACAAATTCTTACTCATCTTCAGCTAGAGTTAAAATGTACGTTTCAAGTTCAATTGAACATGAACATTCATGCTTTGGAGAATCCAACTATTTGAAGAGTTTCTGAAAATTTTGTAAAAGCATTAAAGATTGAGAAGGTTGGTCAAATCCCTTCCTTCCCTGTCCTTGGCGCTACATTGGTGGTAAATTTACGTTGAGTGAGAGTATGGTGTGGGGCAATGAGGGAGGACAGCTCCCTCTAGTGTTCCACATAGGAGATTCTACTTCAAGGAGAGGAACGCATTCCTGTGGTCATCTGATCCACAGGCTGGTTGGTATACCTGTGAGGAAATGTAAAGATGGAAAGACAAAGTCCCTGCCCCTAAGGAGATTAGAGGCTAACGAGGAGAGAGAGATGTTCAAACATTTAGACTGTAAGTGATTATTGGGATCACGGAGGTATGTTCCAAATGCAATCAGAACATTAAAGGTGGAAACATCCACACAGACCCAACGGTATCAGAGGAAACTTCACAGAGGAGTTAACACAGACTGAGATTTGAAGGGTTTGCCGGGAAAGGAGTTCACCAAGAAGGTAAAAGCATTCCAGACAGAGGAAATAGCGTGTACAAAGGTATGAAAGCTTCAAAGAGCATGTCAGATTCAGGGACAGGCCGGTAGTTCAGTGTGACTAGAGATTAGGCTGGCTGACAGGTGGAGATGGAAGGGTAGGTGGGACCAGATCACAAAGGACTTTCTGTGTAATGATGAGAAGATTAGATTTACCCAGATCAAAAAAAATACATTTGCTTGTTAGAAAAGTTGTTTTGACACCAGGCAAGTCAGGATAAGTCTGGGTTAGGGCAGATGCGGTATAGAAGGAAATGCATGAATGGTTTCAAGGAATATTTAAGAAGATGTTCCAGGTCCCTGGCTTATTTGATTGATAGGATGGTGGTGCCAACAGAGAGACAAAAAAAAAAAATCAATCAAAAGCGGAGCAGACACAGTGAATTCAGTTTGGGACCTGTTAAATTTGAAGCATCCATGGGACATCCAAGTGAAAAGCCTATAGGGTAATGGATCCTTTTGTGTTTGGAGCCCGGATAGGAGGTCCACCTGGAGACATAGATTTGAGAAGCATACGCCGTGGGAATGGGTGTGCTTGCCCAGGGAATCAGGAAGAATGCTAAATGAGAGAGTGAAGACAGAATCCTGGAGAACATAAACATTTACGAGGGAGAAAGAACCAGCAAAGGAGCCCCGAACAAGAAGGCCAAAGGCAGGAGATTCAGGAGAACATGGCACATAAATGTCCAAGGAGGAAATGTTTGACGAAAGAGGGAATGGTCCACAGTGTCAAATACTACAGAGAGGTCAACAAAGATGAAAGTGGAAACTTCCCTTTGGATTCAGTACTTGGTAGCCTAAGGAAGACGTTTGGGCTGGGGAGAAGCCAGATTCCAATGAGTTCAAGAGATCAGGCAGTGGAAATACCAATGTAGACTGTGCTCCCCAAATGCCTGGCTGTAAAAGGAAGAGAATGGGATAAGATGGTAGCTGGATGGGAGAAGGTCAAGGGAGAGAGTCTTTATTCTTTGTGTTCCTAAGATGGGAGACACTTAAGCCTAGCCTTGAAAGAAGGAGCCCACAAAGAAGAAGCTGCAAAGTCACAAAGGGATAACTGATGAGAAAGGTGTTGGTGAAGGCTCGAAGGACTGCTGTCAGAGCCCAGAAGAAAAAGGGCTGCTCATTTCTCTGCGGGGGGGTGGGGTGGGGGGAGCTGACAAGTAAAGAAAAAAATCAAAATTTCACATTAAAATCGGGATGTAGAGGTTATGTGACTCGCCCAAAAGACAGGATTAGAAGTTAAAACTGTCTCTCTGTGACATGTGATACCCTAAGAGAGAACACAAGGGGACGGCCAGCCCAGAAAAAGAGGGAATGGCTGGGGGCTGCAATGTTGTGTTAGGAGAATCACAGTATTTAGAACTAGAAGGGACCCAGAGATCATCAGAACCAATTGCAGATAAGGACACCAAGGACCAGGTTTTGTGTCATTTGCCTTCCTCCTTTTAAATTAGTCGCTGAAGAACTGGACCCAGGTCCAGAAGTGATTCCAGCCCAGTTCTCTGCAAGAAGGATTGGAGATAATTAGAGTGACTAAATGCCCCATCCTTCCCAATCTGGTAGCTTCCACTTATTGATATTATTATGTTCCAGGTACTATTCTTAACACTTTACATACAGAGTCTCATTTTGTACTCACAATGACCCTGTGATGTAAACATTATTATCATCCTTATGTTTTAATAAAACTCTCTACAAGAGGTAGAGGCGGAAGTCACACACAGAGCTACTTAACTCCGGAGCTTATTCTTTCACCATCTCACTTAACAAGACACTACCTGGTCAGAGTATAAATTATGGAGCCTCCTGGGCAAACTCAGGCCCCATTGTAGCTCTCACTCAGGGAAATGAGCAGAGCTGGGATCATTGATTGGAAGATGCATTTTTTCCTCATGTTTTGACATCTCTGAAATTGAGGTGTCTCCTACCCAGAATGGCTGCCATAGTTTAATTTATAGCTTGCTTGCTTGCTTGCTTTCTTCCGTCCTTTCTAAAAATAATAGCATGTCTTGTAATCCATTCTGCCTGGATTTAACAAGACACAAATTCTGGTCCTATTTCCCTTATCCTGTTTGTGAAGGAACAAAGTAGAGTCAACAATCTAGCTCTGAGATCAGGGGACAGGCAGAGAATCGCTGAGCCAGTGTTTGAGCTGAAATGAGGCCTGGGAGTCTAAGTCAAATCTAAATCTAAGTGCAATTGATGGTGCATGCAAGTAGAAGGACAACTGGCCCCAGCCCTGTGCCTGGTGGAGAGCAGGTGCTCCTTGAGTGCTTATTGAGGTGAACTCAATTTAGCTCCATTGTTCTGGAGTTGCCAGAGCAGGAGCCGGGTGCTTGAGAAAGCTGGACAGACCAGTGTGGGCAGTGTGAGGTCTGGAAATGTGCTACACAGTCAGCAGGGCTGTCTGGCCTGTGTTGCTTTGGGGACTGAGGGGGAAAGCCAATGTTTTTCCAGTCCGTACCATCTTTCACCCTTATGCTTTCGCTTGATATTAAATATAGCTCTCTTTATGTTCTGTCTGCTTGTGCTGGAGGCCTGAGGGAGATTAAAAGAAAAACTGTATTTCTTAAGACAGCCCCAAAGGAAGCAGAGAAGCCTCAAGTGTAGTGGTGGCACTGATTCAGGAGGCCTACCGGTTAGGAGCAGGGCGCAGGGCAATGGAGACTGATTGCCAAGAACCTCCTTCTCTCACAGCCAAAGCCCGGGCAGGTGGATGGCCAAGGAGCAGTGGATTGGCAGTAACAGTGGAATCTGGTGAGCTCCAGAGAAGAGGGGCCTGATCTGGTTTGTTCTTGGATGTATCTCTAGCACCAAGAACAGTGTCCAGCACAGAGGGCACTCGATAAACATCTGTTATTGTTGTACAGCATCTGCCTCCGCTGCACAACTCCACCAAAATGGCTGCTTTTGGACACACATTCCCATTCTATCCTGGCCCCAAGCCAACCTTCCCAATGGACACCACCTTAGCCGTCATCATCATCATCTTTCTGACTGCACTCGTCACTTTCATCATCATCCTGCCTGGCATTCGGGGCAAAATGGTAAGAAACAAACCTAGCCCTGGAGACCCCAGCCCCAGAGAGACCTTGGCCTTGAGGCAAAGGGGCCAGATTCTCTCACTAAAACCAGACTCAGGAAAAAGTTGTCAGTCCTGAGAATGCAACACTTCACCTCCAGCAGAGAGCTCCCCCGCCATTGATTCCACAGATGATTATTGAGCACCTATTATGTGGCAGGTGCTCTGATATCAATTGACCAAATGACCCAAGCCTGGAAAGAGGAAGGGGGGACTTGGAAGGAGGGTGCTCCTTCCTAAACCCACCTACACTGTTATGGCTCAGAGGCTGTTCTGGCTACTGCGGGTGGTGACCAGCTTATTCATCGGAGCTGTGATCCTGGGTGAGTATGAAGCTCAGCTATCTTGGGCCGCACCTCTACCCCATCTGGTTCCCTCAGCAGCCCATCTGGCCCTTGTTTCCCCACAGCAGCCTTTGCCTCAGAGGGGTGTGGGCCCTAGGAAACCGTCCTGGGTGCATCTCCCCCACTTTCCTAACATTTTTATTTAGAGGTAAGCAGATTAAAATGAATGGGGAGAGGACATTTGGAGACTGGAGGGAGGAAATGGGGGCAGGACTGCTTGCTTTGCTTTCAGAATTAGGCAAATAGGAAAGATGAAAAGTCTTCAAGTTGAAGCTGTGTTTGCCTAGCATGTTATTACTTTAATGTTTTCCTCCCCAGGCTGCTTGAGTGGCTCTCCCTAAATGGGAAGAGGAAGGGAAGGTGTAAGAGGAATATGACCAAGGGAAATCACTTATTCTTTCCATTTTTGGCAAACCAATCATATGCCAGACCCTAGGCTAGTTAATGGATACACGATTATGAGCAAAACAGACATGGCCACCTTTTAGCTTTCCCTCTGACTCCAGCCCAGCAATTCCCAGAACTCCCTAAGTTCCCATATGTCCAACTCCCCAACCCAGCTGTGAATTTCAGTACTGAGTGGTCTGTGGGCCAGGCCAGCACCAACACATCATACAAGACCTTCAGTTCCCAGTGGATCAGCGCTGATGTTGGGCTCCAGATTGGGCTGGGAGGAGTCAACGTCACGCTCACAGGTGAGGAAGAGTTCTTACTGGTGACAGAGAGGGTAGCTCTGCTCCATGTCTTAGGGATCTAGTTTGGTATGGTCTAAAGAGTGACCACATGGGTTGGAGGAGTGGTGGGAGGGGGAATTCCCAGGCCTTGGAAGCTGCTTTCTCTCCATTGAGACCAGCTCCTCTCCCTCCACCCATCGTGGTGAGCCCCTTACCCAGGCAAATGCCCTTGGGTCTCTGCTGAGCACAGCTGCCCTATGTCTCAGGGACCCCTGTGCAGCAGCTGAATGAGACCATCAGTTACAACGAGGAGTTTACCTGGCACCTGGGCAAGAACTATGCTGAGGAGTACGCAAGAGCGCTGGAGAAGGGGCTGCCAGACCCTGTGCTCTACCTGGCTGAGAAGTTCACCCCAACCAGCCCATGTGGCCTGCACGGCCAGTACCGCCTGGCAGGACACTACACCTCGGCCATTCTGTGGTGAGGGTGGGATGGAGGCCCTGTTAGCCCAGACCCCAGAACAGGGTTTCTAGCCATCACTCACCCACTCGTGTGAAGAACTCGGTGGGACAGGCTGGCACCAGTCACAATAGTACTTTTTGGGGAAGCCCAAGGCAAAAATCCCTCCCTCACATCCTTGGGGTGTCCTTGGGTCCCTGAGCCTCCACCTGGGGCCCTCCAGGTAGAGGTGCCTGGGCCAGCCTTCACTGGGTCCTGGCTCTCCAGGGTGGCATTCCTCTGCTGGCTGCTGACCAACGTGATTCTGTCAATGCCCGTGCTCGTCTACGGGGGTCACATGCTGCTGGCGACAGGCATCTTCCAGCTCCTGGGACTACTCTTCTTCTCCATGGCCACATCACTCACCCCACCCTGTCCTCTGCGCCTGGGCACTGCTACACTGCACATTCACCATGGGCCCGCCTTCTGGATTACACTGACCACAGGTGAGGCCCAGCCCTAAAGACACTGGAGAGCTCAGGGCCAGGGAGGGAGGGTCAGGGACCGTCATGTTGGTGGGGTTGGGGGCCTGGGGGCCAGGATGCCTTTCCCTTGTTTATAGCTTCTCTCTCTTGTACCCCTCATCTCTTGATTTCTCTTCCCAGTTTCACTTCCCCTGTCTCCTTGTATATGCCTACTCCAGTGGGTCTTCTCTCTCTGTTGCATCCCTCATCTGCCAAATCTCTCTTTACCCAACTCTCCCAAATCTTCCAATTCCATGTTCCCCTCCTGCTTCTCCTAAACACCTTTCTCTGTGTCCTCCATTGCTAGAACCCTTCCCTGTCCCTGCCTCTCAAAGTATTAAAGCATCCTGCAGTTTTATGTCCTCTCCTGTCCCGTTATGTCTGTCCCTCATGCCCTTTCCCATGCCTACTCATTTGTGCTCTGCCTTTCCCTAAGGGTTTTTCTGTTTACAGATTCATTTGTTCTCTCTGTCTGTCTGTCTGTCTGTCTTTCTCTCTCTCTCCCCCCTGGGATATAACTGAAAGAGCATTGGGCTTAGAGTCCAAAACTCACAACCACCTTTCTGAGTCCGTTGCCTTGAAACAGGAATGCCAGGAGTCCCTTAGAGTTGTTCCGATGCTCTTAGGAGAAATAGTCCTTAGGAGGGTGTCACCATCACTAAGCAAGACACCTATTGCCTCATTTCCAGGACTGCTTTGTGTGCTGCTGGGTGTGGTCATGACCGTGGCCCACAGGATGCAGCCCCGTAGACTGAAGGCTTTCTTCAATCAGAGCGTGGGGGAGAGCCCTGGGCTGGAGTGGAATCCTGAGGAAGGGGGACTCCTGAGCCCTCACTATAGGTCGACAGCTGAGAGCCCTGTGCCCCAGGACATTCCTCTGTCAGGGGCTTCCTCTGAGGCACGCAACAAGGAGGAGCACCTCGGAGTACCTGACTGTGCCCTGTAAGGTTCCTCCACCAGCTGCCACCCCGATTGCCAATCTGGCTCCAGACCTCCTTTGAGTCCCATAAAACCACCAGAACTGCCCACAGGACCAAATGTTTTAGCCCTCCAGCCCCGGTCTGGAGGTGGAGTAAAAAAAGGAGACTCTACCCATCAATGTTAAACAAATAAAACAAAACAAAATACCTAAGGTGCCGAACAGATGTTGGGGCTGCCCATAAACCTCGTCACATGGTGTGACCAAATGTTTCCACAAGCAACTCTGCCTTTCTTGGATGCTTTGCCTCTTTGCCACTTACTGAAACCCAGCTTTGCCCACATAATAATGTGTGTGTGTGTGTGTGTGTGTGTGTGTGTGTGTGTGTGTGTGTAGTGGGTCACAGCATGATTCTGTATTCCCTCTGATCCCATACACACCCTGTTTTCCTTTTTCCTGGGCCCCCTTTGTTCTTCCTTTACTTCCTCAGTTTGTGTGACGTCTTGGTACAATGCAAGACAGCACTTGGAGGAAGAAGAAACCAAACTTCTTACCCTGGGTCTAATATTAACAAACTGTGCCACGTTCTCTTTGAGCTTCAGTTCTCAAATTTGCTAAATAAAATTGTAGAACGTGTCAAAGGACCTTAAAGAAAAATCCCAGGATTTACATTTTTATGGGCCTCAGACACCATTCCGTAGTGAATCAACTCTAAATGCCATTCCCTCCTAGCTCACTCCGCCCGGCGGGCAGAGGAGGGTCCCCCTTGGGTGGGTGAGTGGGAAGGTGAGCTGCCTGGCCGCTCTGCGTTGCCATTCAATTCACCTGGCGTGGCTCGGGAAGCTGCGGGCTCCGGTCGGTTCCCCTCTAGGCTCAATAGAGGGCGCCCCTCTCCCAGAGCTTTTCTTCGGTTACTTTGGATTCTCCAGACAGAGAATTCCGCCCCGTCAGGGACAAGGCAGAGAAAGGCAATGTTGTATGGCTGCCACCAGCCCAGAGAAGTCTCCAGAGGACTCATGTCCCCCAAGAGCCTTGAGAAGCCACGGAAATTAACGGAGAAAAAAATTTAAAAAACGAAAAGAAAAATTTTTATTTACAGCTCACCGTGGGAGACTCCAGGGTGCTAGGCGGACGTCTGAAGCCGCCCACCTTTCCCTGGGCTCCTGCAGCGCACAGCCTCTCCCTGAGCTCTCCCGGCCCAGGTCTGGCGGGCACCGCTCCGGACGGTGGGGGACCAAAGAGGAGGAGGAGTCCAAAGTTGAGATCCCTTCATAGGTTAGTACTGATTATTAAGTTCGAGGCCTCAAAGTGCTTGTGTACATGGTTGTTGAAGTTGAGAGGCGAGCCCCCTCTCGCTTGGTTACCGCAGTTCTGGACGCTTTGGTCCAAGAAAGTTCGAAGAGCGCTGGGACGAGCGTAGTGGAGACTCACCACGGCCGCTCCAAGGAAGAGGCACAGAACACCTGCGGCGGCGCGGACGCGAGAAAAGGGGGCAGTCAGGGCTCCGGAACAGAAGTCGGACTGCCCCCTGCAAATATTGAAGGCTACCCTTCACATTCGCCCCTGCCCCCCCCAACCCCAACCCCACTCCGCACACTCACAGGCAGAACTCAATATGCATTACAAGATACAAGGGTTCGTGTGCTAACGTCGAGATAAACTCTTCTGTAAGAAGGGCATAACAGTGCCTGCCTCTACAAACTATCGAGAGGGGCAAATTGGTAAAATAGGTGAACTGGAAAGCGCGCAACGGTATAGGTGCCGTCCCTATCCCTAGCCGCCCCGGGCCGGTCGCTCGGTCCTCACCGGTAGCCAGCGTGACCCAAAAGGCGGCACCGTAGTGACTGCTGAGCGCGGAGGAACCGAGGCGGAGCGGGCAAAGCGGCACACTGGAGATGGAGGCGAAGGCCAAGACGGAGAAGAGCGAGAAGGCGCCGGTGGCCAGGAGCGCCAGGCCTCCGTAGAGCGGCACCGGCATGGAGAGTAGCGCGTTGGAGAGGAGCCAGAGGCAGAACGCCACCCTGTGGGGAGACCAGCGGCGCTGTGAGCCGGCTTCTCCCGGCCCACGCAGGCCTCGACAGCCTCGCCTCCTCGAAGTCCCTACTGCAGAACGAGCGCGGGGCTGGGGTGGCGGAAGTGCAGGTGCCGCTGCCTAAGGGCGTAGCCGGTTCCCAACCAAGGCCGTCTCTCGGGATTCCTAGGGTTTCTGCGGATCTCATGACCTTCTGACCCGAAGGGCGGTCAAACCCTCCCGAGCATATTTGGCTGTAACCGCAGCTCACATCCTCCGGCGCGCGCGCGCACACACACACACACACACACACACACACACACACGGTGCCTTCCCTGCAGCGCTCACCACAGTGTGGCTGAAGCGTAGTGTCCAGCCAGGCGGTACTGGCGGTAAAGCCCGCAAGGGCTGCTCGGAGTGAACTTCTCCGCCAAATAGAGAACGGGATCAGGCAACCCTTTCTCCAGCGCCTCCGTGTACTCCTCGGCATAGTTCTCGCCCAGACGCCAGCTGAACTGCTCGTTGTAGTCGATGGTCTCGTTCAGCTGCTGTACTGGGATCCCTGCAGAGGGCAGGGAGCAGCGGGGTCATCCGGCTGCGCGCGCACAATCCAGGACCAGATAACTAAGCGGATTCGGATAGTAAAGTGGAGGCTCAGGAGAACGGGTTTGGCAGCGGTTGGGGAAAACACAAATTCATGAGGACCGAAAGCTGCTTGAACCTGTGGGATCTGAGAGTTCCCACAGCTGCTCCAGCCGTGCTCCCCCCACCCAGGGGTCTGCCCATTCCAGGAGTTCACTTTGCCCCAGTCTCCTCACCTGTGAGTGTAATATTAATTCCCTCTAGGCCCACATGCAGACCGACGTGGGCTCGGATGCGGGCTGCGCTGAAGGCTTTGTAGGATGTGTTGGTGCTCACTCTACCCACTGACCATTCTGCGCTGAAGTGCACCGCTGTGGGGAAGAGGCACAAGGTGGGAGGTGGTTAGGGGAACGATTGAAGAGATAGAATTGGGAGGGTGGTGATGGAAGGTGGGATACTGTGAAGAGAAGTGGATGCAGAGGTCTAAGGGGTCCAATGTGGTATATATATATACCACAGGAGTCGTATGTGTATATATATATACACATACACGGTAGGGACAGAAGAGGGGGCACTAGAAAGAGCTGGAGAATGGAGAGAGGGAGGTGGAAACCAATCCCAGGTGCCCTCTGACAGCCTGCTTCTTCACCCCAGGTCTTCTCCCCATCTGATGCGCCACACACTTACCCACGATTTCTGCACCTATGAATAGACTGAGGAGAACTCTCACCAACCAGAACCAGCGCTGCAGGAACAGACACAGGGTCAGGCCTGGGACTCAGGGGAGTCCCTGAGACCTCCCTTGACCCCGCACCACCTGGATATTTAGTGCTCCTGCAACTGCCTGCTCTTGACCCACACCCTCTTCCCAGTTACATTCCTAGCATTTTGGGGCTGAAGTCAGGTTTGCTTTTCGTGCAAGTCCCTCTGAGACACTAGCATTTCTGATGTTTTCTGCCCATGAGCTTGCGCCTCCCCAACCCCATTTTCCAATCCACCCTGCAGTTGGACTATCTTGCTCTGCCTGGTACTCTCCCACAACCTTCATTCCCCCAGTTACATTCCACGTCCTGCTCAGGTCACTGCTATGGTAACACTCAGTGATTCCAGAAGTGCTTAGCAGACAAGGGTCACCTCCCCCAAGAGATGGAGGCCCTGGTGTGGTGGCCAAGTACAGGAGGTGGAAAGACACCCTCTCACATATTCCTAGGTGCATCAGTTTCTCAGGAAACCAAGGTTCTGGAAGGAGAGGTTCTTCTAGACTTGAAAACAGGCAGCTTAGGTTCTGGGAGAGGGGGAAATTGAAGGGGAAGTACTCAGTCTGCTACAGCTCTGAATCCTGTGTCAGAGCATCTGAGTCTTTAGGATGGAGACACCCATATACATGCCTCTTAACCCAGCACACAGTTGAAACAGCAGTCTGAGCTGCTAGTTTCTGTCCTCTTGGCCCAAAGATAAGGATCTTCAGGGGACTGGGTGGGAGTGGCACTGCAGCCTGGGGAGAGGTGAGAGTCCCAGCAGGACATGAAAGCTAGAATCTCTGCAGCAGCTTCCTGAACGAGCCCAGCTGGATCAGTCTCTGAAATGTCTTGAACCGGACTCTTCCCTGTCCCTGGGAAGGGGTGCTTCCCACACTAGACTTCTGGGCCTGCTCCACCTATGCTCATCTGACTATTCTGCATCCTTCATCGAGGAGCCCTCTACCTGTCACTCTCCAACCCCAGACCTAGGCTGCTAACCCCGCTTACCGAGTGGCCACGAATCCCCGGCAAGATGAGCAAGAAGCTGACAGCCAAGGCCAAGAACACCACAATGACAATGAGCAGCGGAACGTTGGCGCCGGCGGCACGCCGAGGCTGGGGATAGAAAGGCAGCTCGCCATCCCAGAGAGTCATGCTGTACCACTGCGGAACGCAGCGCTTTGACTGGCGGGTGGCCAAGCCGGGAGCGGACCCTGCTTGAGAAGGGATAGCTCGTCTGTGGCGTCGGAGCTCAGGACCCCTTCTGTTCAGCCCCCAACCCCTGAGAGCTAGGGCGCGACCCAGTGGGTCGGCCACATCTGAGCCCGTCGGCTCACCTCTGAAGAAGCACAGTAGCTGGCTGCCCTCAAAGCTCTCTGGGTTGGTCCGGGAGGAGTCAGGGAGGCGGAAGAGTGGAATTATTTCTCACTGTGTGTGAGCAGTTACCTTCGCGGCTCTGCAGCTTGCTCAGCTTTTGGAAGCCCTGTGGGACTTGACCCCTTTTATAGTAGCGTGGGCAGCGTGCCCAGCAAGGGTGCCGGGACCTGGCAGGCCAGTCATTGTGGGAAGAGATCATGCAAATTAGAGGCGGCAGTCACTATGCAAATGAGAAAAACACTGCCTTCTCTACAGGAGGGCGAGCCCACAGGCCAAAGGCTCACACCTAGTGCTGGCCTGGCCAGAGTGGACACCCGCGCAACTGGACCTCACAGGATCCAGAGAGTAGGGTGAGAGTACAACAGGGAAGGTGCCCTCCTCTTAGGAGCTGGTGAGTAGGGGTGGCAGCCAGGTGGTGGAGGCAGAAAGCATAGCAAAAAAAGAAGAGTCCAAGAGGAAAGAAGACTTCTGATCCGGACTGGGGTCCTACACCAGAGTCTGGACTCCGGGGTGGGGCCTGGTCTTCCCATTCCTCATGTCCATACACAGACATTCATTGGGAACTATGAGGGGCTGCATGTCTCGGTCCCCAGCTTACTAGCTGCTTTCCCATTTCTGCTTTTTCTGGAAGCAGTTCCTGGAGGGCTGGGAGTAGGGATTCCAGACTTTGGGCAGGCTCTAGGAAGCTGGAGATAAAGTCCTGCCTGTGACTGACATGCCCCAGGAGGCTTGTGCCCCATGGGTTTCTGTGTTCGGGTTAGTTCTCCGTCAGGATGGAGACCGGGGATGGTTGTCAGTGCCCACAGGGCTACCACGTGCCTGGAAAACAATGGCATGTGGGTTCATGGTAATGCTTCTAAAATCTTCGCTCCAGAAGTGAAAATAGCTCGCACCTCCTCCCTCTGTGCCAGCCATAGGCATTGGGGACACCAGCTTTTTGTCCCTCACATACCACCTCCTATCCCCCCCAGGCTGTAGGCTCAGCATGCTCTGTGCAAGACCAGAGGCACTGGTGCTCCTGGGAGCTCTCCTGACTGGTTCCCCGGATCCAGCAGGTCAGTATCTGATGTCCCCAGCTTCTGGAAGTCACTTAGTACCCCATGGGAATGAGGGAAGGGGGAATTGCTGTCAAGCGGTTCCCTAAGGCTGGGAGATCAGGTCAAGTTGCTGCTTGACT
Organism: Sturnira hondurensis; assembly: GCF_014824575.4. NCBI lineage: Eukaryota > Metazoa > Chordata > Mammalia > Chiroptera > Phyllostomidae > Sturnira > Sturnira hondurensis. The sequence goes on along the minus strand of NW_028080827.1, from coordinate 1,375,301 downwards.
CAGCGGGATGGGAAACTCCCAGCGCAGCCTCCACCCGCCCGGGTATAGCAGCCACTTGGATGGTTTGGGGACTCTGGATGAGCGGGAGAAGCAAGACTGCGGCCGTCGGGCGCCCTGGGCGTCGCAGAGAGGCTAGCACTGAGGGGCCCACTGTCTGACTAACAGGCGGCCGGGACGAACTCACTCTGCCCTGGGAAGTTCAGCGCTACGACGGCTGGTTCAACAACCTGCGGCACCACGATCGCGGCGCAGCAGGTGCGTCCAGGGACGGAGAAATGGAGAGGGCGCACCGCCAGCCTCTTGGCTGCCCGCGCCGAGAACTCCCATGCATTCTGGGGCCAGGAGACTGGGGAAAGGGAGTCTCGTCACCGGGAGTGGAGGAGTGAAGGAGAAGTAGAGCAAGGTTTGTGGGCTGTTAGGGGACCGAGTGCTCTAACACTGCCCCTCTCCCTCCTGCTTCCTGCAGGGTGTCGACTGCAGCGCGTCGTACCAGCCAATTACGCGGACGGAGTGTATCAAGCTCTGGAAGAGCCTCTGCTCCCCAACCCGCGCCAACTCAGCAACGCCGCCACGCGGGGCAGAGCGGGGCTGGCATCCCGCCACAACCGCACCGTTCTGGGGGTCTTCTTTGGTGAGAGAAATTGGGGAGACGCTGGTGTTGACCCCTGAAGCCCCTCTGCAACTGCACCGGAGACCCATCCAAGATGCCGAAGCATCTCTTCCACCAACCAAAGAGCAGGCCGAGCAGTGTTTCATCTCGGAATGATCGGGCCTGTCCATTCAGGGATACTTGGCCGTTAATTTTTTTACCCCCTTCTCGAAACCCAGGAGTGCCACTGGACCCCTATTATTGCTCTCAGGATCTGAGTCCCATGCCACCGCTCTCCTCCCGATATGACTTACTCTCTTTTCCCCCCGAAAAGGGATGGTAGGCGCAAGGATCTGTTAGGAGATGGGTACGGATGTGGAGTCGTCCTTACGTTAATTATGCTGATTTTCATAACAACTTTGCAGATTCGGGAAAAGAAAAACAAAACCGCAAAGCTGGCCTCGGAGCCTGCATTCGAACCTCTGTCTTTCTGCTCTTGAGAAACCTGGCCGTGGGAAGCGGCGATTCTCACCAGTTTGCACCCCTCGCCCCAGGCTACCACCTGCTCTCGGACCTGGTGAGCATAGAGAGACCCGGCTGCCCCGCCGAATTCCTCAACATCCACATCCCGCCCGGAGACCCCGTGTTCGACCCGGACCGGCGCGGGGACGTGGTGCTGCCCTTCCAGAGGAGCCGCTGGGACCCCAAGACCGGACAGAGCCCTAGCAACCCCCGGGACCTGGTGAGACGAGGCAGGCGGAGGGGCAGGAGCCGGGTCCCAGGCAGGTGGCGCTCCGGGCTCCGGGCGTCGGTGGGGAGAGGCTCCCACCCCCGGCCCGCAGGCTCCCGCCTGGCCCTGGCCCTCCCTCACCCTCCTCGACTGCCCAACCCCGGCTCACCCGCCCGATACCCTCGCAGATCAACCAGGTGACGGGCTGGCTGGACGGCAGCGCCATCTATGGCTCCTCGCACTCCTGGAGCGACGCGCTGCGGAGCTTCTCCGGGGGACAGCTGGCGTCGGGCCCCGACCCCGCCTTCCCCCGCGATGCGCAAGCCCCCCTGCTCATGTGGACGCCGCCCGAGCCCGCCACGGGGCAGCGCGGGCCCCAGGGGCTGTATGGTGAGGCCGCGGGGCCCGGCGGGGGCGCGGGCGGGTTGGAGCGTCCGCGGCTGGTTGGAGCAGGGCCTGGGGTCTGCGAGGTGGCGCTCCCCTGGGCCACACAGCGGCTCATGTCCTCCCCTGTGTCCCCACGTCGGGTGCAGCCTTCGGGGCGGAGCGAGGGAACCGCGAGCCCTTCCTTCAGGCGCTGGGCCTGCTGTGGTTCCGCTACCACAATCTGATCGCACAGAAGCTGGCTGGGGAGCACCCGCACTGGGGCGACGAGGAGCTGTTCCAGCACGCGCGCAAGAGGGTCATCGCCACTTACCAGGTCAGTGGCACTGCTCCTTCTCCCCCAACCCCTTCTCCTGGTCCAAAGGACACTCTGCTTCCCTTCAGAGCCTTCCATCTTTGGACATCCCCCACCCAGAACCACCCTTTTCCGGGAGTCCACCCTTCCCCAGAGAGCCAATGTCCAGGAATAGACCCTGAAATGATAAGGAGACTAAATGTCACTTATGCAAGAAATTGAGCTGCACCCAGCCCCTGAAGTCCCCTGTTCCGTGAGGGGACGGCCTCACACTATTTGAGTCTCCTTTCCCATGACTGCCCCTGCCTGGTCACCCGCTCCCACTTAAGGCTTCCTTGGGTTCAGGTCCCCCCTGGCCTGGCAGCTGGAGCACTGGCCTTCCCTCTCCTCTTTCTTGACCCTCAGAACATTGCTGTGTATGAGTGGCTGCCCAGCTTCCTGCAGCAAACACCCCCAGAGTATACAGGTGAGGGCACTGGGGGCACCTGGGCTGAGGGGAGGTGGTGGTTTGGATCCATAGTGGGAAAGGCTGGTTGGTGCTTGTTCTGGGAGGAGGGGGGTGGGTAAGAAGCTTATTTTCCGGTTACTCCCTTGGAGCAGGGTACCGCCCTTTCCTGGACCCCAGCATCTCTCCAGAGTTCCTGGTGGCCTCTGAGCAGTTCTTCTCCACCATGGTGCCCCCTGGCGTCTACATGAGGTGAGGGAGGGGTTGGTGGTGGGAGATGAAGCACAGCACTGGTGGAGGTGGCAAATCAGAGACTCTGGGGTTCCTGGAGCCTTGTGTCCACCTCCACAGTGTCATGGAGGAAGCAGAATTGGGGGGCCTGAAACAGCACCCTGAGGCAGGAGGTTCAGTCTTAATAGGGAAACTCCCCAACTCCTCCTAATGGCCGAACTTCAGTTGCTGAGAGCCTGATGTGTTCAGTAGCTGGGTCACCCCCTTGCCCCCTTCCTCTTTCACCTTGTGTGGGTAAAAAGCAGCCTCTACCTTTAACCCACACACACTGCCAGATCCCTGTTCTGTTCAAGGAAGTTTAGGGGCCATCCCTCAACTTGGCCAACCCCCTTTGAGTCCCTCACCTTACTCAACCTCATCTCAGCTTCCTCCTTAAATTCCCTTACCAATTCTTGATCCCCCACTTCAGAAATACCAGCTGTCATTTCCAGAAGATCGTGAACAAGAGTTTTGGCAGCTCCCCAGCTGTCAGAGTCTGCAACAGCTACTGGCTTCGTCAGGTCAGCTTGGGTTCAGGGTCAGGGGAAGGTGAGTCAAAGTCAGTCTCATCACACAGGCTGGGAAAAGCAATAATTCCAGTTCTTGACTGCTGCCGCTCCAGGGTGGTGGGAGATAAAGGGTAGAGTGATCAGAAAATTATCTGAGGACAACAGCTCAAGAGAGTCTGAGACTGGCCAAGGGACCTTTGTCCTGAGGTACTGCAGTGGTCCCAGATGAGAGGGACTGGGCTTTGGGAAGAGACCTGAAAGCCTACTTTGACTGAGTGTGTTATTTGCTTCCAGAACCCTGACCTGAAGAGTGCCCAGGCGGTGAATCAGTTGCTGCTAGGAATGGCCTCCCAGATTTCAGAGCTGGAGGACAGGATAGTGGTTGAAGACTTGAGGGGTGAGCTCTGGAGCCAGAGGGATGGGGGCCTAGAGGCTGGGCTGCCTAGGGATTCTTCTGAGTTAATCAACAGGCAGACCTACGGTACCTACAATGCAGGATCACAGACACATACACTGCAAATAGCCATTAGAAGAAATAGGCTTCGAAAAATTTCCTTCAGCTCACAGTTTAGTGTTGTTTTCATTCTAAAGTACCTATGTCTGAGTAAGTAGGGGAGGTGTTGCCCCACAACCTCTCTCTTTCTTTTAAATATTTTATTTATTTATCTTTAGAGGGGAAGGGAAGGAGAGAGGAAGAGAAACAATGTATGGTTGCTTCTTGTGCACCCCCTGCTGGGAACTGGCCCCTGCTGGGAACTGGCCTGCAACCTAGGCATGTGCCCTGACTGGGAATCAAACCTTGATTGTCTGGTTCACAGGCCCATGCTCAATCCACTGAGCTACACCAGCCAGGGATGCACTACAATCTCTTTGGTGCTTTGGTCTCTAGATGTTTTCACCCAGCTCTGTCTTGGGGTTGAGAAGGTAAAGGCCAGGCAATTTCCTGCTTGGTAACTAAAATAGTCTTGAGTCTTAGGGGAAGAGTTTTGCCACAAAAATTGCCCATGATCACACATGATGACATTGACCCCACACCAAGGCGAGGTTGATGTGGATACAGGTTATGTGCAGACAAGAGCTGGGGGTGGGAGAGGAGCAATTGGGAGTTAGTGCCAACAGCCCAATTCAAGGCTATTGGGCAAAGAAGGGTTGAAGCAACTAAACCTATAGTCTAGTCCTCTCCCCTCCTTAGATTACTGGCCTGGCCCTGGCAGGTTCTCCCGTACAGACTACGTGGCCAGCAGCATCCAGCGTGGCCGGGATATGGGGCTGCCCAGCTATAACCAAGCTCTACTGGCCTTGGGGTTAAAGACCCCGAAGAACTGGAGTGACCTCAATCCCAGTGTGGACCCTCAGGTCAGGAATAGTAATGATGATAATAATAGCAGTTAAAGCTTTCCTGTGGCCCTGCTGTTCCAAGTCCTTTGCACATGTAGCTCATTTAATCCACATCAGAAATGTTGTAGGGTAGATACCATTATCCCAGTTTTTCCAAAGACATAGTTGCTAAGTCAGCCACACAAGCAGGATTTAAATTCAGCCACCTGATTCTGGAGTATGTTCCTTACCATTACATTGTACCATTCCTGCAGGGGGGGCCCCCGAAGTGGGTGCCATTGCCCTATTCCTGCAGGGTTCCCTCCCATGAGCTGGGTGACTCTGAAGCTGCTAATCACTGGGGCCAGGCAGTCTGAGTAGCAATGGTCACAAGATATGGTCCTTAGGGATCTGACAGTGGTCTCACCAGGGGCAGGGACACACTGGTCTTTCCACAACATTTGCCACCAACCAAGGGGGCTGTCTAGGAAAAGGAGACTTCCTCAGGCCTGAGCAGCTAGCCAAGTAGCTGATGGGGTCCTGTGTTTCAGGGGTGGGGCAACAGGCACACACACACACTCACACATGTGTACACATACTCCTCACCAACTGTGGTGCCCCAGGTGCTGGAGGCCACAGCCGCCCTGTACAACCAGGACCTGTCCCTGCTGGAGCTGCTCCCTGGGGGGCTCCTGGAGAGCCATGGGAACCCTGGACCCCTCTTCAGCACCATTGTCCTTGACCAGTTTGTGCGGCTGCGGGACGGTGACCGTTACTGGTTTGAGAACGCCAGGAATGGGTAAGGGCTGCCTGGGCCCTCACCTCAGACTGCACCTCAGCCTGGGCTTGGGCCCTCTGCCTGAAAACAGCCCTCCTGGGCCCTTGATTTCCAGCTGGCTCCGCCCCCTCCCCAGCCCCTCTGGGTCTCTTTCCTTATCTGGGTCCCTGGGGCTGAGGTTGCTGGAGGCCTGAAACCCTTTCCAGTCTCAACATTTCTTGCCTTCCTCCAACTTAGGCTGTTCTCCAAGGAGGAAATTGCAGAGATCAGAAACACCACTCTGCATGATGTCCTGGTGGCTGTCACCAGCGTGGACCCCAGTGCACTGCAGCCCAATGTCTTTTTCTGGCATGAAGGTGGGTGGCCTGGGAGAACATAAGAAATGCATCCAGAGAAAGGAACAAGGTTTGGGGGATCACTTGGTGCTGTTCAGGGAGTCAGGCACCAGGCAGCCCCTCCTGTGTCAGTCTGGTAGGTCTATATTAGGCTGCCTCCCTCAGTAGGAACTGGACTGGTTTTGCAGGTTGTACCCTGTGGTCAAGCTGCAGTGGGTGCTGAGAAATGTGGAAGGGAACTTTTTGAGGGAAACGTGTTCCAGGGGGAAAAGGAGGACAACTCCTTCTTTACAGGAGAGAGGGAAGGGCACCTGCACAAGGAGTGGGATACTCAGGCTTTGAGATTTTTTGTGCCCTCTCTCTCAGGTGCACCCTGCCCTCAGCCACAGCAGCTCACAACTGACGGCTTACCACCCTGTGTGCCCATGACCGTGTCTAACTACTTCAAGGGCAGTGGTCCTGGTTTTGGTGTCACCATTGTGGCTCTCTGCTGCCTTCCACTAGGTGGGCCCTTTTTCCTCCCATCTCTCTTCTCCTGTCTCCCCCATTTCCACAGATTGTCCCTGCCCCTCATTACCTGTTGGCTTGCAGGGCTAGTTCCCTGGTACAGTTTAAACCAGACACAGTGGGCCTTGGGAAGGGAGGGGCAACAGCCAAGCCTCAGTGAAGCTCCAGGTGAGGGGCTCCCCTACCCACTGCCTCCTTCTGATCCCCTTCAGTGAGTCTGCTTATCTCTGGGGTGGTGGCCTATTTCCGAAGCCGAGAACTCAAGAAGTTACAAAAGAAAGGCAAAGAGAGTGTGAAGAAGGAGGCAGCCAAAGATGGAGTGCCAGGTGAGATGAAGCTGAGGAGGTGAGGAGGTAGGGACAGATGGGCAGTGGTGCTGGAAAGGAGAACCAGGTTATAGATGTGGGGAGAAAACCAGCTTTGGGGATGCCTGCTCAGATTGGTAGAGTGGAATTGGCCTGAGGGCAGGGGCCTGTGAAGCTATGCTGAACTGCTCTGTCCAATTATCTCCTTCACAGCGATGGAGTGGCCAGGCCCTCAGGAAAAGTGCTACCCCATCACCATTCAGCTGCTCCCAGACAGACGGCTGCAGGTTCTGGATGGGCGTTTCTCTGTGCTGCGCACTGTTCAGTTGCGGCCCCCACAGCAGGTCAACCTCATTCTGTCCAGCAACCGTGGAAGCCGCACCCTGCTGCTCAAGATCCCCAAGGAGTATGACCTGGTACAGCCCATCCTGCCTTTACTCTCACAGCGAGTCCTCTCAGGTTACCCTCTTCTTAGCTGCAGAGCTCACCTGTGAAAGTTGATGACGGGAGAGACTCTGCTTTCAGAAATCCCCAGACTCAACCTGACCCTCCTTTTGAGCCTCTTGGGCCACTCACCTGTTCCCAACCTGGATGGATGGAGGCAGCTTTTTCCTTCTGCCCCCAACCTAAGGCTCTCTGGAGGGAGGCTGAACCAGAAGCTGGAGCTCTGAGCATTGGCTCAGCCTTCCTCCCACCCAGGTGCTGCTGTTTAACTCCAAGGAGGAGCGAGGCATGTTTGTGCAGCATCTTCGAGACTTCAGTGTGCACTGGGCTCTGGGCCTCAGCGTGGCTGAGATGGATGAGAATAAGCTGTTCAGGAAGGCTGTGACCAAGCAGCAGCGGGGCTGCATCCTGGAGGTCTTCTTCAGACACCTTTTTGCCCAGGTGCATGGCTGTGCCTTTTGGAGATAGGACTAACCCAGGGCTGGAGGGAATCTTGGCCTCATAGCCTTGGTTGAATCCTAGCTTTGCACTCACTATCTATGTGACCTTAGGCAAATCACGTCATCTCCACTCTGTATGTCAATTTCCTTATCTACAAAACAGTGTATGGAAACAGGATCCACTTCTTTGGGTTGTTGTGAGGATTCAGTGAGACCGTCTGCATCAGTGGTTCTCAAAGTATGGCCCCTGGACCAACAGCAGTAGCCTCACCTGGGAATGTTAAAAATGCAAATCCCCTAAAAAAAAATCCAAGTCTTCAGCAGCCCTCCCCCACCCATGCCTCCACTCTAGACCTAGTGAGTCAGAAACTCTGGAGTTGGGCCTATAAGCCCCCCAGTGGATTCTTAATGCACTCCAAAGCTGATGAAATAGAAACTTAACTCAAGTTTGTATCAATGAGCCTATGGTGAAATTGGTTTTGTTATACATCATTTTGCTTAAAGTCACAGAATCTATTGATGTTGTTAAGTGAGGACTCAATTATAAATTGTAGGCATTTAACAAATGGTTGTTATATGTACATGGCTTTTAAAACCTTTGCACAATTTGCAGAAATCGAATCAGTCACATGGCAGCCTGTCTGCATTGGCAAGAGAACATAGCCCCAGCCTCTTCCTGCCCGTGCACCCATGTCTGCTACATCTTCTGTCTGCAGTATAGGCTCTCTCATTTTGTATTCCCAAACTTTGCTCCTCCATGCTCTCAACCTCTGCTCCCTACAGACTCAGCACCATTCCTGTTGTATAAAGTTCCTGGATCTTGAGTCCAGGGAGAAAAATGAGCTGAATGTCAGAGACTTGAGTCATCCCCCTTTACTGGAGAGCAGAGGCCCAAGTCAGAAGTATATCTGAGGACCAGTAGCAGACACCAGGGCTTACCCTTTCCTAGCTGGACTTTAAAGAGATGTGAGGGTCTCTGCTGAACTGTATACAGCCAGGCCTCACTTCTTTCTCTCCCTCCCTGTGCTGCTTCCTGGGTATAGGTGCTGGATATCGACCAGAGAGACGCAGGGGCCCTGCCCCTGGACTCATCACAGAAGGTTCGAGAGGCTCTGGCATGTGAGCTGAGCAGGGCTGAGTTTGCCGAGTCTCTGGGCCTCAAGCCCCAGGACATGTTTGTGGAGTCCATGTTCTCTTTGGCGGACAAAGACGGCAATGGCTACCTGTCCTTTCGGGAGTTCCTGGACATCCTGGTGGTCTTCATGAAAGGTAGGAGGTCTTGGGCCATCCCAGGAGCTAGGTTTATTTCAGCAGACAGGTGATCTTCATCCCCCTTTCTCTTCCCAGGCTCCCCAGAAGACAAGTCCCGGCTGATGTTCACCATGTATGACCTTGATGGAAATGGCTTTCTCTCTAAGGAGGAATTCTTCACCATGATGCGGTATGGGCTGGGCCCTTCCAGTCCTGAGACTTCCTGGTGTTTTAAACAGGAAAACAAGTCAGGTCAGAGGAGAGTAGGCAAGGAGACGATCTGCACAGAGAGCTGGCCCTTGGTGTGTCCTAGACTCTCAGAGCAGCCAGCTTCAAAAGTTACCTGGCTATAGCCCTGCCTCCAGGAGGGTCTGTATCTGCACTCTTAACACCAGCTAGAAAATTATCCCTCCCTATTGAAACAACAATAACAAAGCCACAATCAACACCAATATGACCACTAACAAAAGTCCACTAACCCCTTTGGATGACTTTGGTCCTTTGTGAAGTCCGCAGCATGCCAAATGCTGCTTTACTCAGTGGAATAATGGGTGGGTGGAGGATGGACGACCTTGGTCATTCTTCCAATGTTAATCACCACGACAGGAAAGAGGAGAAACATGGAAAGTTCCTCATTTTTCCAACCCTTCTCTCTTACCGCTTCTTAAGTCATTTCAGATTGTAGTGTCCAGATAAAAATCAGTTCTGAGACTTCTTATTCCTGAAGATAATGCTCCAGTAACACAGTCCCCTTCAGCTCAAGGACAGGGTTCACAGCTTTCGTTGTTCCCTGCTGAATGCACCTCCTCTGCACTGTGACTGGCACATAACAGGCATTCAACACATAGTTAACTGAACAAAGAATGAACAAAGAATGAACAGAATGCATACAAAAACTCAGATCCTTTTAACTTTTCTGCTCCTTTAAACTTTTCTGCTCCTTTAAACCTTTCCACTGACTTCTGCATTCCCCTTAACTGTCACATTCTTCTTACAGTCCAGATGCCACAACTGGACATGAGCTTCTCAGAGGGTTAGGGTAAAGCCAGCTGATTGCAGAATGTGCCTCACTGGGTGTGCCATTGCAGGCCCAGACCAGGGCTGGGCCCAGGGAGTGTACATTGGGTCCCTGCCCTCAAGGGGTGAACTCCCTGCCTTCTCATCTTGTACTCAGTTTGTGGATCTTGCTCAGTCTCAATGGAATGATGTGTATGCTGGGTTTTGTTTTGTTTTGTTTTAATGTGATGGCAGTGCTTGCTTTGTCATGTGGGGTAAGGTCTTTTTCTTCTGGACTCACATGAACTTGCAGGGTTAGTTTGTTTCATCCCAAGACACAGCCTAAGAAGAGAGTATGGCCATTGCTGTTGCCACTACGGGCACTGTCAGACTGGGTGTGGAAACACTCCACTGCACGCCCTGGGGTTTTGGCATAAGGAAGCAGTGGCCATTGCGGCTCCATTCCCTTGCCCGGCCATCTGTGCCCACACTGGACTGTGCAAAGGGGAGCTCAGTGAGAGCCTGAGGCATGGGAGGCTTCAACACAGCAGAGTGGGCGGAGAGCTTACCAGGCAAGGAGGCCATGGCATACCCAGACACATCCCTACACTAAGTGGACATTCATCCCAGGTGTAGATGCCCCCCACCCCAGTTGGACAGCTGCTATCTTTAATTGGTCAAGGCTACTTTCAGTTTTGTTCTGCCTTTGAGCCTATGGCCACCCCACCTGGCTTGGTGTCAGATGCAGGCTGGATGAATACCTTCTGAGTGTTATTTTTGTGTCACTGGTAGCAGCATGAGATCATCCAGGGCCCATCTCATCCTGCCTGAGCCTGACCTTGCCGGGTGACAAGCTGCTCTGTCTCTGGTCATCCCTCAGGTCCTTCATCGAGATCTCCAACAACTGCCTGTCCAAGGCCCAGCTGGCTGAGGTGGTGGAGTCCATGTTCCGGGAGTCAGGCTTCCAGGACAAGGAGGAGCTGACGTGGGAGGACTTCCACTTCATGCTGCGGGACCATGACAGCGAGCTCCGCTGCACACAGCTCTGTGTCAGAGGTGGAGGTGGAGGTGTGTGAGTATGTAAGGAATGGCCACAGTCAAGGAAGGGCGTGTCCTCAGAATGAGAGTTCCTGGAGCATAGGACCCAGATCTCATTTCTGTCTTAGCCCTTGTGCATAGCACAGAGCCTGGCATGTGTAATCTAGGGCGTCACATACAGCAGTGCCACTTGGCACTGCACAAAGCAGTGCACTGAGGGTTCAAGAGTAAGATGAAATCCAGTCTACTTGCTGCTCACGAAGTGATGTGCATTGGTCTGGGGTGTGTCTGCCCAGAGGAAAAGGCATTACTTTTTACACAAAGAATCTGCAGGGCCCAGGCATGTACCTGGAGGGGATTCCTTTTTCTAATTGCACAGGATTGTCCCACTGTCTAGTGGTGGCTGCCCTGTGTGCAGTGGGTACTCAGTATGGGGAGTGAGGAGAACAAAGCTGGAGCAGGAGATGAGGACATGACCAAGTCACTGGCAAGCGCTGTGGCAGCCTTCCCAGAGAGCGGTGGGCGGTGGTGGTGGTCATGATGGAGGGATAGTCTCCCACCCCACCCCACTCCTCCCTACCACCCTCATCGGGAAGCCCAGCCTCTTGTTCTCCTCTCCATGTGTTGCAGACATCTTTAAACCAAATATCAGCTCTCGAGTCTCATTCATCTCTCGGACTTCTGGGAAACGGTGAGAAGGAATGGGGCTTTGGGAAATCCCTTTGGCCAAGTCCCCTGCAGAGAAATGAAAGAAGTAGGGCTGGTTGAATTTGACCCTGGGGTCAGACATTGGCCTCCGAAAGTAGCTCCTAGTGCATGGCCAGTCCTAGCACAAATTCCAGCTGCCTCCCACACCCCATGCTGCTCAGGAGCCTGGCTCTCTCCCGGCCACTGCAGGACAGAATCATCTAGTCATCCTATCAAATAGATGACTAGATCATATTTATTCATTCCACCTTGCTTCCTGTCAGCTCCTCTCTGACCAGTTTTATGGGCTGGTTGTGTGATCAGGGATGGATCCTAGGATTCACCCCTACCCTACCCGACTCCACCCAAAGCCCTGACCTCGAAATTCTTCCCCTGGCTGCAAAGACAAGGGGAGAATGAGACCTGTTTACCTTTTCTCAGTTCTTGCCCCCAGAAAGTGGGGCTTCCTGCCTCAGAAGCCCCAGAGCTGGGAGGCCCTGGGCTGAAGAAGAGGTTTGGCAAAAAGTGAGTGTTTCCTAGACCCCTGGGGCCAGGAGACACGGGAGAGATCTCAGGATCTCTGGGCCCTGTCTACACCGCCTCAACACACTAGGGACCATCCTGAGTCTCATACCATTTGTACCTAACCCAACTGGCGGGCTGTACAATCAAATAATCAACATCCTAATCTTGGGGCTAGAGTCTGGCACTCAGATGCAACACCAAGATGGCAGGACAGAGTCTCCTGGCTCCTGCCCGCATTGGGCACAGCAGTGGGGCCAGTGCAGGGAGTAGAAAGAGGGAAGGACAGAACAGACAGGAGGAAGATGAAATGGAGTAGTGGGAGACAGAAGAGAGGGTGGATGGAACAAATAAAGATGAGAGGTGAAGTTTTGGGAGACTGGGAGTCTGCCCCCAAATGCTTTTCCCTTTCTCTGTTGTGGTCCATCCTGGCCCCCAGGAAGCCACCAGGGCTCCTTCACGGGGTGGTGTTCAGGGGAAGCCAGGGTACCTTGATCTTACAGTTACCCTGGCCCCCATTGCTGCAGGGTAGTAGTGCCCTCTCCGAGGTTGTACACAGAGGCGCTACAGAAGAAGATGCAGCAGGGCCTCCTGGCCCAGAAGCTGCAGCAGTACAAGCGCTTCGTGGAGAATTACCTGCGGCACATCGTGTGCATTGCAGTCTTCTCAGCCATCTGTGCTGGCCTGTTTGCAGAGCGTGCCTACTGTATGAGTTCCAGGTTTCGGGCCGGGGGAAGGGTGAGGGGAAGCCCTTTGGTTGCTGTTCCCACTCCTCAGCACCGCACTCTGTCCTCAGACTACTCCTTCGCCTCGCCATCTTCGGGCATCACAGAGACCACCTTTGTGGGCATCATCCTGTCGCGGGGCACGGCCGCCAGTGTCTCCTTCATGTTCTCCTACATCCTGCTCACCATGTGCCGCAACCTTATCACCTTCCTGCGAGAGACCTTTCTCAACCGCTACGTGCCCTTCGATGCCGCTGTGGACTTCCATCGCTGGATCGCCATGGCTGCTGTTGTCCTGGCCAGTATGTGGCTCCCAGGCGATCTCCTCATTGCTGCAGCCCCCTGGGACTAACTGTAGGGGAGATAGTGAGGTGTCTGGAGCAGTAGCTTCCATCTTTTCCCCTGCCTGTTCCTCCTCTCTCCCTCCCTTGGGGTTGGGTGTAGAGTCAGCCCTGGATAGGGCTGGATAGAGACAGTCTCTAACAGTCTGTCTCTTTCAGTTCTGCACAGTGCTGGCCATGCAGTCAATGTCTACATCTTCTCCGTCAGCCCCCTCAGCCTGCTGGCCTGCCTCTTCCCCAACGTCTTTGTGAATGATGGGTCAGTTCTGAGGAGGGTCCCCTAGGGACACCTGGGCAGGCCTAAGGGTATAATAGAAAAGAAATAGACGGTCACTGAGTGAGGGTGAGAGGCCAACCTCCTTGGGGACACAGAGAGGTGCATTCCTTGTCCTCAGGAAAGAAGCTGGTCATGACTGGACAGAAAGGGAGTTTGGGAGATAAAGTTGGGGACTCTTTCCCACATGTACCTAACACAGATCTCAGCCTGCTGTCCATTCAACGAGCAAGTGTTTTATGTGTTCACCCAGGAGCCAGAGAGTAAAGATGCCAAGATATATGCAATCACTCAGCAAATACTTACTGGGCTTTTACTATGTGCCTGTCATTGTTTGAGCATAGAGATAGGGCACTGAGCAAAACACATACCTCTGCCCTCCTGGAGTTTATAGAACATGAATCAAACTCTAGAGGAGGCAAAGATCAGCCACATTAGGAGAGTTCAGGACAACACAGGAGGAGGAATTGCTGAGAGAGCAGAGGCTGAACTGTGGGAGACTAGGTCCATGCTCCTCAGAAAAATGGGATGGCTGGCCCTCTGGGTGAGGGCCCAGTAATCTGAGCGGTCAGGGCTGAAGGGAACAGAATCACGCTATGAGAGTGATGGAGGACCTTCTGCCCCAGCCAGAGGTTTTATGTGCCTTTGCCCCACAGGTCCCACTTTCCCCAGAAGTTCTACTGGTGGTTCTTCCAGACAGTCCCAGGTAGGGAGTGGGGCTGTGTGAGGGCTCCGGGGTTTCTATCTGCAGACTTCTGCTTTTGTTTTCATCTTTCCATGAACACACACTTGTGTATAATGGTCCCTTTCTAGCCTCTAGGATAAGCCCCAGCTTGCCCCCTAGGCAAGCTGTCCTGGGGGCCAAGGAGGGATGAGGGTGGTCAGGGAAGGAGGGCAGAATTGGAGTGGGGGGGACTATTCTGTTGTATTCTCAACCCAGGATGAGGCCCTGAGACTCCTCTCTGTCCCTGTGTTTCATACCCCCAGGTATGACAGGGGTGCTTCTGCTTCTGGTCTTGGCTATCATGTACGTCTTCGCTTCCCATCACTTCCGGCGCCGCAGCTTCCGGGGCTTCTGGCTGACCCACCACCTCTACATTCTGCTCTATGCCCTGGTGAGAGATTTCTCTGGGCAGGGTCCAGCTATAGGGTGGGGTGAACACTCATGATGGCTAGGAAAGCAGGCTGAATTGGACCCAAGGTCTCAAACTGAGACCCCGAGTTCTGAGACTCCAGTCCGTAAAGCTGGTGCCATCCCCATTTACCTAGCCCAGGCCCAGAGCCCAAGCAGAGATTGTCTGGGCAAGCAGCAAGCAGGGAGGGGGCCTGGCTGGGCCTGAGCTATACTAACTGGCCATGTCTCCAGCTCATCATCCACGGCAGTTTGGGCCTAATCCAGCTTCCTCGTTTTCACATCTACTTCCTGGTCCCCGCACTAATCTATGGAGGGGACAAGCTGGTGAGCCTGAGCCGGAAGAAGGTAGAGATCAGCGTGGTGAAGGCGGAGCTGCTGCCTTCAGGTACCAGGTCTGGCCTGACTCTGGGTGGGGAGCACTGGAAGTCGACTTAGGGGGTGTGGCAAGATAGCTTCCAGGCCTCCTGACCCCCATCGTGACTCCTGATAGCCTCTCTGGGCCCCCTGCAGCTTTCCTGTAGCCTGTGGGCGGGGGAGGGGCGCAGGGAGGGGCAGGGATCTGCAGACAATGAGAAAGTGACTCTGAGAAGAGGCAGCTGAAAGTGCAGACTAAGGGATTTAAGGACAAGAAAGACCTCCCCACCATGTTTGGCTTGGGTTCAGGGCAGGGAGCCGTATGCCCTCTCTCACCACTTTCTGCAGAACAACCCCCTTTCAGAGATAGGCAAATGGCCTGATTGTGAGAGGCTGCTGTTGAGTCAATGTTGGCTAAAGTCGGGATTCACGTCACTGTAGAGGGAGGCAGAATTGATTTTAGGTGTCCAGGGACCATCCAACCTTTAGGACTCACCCAGTAAGAAAATTAATTTCATTTTTATTTTACTTCGATTAAGATTACTTAAGAACAAAGTGTCAGCATGGTGTTATTACACCTTTTGCACTCTCCCATACTTGAAAGTGCAACAAAGAGAGAACAGGCCTGAGGCTCAGCTGTGGTCAGGCCACAAAGAGTGTCCAGCAAAAATTTAATAAAACACAGTGCCTTCTATTTAGAGTACTTGATACTGGTTTTCCACTTACCTTAGTGACATAAACCTTCTTGTCAAGGTATATCAAATCGAAAAAGTAAGTCAATTTAAAGAAAATGATAGTGTAGGAGGTGTGGTGGTATGGCTGTAACAGTGGAGGTTTGGCAAACACTGAAACGGTCCGTGGGGAACCCTATGTCCTCTGACCCAGTAGACTTGTATCAGAGCTGGGCCCTTTGTGGGAAGAGAGGCTGGAAAGGAGAAGAGGGGCTGGAGCAGAGGAGCAGAGAAGCCCAGCTCTCAGGTTACCCAGGATATAGCAGAGGGGATTCTCCAACTCCCAGCCTCAGGAGCCCCACTTGTTCAAACCATGGGACTGTTCTCTGTGCCCCAGGCATGTGAAGAGGACTGGGTAGCTGCCAGTTCTCAGATACCAGAAGCAAGCCTTCTGATCCCTGCCCTTCTCTGCCCATCATGGACCCCCAGGAGTGACCTACTTGCAGTTCCAGCGGCCCCAAGGCTTTGATTACAAGTCAGGACAGTGGGTGCGGATTGCCTGCTTGGCTCTGGGGACCACGGAGTACCACCCCTTCACACTGACTTCAGCTCCCCATGAGGACACGCTCAGCCTGCACATCCGGGCGGTGGGGCCCTGGACCACTCGCCTCAGGGAGACCTACTCACCCTCGCCAGATGGCTGTGCCGGATACCCAAAGGTGCCCATCATTGGGAAGCATTTTTGGGCTCTGGCATTGGCAGACATTTCCTGCCCTCCCCCACCTTGTGATCAGAAGCACCAGACACCCCAAAGGGAGGCAGGGAGAGAGCTGGGTGCCTTAGAAGAGGCGAGGATATACTTGCATTTTTCTTCTCCTTACCCACTTACATCATTTCTAGCCTCAGAGCTGGGGCAGGGCCCGGCTCATCTCATCTCCCCTTCTGTTGGCAGCTGTACCTTGATGGACCATTTGGAGAGGGCCACCAGGAGTGGCATAAGTTTGAGGTGTCAGTGCTGGTGGGAGGAGGCATTGGGGTCACCCCCTTTGCATCTATCCTCAAAGACCTGGTCTTCAAGTCATCCATGGGCAGCCAAATGCTCTGTAAGAAGGTGAGTGTCCCTCTCCCATTCTTCAAAGGAATGGGAATAGATGGACTAACTGTGTTTGCACATCACAATAGATTAGCATTAGAAAAAGCTGCTGGCTCACATCCCCCAGGTCTGCCAGGGCCACTTACACTCAGTTTTCCAGATGCCAAGTGTGTGGAGGGAGGGTAGGAAGTATAGTGAGAAGGGCCTCTGCCTGGATTTGTCAGTTAGAAGCCTTGAATCAATCTTGTAGGTCCTGACAGAGGTTCAGTGTCTGTGGGTGGTCTGGGGCTTCCCAGCCTCTCAGGTGAGGGCATCTGGGGTGGAGGAACTTTGAGCTGAGTCCTAAGCTCCAACCCTGTCCCCAGATCTACTTCATCTGGGTGACGCGGACCCAGCGGCAGTTCGAGTGGCTGGCTGACATCATCCGGGAGGTGGAGGAGAATGACTGCCAGGACCTGGTGTCCGTGCACATCTACATCACCCAGCTGGCTGAGAAGTTCGACCTCAGGACCACCATGCTGGTGCGTCAGTGCCAGCCGGCCGGTGGGCGGGTCTCCGTCTGGGCTAGGAGCTGACCCTGGCTCTGCCTGGCCCTGACTTCCTGCTCCATTTGTTCCCCACCAGTACATCTGTGAGCGGCACTTCCAGAAGGTGCTCAACCGGAGTCTGTTCACGGGCCTGCGCTCCATCACCCACTTTGGTCGCCCCCCCTTTGAGCTCTTCTTCAACTCCCTGCAGGAGGTTCACCCACAGGTCAGTTTCACCCACACCCATCCTGGGACTCTGACCTTCAAGCACCCTGTGGCTCTGTACTGAGTGGAGAACTCCCCAACCTGGCCCCAGGACAAGGTCAAGTGTCAGAGGAAGGCCTCAACCCCCACGTGCCTTCCCACCCTTAGCCCACATCTCCTCCTTAGGGGCTGGGGTTGGTGCTCTGGTCATTCCAGTCAGGCTGGAGAAGAAGCTTCCTCCCGGGAAGTGAGCCTCTCAAGCTGTCAGGCCTGCCCTCTCTACAACCACTCTCCCCCGGCACGCGTGACAGGTACGCAAGATTGGGGTGTTCAGCTGTGGCCCTCCAGGAATGACCAAGAACGTGGAGAAGGCCTGCCAGCTCATCAACAGGCAGGACCGGGCCCACTTCATGCACCACTACGAGAACTTCTGAGCCCACGCTCCCTGGTGCCTGCTTCTCGTCTGTACACCAGTCCTTTGGAAGTTTGTCAGAATCCACCTCTGGCCTCAGCTGGAGAGCTGGAAGAGCCTTTGCCTTATTACTCTGAATGCCCCATGCTCTGAGAAGGTAGAGGAGACCCCTCCAGCTCAAGCCACCCCAGGTTGTGGCAGACCCAATGGGAAGAAAACAGTCCCTGCTGTATGACAGCTGGTGAAGAGATACAATAGCTTTTTCCTCTGATAGTTCTTCAAGTCTGATTTTCTTCCATGAAATTGATGTATTTGTTTTGGTATTTTCTTGGCCTGGGAATTTGAGGGAGGATGCAGTGGGGATGTGAAAACAGGGCTGAATGAGAACATCCTGAGAGCCAGGTTCAGCTGTGATGCTTAGAACCTGGCCAGTCCAAGGGCCTCAATTCAGTCTCTGAGGCCTTCTCCCTCCACCTCCATCTCCAGCCTTTTCTGCTCCTAGAGGCTCAGGAATCCAGAGAAACAAAGATATCTCCCTAGCCATGATGTTCCTGGTGTCACCCAGCAATGCCCACTGTTCTGACCTCTTGGTACCCCCTCTCTGAGCCACTGGAACGGCCTTGGGATTCTGGGAGCAAGGGAGTCCAGCCTGTGGGCCAGACATGTAAAACTCCTTCTCAGTTCCTGACTTCCACAGCAGCTGGGTGACTGCTATTTTAACTCTCCCAGTTTTAGCATCAAAAGTCTTTTACCCGCCCTGGCTGGTGTGGCTCAGTGGATTGAGCGCGGGCCTGCAAACCCCATGATCGAGGTTCGATTCCCAGTCAGGGCACAAGCCTGGGTTGCAGGCCGGTTCCCAGCGGGGGGCTCACAAGAAGCGACCATACATTGATGTTTCTCTCCTTCTCTCCTTCCCTTCCTCTCTAAAGATAAATAAATAAAATCTTTTTAAAAAACTATTTAAAAAAGTATTTTACCCTTGGAAACCCCTTACTTCAGGCAAATTGGGGAGTCACCTTACAAAATCAGTTGGTCACCTTACACAGGAGTCAACCTGGAATATCACCTCCAATTTTAGCTATTTTAAAACCCTTTCTTTTCCTTTTTCAACTGGGTTTTTCCTAAAACCTTAGCTTTAACTTTTTTAAATTTAGGTATAATTTACATACAGCAAAGTGTATCAATCTTAAAGTCACCATGTATGCGTGTTACCTGTACGTTGGTAATTCTGGATGATGGCATCATCCCAGAAGCCTCCCCTGTAGCCCTTCCATTCAGTCTTCCCCCAGCCCCTAGAAGCAACCACCGCTGTGATTTCTCCAGGTTAGTTTCACTTATTCTGAATGTACTCTTTTGAGACTGGCTTCTTTCACACAACACAACATTTTTGTGATTCATCCATATTGTTGTATATATCAGTAGTTTGTTCACCTTTATTGCTGAGTTGTATTCCATTCTAGAAATGTAGCACAGTTTGTTTACTCACTCTTCTGGTGATGGACACTTGGATTGTTTTAAGTTTTTAAAAATTAGGAATAAAGCTGCTGTCTACATTCTTGTATCTGTCTTTTGGTGGATATGATGCACTCATTCCTCTTGGGTCTATGAGGCCTGTCCAGAAAAGGGCCAAACGTTGTTAGTATAATCAGAATGGTTTGCATTACATCTCTGTAAACTGGCAGCCAAGGAGAGTGCACTGGAATGCACATGTGTGAACAATGACAACTTCAGTGTACTAGTTAGTGGGGATGGTAGACACCAGTTGAGTGAGTATGTGTACTGTGTGGCCATCATATTCAAAATGACTGAGCATTCCAGTTGAATCTGCATCAAATTTTGTGTTAAGCTTGAACATTCCTCCATGGAAACTATTCGGATTATTGAGAAGGATGCAGCTCTGGACAACTGGTGATTGGCAGCTTCATCACCATAATGTGCAATGCATCACATCTCATGTAGAGTTTTTTTGGTGAAACATCAAATCACCCAGGTGACTTAGCCCCGCTAGAGCCCAGATTTGGTGGCCTGCAGCTTCTGGCTTTTCCCAACATTAAAATCACCTTTGAAAGGGGAGAGATTTCATACTGCTGATGAGATTCAGGAAAATCGGACAGTGCAGCTGATGGTGATTGGGAGAACTGTGCAAGGTCCCAAGGTACCTACTTTGAAAAGGACTGAGGTGTGATTGCCCTATGTGCAACCTAACTTGTATCTTCTTCAACACATGTCTCTATTTTTCATAGTACATGGCTAGATACTTTCTGGGAAGACTGTATCTAGGAGTGAAATTGCTGAATCATGGAGTTCTACAGTCAATAGGACCTTGTGGCAGAGAGTTTCAGGCTATCTCTACATCCCTGCCCCAGGCCCCTTGACCCTCTCCTCATTGTACTATCCTACCACTTCTGACAGGCCACATGCCTTTGGCTCCAAGCTCTCTACATTAAAAGAATCATCCTTGGCTGGTGTGGCTCAGTGGGATGAGTGCTGGCCTATGAACCAAAAGGTCGCTGGTTCAATTCCTGGTCAGGACACATGCCTGGGTTGCGGGCCAGGCCCCCAGTTGGGGGCATGCGAGAGGCAATTGATCGATGCATCTCTTACACATGGGTGTTTCTCTCCCTCTCTTTCTTCCTCCTTTCCCCTCTTTGTAAAAATATATAAATACAATCCTTTAAGAAAAAAAAGAAAGGAATCCCTGACAGAACTGGAAGGGTGTTGGATCAGGAGCTAAGAGACCTGGACCATAGTGTCAATTTTACCCTTATGTAGCTACAAAGAAAATTTTCTTACCTTCTCTGAGTCTGTTTCCTCATTTATTAAGTTGTCTGTGTGGGTCTTAGGGATCCAGTTAATGATACTGGCCCAGAAAATTATACAGATGGGAAAATATAGGTGTTGTGTGCCAATTGCAGCTTATTGATAACCAGGGTAGTGGCTGGACCAGTCCTCGGGGTTCTTATTATGACTGTGAGATGCTCTCAACAATAACCATTAGGAAACCCTGAAAGAGAGGATTCAGTACTTGCAGGTCCTAGGAGTTACATGGCACACCTACACAGTGAGGTCATGAGTAGAGGGAGAAGAGCCTAGGGCTGTTTTTATTGGGGCAGAGTGGTAGCCCAGGGTTTCACAGGCTCATGTTTGGTGAACTTCAAACGTAAGAGTGGGAATTTGAAGTGCCAAAAAAGAAAAAAAGGGGCCCAAACCTGGCCCATCAGTGCTTTTCTTATTCCTTCTAAAGACCACTCAAAATTCGTATCTGTCCCATCCTAATTCATCTCTCCTTGCTAGACTACAGTATGTTGTCAATATGGCTGTCATGATTATCTGTAACACTCTCTACTCAATCCTACCCTCTGCCCTGCTAGGGCTTGAGTGAAGGTCTCTTAAAGACTCCATGATCACTCTTGCCCAGATGCCAGACAATGCCAAATGCATGTCCAATTGGACAGAGGGAAGTGCCATCATGATCTTGAGTAGCCTGAGGTGGCACTTGGCTTGCCTGGCCTCAGTCCTGACTCCACACCCTAGCCAGGTTCTAAATGGAGGCATTTATTCATGCTCTTGGGCTACTCTGTCTAACCTTGCCAAGATTCCCACTCATTGCTGGAATAGAAGTTAAGGATTTACAGAGAGGGTGAAAGTGTCTTCAGCCTGGGCATTCACCAGAACCCTCAAATGGCCCCACTCTTCTTGGGCCTTTATGATTAACTCTTCCTGGGAAGTGGATTGGAAGGCAGGATCAGGCACCCATCAACCAACATGCTTTTGGGTTGAAAAAATGAGGTCATTGCACAAGCAGATGTAGGGAAAACATTATTCAATTTTGGAAAATATGTAAACAAGGGCAACCACAAGATATTTCTGTGAAATAGGACTGAGGAAATATGATTCAGAGGAAATTCATATGATTTTTAAAAATTTGTAAAGGGAAACAAATTTTCTCTATCCCAGGGCACAGATATTGGTCTCAGGCCCAGAAACAAAGCCCAACCCAAGCCCTGCTACACAGAGATAGAGAAGGATGAGAATGGAACAGGGAGAAGGAATCAGATGAGAATGGATGGTGAGGGGATTGCGAATGGAGAAGATGAGGATGAGGTTGGATAGAAGGACTTCTTTGGTGGGTGAGTAGGAAGGATGTGGAAGAGGACAGGGAGGTGCTGAGACTGAGCTCTGTAAGAGAGGAATATAGGCTAGATTTTTGCTTCTTTTTCCAACTTTTCAGACCCATCTTCTGCCCCAAATGAGAAGGAAGAAAATCCACAAGTCATGGCAATCTTCCCACCCACTTACTAAGAATTTTTTAGTAGAAGGAGCCAATCTAGCATAGCAGTTTAAAGTAAGGGCTATCGCTTCAAATTGGGTTTGAGTTCCAGTTCAGTGACCTTGAACAGGCAAAGGAAACTCCTGGGGTCTGTTTGCTTTTCCATAAAATGGGATAACACGAGAATATGCTTCATAGAATTTGGGAAAATCCAATACTATAATTCAGCTCAATGCAACAAATATGTGCTGAGTGTCTATTATGTCCTAGGCACAGGTCCAGCTCCTATGAACTTACGTGTTAGAGCAAACAGACAAGAAACAAGCAAATAAGAAGATAGTTCCAGGTCACAATAAAGAGCCTTGCAGGTAATAAAATAGAATATGTAATATGCTAGTGAGTAATGAAGGGGGCCCTTTAGATAAGGTGACTGAGGGAAAGCCCCAAGAAAGTGACTGTAAGATTATAACAATTAATGCACACAAGGCTTCCTGTGTGCCCAGTGCTATTGTAAGTGCTTTAGATGTATTAACTCAGTTTTTAGAAAAACCTATGAGGTAAGTGTTTCCCTTTCTCCTCATTTTACAGATAAGGAAGCTGAAAAAGGTTTCCAGAACCAATCCATGTGTGTAGAGGTTTCTCCACACCAACAAGCATCAACTCATTATGACACTATCTACCCAGAGATAGGAATCAGATTTTACAGGTTAAGGGCTCAGCCCCAGAAGACTGCCCTCCAGTTTGATATCAATCTCAAGTCCAGGTTGTTACCTATGTTTCCAACTGACTGGCTATAAATCAGAGGTTCCCACTACTTGTTCCTTGGGTTCCTTTAATTTGCTAGAGTGGCTCACGGAACTCAGAAAAACTCACTTACTCACTAAATTACTGATTTATTACAAAGGATATTAAAAAATACATATGAACAGCCAGATGAATAGATACATAGAGCAAGATCCCCAGTAAAAGAGCTCTTGTCTTAGTGGAGCTTGGGCCAGCAGTGGCAGGTAGAAGCATTCTGATTGACCAATGTGGAAGCTCTCTAATAAAAACGGCCAATGAGTTGTCCTCCTGGATTTTTATGGAGGCCCCATTACGTAGTCATGATTGATTAAGTCACTGGCCATTGGCCACTGAACTCAATCTTCAGCCCCTTTCACACTCCCAGTGGTCAGAGATTGGGAGTAGGAGGTGAAACTGAAAGTTCCAAAATTCTTTTTTTTTTAGATTTTTTAAAAATTTATTTTTAAAGAGTGGAGAAGGGAGGGAGAAAGAGAGGGAGAGAAATATCAATGTTTGATTGCCTCTCACGTGACCCCTACTGGGGACGTGTCTCACAACCCAGGCACGTACTCTAGACTAGGAATTGAACCAGTGACCCTTTGATTCACAGGCCCATGCTCAATCCACTGAGCTACACCAGTGAAGGCTGAAAAATCCCAAACTTCTAATCACAGGTTGCTTTTTCTGGCAATGAGTCCCCACCCTTGGGTGGGATCCAAAAGTCACCTCATTAACATAACAAGATACCACTGTTGCTGTTATCACAGGAAATTCCAAGGCTTTGGGGATCTCTAATTCAGAACCAAGAATTGGGGATAAAGACCAAATATATTTTTCTTATTGTATTTTGCAATATCGCAGAAGCTGTAGCATGAGAGACTTAAACAACTTGCCCAGAGTTACCAGAATGTAAGAGGACTCTATTTGACACCAAAAAGTTTAAAGTTTTTTTCTTTTTCATTTTAGAGGGAAAAGAGAGAGAGAAACATTGATGTGTTGTTCCACCTATTTATGCATTCACTGGTTTGCTTTCTGTATGTGCCCTGACCTGGGATGGAACCCTCAACCTTGGGGTATAGGGACGACACACTAACCAATGAAGCTAATTGGCCAGGGCTGACACCAGAAAGTTTTAACAAGAGACCATGCCCTTAACTATAACTATTTATCTTGCCTCTCAAAAGCAGGTTGCAGGTGTTCAGGCCAAGATAATGCATGGAGAGCCCTCAACTGTGCCTGGCATCTAGTAATACTGTTGTTATTATTACTATCACTTGTAATAGAGAAGTTGAGGGTCTGGATGGCAGATCTCCATATTCTAAGGAGTTTGGAGTATTTGGGGCTTGATATTCAGTGACTTGTTTTTAGTTCAGATCTGTTGTCTGATGATCACCAACCTCCCCCTCAGTGCCTAGCTCCCAAAAAGAAGGAGGAGGAGGCCTGCCCTACCCTCTAATGGGACACCAATCCCCCAGATTATCTGAAAGTCACTCCAGTGTGGCCTTGCCTGGATCAGATCTTGGCCAGCTAGCCATAGGATCCCCACCCAGGTTCCAGGAAGTTGTAAAAGTCCTGAGAATCTTTCCAGGGGACTTCACAGGAATCGTTATCCTCCCTGGAGAGCCGCCTCAGATGAACTAAAGCACTGTCTTCTGAGAGTGAGAGGCTAGTAATAAGTTTCTGGGAGCAGCTGCCCATAATGCACTGGATGCTAGAATGGGAATCTGGATTCTGTTTCCATCCCTACTACTAAAATTACTGTGTGGCCTTAAGGAAGTTACCTGAGTTTTCTGGGCTTCAATTTCCTCACCAAGAAAATAAAGGGATAAATAAGATCCTTTCCAGACCTAAAATTCAACCATTCCCTTCTGTACTCATTGCCCAAAATGCAGGAAGGCATGTATTAGGGAAAGAGCTACATCTGCCCCTTCTCTGGGCTTCTATGGGCTAGAGCAAAGGAAATAACATGTCAGGGTTTATATGTGTTAAATCCAATGCCACATTTATACAAATTGCCTCATTTAATCTTCACAATAACTCTTTGGAGAGGTGCATTTGCTTGCCCCTATTTTACAGAGAAAGCAACTGAGGCTCAAGGAGCAAATTACCCACAAGCATCCAGCTAGTAACAGGGAAAATCCAGATTTGAACCTAAGTCCCACAAGATCTCAGAATCTCTGCTCACTCTTTTCATCTTAGTGCCTCTAAAGGTATAGAAAGGGAAGATGAGCAAGAAGCAATCAAATATTTTCATAATCTGTTTCCCATGGTTAATTGTTCAAATGTTATTTCTTGAGCAACTGCTGTGAATACAGATCCTATTTGATCCTTGGGACCCAAAAGGAATGCAAGACACACTCCCAGTTTTCCAGGAGTGGAAAATCAGCCTAGCTCTGGGGAGGAAGTGTAGCACCTTGCCACACTTGAAAGCACAGTGCTGATGTCCTTTCCTGTTGCACGTGAGGCCCTAAAGGGTAGGACTCATGCCTTTGCTGTTCACTGTCATTAACCCACTGCCTAGGACAGCACTGGGCACAGAGCAGACTCTCACAGGGTATTCAGTGAGTAAATTATATTACATGATAAGAGAAAACAAATTGCAGCTGTGCTTTGATGGTGACTATGAAATATTTATTTATAAATTATTAACAGTGCTTATCCTTGGAGGTGAAATAGAACTTAGAGTGACTTTCATTTTTTATCTTCACATTTGGGTGATTTTTGAATAACGAGAACATGTTACTTTCATAATCATAAAATAGAGATATTTTAAAATTATAATTACATACAGGGGCTGGCAGGTTCACCAAAAGTAAGTTTACAGTTGTGTGTATGTGAAACAGAGTTTATTCTTGTATTATTATTTATTTATTATTGTATCACTTATCTGTATTATAACTGTAAACCTACATTTGCCCACCCTGTATATGCCAGGACTGGCAGCCAGCACAGACAAATTCAAAGTTGTTGTGTTACAGTGATTGTTGTCCAATCAAAATTATTGTTATCGTCAACTACTCAAAAAAAATTTTAATTCAATATTTCTGTTTTAACCCACTACATATGGGTTGGATTTTTGTGCAGCAGTGGAAAATGGGAACATCCCATAACACATTATCCTGTTTATTTTACTTTATGTAACATCTGCACCTGCAAGGGTTGTGTTCATCATCTCTTTCCTCCCAGTCACTACCCTCAATGAAACATGAGTGCCGTGTCTGTCGTATCCATTTCTATGAATGGTTCCTGGAATAGAATGCATGCTTATTTTTTAAAAAATCAACATCTCACCATCAAAAGGGGAAAGGTGGTTAAAAGGAACCTGAAGAAGGAAGCAACAATGGGAGAAGTGTGGAAGAGTTGCAAATATCCAATTGATTAAACAGTATTTATTCTGAAAAATGGAATAGAGGAAAATACCTTTGCCCCCCTAAGGGAGACTATGGGTGATACTTAAAAACTGTAATAATAAAAAGACAAAAAAAATGTGGTAATATCCTTCAGCATGGAAACCCTATTTCTAAGAATCCTACAAAAATATTTTATGTATTGATATGAAAAGACATGTGTATAAGGAAATTAATTGTGTTTAGAATAGCAACATTTGGAAGAAACCTAAACATTCACTATCAGGAGAATGAAAAAGTGATATATAGTACATCCCTGTGTGGAATAAAGTTAGCATTGAAAAGGATACCTATGATCTACATGTGTTGGTGTGGAAATATATACAACCAGGATGTGATTCCACTTTTGTAAAATTAAATATGTGTGTGTAAGTATATACAGTGCATATGTGTCTGCAAGAATATAGTACAAATGATTAACAATGGAGGTTTCCAGGAAAATGGGGTTTGGGGTAAGGTAGGACATTTGTTTCTCAGCTAAGTTATATCTCCACTATAGAGGAGGGAAAATAATCAGGAATGCCAAGAATACTAGCATAGAAAGCCTAAATACAGCCAAATTAAACAACAAGTTAACCAGCTTAGCAACTAAACAAGGAAAATAACAAGTTACAATGGCCACACAGTGACCAAGACTATCACAAAGAAAATGCAGCATCACTGCGGTTAGGGGAAAACAGTCTTTAGAGATCAAAACCCCATGTGTCAGTTATCTGCATTCAGGTCCCATAACTGCCTTGAGTCTCAATTTCCTGGCAAATGTGAAGGTGAAATGACAATGCTGTGAAGCTCAGAGTAATATGGCCCTCCATGACACTTTTCTATGTATCTACATGCCAGCTCTGTAAACTAAGAGATGAGAGGAAATAAGACCACATAAATGTAGATGCAGTACTTGGTGATTTGTTAGGGTGATGGGGAACTCAAGAGTTGGAAAACTTTTAGTTTTAAGTTATAGTTAATAAGCTTAGTAATTAATGCATGTAAAAATCTTGTTCCAGTAACTGGGATGAAAAACCAGACTCACCCTGACTCCAGGAGATCCACAAACAATTTGACCATTGTGCCCCAGGAAGGCTGCAAGAAATCAAGATAGTCTCTGAGCCATTGTGTTCCAGGGAGAGACATCTGCTGACCAGGACTCAGACAAAGAATCACCAGTCACCCTGACCAGTGTGGCTTAGTTGGTTGAGCATCCTCCCAGGAAGCAAAATGTTGCCAGTTCAATTCCCAATCAGGGCACGTGCCTAGGTTGCCGGTTCAGTCTCCAGTAGGGGTATGCACAAGAGGCAACTGATTGATGTTTCTCTTTCACAAAGATGTGTCTCTCCCTCTTCTGCTCCCTCCCTTCCCCTTTCTCTAAAAATAAACAAATAAAATATTTTTTAGAAATGTCTGCATAAAAAAAAATGAATCACTGGTCAATAGATGAAAGAAAGCTAGGAAAATTCCTGGACAGCAGCTTTTATCTGATTAAATGTTTCCCTGAATTTCAAACCTCTTAACTGTACTTTTCTTCTCCTTATAAAAAAGGTCATCTTAAGATGAAATGTAAGATGGTCTGTTAGGGTACACAACCCGCCATCTTCTCAGATCACCAGCATCCGAATAAAGCACCCGTAAAAGTTCAGTCCTTGTCTCTATTTATTGGTTCTGGTAGTGACAGGCAGCACAAATGCCAACTTGTCCAGTTTCAAGGGGACTCTTGGAAAGGAAATTTTAAAGAAGCTAGAATAAAACATCTTTGAACCTCACTTCTCAACACTGGGAAAAAAGAAGAACCTGAAGGAAAGAGAATTAGCAACTTAAAGTAAGGATCCCAATTGATTTTCACCTTTGGGAGAAAATTTCAAGATATAGAAGCCTGGAAAGAGTTCATCAACAGAAATAATCAGCTGCAGAAGTAATAATTAGAAACAGTGGGGACATGAAGAAAGAGAAGTGATCTGAAAAAGTCACATCTAATAGCAGGAAGTCTAATTAGATAGTGCATCAGATATGATATTGTGAGAACTACTAGCAAAGTAAATATTTGACAGGGCTTTTTAGACAGCGCTATAATACCAAAGACTAAATAAGGCTGGGGGCGGAGGAGGGGGGAGAATGGGATGGGAAGAGAACACTTAAATACACACTTCCCTAAAGCAAGACTAAAATGTGACAATTGATAATAGAAATGAACAGGAATGCTAAAAATAGTGTTACATGTTCTTATGGTAAAAACCAGTTTAAAAAGATTTTTTTCCTTATTTTATTACTGGTTAGGGAGAGAAAGGAAAAGCGAATGAGAAATATAAATTTTTATTGTTTCCTGTATGTACCCTGACTAGTGGATCAAACCCAAAACCTTGGTTCATTTCGGTCTGAAAGTCACAGTGAGTTGTGACATCTTTAGTAGTTTTCTTAAATTCCAAAAGTGATATATGATCATAGTTAAAATTTTTTTCAATCAATACATAAATTTCTACAATAAAAAACTAAGAGTACTTCCATTCCCCAATCCCCGAACAACGCAAAATCTCCAAATCTTCACCTCCAGAGTTAACTACTATTAACAGCCTGGTGATTATCTTTCTAGACATCTTCCCCCAAACGTATCTGAACATATGTATGTATGTATGTATGTATGTATGTATGTATGTGGGAGGGGTAGAAATCTGGGGCAAACTATTTAATCTCTGTACTTCAGTTTTCTCAGTTTTAAAATGGGGGGAGTGATAGTAATCCCTAGAATTACTGTGAGGGTGAAATGAGTTAAGGTACCGGGCATTCTCAGAAAAATGTCTGGCTCATAGTAGGCACTTGGGGTTTGCTGTTACGATTATTCCCTCATTCTTTTTCACAACAGCTTAGTATCCTATCTCATAAATGACAATGATACTGAGAGAGGTTTTACTGACCCCGTGACAGATGCCTAAATTCTCCTAAAATTAGTGTAGCATTGAGTCCAGAACTCAGAACTCTGCTTCCGGGCCAGTGTTGTTCTTACCACACCGCATGGTCTCCCACAATCTCCTTCCAAGCCGAAGAGGACCAGGGGGAGCAGCTGGCCCCACTCCTGTCCCTCATGGAGATTTAACTCGTTTCCTCCACCTTATTTGGATCCTCAGCTCTCTCTGATGGGACTCTGGGGTAGGGGGATCTAGGCCTAGGTGAGCCTCCTCTTGCTGTTGTCTCTGGACATATCCCTCTTGGTCCCTGGGGCTTGGTTCCCCCTTCTACACAGTAAGTCGTGCTGAGGATGCCTGTCCACTTGTTGGTCACTGTCCAGCTCAGGCTGACTGTAGGGATGGCAATGGCTCAGAGTTAAAAGTGAGTTCTGGCTGCTTATCAAGCTATAGGCATTTCCAGAGCTCCTTCGGTGCTGTACCAGCCAGTGAGAAATACTTCCATAATGTAGGTGTGAGACAAGGCCATTGACTCTGGGAGTTCCTATTCTTAGGACTTCTAGGCACAGGGGCTCCCCTGGGTGGCCATAGCAGCAGAGCTGGGTGGGCAGGTAAGAGGCAGCTTTTGAGTGCAATTACTTGGTTCTCACTCCTTCCTGCCTGGCCTCCAGGTCTACTTTGAGTGTCATATTCCTTGCCTGACCAGTTTATAGAACAGTAGGGGATGCTGGGTCATGGCCAGGCTGAGGTCTTTTCTACCATCCTGGGAACTTCTCACATACTTTCAAGCACCTCTGTAGACTCCAGGCTCAGAGCTGGAAAAGTCTTAGGGGCCATCCATCCTGCTCATTTACCAGGTGAAGAGATAGGTTTGGTGAGGGAGGGGCAGGGGCACAAGCTCATTAAGTACAATCAAGGTGCCATTCACCATTCTAAAGACTTCAAAATTGCTTCATTCTGTTCCTATGGCAACTCTACTTATTTTTCCCACTTAAAGGATGAGAGACCCAAGGCTTGAAGAATTTGAGTTGCTCAAGGTCATAAGGAAATAGAGTAGCCTAATGTGTACCTACCTCTTTCTTACTGGAGGGAGCCCAAGACACCCAAACATCCCATTGGCTTCTTCCTTTTATCACCACTCTCAAATGCAGAATTGCTTTTCCTCTACTGTGGCCCATGATTAGACATGTATTGGATGACAGGAACTCTGTCACAGCCAACCACCCCAGCAATATCTGTCTTCCCCTTGGAAGCTAAACTCTCTCTGGAGCCCTATTCTGAGAAAAGGCAGCAAGGTGTTAGGGGACCAGTGAACAGGGCAATGGGTATTACTCAGGTTCTAGTGTCATGTGTGCAGCAAGATGTGGGACTTTTGTAGGTGGTACTGCAGGGAAGCCAAGTCTGGAGTAGGCCCAGGGGAGCTCTGGTGAGGCCTATCTGTCCCTGTGCTGAAATCCCAGCTGCTCCCTAGAACCAGTAGGCCCAGTCTCCAAAGGCCCCAGTGAGTCAGCTTCTTCACCTTCACCCTGAATATACTATTAGTTATTTCTTCTCTTAACTTCTTCCTCATTCATTGTCTCAGAGATAACTGTCCAAAGGTTCTGTCCTTTAATCTACTTACTGATAACAGTTTCCCTGGAAGTTGTTTAGAATTACCAATCCTTGATGTTGTCAATGCTGGCAGTCTCAACCTGGGGCACCTCTTCGGATTCCTGCTGTGGAGAAGGAGCTCCGGCAGGCTTGTGGGAGAAGCTGGCAGCTGGTGGTTCAGTGCACAAAGAGCCTGTGAGTTCACCTCAGGACCCACAGGGCTTCATCACCACCCACCTGAAGCCTGAAGCTGGTCTCGAGGGAGCTGCACTCACACCATGCCTCAGTGGTGCTGAATGAAGAACAGGCCCACCTTCTTTCCACAGCTTCCTCCTCACTGTGGATGAACTGCTGCCCCACCCGACCCAGCCAGGCTGTGCCTCTGCCTCCAGTCCTATGTGGAGCACAGCGAGGCCAGGGAGTGACTTCCAGCAGGGAAGTTAGTGATAAGGCCAGACCTCACAAGCCCAGCTCTGGGACGTGCAGACCCCCTCAAAACCACACCTAGAAACTGAGGCTAAGGAGCAGAACAAGGTGATGCCCAGGACACAGGTGTTTTCATAGGCTGCCCTTGCCCTCTCAGGCTACCCCTTCACACACACATTGGATTGGAACCATAACCCAAGAAGGCCCCTCACACCTCAGTCCTGAGAGACACCATACAAAGAAGACCTCAGTCCCCAAGAACTTAAGATCATCTAGCCCAACGATTTTCAACCTTTTTCATCTCACGGCACACACAAACTAATTAGTAAAATTCTGCAGCACACCAGAAAATGTAACAGTGGAAAATTGCAAAGGTGGGAAACTGTAACTCACCCCATCATTCTTTTGTGACTGTTTCTGTAAGTACTGACTCTGACTAGTACGTAGCTTGCAGGTAGATGGCATGTTTGTATGAAAATACAAACATGTATCTTTTGCAGTTCCTAGGAAGGGAAAAATGGGACAACTAACAGCATAATCAATAAAGGTGATTATCAATCACCTTATCAAAGGTGATTATCAACTAATAGCCTAATCGATAAAGGTGATTATGTAGTTCCTAGGAACTCCAAAAGATACAGACTCTGACCTTCCGGCGTCCAAGCTCTAGGAGATTTGCTGACTTTCAACAATAAAATCAGGATGATATGGCGCCAGGGTGACGTGGAGTCAGGATGAGTTAAACCAGGACGAGGCGCGCAAGACCGTCAGTTCCCTTATCGAAAAGGACTGTGTGCTTGTCCGCACGTAGACAACTGTTCAGTCCCCTCCCTTGATCTCTTTGTTCTGTTCCCTCTTCCCTCCTTATGAAAACCTCTGCCTCCACTGAGGAGGAGATGGGCTTTGAGGCCTGAGTCCCCCATCTTCCAGATGGCCCACATCTGAAAATAACCACTTTTCTTTACAACAGCACCTGCCTCTCGAGTATTGGCCTCAGTAATGGCAGCAGCTGGACCTGCATTCAGTATCAAAATCATATATATATATATATATATATATATATATATTTAATATACTTTATTGATTATGCTATTTTAGTTGTCCCATTTTTCCCTTCACTCCCCTCTGCCCTGTACACCCCTTCCCACCCACATTCCTCCCTTTTAGTTCATGTCCGTGGGTCATATATATATAAGTTCTTTGGCTTCTACATTTCCCATACTATTCTTGCCCTCCCCCTGTCTATTTTCTACCTACCGTCTATGCTACATATTCTCTGTACCTTTTCCCCCTCTCTCCCCCTCTCACTCCCCTGTTGATAACCCCCCATGTGATCTCCATTTCTGTGGTTCTGTTCCTGTTCTGGTTGTTTGCTTAGTGTGTTTTTGTTTTTTAGGTTTGATCGTTGATACTTGTGAGTTTGTTGTCATTTTACTGTTCATAGTTTTGATCTTCTTTTTCTTCGATAAGTCCCTTTAACATTTCCTGCAATAATGGCTTGGTGATGAACTCCTTTAACTTTACTTTACCTGGAAAGCACTTTTTCCGCCCTTCCATTTTAAAAGGAAGCTTCACTGGATAGAGTAATCTTGGATGTAGGTCCTTGATTTTCATGACTTGGAATATTTCTTTCCAGCCCCTTCTTGCCTGTAGGGTCTCTTTTGAGAAATCAGCTGACAGTCTGATGGGAGCTCCTTTGTAGATAACTGTCTCCTTTTCTCTTGCTGCTTTTAGGATTTTCTCCTTATTTTTAACCTTGGGTAATGTAATTATGATGTGCCTTGGTGTATTTCTCTTTGGGTCCAACTTCTTTGGGATCCTCTGAACTTCCTGGATGTCTATTTCCTTTGCCAGAATGGGGAAGTTCTCCTTTACTATTTGTTCAAGTAAGTTTTCCAATCGTGGCTGTTCCTCTTCCCCTTCTGGTACCCCTATAATTCAGATGTTGGAATGTTTAAAGATGTCCTGGAGGTTCCTAAGCCTCTCATTTTTTTTGAATTCTTGTTTCTTCATTCCTTTCTGGTTGGATGTTTCTTTCTTCCTTTTGGTCCACACTGTTGATTTGAGTCCCAGTTTCCTTCCCATAACTCTTGGTTCCCTGTACATTTTCCTTTATTTCACTTAACATAGCCTTCATTTTTTCATCTGATTTGCAACCAAATTCAACTAATTCTATGAGCATCCTGATTACCAGTGTTTTGAACTGTGCATCTGATAGGTTGGCAGGTTGGCTATCTCTTTGTCTCTTAGTTGCATTTTTTTTGGAACTTTGATTTGTTCTTTCATTTAGGCCTTTTTTTTTTTTTTTTTTTTTTTGGTCTCAGAGTGCCTGTACATAGTAAGGGGCAGAGCCTTGGGTGTTCATCAGGGTCTGGAAACCCACATGGCTGTGTTGTGATGCTCTATGTGGCAGAGAGGTCCCAGAGGGAACTATGGCTCTTGCTCCACTCTCTGCCGGATTTCAGTCACTTGCCCCACTTCCCACAAGCAAAGGGGGCCCTTCTGGTGCTGATTCCTGGGTGGGTGGGCTTGTGTACATTCTAGGACATTGTGGGTCTCTCCAATGAACTCCCCTGTGAGGCTGGGAGTTCCTCCTGGCCCCTCAATCCCACAGGTGTTTTCAATCAGTGGTTTGAGGTTTATTTCCCTGAGTTGGAGCCCTGGGTTGCGTGGTTTATTTCACTTCCCAGTTGTTCCTCCAGGTTTATCTGCACGCAAATGTGGGACTGCACACTCCACCAGCCACCACCTCCTTGGGTCCTCCAGTGGCCACCTTGCCAGGAGTCCTCACCACCCCAGCTGCTGGTCTCCACCTCTCCTACTGGTCTGGATGAATGTGTCTTCTTTAACTCCTTGGTTGTCAGACTTCCATATAGTTTGAATTTCTGTCAGTTCTGCTTGTTTTTTGTTTTTGAATTGTCCTTTTGGTTGTGTGAGGAGACACAGTGTGTCTACCTATGCCTCCACCTTGGCCAGAAGACAAAATTATATTTTTTGCTGAACTGATAAAAAATTAGGTATAATTTTGGCCCTGGCTGGTGTAGCTCAGTGGATTGAGCGCGGGCCTGCGAACCAGAGGATCGCGGTTCGATTCCCAGTCAGGGCACATGTCTGGGTTGCAGGCTGGTTCCTTGCAGGCCAACTACCAGCAGGGGACGCACGAAAGGCAACCATACATTGATGTTTCTCTCCCTCTCTCCTTCCCCTCTAAATATAAATAAGTAAATAAAATCTTTAAAAAAAAATTAGGTATAATTTTGATTCAGTCATACCAGATGTCTATTGTTATGTTGACTGCTGTCTTTTTTTTTTTTTTTTGACAATCTAGGAAAAGAGGTCAGTGCCCTTGACTGAATAGTCAGGTATTGCATGTTTTAAAAATTGTTGTGGCACACCCATTGGAAAATCACTGATTTAGCCAAACCCTGCTATTAAGGGAGAGTAAAACAAGGTTCATATTGAAGTGACCTGGCAAATTGTAGTCAGTTGGTGGCAAGCCCAGGATTAGTTAGAACCCAGGAATCCTAATGTCAAATGCTTCCCATCTGTGCCTCATGGGCCTCATGGGTCCAAGAGGCTTCTTCCCACTCCACAATCCCCAAGAAGCTCCCATGTATGGTAAGTTCCAGCGAGCGACCCCATCCACACACCCCATGCCTCTGTCAGGTGCCCAGGGAAGGACCTCAATGTCTGACTCAGTTGGGGCTTTAAGGGGAGAGGGAAGCTGGGGGTGAGGGGCGGAGGCTGTAGGAGCATTGCCACGCAGCTCCAATAAAGCAGCAGCTGTGCCAGAGAACATCTGCTGCTGCCTCGAAGGCACTTCCCTCCAGCAATGAACTCCTAGCCGAGCCGACTCATTGCTGCCTCTTTCTCCATCCTGTTCTTCCCTGAGCCCTGGAGGACCGTGGTGTGGGGAGAACGGGGACGGTGGAAACCTGCCTGCCACCAACAGATGTGGGCCCGGTTTGGCTTTTGTACTTCAAGCCTAGGTAAAAAACCCAATAAAGGGTAAATAACCAACAATTCTATCTGCCTCCCAACTCCTAAGCTCTGGGCCAATCAACTTCCCCATTGACCCCCTTTGCTCTCCCAGCAGGAGCAAGCCAGGAGCCAGGAAGGAAGAGACAGGTCTGTGCTACACAGGAGTAGGGCTCATATGGCCTAAGTGCGGGTTGGGAGACCAGAGGTGACTTCGTGTGGCATCTGTTGTAGCAAAGGCGGACCGCAGGAAGAAACTGCTAGAGCCAAGTCCCCTTTCTCCTTTGGTGATGGTGGGGCAGCCTGCCCCTTCCACACTCTAGTTTGCCTACAAGGACCTTCTTCCCAGCTCTCTGCCCTCACACCCTACCCAATGCTGGGAATGTCAGCTGGGTGGGGCCCCCAGTGTTGACAGAAAGTGAACCAGGTATCAGGCACCTGTGACAGAGTACACAGAGGCTGGCTGGGCCACCCAAGTTTGGGGAGTTCGTGGGGAATTTATATTCTTGGTTCCGGGGCTGATTAGTTATTCAATATTTATTAAGCACTTAATGGTGCTGGAAGGAATGGATTCTTGGGTTTTCTGCAGCACCTTTCAGGGGTGCAGAGGTGAGGGAGCCAGGGAACAGCTTTGGGAATACCAGCTGGTGCCTTCTCATCACCCCAAGGACTGACTTGGCCCACCCACACCACCTGCTCTCCTATCACCCTCTCTGCCTCTGCTTGGGAAGCTACAAAACACCACAGTAGCTTGAGAGCTTCCAGGGGGATTTGGAAATAGCAACTATTCCCTGAACTACTGTTTTCAACCAGCATGTTAACTCTCCCAAATTACCCACATGGCAGGCCTCATGAATCCCATTTACCAGACCAGGAAATCGAGGCTCCAAGACATTGATGCAGCCAATTGCCATTGTATATTAAGTGACACATGTATTTATCCTTCGTAGTTTTACCTTTGCAGAGGCCCCTCTCCAGCTCCTAAGTCCCTTTCAGGTTCAGTGGCTGTCTCCCTCCACCCAAGCACAGAGGAAAAGTGGCTACTTGTGAATTTAACACAGCAAGTCCACCTCCTTCAGGGGCATTTCTATTGGACACCTTCCATCTAGAAACTTTTCTCTTTCCACATGAGAAGCTTAGTGGTGGCAGGACTTTGGGCACCACTGAGCTGGAAGGAGAGTTTTGAGAGAAGGCAGCTGGAAAGTCTGGCCCTGGAGCTTAACAGGGCTCAAGAAAAGTGAGTTCAGTGGGCAATGTGGCTGCTGAGTGCATGTGTTGTGTGTAGACAAAAGTCTTAAGATCCTACCCTCCTCCAGAGATGACATGAGAATAGTGTGTGACCTTGAGAAAATTTCCTGATTTCTCTATCTCCTTAGCTGTAAAATCATGTACTTGGCTTGCTGTGAGGATTAGAGATCATTAATATAAATTTCCATCAGTCAATGAAATTATATTCGATGCATAAAATGTGTCACTTTTAAAAATCCTGGATCCCCTTTTCCCTTTGTGAAACAGTAAACCTAGGTCCATTCCTCCCTAAACAGAGGTACAAACCATGACAGCAGCCAGGCACTAGAAGCAGAATTTATTACCCAAAGCAGTTTGAAAAATTCCAGGCACTGGTCACAACCTCCCCGAGTCATAGGCACCTCTTCAGAGCCACTCTCTGCCCCGTGGTGCAGCAAGGGGGTTAAAGCCTGCAGCCCCGCTTATATCTCAGCTACTACACCCTTGTTCTTCACTAATAATCTTAAAGTCACAAATGGACATAATGTGATTGGACCCAACTCTTACACAGTAAAATTAAAACACAATCACCATTTTAGACATACCATTCAGACAGAAAGATACCAAGAGTCTTAACTGGCTATGAGAAGGGGGAAGGTTTTCTGTTTAGGATTACTGGAATTACATGGCATTGTATAATAATCATGCCTGAATTTGAGCCTAGAAGGGGATGCTATTCCTGCAGTGCACCGACCAAACCCCCCTGGGCTAATCAAAGGCATGATATAATTTAAAGTCTCCCATGAAGACTCCCTGTGCCTGTCCTTAGGTAAGTGTCTCCTGCTTGCCTAGTGACACAGAAGACTGCAGTGGCTGCCCCTGAACAGTGGAAGGAAGGGTGGGGTAGGGGCCTTAGGAGGGTGCAAAGTAAATTACACAGAATTTTCAGGGGTTGAAAAAAATCATTCTTCACGCAGTGTTGAGAAGTTCCCTGACTGTTTCTACATGTGGGGAATGCAAGCTGGTTTGACCTCACGAGGCATTCTGATTTTATTTGTTTGGCTGTTTTTGGTTTTATAATTACCCTAGACCAGGAAGGTCAGTGTCTTATTCTCCTTTTGTCATCAAACCAAGTTAACACCCATGTCTAGAAATATAGTGTTCTCTAGTAAAACGGCTGACAGCCCCTCATCCCAGACCCTGAGCTACAGCTTTTCATGAAAATCAGTTTCTGGGCCAGTTAAGTCTTCTTGATAAAGTTGTCTCTTCATAACTCAGCCCCCACCCCCAACCTGGCCCTGCCACAGTCACGGTGGAACCAGGAAATCAACAGACAGACTTCATCCCTTACTCAGCTCAGGCACTCCAGGAAGAAGGCGAGTTCCCAGCACCTGCCTGCCGAGAAGCTCTGCTCCACTTGCTGAACTTTGGTCAGCATGCACAGGTCCATCTGGCTACGAGTTCCCCCAAACTATCCCTACTTGTGTTTTTAAGGCACACCAACTCATCTGTGTAAGGCTCTCTGCTTATAATGAATTATTTTAATTAATCTTACTCGTTAAAAGAAACTTCTTCTTTTAAGTCCACCCTTGCCCTGCCATTTAGCCCTGAGATGCTGAGAGGGTGGGAATGAGGGCAGAGCCCAATTAACATCAGGGATCCTGGTTGTTGGGGTCGCACTTGATCATGACTTTCAACCCCACTCCCTTTTTGGATGTTTCAAAGGCCTCCAGAGCTTTCTCCAGAGGAAACCTATGGGTCACTAAGGGCTTTACATTCACAGACTTGGACGCAAGCATTGAAATCGCCACCGGCCATCTGTAAAAGATCACAAGGGTTACATTCAACCTTCAGGAGGGAAGAGCCAGGCCCCCCAAAGGATCAAGCACAGCATCAGCTTGGCCGTGTTTATTTACAGCCCTGGGGTCTGCCAGGCCGATTCTACAGGCCAACGATGGTAGAAATGATCTTACAGCTTGTAACTTGAGAGCCGGTTTCCACATGCCCCCGGGCTCCTGTGCCATGTCCGCCATGAGGCCTAAGGCCTATGGAGGCCACTGTGAAAGGCAGACAAGCCTCTGGGAGGCAAGCCAGGATCATCCAATTTCACCCCTTAGCAGCTCGCCTTGAGGGAGTTGACCAGCAAACTGGCTGAGGGGAGTGGGTGGAGCCTCAGAATGTGCACTGGGGTGAGTTAAGACCTTCTCACTCTCCAGGGTGGGCCCAGGGCTCTGGGCTGAGGAGCCAAGGGACTTAAGTTCTTGCTGTTGTTCTTTCTCTCCTTCTCCCCTTTGAAGGGGGAAAATGGCTATCTGGCCATTTAACTAAATGGAAAGAGAGGGCCTCCGGTAGGAGTGGGTAGGGTAGGCTCCAAGAAGGTTGGGCTTCGAAATCCTCTCTCCTTGCCTCTGTCTTCCTTGCATTCTCTCTGCAGACCCCTATTATATCTCATGGCTATCCATGTGGCCAGGGACAGCTCCTCACAAATAAACAGGCAGAGACTCTCGGTCCCAGAGGCTGGACCTGGTCTCGGTGGCCACTCACCACCCCACTCACCCACAACATACTCACGTGTTGCAGTATCGAAACACGCCCTTGATATCCACTTCTCGGGTGGCTGCATGCACTAGGGGCACATTAGTCATGTTGGAACCCAGTCCTACCAGCACCAGGGTCCCACCAGGACAAGTTGCCTGAAGAGGTAGAATAAGAAAAACCGGAGGATAAGAAAATTCAGACTTCCCACTCACAGCAACACTGCCATCACACAAGTATCTTCTGATTGTATCAGGTGAGTATCCAAAGATTCCAAAGAGTGATACTTTCTATACCACTGAACTCTTCATCACGGCAACCAAACTCAACAGAGCAGCAGAGTAGATGTTATCTTCTTTAAAGGTCCTGAAATAATATACTTCACCATCGGAGGACCAGGCACAGGGGGAGCATCTTCTCCACTGTCTACATCCACCCAAATAGCCAAGGTTCTCCAGACCTCAGTGAGAATCTCCCCCACAAACAAGACTGACTTTCAGCAGCTCCTGAACACCTTTCAAAGCTATACTAATTCGTACCAGATGTTGGCTTCAGCCACTTCCTCATCTCAGCACTTGTTCCTCCTCCAGAGTGCCCACCCCACAAGACAGGAGTTTTGCCCAACTTCTAAGGAACCTCTTGGTGAGAAAACTACTAAGCACTATACAAATGGGGAGGAGGGCTATTGGAATTCTGTGGTTTTAAAAAATGCCTTATACGTGCAAGCTGGCATTTAGAAATATCTTTGTTCCAGAGATATTCATCCTGATAGTATTGTTCATAATGGACTTTCTCTTCCTTGAACATCTGTCTGCCTTACCAGTTCCCTCCTGGAGCTGGCCAGAGAATGAAGTTTCTCCTGATTACCCTCACATAACTCTTGGGTGTTGTGCCTGCACCAGAGATTTTAGTGGATCACTGTGATCAATGTGGTGAGAGACAGAAAAATGGACAATTCATTCCAGCCCCGCTCTCTGAGGGGAAGGATACACCATGGAGAGAGGTCTGCGGCACTGGGGGAACTCTGGCATCCGGACTTTTGGGCTGTGGGACCCTGGAGGGTGGGCTCATTGTTTGGCCTGTTGTTGGGAACCACTCTGCCTGGTTTCAGGAGTTGTAACTGCCCCCCATGGCTAGGTCACTAAGTGAGCAACCTCCGCACTGTGAG
Organism: Sturnira hondurensis; assembly: GCF_014824575.4. Lineage (NCBI taxonomy): Eukaryota > Metazoa > Chordata > Mammalia > Chiroptera > Phyllostomidae > Sturnira > Sturnira hondurensis. The sequence goes on along the minus strand of NW_028080827.1, from coordinate 1,335,451 downwards.
CCACTAAGGAGACAAAGCTTGTCTCTGGCAGCAGCACTGCTTCTGCTTCATCCCCTGCCCCCAGCACTTGGTCGGTTAGTCAGAGATGGGTAAGACCCCTCAGGAAAGGGCAACCTAAGCCAGACACGATCATTTGGGAGGTCCTCAAGGAAGGACTCGGGGGGCTGCAACAAAGAGGGTGTGATGGACCCTCGCCCCCATCCCCCTCCCCCCCCCCCCCCCCCCCCCCCCCCCCCCCCCCCCCCCCCCCCCGGCTATTCTGACATAGCCCGAGTCTCCATTTCCATCTGGGAGAAGTGCTTCCTGGCTCTAATCCACTTAAGCCTAAAGCCTATGATGGGGGAGGCGGTGCATCCTTTGCTGGCTAGAGCGGGATCCAGGGTGACTGGGCATAAAAAGGAGTTCCTAATAGTCCCGTGAAGCCTGCTTTGCTAAAGAGTGCTTTCATTCATATGATAAGGGTCTGAGCAGGAAATGAGTATGTCTCCCAAAGTTTCTGCAACCCCCTTACCTGACAGAGACTGACTCAGACTAAGCTCTCAGATTTCTCTGAAATGTCATCTACTGTTTGATCCTTGCCGCCTGTATTCCTGTGTATTACAACCCAATAAAAGCCATTGAGGAAGGGGCTCTTGGCCTTTCTCCTCTGAGAGACTGGCCACCCCTCCTCCCCAAGCAGATCATGTCTTGGTAGTTTCACTTTCACCTGTGGTGGACAGGGGGATTTTGCAGGCAAAGTTGCCCCCACAGCCTGTGAACCTCCTGTGATACATGAACTCTGCTGGTAAGGGGAAGGGTATCTCAGAACTGTTCAATATTGCTGTCTCCACTGAAATGTGTGTGTGTGCGAGGGGGAGGTCCAAGTTGTGAGTGTGCCACAGAAAACTCAACTGAGAAATTGTCTAGGAAAACTGTCTGCTCGTCAGCATCTCCTCTCTACCTGGTGAGAAGGAGGAACACGGTCAGACTGGCAGTTTGCTGACCAGACAGAGGAACGCTTGGACTACGTGCCCACTGTTTGGTGGGTGTAACCCCTGCACCAAGGAGGTGACATCAGTTCTACCCTAAGCAGTTACCACTTCTCCTCAGGAACACTGTCTAGTCACAATCTGGCAGGAAAATGACTCTCAGGTATGTCCATATAAGGAGTTTCTGCCTAACCTACCAGCTGATGGGGTGGCCTACAGCATTTTATAGTGCCTGTCATGCATGATGGCTCCACCCTACACTCAGGAGAGGCATAGAGCTCAGGCCCAGTGAGGCCCTTGGGTCATATTTATCTCCACGCCCACCTCAGATAGCCTGGAAATTGGGCCCCCACCATTAAAGCTGGAGATGCCAGCTGTTTCCAGATGCTTTCCAGGCAGGAGAAAAGGAAAGAAAGCCTCGCACTGAGAAGCTATGCCTTTTACCACTCTCTGTGAATGGGGTCACTGACAGGCCAACAACTTGAAGATAACAGACATACCTTACTCATAGCCCTCCAGGTTTCTGACACAAAACCAGGCACACAGGTGCCCAAGACACATCATGGACTGGCTGACCATGCCCATTGCTCTCTGAGTTTTGGTTTCTCTTTCACTTGCAGCAAGGAGAGCACCTGTTCCTTCCTCTTCCCACCACTTATGCCACAGGTGTCTTGGTAAGAGGACTGGGCAGTTCTGCCAGGGTGCCAGGCCTGAGGGCCATGCCATACAACTCAAGGGGTCAGCTTATCCCAGAACATCTTGCATGGGGCAAAGTTCATGACCTTGTACATGACCCAGCTGTGATTCAGAAGGAAGGAGGAAGCCCAAACTGCCATGGGGAAGCAGTCTGGAAGGCAGGGCAGGAATGTCCATTGTGGCAGCTGTCATCACTGCTCTCCCCAGCCCCGCCCCTTCCACCCTAGCACAGTTTCCCACTGGCACCCCACCCCTTCCTCCCTTTCTCTCTCAAGCAGTGGACAGAATAGGAGAAGTGCAGGCATAGGAGCAGTGTGCTCAGGGCAAGTCACTGGGACTCTCACTGTCAAATGTGGGACCAATCTCATGGCTGCTGTGCAGACTGGGCATCACGTTTATAAAGCACCAGGCTCAGAACCTGGAGCACATCCTTTCTCCCCTCTTTTCCTTATACTTTGATCTGTCAATGTCACTTCCCCTTTCCACCTCTCTGCCAACTTTTCACAAATTACTAGTGGGTCCATGAGGGATAAATCAGGTATTGACAGTTTCTCTGTTCCTAATTCTGGAAGATGACAACAGTAGCCAACGGACTAAAACATCACCTCCCCTTTGTGACTAACTTAATTAGTGGCTGTCACTTTTTCCTCAATAAAGCACAGTAGGGAATTCCCACGGTTAACTGAAGCATGGTTCCTTGTTCCGCCTTTTGATCCTTTCACCAAAAGCACAACTTTTATAATCACAGGTACGATTGATCTTGACAGCAACTGTATCCTAAAGGTGTGGATCACTTATCTTTAAAGGACTATGTGCATCTGTTACTGTGTTTAAACCTCATAGTGACCTAATGAGAATGTGAGGCAAGTGTCGCTACCTCCACAAGAGAGATAAGAAAACAAAGATCCAAAGAGATCACTGAATTTCACTGGGCCCAGGCCACAGAGCAAGTCACTGGCAAAGCTTGATCCCAGGACCCCTGACTTCTGCTCAGTTCACCACCCAGCGCTGCTTCCCCAGCGCTGCCCCCCCAGCGCTGCCCCCCAGTTGCAGCTGCCCTCATCCCACTCACGTAGATGCCCGCCTGGATGGCAGTCTCCACCCCGGTGCACTCGATGGTGACTGCTGGCTTGCATCCCAGGAGGCCTTCCACTTTACTGGCGATTTCCTCAGGGCTCTCCTTGGAGATCTGGAGGACGAAGTTGGCCCCAATTTCCTTGGCTTTAGACAATCGAAAGGCAGACAGATCTAAAGTCGAAGAAAGGTTTGAGAGACTGGATGAAGGGTTAGGGAGAAAATAAAAATGGAGGTGCAGGTTCTGATGGCAACGCAGCTCTGGTGCAGTGGGTGGTGCGGCGGAGCCCAGCACACATCCTCTCTACACCTTCCTGCACTCCCGTGCACACATGGACACATGCTCTCAAGGATACCTTCTTTTCAACACATTCACACTTTCACAGACACCTTCTGTACACACACTCTCTCTGAGAGCTTCGCCTCACACAGAACACCCTTCTGCATTCCCACTCTCCGATTCATCCACACTCACCCGCAGACCCCACAACTCTACACATTCACCCCCACACGCTCTCACAGATGACCTCGTTTCACACATATGCGCACTCGCGGATACCTCACACACACACAGATACTCTCACACAGATGCCTTCTGTACTTACACACACTCTTTGATACCCCACATGCTGCCACACAAACCACACTGCTCCACACACGCTGCTGGCTAACCTCACCTCACGTGTAAACACTCACATCTCTCACCCATACCGCATACCTCACACACAAGTGTCCCCTTATAAATATACTTCACACTAATGTCACACACACACACACTCTGTCTCCTGAGCTTAGACAAATGAGCCAAGGGCTGACCCTCCTGTTAGGACCGAGTAGGCAGTGTGCGCATCCCAGGTCCACACAGAGAGAGCCAGGTCTCTTCTCTGCAGCAGCCACCCTCTCCCAGCAGCTCCACACGAGCATCCTCCTAAGCCCTGCCTTGGTCACCCCCTAGGGAGGAACCTCTTGAGAACTAAGGTGCCCTGAGGGAAATAGGTCCTATGCCTCTGCCTTAAACTATGAGCCCAGCTTTCCCCACCTCAAGGAGACTGAAAAGAAAAAAAAAAACTTTACCAGTCACCACCACTTCAGCTGCACCCATTGCCTTGGCTGCGAGCAAACTGACCAGTCCCACTGGCCCTGAATAAAGCAGAAAATGGGAGACGTTTGTGAAAAATGAAGCATCAGTTCTGCCCCCTGTCCAGGCCGTAAACAAGAAGCATAGCTTTTGTGTACCTCTAGCATCTATCCCAGAGACTGACACATAGTGAGAGCTTAACCACTGTTTGTTGAAAGCACAAGAAATTGTTTTCTATATAAAATTTGCCCATAGTGCTGGGTTGTTTGATTGTCTCCTAAGACAGAGCTGTACATTTCCCATTAACTCATGGGCATTGCTTGAGGATAATGTCAAAGAGCCAGAGGGCTCAAGAAAACATTTTATCAGAGAAGTCATCTCAGAAGGTCTGGACACATGTTCCTGTTCTCTCTTTGACCCTCACTGCTTAGAACCCCCTGCGCCAAGGAGAGACACCGTTTCCAGGCACCCTCCAAGAACCACCCCGGGCTGTCCTTCTGCCAGCTGGCTCCCCGGGTTGAGGCAGCTGCTCAGGCATCCCCAGGGTGTTCGGATGACTGGGAACCAACCTGGGGACCACCTGCTTCCCCGCAGTATCTACCCCCTAGGTGACGTGTGGTTTTAATGGGAAAGCCACGCCCACAAAACAAGGCTGTGCAGAAAATCTTTGGGGTTTTTCTTTTTGAACGGTCCCCTTGAAAATAATCGTGTGAGTTCCCCTAGAAAGCAAAACAATGGAAAATACCTGAAATGACCAACAAAGGGACTAGTTAAGTAAACTACTATGGGATACTACACAGTGATTAGAAATTATGTCATAACTCTTTTCTCTACTGTCATGAAAAAAAATGTTCACAACATATGATTTTTTTAAAGTAGGTGAAAAATGAAGTGTATTCAAAATGATCTCATTAAAAAAATAAAAAGAAAGAAGGAAAAGAAAGGTTCTACACCCAAATGTTAAGAGTAATTCTCTCAGACTGATGGGCTATGAGTGAGTTTCTGTGTGTGCACATGTGGTGTGTATGACTCATCTTTTTTCCCATGGCAAACAGGTATTACTTATGTTGATTTAAAAAATCTGTCACGGAATTTGACAGTCTGCTGGCTCACTGAGACAAGTCTGTTCAATACCCACCAACCCACTTAGGAAGACCTGTGGTCACTTATTTGGCTCTGCCAAAAGAAAAGTCCATCACAAAAGTGTATGAGGATTGCCCTGGCTGTATATCTCATTTGGTTGGAGTCATCTCGATACACCAAGGTTGTGGGTTCGATCCCTGGTCAGAGCATATGCAAGAAGCAACCAACTATAAATAAGTAAAACAACAAATGAATGGTTTTCTCTCTTTCCCTTCCTGTCTCTTTCTCTCAAATCAATTTTAAAAGAGAGTATGAGGATCAACTCAAAATGGATTAAAGTCTTGAACATAAGACCTGAAACTATAAAACTCCTAGAAGAAAACACAAGTGGTAGGCTCCTTGACATCAGTCTTGGTGAAGATTTTCTTTGCACTTGACACCAAAAGCAAAGGCAATAAAAGCAAAGATAAACAGGTGGGATGACATCAAAAAGTTTTTACGCAGCAAAGGAAACCATCAACAAAATGAAAAGCCACCTACCAAATAGGAGAGAATATTTGCAAATCATTGTATTTATTAAGAGGTTAATACCCAAAATATATAAAGAACTTGTACAACTCAAGAGCAAAATAATATTAATAATAATAATACTCAATTTAAAAAATGGGCAGAGGATCTGAATAGACATTTTTCCTAAGAAGACAAAGAGATGGCCAACAGGTACATAGAAAAGGTACATAGTGATGTTTAACATCACTAATTACCAGGGAAATGCAAATCAAAACACAATGAGATATCGTCTCATACCTGTTAGAATGGCTATTATCAAAGACAAGTAATAGCAAGTGTTGAGAAGATGTGGAGAAAAGGGAACCTTTGAACAGGGAATGTAAATTCCTGTATATCATAAATGTAATGATAATGTAAATTCCAGCATATCATATTGTAAGAGTACAGTATATAATATATAACATACAAATATGTGTTAATCAATCGTTTGTTCTTAATGAGTCTTCTAGCCAACAACAGGCTACTAGTAGTTTTGGGGGGAATCAAAAGCAGATTTTTGACTGTGCAGGAGGTGGGTGTTCCTAACTTCAGCATCGTTCATGCGTCATCTGAATATACAAATATCAAATAATTATGTTGTACACCTGAAACTAATGTTATACGCCAATTATCCAAAAAAAAACACAAACCCCAAACACCCAGGTGTATGAGCAACACCAGATCACACTTACAAAGAGTATAAACATGCCGCCTGAGTCACTAACAGTTAGAAACCTAGAATGATTCCGTATGAGGCCGCTAGGGCTCGTTCAGGTGGAGGAAAGAAGGCGGACAGGAATGTTGCAGTTTTTTCTACCTGACCCTCCCTGAATTTCAAAACCCCTCACCATACCTTGTTTATTCCCTGCTATAAAAACCTTGTCCTGGAAAGAAAAGGGAAGATGGTCTGTTAGGGTATGAACCCACCATCTTCTCAGATCCCCAGCCATCTGAATAAAGTGCCCATAAAGATTCAATCGCTGTCCTTATTTATTGGGTTTGGTAGTGACAGGCAGCCCGAACTCTGGTGTCTTTTCCGGTTTTATTAGGACCAATTTCAGCCTTTAAGATGGGCAGAGGAGACCCCACATTCCACTGTAATGAATTCATATGCCAGGATGTTGTCTGTTTCTTACCAGCTCCACACACAAGGACCTTGGTCCCCAAGGAGACTCCACCTCGCCGGCAAGCATGGATCCCCACAGACAGAGGCTCAATCAGGGCCCCTTCCTCAAAGGTGACATTATCAGGAAGCCTGGGAAGGAAGTCATTTAACACATTCAGTTATTCCTTCTGGGTTGACAATAATAGCAAGAGCTAATATTTTTTTAGCATTTATTTATGTGCTGGGCAATATGCTGAGCAATTTATATAAATTCATTCACATCAATCCTCAGAACAGTTCTGTGCTAGGTACTGTTATCCCTATTTTACAGATGAGGAGACCAAAGCTTAGAGGATTAAATAACTTGTTTTCAAGTTTCAAAACTAGTGAGGGGCTCAAAGGATTTGAACCTGAAATCAGATACCTACAGAAGTCACATCCCAACCATCTCATCTTTCTTCTTGAACTGATAAGACTTTCTGATTTCACGTTAGCAAAGGATCCTGACTATTAGCAACTTTGCAAAACAGTGATTTAGAAGCTGGCATCAGTCTGTTCACAGCCTCCCCCGTTGCATGTTCCAGGAGAACCGCATCTGATGGCAGCAGCTGCCTGGCTGCCCCAGGACTGGCCAGGACGGGGACAGGGCCTGTTTGCACACAGCTGATAAAATGCTGTGTCACCTTCACCTCTGGGTTCTTGGTTTCCACTTCCAAGTCCACTGGTATCTTGATCCTTTTAACATTCCTACTGATGATGACAGCAAACATTTATGTAAGGCTTTACAGATTAGAGAGCTTTCTCACCCATTATCTCATTTAATCCTCACCGTGACCTTGTCAGGTGGGAAGAGCTGGCTTTATTTTTACCTTTATTTTACAAAAGAGGAAACTGTAGCTCAATGACATTATGAGACTCGCCCAAGGTTGCAATGCTAGTGAGTGGAAAAGCGAGATGTGAGCCCAGGTCTCCTGATTCCACATCCTTGGCCTGCACCACACCTGCTGCCTCTTGGTACAGCAGCTGTGTAGTTAACATCTAATTTCTGCTAGTTCTTAACTCTCCAGTATTTATCCAACGCCCCCAGTCCTCCTCAGGTTCTACAAAGGAATAAGGCGGGCAGCCAAACCACATGCTCATCCCTATGATCCTTCTGTCACTGTTCACAATCCCCCCAAACGAATAACAAGGCCTGCAGGTGGCCTGGCTGCCACTCACCACCCTTCCTTCACCCTTTCCCTCTGCTTCTGTCACATCATTCCCCCACTCCAGTCCACCCTCCTGCTCGAATGGCTTTCATTACCCTTTCTCTACATGAAAAAAAAAGTTGGAGCCCTGACTAGTGTGGCTCAGTGGACTGAGCACCGGCCTACAACCGAAGGTCACATGTTTGATTCCCAGTCAGGGCACATGCCTGGGTTGTGGGTCAGGTTCCCAGTTGGGGAACCTGGGGGCATGTGAGAGGCAACCTGTTGATGTATCTCTCACACGTTGATGTTTCTCTCTCTCTCTTTTTCTTCTCCCCCACCCCCTCTAAAAATAAACAAATAAAATCTCTTTTTAAAAGTTTGAAATTAAATTATGAAGACTCCCATACTCTCATGGACCTCCCAACCACACCCTCTCAGACACATCTGCCCCTTCCCATGTGGACCTCCCCTAAGCTTGCACTGGCTCTAAGCTGACAGTGGCTTTCGGTCAGGAATGCTGCGCTTCTCTCCGATTCACTCTGACTTCCCCTTGGAATGAGAACACCAAAGAGAAAAGGGCTTGTGCTAAGAGAGACTGCTATCTGGGAGATTATTCTATTGACTAAGCAGAACACATAGGCCTTATCATATACGTAGCCAGAGCCAGCAGCAGCACCAAGAGGGGACAGGCCGAGTCCTGGGGCCCAGCCCCTTTGCCACTGACCTTGGGACACTAACTGGGTCGTTCCTCCCCAGGCTCATTCACTGGGGGTTGAGGGAGGAGGCGATGAGAGGACTCTGTCTTCCTAGCCCTAATCTTCCATGACTTTATAAACACCAGAGAATGACAAGGCACTTTGGTGGTTTTCACAATAGGGTTCAGGGAACAGGCAAAAGGGTTAAAGAATGACTGAGAAGCCAAGGAGGAAGATAGAACAAAAATAAAGTGGGTAGAAAAATAAAGAGATTGGTAGTTCCCCCTCCTCCCTTTTCCTCTACAATGTTAAGAAAAATAAAAACTAAAGTAAAATAAACAAATAAAGAGACTCATAGTGAAGAAGTCCTCACAAAGACAAACTAGAGAGGAGGGCTTGGGCCCAGGGCTGGCCTAGGGACACAGACAGAAGGTACCTGGGAGGAGTGGAGGGGTGGGGGTGGCATGCCCCTAGAGGCCCTCCTCAGTCCTCCATGACCATTGCCAGCCAGAACGCTCCCTGCCTCCCCCACCACTCCCTACAAACCACCCCTCACAAAGCCCAAGGCTCTTCCTCAGGGTTAACACTGTACCACCCGCCAGACTCAAGGCCACAGCTTCAACATGGTGGCCCCATTTATTGAGCACCTCCTATGCATCAGGACTCCTGCTGAGTACTTGATATGCCTTTCTCATTGAATCTTGTCAGTAATTCTATGCATTTTATCACATCGGTGCTGTTATCATCTCCATTTTACAGGCAAGGATGTTGAGGCAACAAAGTTTAAATCTCTCAAGGTTGCACGGTTGGTAAATGGCAGAAACCAGTGTTCAAGTGTCAGGCGCTTCCACTTTGTTCTTCTGCCTTCCACGGAAACCTTGTTCGGTGCCTTGAGTTGGAAAAGGCCTGGGAAAGGTGGGCTGGTCCAGAAACCCCTTGCTGAAAGGTGAACTCTGACTACACAACTTGTTTTTTCCCTAGAGCAGCTTTGGGTGTTGACTTAAACTCATCATGAGGTCTCCAGCCTGTGACTCCTCTCAAGGCTTCCAATGGGCACTAGAAAACTCAGATCTGTCAGACTGGCCCTGTGATTAGCACCTGGACTGCATCGGACAGGCCCCATCCCCACTGACAGAGCCACTGCTGGAGGCCAGCTGGGGTGGGAGGAATCAAGGAAAATGACACATCAGCACCAAGAGCTCCATGGATGGTGGGGCACCTTGCTTCTGCCAGACACAGCTTCTCACCCCAACACCGTTTGGAACATTGGGGTTGGGAAGTAAGCACAGGGCAGGAGCTCAAGAATCATACTTGATTCCTCTGTGCTCAGGTCTCCTCGCCTCCTCCTGCTTCTGCTAAACCTTGCACTAAATGGAACCACTGGTGCCCACCTCATCATCATTCTTATGGAGGTAAAATAAGACGAGGCACGCCAAACACTTACTAGCACCAAGCCAGGTGTGCAGTCATAATAATTGTGACTTTACATACTAATTGTGACTTTACATATGTTGCCTTATTTAATCATCTGATGATTAAGAAAGACTGAAGTAGAGGAAGGTTAAGTCATTTCCCCAAAGTTACTGGCTAGGAAGGAGTGGATGCAGGGTCCCACAGTCATTTGCTGGCTCCTTGCCTCCTCGGTAAACCCCAATTGTTGCTGTTATTATTTGTTGTTATCATCAAGGTCATTGCTGTTACAAGTTCTCTTTCCTGTAGGTGCTGTGGAAACTAATAAAGATGAACCACAAAATTTTCACCAGGATGGCTGAAAAGGAGTGAGGGACTTGAGCAACAATTTTCCATTGCTGTTCTCAGTGAGGGAAGGTTAGAGTGAAAGACTGAAACCAAGCCCTTGGAGTTAGTCTCAGCCCTGCTCAGGCTACCCTCTCCCCACCCCCTAAGAAAGGCATGCCCATGGTGGGGATCCCTCTCGTCTGGAATAGTTAGCTAAAAAGAACAAAGTCACTGCAGGAAACTAGAAGAAAGAAAACCAAACAAAAAGTGGGAAGAGGTCCCAGGGGCCAAGGCTGGGCTGGGCACTAACTTGTAGCAGAAATTGGCATTGTGCTTATAGAACCGGCAGAGGTTCCCATCATCTGGGGGCGTGGCACAGAAGAAGATGGACGGTGACAGGTTGTATCGGCCAATCTTGCAAAATTCATCGTTTTCTCGGGGAGCACCAGGCTCGATGGCAACACGATCACCTGAGAGGAAAACATAGGGAGGCACAGAGATGCTGTGAAGGGGTACGGGCTTGTGGGCAGATAGATACCAGCAAGGGAACCTGGCCAAAGAGCAACCCACCTCCCTGGGAACCCAGGGTATCCTAAGCAAGCCCAGCCCATTGGTGCTTCCAGAGGAAACACAGACGAAGCACAGACTCACACTCTGGGAGAGAATGAGCAAGCAGCCCACTTCTCCACAGACTGGTTTGGCCTGCCCTTTTACCAACTCATGGACCAAACCAACCAGCCCCTCCAGTTCCACAGCCACCTCCCAGGTTGGAAAACACAGAACTAGTCCCATCTCTAAGGCAAGCCAGCTCCACTTCCCCTCTCAAACTGCTGTGTAAGAAGTAACTAATATGTGGAGTTTGCACATTTTTTTCTTTACCTGTTTTTGAAAACTGGGCAAGGCCTTTACAAAAGCCATACAGTCTGGCTGTGGTTAGACAATACCACTGAGTCCTGGCTGGCCGAACTGTTCAGGCAAATGACCCATAGAGGCCTGTGTTCTGGCACGGCGGAGAGTAACATTCAGGCTTATGGACAGCCAGCTCTACTCTCTACTCTACTTCTACTCTCTCACTGGGTCTGCTTAGAAGCCCAGCCTTAGAATTTCTCTTCTCCTTATTAGGAAAAATTTCAAACATACAGCACAGTTGAAAACCCTGTGCCGTGAACACCCAGATACCCCTCACCAAGATTCAATGAACATTTAGCAACATTCACTTCACTACATATTCATCTATCCATCCCATCTATCCACCTCTCTTCTATTCGCCAATCCACCTTCTTTTCTGATGTATTTCAAAGGTTGCAGACATTGGTACAGTTCACCCTTAAATACTTCAGCCAGCATAGCATTAATGAGAGTTTAATACTTGTTTATGATTTGTTTTTAAGGTAAAATTTTGTTATTGATGAAATGCACAAACAATAAGTGGATCACTAGGTAAATTTTGATAGATGTGTTCACCTGTGTGGTGCAAACCCCTGTCAACACACAGAACATTACTGCTATCTCAGAAATTCCATTCCTTTGTGTTTCTTCCCGGTCTCCACCCCAACCCCCAGGGGGGTGTTCTGATGGCATTAAGGCCCTCCTAAGCCTGAGAAATGTGTTGTTAGCATCCAGAGAAGAACCCTGGGAGGTCTGCCTTTTACTAAGCAGAGACACATGAGGCTATTTTTTATGTGTTTTGTGGTAAAAGTATCCACAGAAGAGTGTGGAGTTCTGGTACGCTCATTAAAATGTGATGGGGAGGTGGCTCTCCCTCCCGGGAGCCCCAAAGTGTCTTTCCCCATGCCCTCTTTTACACCCCCAATCACTCAGGCTTGTGACCTTTACCCTTCTCTCTCTTAAGCTCCAGGGGCCCTTCTTTTGCCTCTGTAACTTGTTTCCTGAACCCATTTCCTCCACGGCTCACTTCTGCTACCTCTGTGACTTTCTAAATAAACTTTCTAATTTGAAAAAAAAATTGTGGTGATGGCGATAGTAGTAATAGTAGTAATACATAGCAGCATCAACTGTTTTTATTATGTTTGTCATTATTATAACTACCTGAGCTGATATTATTGTAGAAGAAACTTATGCTATAAAATAGATGGCCAGATTATATGTAAATTAGGAATTCTTCCATGTTGTAGATTTATTGATTCTTTAATACTTGTTTAAATTTTATAAATGAGTATATCAAGAACTACTCAAAGACTGGTTTTCTTCTTTCTAGATTATAGCTTTAAGTCAAAGTTAGCAAATGAAACACTTAAATAAAATTCGTATTAAAAAAATGAAGAACCCACAAAGATCCCTGTGACCACTAACCCCTCAACTGTCTCTGCCACTTCTAGAATTGACAATGAATCCTTCAACTGAGCCTTCAAGATCCTCCATAGTTAGGTGAAGTTTATCTTATTCAGTTTTGTCTTCTAATTATTATTACATCATAGTAATATTATAATAACTCAGTTGTGTGGTGCTTTTTTATTGGTTGGTTTTTAGAGATAGGGAGGGAGAGAGGAAGAAATGTCAATGTGTTTTTCCACTTATTTATGCATTCATTGGTTGATTTTTATGTGCCTTGACCCAGGATCGAACCTGCAACCTTGGTGTATTGGGACAACGCTCAACCAATTGAGCTACCCTGCCAGGGTCACTGTATGGTGCTTTTTAAAGAAAGATTCTTTTTGTACAGATTATGCAGTTTTATCATTTCCACTACTTCCCCAAGGCAGAGTCTGTTCTGAGTGGCACAGACTTAGTGACAACCCAGATATGTAACTCCCACCTCTGTAATTTTTTTACTCTGTTCCTCTTAACTGGAATATTAGCTTCTGATCTCTTTACTAACTCCAATGCAAAACCTTTGAAGTCTCCACATGCTGGGCAGTTCAGTAGTTCTGAGCACTTGCTCTAGAGTCAGAAAGACCAAGGCAGCTACCCTAATACTGACTAATGTGTGATCCCAGGCAATTGCCACGCTTCACATTCTTCATGCATTAATGAGAATAATGCATAGCTTGTAGAGTTGTTTCAAGAACAAAGTAAGTAACTTTATGCGTAGGTATTTAACATGGAGACTAACAATAGTAAAGCAATAAATGTTATCTGCCTTCTTCTGATAATTATTACTGTTAAATGTCTAGCTCAAACACCTATTTCCTCCATGAACCTTTTTTACACACCTCTGCCCATGACAAATGTCCTTTCTTTGAACATCGAGAGCCTATTCTTTGCCCATTTCACCTGATGGTCCTGTTCTCTAATTGTTGGTATATATCTGTTGTCCCCAACTAGATCGAAGCACCCAAGGATCTTATCATCTTCGTTTTCTATATCCCTCAAAGCACCTGGCTCAGGTTGGACCCATAGTTAAGTTATAAATATGCCTGTTATAACTTAAATGTAGAGAACACCACTCCCTGTTACAATATTTATTTAGAGACCTCCTCTCACAGGTAATAACCAATCAGCGGCTGTTACTTCAGAAGAACCCTACAAAACCTCAGCAGCTTTCTCAGTTTGCCTGCTGATGGAGGGCCTGACTTAACATTCCTAAATGAGACACACATCTAGCTTCTTCAGAGCTGGTCCATCCCTCCCCACACAACCGGGCTCAGAGAGCCTTCTAACACAGGACGGTACCTCCTACCAACCTCCTCCTTCCTCCAAGTAATCTGACGTCATCTCCAGGCTATACAGTGGCCTCATAAGCAAAGCAAGCTTAAAGCCAAAGGCTAACTATGCCAGGACAGCTTGGATTTAATTCACTGTGTTGGGGAACATATTACAGTCTGGCACAGCTGAGAATTCCTCCCTCTGAGGGAATGAATTAAGCAAATCTAGAAACACATTGGTTATTTCCTAGCCATCCAATAAAACCAAAGACTGTATCAAAGTCCCTGGTTCTTAGTTTGTGGATGCAGATTGTGGTTCCTGGGCCTGGAACATTTCCCCCACTCCTCCTATTCCTGGCTGTTTCTTACTTGCCTGCAGGTGTTGGCTTAATTGTCCCTTCCTCAGACAAGCCAGGGGTCTGAGTAGAACACACCAATCAATCGCATCCTCTATTCTTCTCTGCTGCCCTCACCACAACTGTAATTAAGTAACTGCCTGTGCATCCCAGCTCTGTTTCTCACTGTGAAAGGTAAGATCCCCGCGTTTCAGGCCCGAGGCTGTCTTGTTGACTGTTGCATCCCCAGTGTTCAACAGGGAGCCAGCCCTAAGAAAGCCCACACAAATATTGATGTTGAATGAATAAATGTATCCATTAGCTGCAGGGCTTTGCTGACCTGGTTGTAGGTGCTTTACCAAAGATCCCACTTTTACAACTGTTCCTGCAGCTTCGTGGCCCAGCACCATCGGCTTTTTCACGATAAAATCCCCAATCCGACCATGCTGCCAGTAGTGGACATCTGAGCCACAGATTCCAACGGAATGCATCCTCAGCAGCACCTCTGATAGGAAAAAGGAGAAGGAGACACAAGTGAAGGAGGGAACCACCTCTGTATCACCCTGAGCCACCCTGGCAATTCTCCTCTAGAGGAAGGAGAAGACTTGCTTTCTTTTTTTTTTTTTTAATATTTTTAATTTATTTATCTTTAGAGGGGAAGTGAAGGAGAGAGGGCAAGAAATATCAATGTGTGGTTGCTTCTCATGCATCCCCTGCTGGGAACTGGCCTCTGCGGGGAACTGGCCTGTAACCCAGGCATGTGCCCTGACTGGGAATCGAACCATGATCCTCTGGTTCACAGGCCCGCGCTCAATCCACTGAGCTACACCAGCCAGGGTGGAGAAGACTTGCTTTCAAAGGCCAGGTACATGATTTAGACCACAGAGGAAGATAAGCTTGCCTTGCAAGACTCAATCTCAACCCCAATTGAGTCTTACAAGGCGAGAAGCTTCCAGAGAGCAAAATAATTGCATGTGAGGGTTAATTCTATGTGCCAATTGACTATGTGCCCAGTTGTTTGGTTAATCGCTAGATGGTGCTGTGAAGGTATTTTTCAGATGTGATATTTTAGACATGAAAACAACCTAACTGTCCATCAATAGATAAATGGATAAAGAAAATGTAGTATGTATACACAACAGAATATTATTCAGCTATAAAAAAAATGAAGGAAATCTTACAACATGCATGGACCTACAGGTCTGTTATACTAAGTGAAACAAGTCAGACAGAGAAGGACAAATACTGTATGATCTCACTTATATGTAGAATCCAAAAACAACAGAAGCAACAACAACAACAATAACAACAACAAACACCCAAGCTCACAGATACAGAGAACGGACTGGTGGTGGCCAGAGGCAGGACACGGGGGAGGATGAAATGGATGCAGAGGGTCAAGTGGTACAAACTTCCAGTTTTAAAGTCATGAGGATCCCACGTACACTGTGGTGACTATAATTAATAGTCCTGTGCTCTATATTTGAAAATTGCTAAGAGAATAAATCTTAAGTATTTCTCACGACTGTGACATCAGCTTTTATCTGAATTTTCAGACAGCTAGTCAGCCCTACAAATTTCAGACTTGCCAGCTCCCAAAATCATGTGACCAATTTCTAAAAATAAATCTCCCCTGCCCTCTATATACATATATTTTATATATACACATACACACACATATATACATACACACATACATAAATCTATATAATAAATCTCTCTCAGTTCTGTTTCTCTGGAGAACTCTCACTTAACACACAACATAAACAAGATATTATTAGTAGGAAGAAATGTATCAACCACATAAGAGAAAACAACTGTTTCCTAGGATGTAACCGTTAAATGCTGTGCTTGATTCCTCCTCATGAAAGGGAGACTGGCAGTCTAGGCTTGGCGAGACTTTGTGAGCTGTCAGGCTGCGTGTCATGCCTGTTGTTTGTTTAAAAGTGCAGTGTCAATCCAAACCACTCACATATTCCAACTGGCATTCCAACCTTCACAGGTTTGAATGTAGTGACATTTGGTGGCGGTGGTGTTGTCAGTGTTCCAAGTTTAAGATAATAATGCCACTGAGCCCCTTTGCTGAACTAAGTCCTAAAAGATTAGTGGCCCAGTCTGACTGAGATGGCCATGTTACAAGTATCTTCCTGAGAAAAACAAAGATACCCAAAACCGTGCTATGCATTCAGGGGTCTTACACTGTCCTTGACACAAACCATGGGCAATCCACCAGGTGTGGTTCTGTAGAATTTTCTCCATCTTTGGTTTTGGTGAACATAGTAAGAAATGACTTAGTGAATTCTGAAATCCAAGATAGGGAAAAGTCATTTGAGTTAAATTTTCCCACAATTTTTTCTCTTGAAGTTACCAGTTTGTAATAAGAAGTTAAATTCGACTTGCTAAAAACTCTAGCTGAAATGTACCATTGTTTCCCCTTCCAATTCAAGGACAGCTAGATGCAAGCAACATCTAGCGAATGACCAAACACCGGGGCGCCATAGCCTAGCCCAGAGGACACATAGAAAAGCAGTACCAGGATCTTTTGAGCCCAAGATAGCCTTTGATTGGCCACCACCAGAATCAACACCAACTTTTCAGGACACAGTGAGCTGCCTTTCGCTGCTCTAAAAATGGTATCTTGGCAAAAACACTAAAGCCCTAAATATACATTAGTTGCTAAATACTGATAGAAACAGCTCTTGTTTGTATTCTTATCACTATAAATTGATAACTCAACTGACCTTTGGGTAGCAAAGCTTTGGAGGCTCCAGGAAACTGCCTTCAGTCTGATGTTCACCACAAGCCACCAATAGGGGTAAGGTGGGACAGCACATTCCAACTTATCGGGGACAGGAAGGGGGCCTGACGGGCTGGGTGTGAGACGAGCTGTCTGTAGACACTCTGCCCCATGCTCCCAGCCTCACTTCAGGGTCCTGCTGATCCTGATGTGGAACTCCAGGGATGGGAGGGATAAGAACACTGTCAGCAGGGATCTGCCTTAACCAATAGGGTGGCATGACCACTCCAGGTATAGACACCACCCAGGAAATATGTGTGTCAGCTCAGCTGCTGGCTTGTACAGTGAGAGGCTGGGAGTGGAGCAAAGGCGATGGGAACCCTGCCCCAGTGTGCACACCCACCTTCTGCACCCGGCTGATTAGGGCAGTGGGGCAGGACTCCTACTTCCTGCCATCCCCACTGCACGAAAGGTGTTCCTGGGAGGACACTCCCATTTCTAACTAAAATATTACATTCTTTAGACTCACTCCTTTTCAAAATTTGGATTCAGGCACCCAAACAGTGGCTTATAGTGGATAGAGTAACCTAAGATCAAAAGAAGAACAATTCTTCTTTTGGTAAATTGAGGACATTTTATGCCAAAAACTCTTTAGGACAAGGCAGCAGTCAGATATGGTAACTATTCTCGTCCTACCACTATTTCTTGTAGTGCATGTAACAGCCAAGTGGAGTCTGTGGACAATGGACTAAGTGGAAAGCCTAACAAAAGCATAGTTCTTCATGGAGGCAGAAGTATGAATCGTAGCAGAAGAGGGGTGCAGGAGTGATGCACACGTGTCTCCAGGGGAAACGAGAAAATAGAACTTGAGAATCCCAAGGACCTACCATTTGGGTCTGGTTCAGGGATAGGATAGTTCTCCTAAAGGAAACAAAATAGAAAAATCATTTAGCATGCATAATAAATTTACCTTATGAACATTCTCAATTTTTAAAAATTGAAGTGGAATTTCATTAAAATATGTCTTAAAATTAACACGGGCTCAGGCTAAGCTGCTGCTGGGTGGATGCCTGAGGGGCCACACTAAACAATGCTGCCCCCAGCCCCCAGCCCCTCAACTGTGCACTTTGCCCGGGGATTAAGAAAAAATTTGCTCTGTGCATCCCCAGCCAGAAAGGATGTCTGGGCTGCTGCCCTAGATTTGCCTTTGCTGACAGATCCTTCTCTCCTGAAAACACACATTGTTAGATACAGATTTGTTTGATCTGGCAACCTTGGACTGGGAAAGGTCAGGGTGCTTCTAGCAACTGCAGAGGTTGGACGTGTGAGGCTGTGCTT
This sequence comes from Sturnira hondurensis, assembly GCF_014824575.4. NCBI lineage: Eukaryota > Metazoa > Chordata > Mammalia > Chiroptera > Phyllostomidae > Sturnira > Sturnira hondurensis. The sequence continues at coordinate 1,317,261 of NW_028080827.1, read as the reverse complement.
TTCCCCTCTCCATCAGGGCATAGACCAACACTTGGTTCTCTCTTTCAAAACATCCTATGTGGAATTTTAGAGCCCCCTCAACCCAGCATATGTGGGACCTGTATTTTAAACTCTCACAGGTTCAAAGAACAATCTGGGTTATAAATATATATAATATCACAAAAATATTATTATTTTCCCTCAATGCCAATTGGCTAGGAAATTCCTGGTGATGAGGAAAGGCTGAGTGGTCAAATCCAAGTGTATATTAATTCTTTTTAAAAAAGATTTTATTCATTTATCTTTAGAGGGGAAGGGAAGGAGAGAGGGAGAGAAATACCAACGTATGGTTGCCTCTCATGTGTCCCCTCCTGGGGATTGGCTTGCAACCCAGGCATGTGCCCTGACTGGGAATCGAGCCACGATCGCTTAGTTTGCAGGCCCACACTCAATCCACTGAGTTACACCAGCCAGGGCCATATTATTAATTCTTTGAAGGCAGCCTAGAAGAGGAAGGGATATGAAGTGTTCATAGTACCTACTATGTGCCAGACAGTGTTCTGGGCTTTATACACATCATGACACACGGTCTTCCATAGCCCACAGTACCTCAGACGAGGTACCTGAGGCTGGGAAGTGCAATAACTTGGTCAAGGTCATACTGCCAGAGAGTGGATAAATCAGGGCTAAACCCACTTGTGTCTGATTCCCAAGCCTACCTCAATGCGTCCCACTGTACCCCCCAAGGTGAAATGTGCCTTTTCTCCTTCAGGGATGACACAAGGAGCTGTCAATCGGGTGACGAGAAGGTCGGAGCTGGGCCCCACACACAGAGCACTCTGGGAGGAGACACTACTCAAAGTTTTCCTCCTTCCGAAAGCCTCCCCAAGATGCTTTTATGGGTAGCAATAAACACTGGAGCTACTTAGCTAACAAGATAATGAGCTACATCCAAAGAAGCCTGACAATTTTTCATCTCTTAATTTAAACTGGCTACATGTGGAAAGAAGATGGGAGGGAGGCAGGGAGAAAAGGGGCTAGGGAATCTGTTTAGAAATGGACCAGCTAACTCAGGATAGCTGACTATCAGCGAAATCTTTTTCAAAGAAATTGCTAGGGAAAAAAGAAGTTGCTGGTCCCACATCTGACATCATACAACATCAGGAACTGCTGTGTAGTTACGTGTCTGTTACACTGTGCTTGACATTTAAAATTTTTAAGCTGTTGGTTAAAACGAGCAGAATAGCAACCCACACCGCCCCCTAAAGGCACTAGAAGGTAATTTCCCAGGCGCTGAAAGAATTCCACAGCATACTATTCATAGTTTGCCTCCAACCAGGCCAGGCCTGAACACCCCGCTTGAGGGTGGAGAGGGAATACGATCCCAACTTACGGCAACTGATGGGCACGTTACATAGGCACTGGGTGGCACTAGGAATTACTACTGTAAGTATTTGTTGGAGTTAACGGGCGGGAGCAGCTTCGACCTTACCACAGAACTAAGGCTGCAGTGGCTTTCCCACACACTAGAGGGTGCTGTGCTCATACCCTGGTTTTTCCTTGGTAGTAGAAAACACTTTCTGGAGAATGTAAATACCTCTCCCCATTTTCTTTTCTGTCCTCTTTCTTGCTAACACCAATCACCCTCACAACTCAGTTTGGCTCCTGACTCCCTTCTCTGCAGGAGACATACCACTTGAGCACAAGACTACGTTGAGATCAGCCCTTAAGTTTGTTAATATATGCCTAAGCACAGCTGTGGAGCTCACAATATTTTAGAAAGTTATCACAGCATGGTTACTAAAAAAACCTTGCTTTTCATTGGTGATGTGGGCTACAATCCTGTTTACTTAATCACCTTTTCTGTCTCACATTTCACTGATAATATCTTTCATTTATCCTATTTCTCATTTATCAAAGTTTCTTATCTCCTCTGAGTACTGGAACATTCTCTTTTATCCCCAAAGCCCAAGCAGGCGTAAGGAATCCTAAATGGGATTCCTTATCTGTGTGTGATTGTAACAAGGAGTTGAGACTTGAGTAACTGTTCTTTATTGTAGTTTTGTCAGTTTTCTAGCATTTTTTCCACGTTGTCATAGTTTACATACATATTCTCCTTCTATCTCCTTGATGTCTCCCCTCCCTTACTCTGAATAAATCATGTAAATCAGGAAGAACTGTGGGAACATGGCATCATCTCAGGTGCTTCTAGCATCCTAAATGTTATCTTGCCTTTCCTAAATATATTTTCTCAAAATAGCCTAAAAATATTTCTGAATATATCTTAACGGCCTCCTTCCCTCTACTTCTACCTGCACATCTGAGGTCACACTCTCATGTACATCCGGCACGGGCTACAGCACTGGCCTCCACCTAAAGAGAAATCAGGGGCAGATGCCTTTCCCTCTGCCAGCCACCCTGAGTGGTGCAGTGGTGAAGAACTCAGATCCTAGGAGCATCTGTCCATGCACAAATCCAGGCTCCTCTCCACCAGCTCTGTGACCTTGGGGTGATTACATAACCTCTAGTGCCTTCAATTTCCTCCTCTGTTTAATGAAGATACTCATACAGAGAGTACCTGGCTCAGAATAAGTTAGCTCTTATTACAAAAGAAAATCAAAGTTCTTTTCTTATAATTAGCTCACAGTATGGTTGAACCAGCTTTGGACAATCTTGTTCTTTTCCTTTTCCAAGGGTACACTTTTTATTGTTTTGGAGAAAAGTTGTACTTCTTCTTTCTTTCATGTCAATATTAAGAGAACTTAACTGCTCCTTTAAAGGATAGAATATAGAAGTAGGATTCCAGCAATGTTATAGGCTTCATTGTATCAATTGTAGATGAGTGTAAAGCCCTATCCCCTACCTTACACTGAGGGACAGCAGGCACAGCTCAGAGAAGGTGGTCATTGCTGCCTTATGTCTTTACAGCCCACCTTCTCCCACCTACCAGGCTTCCTGTCAGCCAATTGGCTGGCTGCCCTGCACACTTAAGGAGAGCAGAATAGGAGACCCTATTTTTGCTTCCCCTCCTCCTCAATTTTCCCTCCCTTGAATTCCTGAAAGGTGTTTTAAGGGTGGGAGGGAAGTCCAAAGTTTTCCCAGTTGGTCATTTTGTCATGAGGCTTTGTTCTTGGCATAGGTCCTGGTAAACAGGGTCAAAGTAGAAGGGTCAGACATTCCCCCCAAGTCCTTTCATCCGTTGCCAGCACAGACTACCCAGGCTCCAAGCCTCCTGAATTCTCAAACCCACCCTGCACTCACGTGTTTATATCCAGGGGAACTGTCTCACTACTGGTTGATCCCTCTCCTTCAAGATCCTACATACGGCGGGAAGTGAGGGGAAAGAGGCATCTGGAATGACTTCCTAAATACTGTGGGAATTGGGGGAGATTTAGCATTGGATGTGCTGGGATTGTGGTGTCTGGGAACATCCAGGTGGGTCTGTCTAAAAGGTGGGCCAAGGTTAAACTCATGAACTTGAATCATGAACACAGACTAAAGCAAAGCCTGTAAAACGCCTTCCCTATCCTCACCAGGCTGGGAAGGTGACTCCTTCCTCTTCTTTGAGCTTCCCCAGAACTTAGAACTGAATCCATTCAGAATGAGTAAAGGAGTGTTTAATTCTCAGTTATGATAAATAAACTTAAAAAAATAATTTCCTCCTAATTCAAAACATATGAAAACAACCACACATGAATTTACTAGATGATTATTTTTATATACAAAAATAAACATTTATTTAAAATGAGAAATAAAACCACGATGAATCACAATTGTTAAAAAAGCTTAGTATGACAGAATGCAAAAGACAGTAAAACAATTACTGTTATACTGACTTACTAACATAACTAGATGATTCTTTAAGCAAAAGTACAAAGTGTGAGCTTTTAGATGCTTTAGTCCAGTGATTTTCAACCTTTTTCATCTCATGGCACACATAAACTAATTACCAAAATTCTTCAGCACATTAAAAAATATACTTTTTGTTGACCTGACAAAAAATAGGCATACTTTTGATTCAATCACACAGGACAGCGATTGTTGTGTTGGTTATCGTCATTTTTATATTTGGCAATCTAAGGGAAAAGAGGTCAGTGCCCCTGATTAAATAGTCAGAAACTGCATATTTTACAAATATTTATGGTGCCCTGGCTGGTGTGGCTCAGTGGATTGAACACAGGTCTGCAAAGCCGAGGGTTGCTGGTTGGATTCCCAGTCTAAGGCACATGCCTGGGTTGTCGGCCGGGTGCCCCGTTGGGGGCATGTGAGAGGCAACCAGACATTGATGTTTCTCTCCCTCTCTTCTTCCCTCCCTTCCTCTCTGTCTAAAAATAAATAAATAAAATGTTTTAAAAAGTTCTTATGGCCCACTGGTTGAAAATCACTGGTCTAGTCTGTTAGTTAACATTGAACAAGTGCTGCATTCAGGCCAAATGTTTACGTTAAAAAAAAAAAACTGTTGAACTGAATATCACTTCACAAAATCTGTCCATATTCTCTCCAGTTATATGAGTACACATTTCTCCTCCTTAATTCCCTTTTTTAAAAAAATTATTATATGTAGAGAGATAGATCACTTTGTTATTCCATTTATTTATGCATTCATTGGTTGTTTCTTGTATGTGCCTCCACCAGGGATCAAACCTGCAACCTTGGTGTATTGGGACAATGAGCTAACCAACTGAGCTGGCTGGCCAGGGTTTTCTCCTCCTTAATTTCTGACATGCAATTTTAAAAGAGAACCTTCCCCTACACCCATTAATTCTGGTTTCTTCCTCAGAATAGGGCTAACTTTTATCATGTTTCTTAGTAGCACTAAAACTTACTACATACAATGTTAAAATCATATTTGTGATATTATTTACTTCTCCTCCTGCTTTTCCTCTAAAAAGAGGAAAAATTTAGCTTTTGCAGACAAAGGCACTGCCTTTCCATACCAGTATTTGCTGGATCTAATTCCCTGTTGTTTATCTGTTTTGGGCTTTGTTTCAAAGTTGAAACAGTTAATGTAAAGAGAAAGGAAGGTATTTCTTTGGACTGTTTGCTACTACCCAGTTTTCCCTTTTTCCGAAGTAGTTTTAAATTCTATTTGCAGTCTCAACTACCTCTGACTATTAAGTCTAGCTCAGGTTAAGGTTAATTAGCATGCATTTCCCCACTCAGAGTAACTGCTCCTCCTTAAAACCGATGAATTTGATCATATTTGATCCATCAGCTGGTGGCAGAACTAAGCAGGGAGACCAAAGAGAGATGTGATGCCCATGACCACTTGGGCTGTTGAATATTCAAGGACCCCTCTTTCTACAACCTCTTTCTTCTCAACCAGAAATCTTAACAGTAAAGTATGTATGCAAGGAAGGGGACATTTTAAATGTGTTATGTTACAGATACAGAATTATCTTAGTTTTTAACATATTGTTTCAGGTTCAAAGTAATTCTTTCGACCTAGGGCATAATACAGTTCCTGAAAGAGCAAAAACTCACATCTTCATGGAACTCATTATTAACGTTTAAACTTGATCATGGCACATTATTTTCTCTGCTCTTTATAACTAAACATCAACCCATCATCCTAAAATTATTTTCCCTTTAACTTGTTCTCTCCACACACAGCTGATGATAAAACATTCAGGTGTGCATCAATGCCTGGAGATATATATAAATCCTATAGATAATTCTTGTGGTATTCAGCAACTTGGAAATAGGGACCATGTTGTTCCTGTTCTATTTTTCCAGATGCTGTGACTAAAATCTGGTAGAGCTGGCTATCCGGAATAAGGGGGACAAAGTGTACTCAGCATGGCCAAATTACTACTGATATGTAATGCAATATGTACATGAACTGACAGGAGCATTTTGAAATGTCTATAGCATTTTGACATTACTGTAGCATCCACAGTTTGTGAAGCTTTTGTAAGGATTGGGGATTCTAAAATTCTCATAAGTTCTCATGAGTTAGAAACCAACTCATGCTTTTCAAGTTCACACGATCTAAGATTAATCCTTAATAAGTAAAAGCCAGCTTAACTTTGTTGTTTTAAATAAAACAGACATGTCTTTATTTCATCTGGGTTTCACAAAAATAAGTACATGTTAATAACTGACTTTGATGTCTAGGAAATGTTTCTGGAGGATAAGTGATTAAAAAAAAAACCAAATAGTCGCGGCTACGGGAAACCTAAGAAGGCTGCTTGGTTCTTCCCTGCTCCCTGACTTCCCATTTTTCAGTCTTTGCATTCCTTTCTACATCAAATGCATCTAAGTTGGACTTTGATGAGGGAACTTATGGGTTGACATTATTGAAAGACACCTTACACTATTGTTAATGTTCGATAAAGTCACTTCAAGAAAATGCAAAGCCTGGAACTGCTTCCTTTCACAGCAAGCTCCCAGGAGACAAAGACTTTAGATATTGCTTTTCAGAAAAGACATCAAATAAAAGAAACTCTCTGACTTCACTGGAAGGGATCTCATCAGGGACCTAACCACAAATGGACATCTACCTTTGTCTCTGACACCTGACTCTGCCTCCAACTTTAGGATCAAAGGTGACCCTAGAATGAGAAACTGCTGACAGCAGAAGTAGGCAGCCATCCCGAGACATCAAAAAGCCCACATAAGTGTGGATTGGTATTGAACTCAGAACTACTTGTCTGTAACTATTTGCTAATGATATTAGTCACACAAATAGTTACACTTGTTATTTGGATTTTTCTATACTCCAGCTGCTTACAATTACTGAACATGTGTAAAATAACTTAATACTCTTCTCATGGCTTATGTAAATGTTATATTAGATGCTAGATACAGAAAAATGAGACAGGAGGCAAAACTTGGATCCTGATCAAAGGACAGCAATAATCCAGAGTGCTGTTTCCCAATGAAGGTCATAAGACCTGATTGCCCTCCATCAGGAGGCCAATCCTTTTGGAGGCCTTGACTCTGACCTCTAAAGTCCACACACTGTTCTATTGTTTACTTCTGTCTCCCTAGAGCAGCTTAGGGTTAGAGGCTGTATCCTCCTCTTCCTCCTCTTCTCTGGGCACCCAGCCCATGCATGGCACATGGAAGGCAGACTCTAATCTAGTATATGTTTGTGGAATAAAGGTCCAAGTTTGAAATTACTCTGTAAGCTGTGTAGAGATGCACCACTTTTTCTTCCTCATAATACCATCTGGCATTGGTAGCAGTGAACACTAATAGTGTCATTTTCATTCAGGACCCTGAATGGAGGCTCTCAGATGAATGAAGAATGCACTGGAATGGGACTCTGAACCTCTGAATTCTTGTCTGGGCTCTATGTCACTTTGGGGGATGGAACTTCCTTCTAGAGGAAATAGAGTTAGCTCAAGGCAGGAGTTCTTAGTCTGGGGTCTACAGACCGCTAGAGAATCTATGGAGGGGCTTACAGGAAGTCTGAAATTGTTGCATTCTGCAGGGAGAGAGACCACAGATCCTCAAATCGTCAAAACTGCTAACCTGGGTAATCTCCTGCGAGTCTCCAATCTAGATTCTGGTGATGCATGTTCTCTTTGCAGGGAAAGGAGGTGCAAGGGAGTGGCAGAGATAGAGGGCACTCATCCCACATGTCCACCACCATCCCAGGCCCACCTGAGACGGACTTTGTCAAGGGATCCCTGGCACTACCCCAAGGCTAACTCTGCAGCTCCCAAAACATTGGCCTCAAGAGCCAGAGGACAGAGGCAGGGTCTGGGCAGATAAGACATATACATAATACTCTTAAATGGGCAGGAGAGCAGGATCAGAAAGGAAAAAGAGTTGGAAGTGAACCAGATGCAGACTAAGGGAGGTAAGGAGGAAAGGAGCTTTATAGACAGAGACTCTCAAGACCCAGAAGTCTGGCAAAGGCACAGTGAACACCAGGAGTCCTGGTGATGGAGGTCTGTGCTGGAAGAAAAGGAGGAAGGAAGTGAGTACCTACGAAGTGCTGAGTACTCTCCTGATCATAATAATCCTGCAAAGGAGGTTATATCAGCCCCAAGCAGAGAGATTAAATATGAGTTCAACAGCTTTTTAATGTCTTTCTGGCCCTCCTTTCTGCCCTGCACTGTCTGCCTAGGGGAGAAGTTTAGGACATGTCCTTAGTCAAGCAGTCTGCCTGGTAAGTCTTCTGAAAAGTGCAACGACAGAAGTGGACTAGCTGGCAGAGGAGGGAGGAGGCAGGCGTCAATCATTCTGCTGCCTACCAGGGCTCCAGCCACGTGCCAGCCTTGGGCTAGGTTCTGAGGCATGCGACAAGAATCCTGAGCACCTTAGCACCAAATGTCTACCGCCAACCGCCAACCGCCAACCGCCCGCCCCCCACCCCGCCGCCCGCAACAGGGAAACCATCCGGGATCTGAGTGGCCAGAACCTGCAAGGTGCAGGGCCGGTGCAGGGCTGGAATTGGCGAGCTGGCCCGCGGCTGGGCTCTGAAGCCAATGCCGCAAGGTAGGGGGCTAGGTTCCTCACTCCCTTTCCCGTTTTACCAGGCGCAGGTCCCCGGGTCCGTGTACCACCAGGGTGAGGTTCTCGGGCTTGGTCGCCGCCATTGTCGCTCTTGCCTCCCGGGTTGAAGCTGCAGTCTGCAGGACGCGTGGAGGTTCTGGTGGCTGACGAGCGAAGGGTCGGCGGGTAAAGGGCTGAAGGCCAGACTTGGGCCCAGCGGCGCTAAACCGTGGCTAGAGGCGGGGCTTCCTGGCCCCTGACAACCTGGGCGGGGCTTGCGGGGGGCGGGGCTGTCCGGCTCCGCCGCGTGATAGAGCCTTAGGGGTTGATGAGACAATTGGGAAAGAAGAAGCCTGTTTGTAGCCTTGAGCCGCCTCACACCAGGTCAAACATTGCTGACTTGAAAGCTGCCACCGCCGGCACTTTGAGGAACAGGAGCCAAGAGGATGCAAAGTCCATGTTGGCCCTGTGTCCCCAGCATCCAGCAAAGTGCCTGGCATGAAGTGGGAGTGAATGAACTAATTGGTGCATTAATGTAAAGAAGCTGTGAAATGGAATCTTTGGGTCTCTTTTTAAAAATTTATTGATTGATTTGAGAGAGAGGAAGGGAGAGAGAAGCATTGATTTGTTGTTCCACTTATGTATGCATTCCTCGGTTGCTTTCTTATATGTGCCCTGGCTTGAGATGGAATCACAGCCCATATCAGGACATTGTTCTAATCAACTGAGCTCCCTAGCCAGGGCTGTGAACCTTCTTCTCTTAACCAACTCTGCTTCTTATGATAGAAGCAGGATTTCTGTCTAAATTCTCCCTTAGCCTTTCTCCCCTCAGAAACAGTAAAGTTTTACTCTAACGGGAGAGAGCAATGCACTGGACAAGCCTAAGTCCACAAAGGACCCTACTTCGTTTGAGAACAGTGCTCACAATTTCATTTTATGTAGCTTCTTTTTCACTCTGCCAGATCCTTTTATCTCCTCCAAGAGAATTCCCTAGCCTTGACTCCATGTGGCACTTACTGCATGCCCCACATATGGGACACAGCCTGTACTTTCAATCCCTTCCCCAATGCACTGGAAGCCCACTGAAGGCAAGCATTTCTTAAATAGAACCTGATAAAATGTACTCTACAATGTAGGAAGGCAAAAAATATTTGATGATGAATGTGGATCAAGTTCTAGAACCTCAATAATGACCAAAAAATGTGTAAAGGGGTAGTGTTATAAGGTGTGACAAGTCAAGGGGATGGATATTTACAGGGTGCTTACAGAGTCAGATCTGTGCTTTGCTTTGAGAGACCTCCCACAAAGCTTGGCTGTACTTGGCTGGCTCTTCCAGCAGCTCCTGCCCTCAGTTCCTAAGCAGGCCTTACTGGGAGAGATGACTAAGTGAGGGTTGCCTGCCTTCACTCAGTACCTGAATTTGAAACTCACCGTTCAGAAGCATTTGAGATCTTGCTTCTAGCACATGTTGTCAGTTTGCTCAGATGAACTCATAAAAATTCTTAATAAAACACAAAAAGTCACCTTTCTCTCCTTGCCTTGTGGGGTTGCCATACAGTTTCCCAAGCATGTCTTTTCAGCTGGTGAAGCTGAAGATGGAGAAAACTCCAGGAATATCCCTCAGAGACCTGGTCTTTCCCCAGGATAATGAGCAACCCTGAGGCATCAGAATACAGTAGCCAGGACCTAACTAATGATGACAAGTCTGGGACCTCTAGCAGACCAAATATAACATCCTGGCCTAAGTTATGTTTTAGCTCCTGAGCCCTAAGGTAGAACTATTCCCTGGCTACTTTCCCATGAGACCAGACCAAGGGACACAGGGACAGACCTCAGAGCTGTAATCAAGACCTAAATAAATTAGTTATTACCCTTATCTAACCTTTATCAATCAGTTCCTAGCACGAATCCATAATCCATATTGTCTTGTGATTTTGCCCTATATAATCTGTAAACTACATGCCATCAGGGAGTTTGGGCTTTTGAGTGTTAGTTACCCATTCTCCTGGGTGATGCCATTGTAATAAAATAGACCATCTTTCTCCAGTGGAGTTTTCAGTTTTCAGTTCTCCTGGCTCTGCTAGCACCAGGTGGGTAAACTTCTATTCAATAGCAGAATTGCTTAACAGCTGAGAGCCACTTGAAGTAGACACTTTTTTAAAACTTATTTTTAGAGGGTGGGGTGGGAAAGAGAGGGAGGGAAACACTGATGGCTGCCTCTCACATGCCTCCAACCGGGGACCTGGCCCATAACCCAGGCATGTACCCGAACTGGGAGTCAAGTCTGTGACCTGTCGGTCCAAAGGCCAGTACTCAATCCACTGAACCACACCAGCCAGGGCATGAAGCACACAGTGTACTAACGAGAAAAAGTAGAGTGCCAAAAGAACTTGGTGTTCCCAAGGTCAGAACAATTGTAAAATCTTGATTTCCAGGTTTCTCCATTTGGTCATCAACTATTTAATTACCCAAGCCTGAGTATTTACAATAATAACAACAACAAATAAAAACAAACAAACAAACAAAAAACGTGAGATCTCTTACAAACCTTAGAAATAAGGTTTTCAATGAGAGTTAAACTAGTAAAACCCTTATGCAATGGATGAGATTAGTGCACTTCCCTAAGGAACTAATAATAAACCTACCGTTAACAAATCTCAAGAAAGGGTTAAGAAGGGTTAGGAAAAGGGACTCAGAAAGCAGAAATTCTAGTCTAGAACTACCCAGGGAAGAGAGGCCCATGGTGGTAGTAGTAGCTGGGCTGCCAGCACAGAGAATAGAAGCAATGGGACCAGTTAGAGGTTATGCTACATACCAGCTAAGGGTGGTGACCTGGACGTAGATAAATAGTGGAAGTGAAAACACAGTGAAGTGGAAAGATCCAAGATTTATCCTGAAGGAAGTTTCCATGGGACTTTGTAAGGGACTGGCTTATAGCAGTTGAGGAGAAGATAGGAGAAATGTTGATTCCCAGATTTCTGACATGATGAACTTAATGGATGAGGTGCTATTATCTGATATAGGTAGCACTGAGGGAAGAGAAGTAATTTTGGAAAGGCCAAGTTTGAGATGCCTATAAGGTAGGTGAAACAACAGGAGGGAATGTTTGATGTAAGAGTCTGGGGAAGTCTAGGCTTGAAAAGTCTAGATTTAGAAATCATTGGTACGCAGACTGTATTTAAAGAAATAGGAGAGAACGAGATGATTTAGGGAGAGAGTGTAGAATGAAAAAAATTTAAAAAAAGACAGCCCAGGTCTTAGCTCTGAGATTCTAATATTGAGGGGCCAGCAAAAGGAAAGGGATCAGCAAAGGATGCTGAGAGTCAAGCGAAGCTATAACAGAAAAAGTCAGCATTTTAAAAAGAAGCAGCCAACTATTGATTACTGATGTGCGATAGGTTAATCAGTCAGGACAAGTGAAATAAGGAAACTAAGACAGATAATTAAAGGGACAAGCAGTTTACAGCCATTTAGTAAATCACAAAATCCTATCTTTCCAACGAAGGACACTTCAGAGTAAGTGGTTTACACTTCTACAGCAACCAAAGTATAAATGGCTTAAATCACTCTACTTGTGGAGATAGAAAACAGAAATGAACTTAAGCTCCATTTGTGCCAACCACACTCAAGGACAAGTGAAGTCAGTGTAATAAATCTCATTTTGGAGTATCAGCATAAAGCTGATGAATATTCTATTGAGATTCTCCCCTAAAACCTGCCCTAAAGTTTCCGCCTTTAGAAAACAAGTAAGAACCTTCATGACAAAGACCTAGCAAGAGCTCTCTCTGGAGCATGCCTTCCTTCCCTCTCTGGTGCGCATCTTTACTTTTCTCTCCTAAACCTTTCTCTCCATGAGACTTGCAACCAGGGGATCAAGGGGCAGTGGCAGCTGGTCCCGGGCTTACCCCCTGAACCTGTCTCCCAGCACAAGTTCTCTCCAGCTTTTTAGTAAGCTAACAGCTGCCCTGCCTTAGCTCACTTCTTTCCTGTAAAGTTCCTAGAGAGCCAAAGCAGAGCACTGCCTAGGCTCTCTCCTGTTGCTTCTTCTACCCTAAGCCCTTCCTTTGTTTCAGTGTCTCCAGCTTTATTTTCTCATTTATTTTTATTGTATTTTTTCTGTTACCATTTATACTCCTCATATCCTCTTCCACCTCTCCCCACCCTCTCCCCACCACTGCAATCACCACACTGTTGTCCATGTCCATGAGTCCCCCCTTTTTTTAACTCAAGCTCACCACCCTCTAAACTCTCCTGACCGACCTGTCAGTCTGCTCTCTAGCTATAAGTCTGTCTCTAATTTTGCTAGTAAAGAACTTATAGAACTCAATACCAAAAAAACCAAACAATCCAATTTAAAAATCAGTAAAATACCTGAATAGACACTTCTCAAAAAAAGACATACAGGTGGCCAACAGACACATGATAACATATTCAACATCACTAATCATCAGAGAAATGCATATTAAAACCACAATGACATATCACCTCACACCTGTCAGAATGGCTATCATCAATAAATCAACAAACAACAAATGATGACAAGGATGTAGAGAAAGGGAACTCTTTTGCACTGTTGGTGGGAATGCAGATTGCTATAGCCAGTTTGGAAAGCAGAAATAAGTTACCTCAAAAAATTAAAAATATAACTGCCTTATGACCCAGTGAATTTATCCAAAGAAACCTGAAACACTAACTTGAAAATATAAGCACCCCTATATTCATTACAGCATTATTTACAACAGCCGAGATTTGGAAGCAGCCCAAATGTCCATCAGTAGATGAGTGAACAGAACAACTACGGTATATTTACACCTAGGCTACTAGGTGTAAATACTACTAGGCTACAAAAAAGAAGAAAATGTTACCCTTTGCAACAGCATGGATGGACCTAGAGAGTATTATACTAAGTGAAATAAGCCAGTCAGAAAAAGATAAATGCCATATGATTTCACTCAAATGTGGAGTCTAATGAATAAACTGTCTCCAGCTTTAATAAATGTACTCTCAAAATCACCTGGATCTATGTTGTGAAATCTAAAAAGTACTTAGTGAACTGAGCAACAAGGAGGTCACTGGTGATCATGAAAAAGAGTTTGGGTATGAAAGTATGAGAAGGAGACATATTGGGTTGAGATCATTCATCCATTCACTCAGCAAATATGTAGTACGTATCTACAACATGCCACATTCAAGGTGTTAAATAAGACAAACACAACTCCACTTCAGGGAAGGAAAGCCATTAAATAGATAATCACAAAAGTAATAACTCAACCATAGTCATGATAAGGGCTATGAGAAAAAAGTAAGGTTACCATTAAATTGCGTAACAGGGAAACCTAGTCCAGCTCAAAAGCAGGGGAAGGTTGCCCCTCAAAAAGTGATGTATAAGCTGTACTTGACAGTTTGGGGTAGTCACAACAGTGAGGCAGGGGAGAGAAAGTGTGTGTGTTCCAGGCTGAAGGAATCCTAGAGGGAGTGGGTGGGGACCATCATTAAAAGTCAGTAGTGGGGCAGGGCTACAGTGAATAGAGGGACCCAACCCTGCGGTGTACATAGGTCTCCTGCTGTTTCATATTTTTGGAAGTACAGGAATGCAAGAAGAAATGTAGCGAGAATGTGTGTGGCTAAAGATCTTAGGGGAAATGCTGGAAAATTACATTTCTGCAAGATGAGGAGTTCACTCTGAGGTACAAAGTTTATTTCTGCAGCAAGAATAGGGAGATAGCTTGGTGGTAGAGGCTCCCAGAACTGGTTTGGTGCTAAGAATCAGAGAGGGTGGAAAAAGAAATCCTACTGACAAGCCTTACTTGCTGGAAGCAGTAGGGAGGAGCAGGTAGGCTGTGTCATGAACAGCCTATCTTTGTGGCTGGAAGAAGTAGAAGCTAAAAGAGCTGTTATAGACAACCTGTTTTATAGGGGGAAGTCTTGTTAGCCTAGAATTCATTATTGTCCTCTTCCCTTCAGGCCATGTCTACAAATAGTTAGTCCAGAAAAATAATTTACCTCACTCAGAAACTAGTTATCAAACTTCTGGCCGAGATGGAGGCGTAGGTGGAAACACTGTGCCCCCTCCCACAACTAAATTTAAAGATAGCAAAGTTTTAGAAACAAAAACACAGCCAAAACAGTGAAAATTTAACTGTACGGAAGTCTGACAACAATGAACCACTCAGCCAGACCGTGTCACAACCCAGCAACTGGTTTGCCCGGCTCTGGCAAACACCTAAGGCTCCGCCCCTCATACATAACAGGTGTTAACAGACCAAACGTTATGACTCAAGAACAGCTCAAAGCCCCAGAGCCTATAATTCTAAGTGACCAAGAAATAGCCAACCTTTCAGACGCACAGTTCAAAATACTGGTGAGCAGGATGCTCACAGAATTGGTTGATTTTAGCCACAAATTAGAGGAACATATGAAGGCTAAACTGATTGAAATGAAGGGAAATGCACAGGAAACCAATAATGATGGGAAGGAAACTGGGACTCAAATCAAGGGAGTGCACCAGAAGGAAGAAAGAAACAACCAAACAGAAAAGAAGGAAGAAACAAGAACTCAAAAAAAAAATGAGGAGAGGCTTAGGAACATCCAAGACATCTTTAAACGTTGTCTTGGGCTGACGGCGGTGGCACACTCGCGTGCAGTGGGACGAAACGCGTGGGCCCGGTGACGGCAGCAACTGCGGCACCGGTGAGGGCCGGGGCGGCAGGCGGCAGACGGGATGCCAGAGTCCCTCTTTGACCCCGCCCCCACATATAGCGTCACAACCCAGCAACTCAGTTGCCCTGCAATACCAGTGAGAGCCATTGTCCCTCTTTGACCCCGCCCGCCCCCACATACAACATCACAACCCAGCAACTTAGTTGCCCTGTTCTAGTGAACATTTTAGGGCTCTGATCCTGCTATGGAACAGGCACGAACAACCCGAAAGATGGCGCAAGAAGAACTCAAAGTCCCAGAGCCAATAACTCTAAGCGACCGAGAAATTGCCAGCCTCTCAGAAGCACAATTCAAGACACTGTTTATCAGGATGCTCACAGAACTGGTAGATTATAGTCACAAATTAGAGGAACATATGAAGGCTAAACTAATTGAAATGAAGGGAGATGCACAGGAAACCAATAGTGATGGAAAGGAAACGGGGACTCAAATCAATGGAATGGACCAGAAGGAAGAACAAAACATCCAACCAGAAAGGAATGAAGAAAGGAGAATTCAAAAAAATGAGGAGAGGCTTAGGAACCTCCAGGACATCTTTAAATGTTCCAACATCCAGATTATAGGGGTACCAGAAGGGGGAAAGAAACAGCCACGAGTGGAAAACTTATTTGAACAAATAATAAAGGAGAACTTCCCCAGTCTGGCAAAGGAAATACACTTCCAGGAAATCCAGGAAGCTCAGAGAGTGCCAAAGAAGTTGGACCCAAGAAGGAACACACCAAGGCACATCATAATTACATTAGCCAAGACCAAAATGAAGGAGAGAATCCTAGAAGCATCAAGGGATAAGGGGACAGTCACCTACAAAGGAGTAACCATCAGACTGTCAGCAGATTTCTCAAAAGAGACCTTACAGGCAAGAAGGGGCTGGAAAGAAGTATTCCAAGTCATGAAATCCAAAGACCTACAGCCAAGATTGCTTTATGCAGCAAAACTTTCATTTAGAATGGAAGGACAGATAAAGTGCTTCTCAGATAAGGTCAAGTTCAAGGAGTTCATCAGCACCAAGCCCTTATTATATGAAATGCTAAAGGGACTTATATAAGAAAAAGAAGATGAAAAATATTAACAGTGAAAGGACAGCAAACACACAGTTATTAACAACCACACCTAAAACAAAAGCAAACCAAGAGGACAGCTAGATCAGGAGTGGAACCATAGAAATGAAGAACACATGGAGGGTTAGAAATAGGGGGTGGGAGGGGGAGAAGGGGGGAGAAGGCACAGAAAATAGCATAGATGGTAGGTAGAAAATAGATAGGGGGGAGGGCGAGAATAGTGGGGGAAATATAGAATCCAAAGAACTTGAGACACATGGTTATAAACTAAGGGGGGGAGAATGGTGGGGGAGGGAGTGTGTGGGTGGAGGGGAATGAAGGGGGGGAATAGAACAACTGTAATGGTATAATCAATAAAATATATTTTTAAAAAAAGGTACAAAAAATAAGTAGCATAGACAGTAGGTAGAAAATAGGGCAATGGCAAGAATAGTATGGGAAATACAGAATCTAAAGAACTTGTGACCCATGGACAATAAACTAAAGGGGGGGAATGGTGGAGGAGGGGTGTGCAGGGAGGAGGGGAATGAAGGGGGGAATAGGACAACTGTAATGGCATAATCAATAAAATACATTTTAAAAAAACCAAAAAAAAAAAAGAAAAGGGAGGCATAAATATGGAAAGGGAAAAAATGAAGCCTGTGTGGTGTCATATAAAATTGAACAGATTACTGCAAACTCATAGTTTTCCATATAGATAGACATAGAAATGAATGTACATATAAATATCTGTACATGTGGCCACATACACTCCATAGCTCTGTCTACTGGAAGAGCTTGGGAACAGTGATATCTGACAGCAAAGAGCATATCTAGCATCCAAATCTTGGTTTCTTTATTTTTTAAAGATTTTATTTATTTGTTTTTAGAGAGAGGGGGAAAGAGGGAGAGAAACATTGGTGTGTGAGGGAAACATCAATCGGCTGCCTCCCACATGTGCCCCAACCAGGGACTGGGCCACAAACCAGGCATGTGCCCAGACTGGGTACCAAAATGGTGACATTTTCTTTGTGGGACGGTACTCAACCAACTGAGCCACACTGGTCAGGGCCAAATCTTGGTTACTAAATACTATTCTCCAGTAAAAGGAACTACAGTTCCTTAAGCAAATGGCTTCACATAGGATCTGGGAGACGAAAAGTACAAGATGAACCTGGTAAATCTTATTGTGCCAGAATGTGAAGAATTGTTCCAAGAACGATGACACACATGAAAGGACACAGAAGCCAGTTGGAGGAGAACTACTGGCTAAACCAGAGGCAGTTTGAACATAAAAATAAATAATAATAGTAACAGATTATAACCCATTGAATAAAATAGGGAACCAGGAAACTGAACTCTTAAAATTAACCAATTAATTAATTGAAAGTATGACAAAAAATGAGTAGTTACATAATCCAAAGCACTGCCCCACAAAGTATTAGTTACACAAGGAAAAGGGGTAACTTTCTAGCAAAAAATCCTGCATATACCACCTTAATTAAATGAGCAAAGTTAATATGATCTACATGGAACAAATACAAATCATGTACCACTTGATAGGATGCGATGAAAAGAAACAGCATTACTACTGAGACAACCATGCAAAAATGCATAAGCTGATTCTAATCACAAGAACACATTAGACAACTCAAATTGAGAGACATCTTGCAATAATTGGTGTGTGGTCTGTAAACATGTCAATGTCATTATGTCAAAGAAAACCTGAGGAAATGTTTCAGCTAAAGGAAACTAAACAAATAATAACAAAAGGTGGCACATGATCCTGAATCAAATCTATTTGCTACAAAGGACATTATCAGAGCAATTGGTAAAACTTGAATGGGGTCCAAGGATTAACTGATAGTAATACAAATTATATATTAATGTTAATTTCTTGGTTTCTAAGATCATGCTGACAAGGATAAGGAAACTCAGTTTTTTGTATTGTACTTGCAACTTTTCTGTAAATAAATTTGAAGGAAAATTCAATAATGTATTTACCTTTATAAGAAGGCACAGTAAAACATTTTTGAACACGCAAGAACTCAACAAGTATTTGAAAGGTTTTCTTAGGCCCTGCCGAGGAAGAAATGCCCATCAGCCACAAAGTTAGGCAGTATAGAGCTTTATTGGGGTTTGCACACCCCGGCAAGGTTCAGTTCACAAAGTGGAGCCAAAAAGTCGCGCCCAAGCAGGGAATGTGGTGGGGTTTTATTTTCATTGGCTCTCTTCATGGGAGCTGGGGATTGGTCCCCTTTGAACAAAGCGGCAATATATCATTGGTGGTTCTCCTCTGGTTCTTTTCCGGGTTGTAGTTCAGCCACCATTTTGTCCTACCCCACCCATCCTCACAGTATTGTTTCTATGAGCCTTCCTTGAAGAAACTACTAGAATTTAGCCAACCAAGTAATAAATGAGAAAACTACAGCAAAAAAGAAGAGCTATAGAGTACAAGAGAAGGCAAAGAAAAAAAGTACTAATTTCATTATTTGTTTATATTAATATGCTGATAAAATAATGCCTACAAAATGAAGATTAGGTGTGTAAGTTATAGACACCCACTAAAACAAAATATAAGCTTATTTTTCAGAAAAAAATTTAAAATAGTTATTACTGTAATGAGGTTCAGAGCGTGGGTCCCCTGAGAATAGGGGAACAACACCAACAATCCTGTCTTCAGGATTTAAGATACATTGCATAACAATGGCAAGTTAATAGCTGTGCCGTCCAGAAGGGAAGAGGGCTGCAGCCCAGGGCAAATTATATGCAGGACTCTGAGAATGTGCAGTGACTGTGACACGCAAGCGGAAGTGGGGAGGGTATGGTAGGAGCTCATGTGGCGCCCGCACTAGAGGCAAGGGTGGATGCCCTTGTGTCACTGGGAACTTTTGCATTGACTAAAGATGGCAGGCAAAAAAAGGGTAAAAGACACTGGGGAGCTGGCAAAAATGGTGGACACTAACACACAGGAAGGACCAGACATAAGGCTACACAGGAAGTTCCTGGCCAAACATTTAAATGAGGGAAGACTGAAGCTTAGAGAGAGAAAGCTAGGACGTCTTCAGTAAGAAAGGAGGTCTGCCAGGAGGTCTGAAAGTCAGTAAGTACGACATGAGGTCAGCCTGGAAGTCTGCCTGGAGAAGACAGAAGCAGAGCTGATGGAGCGGTGGCGGGGGGTGCCGGCAGGCAACACCTCCACAGCCACATGGATTCATGAGAGATGCTTGGAGCTAAACTGTGACCAAGAGTGCTGAGCACACACTTCTGCTTTTCTGAAAGATGGTACCTCGGTATTCTGAAGCTGGCCTGGTTTGACAAAGGGGGGCAGGACTGTGTGCTTTTGGGTGTTTTTAAAGGGAGTAGGACATAACAGCAGAAATCTGCCATCATTCTAAATCTGTATAACCTTTAAATAAATAAATAACCCCTTTTCTTTTTCACCAAACTCTTGCATTGGGAGTCACATTTCTTGACGGCAGTCAAACCCCACAGCTGTTCCAGAACAGCATGGGTGGGGTTCTGTAACATTATCACATTTTCAAAGTTTTAAAAGAATCTACAAAGAAATAAAAGTCATCTAAAATAGTTTCCTGACCCAATTCCAACCAGTGGGTAAGAGGTGCTCCCCACAAACTAACAAACAATTCTCAAACACAGTAAGGTGTTCAAGTCAATTCTGACACTATCTACCCAGAGATAGCAGCAGATTACACAGATTAAGAGTTCATTCCTAGCCCTGGCTGGTGTAGCTCAGTGGATTGAGCGCGGGCCTTCGAACCACACGATCGCGGTTCGATTCCCATTCAGGGCACACAAGCCTGGGTTGCCGGCCGGTTCCTTGCAGGCTAACTACCAGCAGGGGATGCACAAAAGGCAACCATACATTGATGTTTCTCTCCCTCTCTCCTTCCCCTCTAAAGATAAATAAATAAATAAAATGTTAAAAAAAAAAAAAAAGAGTTCATTCCTATAGCCCTGGACGGTGACGGTGTAGCTCAGTTGATTGAGCGCAGGCCTGTGAAACCAGACCATTGTGGTTCGATTCCCAGTCAGGCACATGCCTGGATTGCAGGCCAGTTCCCAGCAGGGGATTCACAAGAGGCAACCATACATTGATATTTCTCTCCCTCTCTCCTTCCCTTCCCCTCTAAAGATAAATAAATAAAATCTTTAAAAAAAGTTCATTCCTATAAAACCGCACCCCCCCTTCCCACCAGGCACACTTCCTATAAAACCACACCCCCCCTTCCCACCACGCACACTTCCAGATGCTGGTCAGAAGCACAGGTAATAGCCTGGGCTTGTACCTGTGCTTCTGACCAACTGGCTATAGTTCGAAAGTTCCAACAACTCTCTACAACTCAGAATGCCAATCACAAATCATGGTTGTTACTTGTACTTTTGACCTTCAGGCTGTAAATCAGAGATTCCCACAACCCCTGTCTTGGGTTCAATTAATTTGCTAGAATGGCTCACAGAACTCAGAGAAACATGTTACTTACTGGATCACCAATTTATTGTAAAAGGATTAAACTGAGGAACACCCAGATGGAAGAAATGTACAGGGCAAGGCATGTGGAACTTCCATGCCCTGTCTGGGCACCCCACTTACCCAGCTCCTACATGTGTTCACCAATCCAAAAGCTCTTTGAACCATCATTCTGGGTTTTTAATGAAGGCTTCATTACATAGGCATGATCGATTAACTCACTGAGTATTGGCAATTTATTCACCCTCTGGGTACTCTACCCGTCCAGAGATCGTGGGTGAGGAAGTAGAGGAGTGGAACCAAAAAAATTCCAACCCTGTAATCACCTGGTTAGTTTTAGCAACCAACCCTCATCCGTAGGTGCTTTCTAAATGTCACCTTGTTAACCTAACAAAAGACATCTTTTCACGCTTGACATGACATTAGGAACTTCCAAGGGTTTTGTTGATGGAAAACCAAATATATACTTTTTATAAGTCACAGTACTGCAGCATCATAAAAAATCATCTAAGAGAACTAAGACCAAATATATGTCAATTAGATAAATGTAAATGGACAGAACTAATCTATTAAAAAATTCAAATTGAATTATAAAGTAAAATTCAACCAGATGCTGTATACAAGGGGCCCAAAGCAAAATAATTCAGAAATCTTCACAATTGCAAACAAGAAGAAATCAGGGGGTATAATTTTAATATTAGACAAAGTTAACACCAGGACAAGCAAGTGCTGACGGTGACAAAGAATACTCATTTGTAGTGACAAAGAATGCAGTTTACAACGAATTTACCAAGTTATGAATATCTATGCACCACACAGCATAATATCAACATGAATATTTATTAAAACATAAAACCACAGTATATACAAAAAAAAAGAAACACAGTACAGTAGTCCCTCCTAATGCATGGGGAATATGTTCCAATTACCCCTAGTGAATGCCTGAAACCACAGATAGTACCAAACCCCATATATACGTTTTTCCTACACATCTGAACTATTAACTTGGGGAAGAAGGTATCTTGTGTTTACTCTCCAGAAGGAACTTGGGAGCTGCCCGCGAAGAGGGTGAAGCCGTATCACGGCTATCTCGCCTTCGTCCCACCTCCGCTCCATTGGACTCTCCAGATCCAGAGTTCTCTAAGCTGTGTGTCACCCCCCTGGAGTGGGATTCTAGTCAACATTCCTGGGCAGGTATTCATCATCACCTGCAGGGCGTGTTCTCTACCAATCTCAGAGGACAGATTGATCGGCTCCAGCTGGAGCTCCACCAGCAGCTCAGTGACATCAAGTACCTCACTGAACAGAAATTGTTCCAGACACTCCACAATAATCTACAGTGCCTGAACTCTAAGAACTGGTCTGATGGACTGAATTTACGGGTTTGGGTCCTAGCAGCCTTTGGGTGCCTGCTGGTCTTTCTTCTTATTTGTGCTTTACAATGTATATGAAAATTGTTTTCTCAAGATCATATCTGGGAAAAGCAAATAGTAGTTTTCATAGGCTTAACAACTACAGTCATGTTAACAAACAAAAAAGGGGGAGATGTTGGAAACCGCCCTGCCTGGTTTCAGAAATCGTAACCCCCTGCAGCTAAGGCTGAGTAAAAAGACCTTGGGACCATAAGCTACTAAGGATACAAAGCTTATCTTCTGAGATGGGGTGCCACCTCTGCCCCCTTTTACTTCAGTCTGCTTGGCCCCAGACAGATGACTGGTTAGCCAATGATGGGTAAGATTCCTCAAAGGAAGGATGACCTAAGACAGGCAGTTATGAAGGAGCCCTCAGGGAAGAACTTGGGGGGCTATAGAAAAAGGCGGTGGTGGACCCTCACCCCTCGGCTTTGACACAGCCTGAGTCCTCATTCCATCTGCAAGAAGTCTCCTAATCTCTTGGCTGCCTTACTTCCCCTGCCTGAAGTAAGCCTGAAACAATGCTACAGGGAAGTGCAGCTCTGGGCAGGAATAGGTGATTCCCAGGGGCAATTAGACCTAAGAAAGAATGCATAAAATCCTATGAAACCTGCTTTGCTAAGAATGTCCTCAATTTTCTGATAAGCGTCCAAACATAAGATGAGTTTGTTTCCCAAAGTTTTATGGCCCTTTAGCTATCTGACCCTGACTCAGAATAAGCCCTCATAGTTCTTTGAATGTTATCTATTGTTTGATCATTACTGCCTGACAATGATGAATGAAGACCTTCCTTGAGGTAATGCTCCCAGAAAGCAATAAAAGCTTGTCCAGGCAAGGGTCGGGGTGCTCTCTCACTCAGTAGCCACACTGTCCCCTTTTCTCCACAGAACTTCTGCAGTCCATGTGAATTTGTTTGTCAAATCCACAATACCATGGACACTGCTGGTTGGAGTTGACATCACACACCTATGATAAAGTTTAATTTAGGTACACACCTGTAATAAAGTTTCATTTATAAATTAGGCTCAGTAAGAGATTAACAATAATAACTAATAATAAAATAGAACAATTATAACAATATACTGTAATGAAAGCTATAGGAATGTGGTTTCTCTCTCTCTCAAAGTATTGTACTCTACCGGTCCTTGTTCTTGTGCTGATATGAGATGATACAGTGCCTATGTGATGGAATGAAGTGAGGTGAATGACATTAGCATTGTGACATAGTGTTAGACTACCCTAAGGGTTAGTTTAACACAAGTACTGCATACTGGGACAGACAATGTGATAACTGACACAGCTACTACCTAATGGGCAGGTATCATATACAGCATGGATATGCTGTGCAAAATAATGCTGTCCTAGGTGGGACAGTGAGAGATTTTATCATGCTACTTAGAATGGTGAAAAATGTTAAACTTATGAATTGTTCATTTCTGGAGTTTTTATTTTAATATTTTTGGACCACGGTTGATTATGAGTAACTAAAACCTCAGAAGGTGAAACTGCAGATAAGGAGAGACTACTGTAGCAGGAGCCTTAACAACACAGAAGTTCTAAATTGCATAATTAACAACATAGATAAAACTTGGCATTCAAAAAAGAGAATAAAATTTAAGTATCCATGAATATTCACAAAAAATGACCATATATCAGGCCAAAAAGAAAACCTCTGTGGAGAACAAATGGCACAGATAGTACAGATATCTTCTAAGCACAAAACAATAAAAAAAGGGAACACTTGCTAACCTGTTTTATGAGGTCAGCATAACCATAATACCCAAAGCAGACAAGGATGTCACAAGAAAGGATAATCATGGAAAAAAGAAAATTTCAAGCTAATCTCTTTCATCAGTATAAATGCAAAAATCCTAAACAAAATGTTAGCAAATCTAATTGTAGTACTACATTAAAAGCATGTGTGTTCTTAAAAGGTCAACAATGTGATTTGTTATATAGTCAGGGTTGAGCCTCTGTTATACATGACATAAGATGTCGTTACCAGGAATCATAATAGTAATTTCCCAATTGAAATGTCAATTTGAAAGCTTCATTTTTCATAGTATCATGTAGGAAGAGGAGGAACTTAGAAATTACTAAATCACAATTCAATAATTTACCAGCTATATGACTGGGGAGAAGTCCAGACAAGCATTAGTGTCAACTTTTCAGCTTTACCATGAGAATACCACTAGCTACCCTTTCATGTTCATTTGTGGAATTAATGAGACAGTATTTATACAGGCAATATTTTAGGTTGACACCCCAAAGTATTCTCACAGTTAGAATAAAATCAGTAAGACCCCAATAAAAGGGATGATATGAGACACACCAGTAGAAATGACACGGCCAAAGGGATTATTGTCCACATGAAATAGATGCATCTCAGGAACATCCAGATCACATTAAAGTGGCATGGGTATATCTCAAGAAAATACAGACTGGACAGGACTAAATTAGATTAGGTTTAACCCAAATCAGTTGCATAATAGTGTAGAAATTAAAAATGTGCTAGCAGAAAGGGTATTTGGTCTCCAAAATCATCCTAGGAAGACAGTTCTTTGATCTAAGGACATGAAGAGCTAGTCCCCACAATGAGGACATCCCCATAACAAATGTGGAGGCACCAGGCCATCGAAGCAGGTTGTCATCAGCTGTTGTAACCATCCTGAACTCCCTTCCCCTACCCTCTGGTTTTCTGTTCACTGGGCAACCTTCTAGTAACATTTTGGCTTCCACGCAGATTTGCTCACAGAAAGGGGAGGCAAAGATGAACTAATAGTGGGTTCATTCCATTCCCTTAGTGCAGTATGGGTGAAAATCTAAAAGCCCTCAGCCCAGGACATTGGCCATCTCACTTCTCCTAGTGCTTTGGAGATGCTAGTGAGGATACTTGGTTACTTACTGTAGTTTCCATCTTTTCCTCCCATCCCAATGTAGTCAGGTTATGTGGCAATAAGGAGGGAAAGTGAAGCTTTGGTGATTCACAATTTTGGAGTAGATGCTACATAACTCAACAAAGACAAGGATGTGATGATGATTTATTTCTCAGACTTATCAAATACTAGCACTTACCCATTCTGAAGAAAATCAGGCTCATTAGGCGATGGGCTAATATTTATATGGCCACTTCTTGTTCTCTCTCAGATTTTAAAGAAAATTTTATATTAATCAAACTCCTCACCCTTGCCTGGTTTTAAGCTTTCTTTCTCTCTTTCTCTCTTTTTCTTTCTTTCTTCCTTTCCTTTCCTTTCCTTTCCTTTCTTTTCTTTTCTTTTCTTTTCTTTCTTCTCTTTTATCATGTTTCATTATTTCCCAGTAAGGCAGTACCAAGATTGCTCACTTTCATCACCTTTATTTTTCTTCACTCAATCCACCTCTCTCACTATGTCAGCCTTTAAGCATTGGCAAAATAAAGGAGTCAATTTTGTTCTGTTTTATCGATGTTGTCTGCACTTAATTATCTTTATGGTTTATAGCTTTGACAGTTAAATCAACAACAGTGATTTGTTGTCAGGGTGTACAGAGCACCAAATTCTAAGGGAAAAGGCATGACATACTCCCTGTCCTGAAAGAGACGACACTCTGTGGAGAAGGACCTCCTCTCCCCAAGAAAACATGCATCAACTCAAATGACTCAAACAGAAAAGTAAAATGGAGCTTCCTGTTACTGCAAGGAGAATAATGGGTGTGCTCCCCAAAGCCAGCCTGTGATAGAGGCTAAGAGCGTGGGCTCTGGAGTTAGTGTATCAGGATGGACTTCTATTTACCATCTGATTTTAGATAACTACTTAAGCTCTCAAACCTCTTCTCTGTAAGATAGGGACAAATTCACTTTCTACCTCATAGAGTTATAGTGAGATTACATGAGATAATACATATGAAGTGCTATGCATAGTAATAATAATAATTAATGTTTCTTAAGCATTTACTTTAGCCAATGTGGCAGCCTAAATAATGGCCCCAAAGGTATCCAGGTGCTAATCCCTGCAACCTATGGATTTTGCCAAAGGGACTTTGCACATGTAATTAAATTAAGGATGTTGAGATGGGGAAATTATTCTAGAATAATTTGGTGGATCCTAAATGTGATCATAAGTGTCCTTATAAGCAGGAGGCAGGTAGAAATGTTACTACAGAGCAAGGCAATGTGATGACTGAAGCAAGATGCTACACTGCTGGCTTTCAAGATAGAAAAAGGTGCCACTGAAGAATGCAGGTCCAGATGCTAAAAAATGCAAGGAAGCATATTCTTCTCTATATGCTTGGGAGGGAACATGGCCTTGCAGACACCTTAATTTTAGCCACTGCAACAGATTTCAGATATCTGACCTCCACAACCATAAGAGAATAAATGTGCATTGTTGTTTCTAGCTTCATTGAGATATAATTGACACATAACACTGTGTATGTTTAAGGTATACAATGTGATTATTTGATACATCTGTATAGTGTAAGATGTTTACCACAATAAGGTTAGTTAACACATCTCTCAGCTCACATAATTATCATTTTGTGTTTTTTATGGGAGAATATTAAAACTATACTCTCACTGCAATTTTCAAATATACAATACAGTACTATTATTTATAGTCAACATGTTGTACATTAGATTCCTCAGCACTTACTCATTTTATAACTGAAAGTTTGCACCCTTTGCTGTTATCTTCCCATTTCTCCCATCCCTCAGCTCCTGGCAACCACTCTGTTCTATGACCTCAGCGTTTTTAGATTTCACATATAAATGAAGTTATACAGTATTTGTCTTTTTCTGTTTTACTTATTTCACTCATAATAATGCCCTCAAGGTCCAAGTTGTTGTGAATGACAGGATTTTCTTTTTTCTTGTGGCCTAGTAACAAACATGTCTTCTATACCTGGTTTATTGAGTATTTTTATCATAAAAGAATGTTGAATTTTGTCAAATGCTTTTTCTTATCTATTAATGGGGTGTAACACATTTATTGACTTGCATATGTTGAACCATTCTTGCAGCCAGTGATAAATCCTCCTTGATCGTGGGATCATTAAAAGAAGAAAGGATCCATGGGGTGGTTTTGTTTCATTTTTAAATGAATCATGAAACAGTGGAGCATAAGGGATGCAGGAGAATACTCTTGGCAAAGGGAATATCAGGAGTCAAGGCCTGGAGGTGAATGTTAAAGGTGTTGATGAATGGGCAGATTCTGAGAGCATTAGACAGAGTGTTGTGAGAGATTATAGCCAAAGGGTATGGGCAGTGGGTAGAGTAGGGTAGTTAGGAACCCAACACCCAAAATGGACAGCTATACTGTGTTATCATGGGATGAAGCTTTGTTATTCTCACACCCTCCAGGTTTTATTTTATAAATACACATCATCTTTAACAGTTTTAAAGATCAGTCAAAAGTTGAATATAATAAGTCCTCCCCTCACCCCAAACAGTGTACAGATTAATGATCAAAAGCCTGGTTATTACTATGGAAGACTCAACCAGCCCCTCTTCACCGTTTAGCCAGATCAAAAAAGTGAAAAGAAACAAGTGAGATTAATTTTAATAAGACATTTTCTTCAACCCAATATATCCAAAATAATATTTTTAACCTCAAGTATCTATATAAAAACAATTTTGTGTACTGTCTTCAAGGTCCAGTACAAATTTTATCGTTATGTACATCTCAGTTCAGACTAGCCATATTTCAAGCACCCATAGCTAAATGTGACTGGTGGTTAGATTAGACAGCACAGGTCTGGAGCATCTTGACTTGCCTCCTCATTCTCACTCTACCTCCCACTTCTACCAGGTGCAGGGACTTGAGTGGTGGGCCAGAAAAGTTCAGGGCCTTGTTGTCACGCTGATGTATGAGTCCACTGGAAAAAAACAAAGTTTCTCTTCTTCTGAACCCTCCTCATCTATTCTAATATCCCTCTTCTTTCCCCTTCTGAGATTAAGGACTAGTGCTTTCAGAGAATTTGGTCTGTACTGAATTATAGCATCTACTTCTCTTTGCTATACAGTCAGTTGTTTGTGTTTCAAACTCCCAAACTAGATTACTAATGCCCTAATGGTTTTTGTCCACTCCCTGTCATCTCTCTTTGCAGTAGGTTTAGCACTTAGTCATCAAAAATGTTTGTTGACCTGGCTGGTGGATTGAGCCAGTGGATTATCTCAGTGGATTGAGCGCGGGCCTGCGAACCAGACGATCTCGGTTCGATTCCCAGTCAGGGCACATGCCTGGGTTGCAGGCTGGTTCCTTGCAGGCCAACTACCAGCAGGGGACGCACAAAAGGCAACCATACATTGATGTTTCTCTCCCTCTCTCCTTCACCTCTAAAGATAAATAAATAAATAAAATCTTAAAAAAAAGGTTGTTGAATGAATAAATGAATGAATGGAGACAACACTTACAGGATTGATGGACATGTATTATGGAAACCTTTGTTTCATCTGGCACCTCCAGGTCCATCATCTCATTTCCTGATAAACAGTGGAGCCAATCAGGACACCGTTGGTCCCTGCCTAGAAACTGAGGGAAATACTTGCTTTTATCCACTGGAATCTCATGCTCATGACTTCAATAGTTCTGAACAACTGCCATGTTTCAGGTGCTGTGCTAGGTGCTGTGGGAGCTGCAAAGATGAGTAAGAAATATCCTTGCCTTCAAGTCCCTACATATCTAGTAGGGGCCTTTGATAAGTATACACAAGTAATTATATTCTAAAAAAACCTTTAATCCTCATCTGAGGATATGTTTTTTATTGATTTTAGAGAGAATGGAAGGTGGGGGTAAGAGAGAGAGAGAGAGAAACATCAGTGTGAGAGAGAAACATCAATCAATCGCCTCCTGTATAAATCTGACTGGGGATCGAACCTACATCCCAGGTATGTGCCCTGAGGGGAATCAAACCCACCAGTTTTTGGTGTACAGGATGACACTCCAACTGAGCCATCTGGCCAGGGCACAAGTAAGTATAATTTTAAGTTGAGTGCTATTAATGGAATAAAGAGTCCTGTGGGAAGAGGAGTATGAAGGGGGGCTTGCAAAAGAAGCTTCATTCCGACTTATTCTTTGATATAATGCTTGAAGGTGGTACAGGTGGGAATGGAGGGAGGGAAAGAAATAGTCTTAAAAATATGACAAATGAGGAAGAAACACAATACAGGTTGGTACAAGAGACCAACTAGGGCAAGAAAATGAAACTGACTCCAAAGATAAGAGCAGGATGGAAGAAATCACAAGGTAGAAGAGAAGCAAAACCCATTAAAGGGGTGAGGGCTCCACAGCTGGCAGGTACACTTGTTTAAGAAGGCAATGCCACAAAGAAGAGCTCGCCAGAGCAAAGTTGGGAATCCCAGGACAGGGTGAGGTAGGTCTGTGTCATATTCACAGCAGCAGAGTCAGGGACTAGAGGAATGAAAAACCCTTGGGTGGAGGAAGAAGAAATCTCCTAAAGAATGTTATGCAACCAAATTTGAGCAAAGCCCCAGAGTGAGAGAGAAAGGACAATAAGAGATTAGGTAAGCCAGAAAGAACACTACATTTCACAGGAGGGGTGGGTGATACTGTGCCAGGCCTGTACTGCATGCCCCAGAGATCACAGGAGCAGTTACAACAGGGAATCAGACACCAGTCTGGGAAATTAACCCTGGGTGGGGAGGTGGAAGGAGAATGGAAACAGTAATTGACTGGGTTGGAGTCTACCTTACAAGTCCTGATAGTCTTTTCCAAGCCACTAAAATCAGGATTCATGCCTGGAGGTGGGTAGGTAGTTTTGTACACATACAATGGTTGTACCCATAGCAGTGGGGAAAATTCCAAAATGCACCGGGGCAGGTATACAAAAGGAAAGCATAGAGAATCTGATTTAAAGACAAGAGTAATTTACTTTCCAATTTATTTTTAAATTTTAGAGTACTTTTACTTTAGAAAAAAGACAGACCAGGCCCTTTTGTAACTGGGCAGCCTGGGGTATGACTGCATTCTACCACATAAAAGAATAACACAAAGATTTGTGGTGAAGAGGAGAGGTTTTTATTAACAGGGTACACAATTTGAGGAGGGGGGTGGAAGCATCCCTGTTACAAGTTAACCTCTGCTGCAAAGCACAGAAATTCTCTTGTTTCCAGAATGACTGAAGTCTAAATCCATGCCCAGAAGTTCCCCATTATTGCTTATCTATAACCCAAGATTGTTACCTGAATGGATCTCTATCTCTCCCAATCCAGGCTCTCTCCCTCTCACCTGGCACAGCTGTCTCTCTCTCCTGGGATCTAGGGTGTGCTGCTAGATCACTTCAGAAGGTCATGGAGGGAAAGCTCCATCCATAAAGCCAGGAAGCCCAAAGCTACCCATTCCCTTGGAGCCAAGGAACTTTCCCAGCTCAGCCTCTGTGTGCTGCTCCCAGCCTCCATGCACTGCTCTCAGTCCAGGACCTGTATGGAGTGTTGCACAGTGTCCCAAGGGCTGGCACCTGTCGAGGCACATCCCAGCATGAGACTCTTCTGCGGGGATCTGGCTCCTGACAGTGTGAGGCCTAAGCCCCAAGCGCTCCCCAACCTGGGACGCAAGGCAAGAGAGAGGCTTCTGCCCATGTTATGTTTTAAATCCCCTCCCAGAATCCCATGTACTGTGAGAGTGTCCAGTTTTTCAATCAATGTGCGCTAATGTTGGCCATGTCTGTCTTTGCCCCTCTTCCAGCTGCTACATTGCACAGGGGGCAGAGTTCCTAGCCATGCACAAGGGCGCACAAACGTTTCGGCCTGGGACGGGACACCTGAACTCTGCTGAGGCTTGCTGACCTCCGCCATACACGTTTTGAGCTTTTCAGTACCACACAGTCGCAATGCAAGTTCCCTCCCACTGGGTTACAAGCTGCGGTAATTGTTCGCTTTCCCTTTTAAAGCGAATATGAAAGCGTGCCCCAGCTCCGTTTTTGATCCCAGGCTGCCTTCCACGCTTCCCCACCCCTCTGGAGAATGCGGCTCTGCTTCTCTGCCCCTCCTCCTGCTGGCTGTGCTCTCAG
The DNA here is from genome assembly GCF_014824575.4 of Sturnira hondurensis. NCBI lineage: Eukaryota > Metazoa > Chordata > Mammalia > Chiroptera > Phyllostomidae > Sturnira > Sturnira hondurensis. Next base: position 1,286,170 of record NW_028080827.1, on the reverse strand, counting down.
TTGCAGGAGCAATGCATGCTGTCTTGTTTACAGTTGCCTCTGTTCACAGTGATCTCAGGCTTCTTCCTTCGGAGAAGGCAGGCTCCCGCTGCTCCTTTTCAATCTGTCGCCTTAGCGTTTCTCCCTGCCCTTCTGTGGTGAGGTGCTGGTTCCGTGTTGCTTCTGGAATCACCCCTCTGTTCCCCAGCAATTTGGCCTGACCACCCTGTTACACTTTACCTTTCAGAGCGTGCATACAAGAACACCCGAAGAACACGTGATTTTGCACTCAATGACACACACCCAAGTCTGTAAAGGAGACGTTTATGGCCAGACACTTAGCATGTGACAACTGCTAGGCCCTGTGCAAAGTGCTTTTACAGACATTAACTTAAGCCTCACAGTGTTATGTATGACACTACCTTTCATACTATCTTTATCGTTTAGATGGGGAACAGGTTACAAGATATATCATAATGATATTGAAAGTTTTTTATATCATAAATTCATTATTTTTATCATAAAATTATTTGGATTTCTTCTTATTTGTATCAGTTTCGGTAAAATATATTTCCTAGAAATTTAGATAGTTCACTTGGATCTTCAAAATTATTAGCATCAATTTGGTCAAATTTTCTCTTATAATTTTATTAATTAATGTCTATAGGATCTGAGACGTATTCCTCTTTTCATTTCTGATAATGGTTATATATACTTTTCTATTTTTCTTGATGGTCTGGCCAAAGATGTATCAACTTTATTAGTCTTTTCAAAGAAACAATTTCTTGATTTGTTGTTCCTACCTGAGTTTGTTTCCTGTTTCATTAATTTCTCCTTGAATGTATATTATTTCCTCCCTTCTATTCTCTATGGGAGTATTTTTGGTGTTTTTTTCTAATTTCTTGAGATGGATGTTTAGCTTTTTCTTGTCTAAAGCAAGTGTGTAAGACTACACAGTTTCCTAAAGCATGGCATTAGCTGCATCCCACAATGTTTGTGTTTTATTACCATTTAGTTTAAAATATTTTGTAAAATCCATTGTGATTTATTTTTATACATGGGTTATTTGTAAGTATACATTTTCAATACGCAGATATAAGAATTGTTCTAGTTATTATTTTCTACTGATTTCTTGCTTAATTGCACTTTGGTAAGAGAACATGTTTTAAATATTTCAACTCTTTGAATTGTTGAGACTTGCTTTATGGTGCAATGTATGGTTTACAGCAGATTATGTTACATTTTCCAAAATGGCCACAACAATATTTACAATGCCACATGATCTTTTCCTAGGTGATCTTGCCACTTGCCCATCAAGGAAGAGAGGTGGGGAAAGTCTATGTTTCCATCCCCTTGAATGTAGGCAGCCCTGTAACTAACCAAGAGAAAATAGCTGGCCCGATAGCTTTTCCTTCTAGCTTCTTAGGAGATGGCTACCATGTAAGAAGTGTGATTGCTCTGAGACCACCATGCCGTGAAAGATGTAAGCCACGTGGAAAGACTCAGAGGATGAAATATCTTGAGAAAAGGGGCCAAGAAGCACCAAGGAGCCAGGACATGTGACTAATGTTGCCATCTTGTATATCTAGTCTAGTGGAGACTGCAGTCACATAGGAGAGCTCTGGTGAAAAGTGCCCATCTGAGCTACCAACCACAGAACCCTCAGAGATAATAAACTGCGACTTTGAGTTCTATATCTAAGGTTAATTTGTAATGTAGCAATAATAATCTAGAACACTGGTTTTTTAAAAATGTTCTATTAACAACTGTAATTGTCGGGTGGGATGTTCCATATATGTCAACTATGTCAAGTTCATTAGTTTGTATCAATATGTCCAAATCCATATCAATGATTTGTTTTGTTTTCTATAAATTACTGAGATAGGTATATTGGCAATTTCTTGGTATGATTTTATAATTGCCTAGTTCTCCTTTTAATTCTGTAAATTTTCAATTTACCTATTTTGAGGCTAATTTATTCAGTGAGTGTAAATTTAGAGTTGTATTATGTATCTTCCTGGGGGAGACAACCTTTTATCATTGCCAAGTATTCCTCCTTACTTCTAGTAACGCTTCTGCTTTAAAGTTTACTTTGTCTTATATTATAAAATTATATAATATTATATCATTACACCAGATTGCTTTTGGTTAGTGTTTGCATGTCATAGACTTTTCCATTCTTTTACTTTCAACATTTCAAGATCCTCATATTCTATACTATATACATATGTGTATATATGTATACAAAATGTACATATATTGACATTTCAACACTCTTACATTTAAATATCTTTTATAAGCAGCACATAATTATTTTTAAGACCAGAACTGCCAATAGTAGTCTTTTAATTGAAGCACTTAGTCTCCTTACCTTTAAGGCACATATTGATATACAAGGCCTGACACAAATAACACCCTTTTTATTACAAAATCTTTTATTACCAAATCATGACCATGTAATTCTGTAACATAACAATATCATACTCAAGCACACCATATAACATTCTAGGTGAAACGTTCGAATTGCTCTACATCTTGTATGAGACATTCACATAACCTACCAACTACACTCAAGCAGGCATTAGTTACTTCTGCTGGACCCTCTATTTAAGTAAATAATGAACATTCCTACTTTATATCTTTCTCTAAAAAGAGAAAATTTTTTCTCAGAAAAAAATGAAGGTTATTACATTGATGCTGTTCACTTAAAAACTACTCCAGCCCCAATTAGTGTGGCTCAGTTGGTTGGGCATTAATTCTCAAGACGAAAAGTCACCGGTTTGATTCCTGGTCAGAGCACATGCATGAGTTGTGGGTTTGGTCCCTGAGTGGACTGCACATGAAAGACAACAGACTGATGTTTCTTTCTCACATAGATATTTCTCTCCCTCTCTTTCACCCTCCCTTTCCCCTCTCTAAAGATAGATAAATTTTTTTAAAAAACCTACTCCAAATACATCATCTCTGTCAATTAAGATTTTTTTACAAGCTTTTGTTCCAGGTCTAAACTATGTAAATGTCCTGGATAAATATATTTTTTACCTTCAGTTATGCTTGTGTCTTCCAATCCTTTAGAAAAAAAATGGAGCTACGATGAACTCTTGGTGTCTTACAGGAGACCTAATGCTTCCATACACAATAATCCAAAATTGAGTTCAGAAAGTATTAATCTGATTATCATGCAGCATGTATTTTGTGACAGAAACCACAATATGCTAGTAATAATAATAATGACACTATGCAGCTTTATTATTAAGCACTTACTAAGCACTAGGTGTTGTCCTAAGCACCTTACATGTATTACTTCCTTAATCTGCACAATTTGCTTGTAATTTTGGCATTAAGATCCCCATTTACCACAGACAGGTTAAGTAACTATTCCAACATCATACCACTATAGTTGAAATTTAAAACAAGACAGTCTGATTCTGTGCTCTTAGCCATTCCTTTATATCACTACTGACATGTTCTGCCCTTTTCCGTGCAGAGGGTATGAGTCCAAGTAGCATTTATGATAACATTTGCTTTGTAATAATGTAGAATGCAAAGTAAGCAGAAAAAACAAATAGGTACTCCAGGAACAGTCAGTATATCTAATAAAATATAAAAAGCTTCAGTGGGTTCTCCTGGTATGCAGTAGTAACAGGATGACAGATATATCACTGGCCACTAGGCCTTTCATTTGAGTACTTCAGGGAATCACTCATGTTAAATAGAAATTTATGCTAAACAGTATTTCTGGGAGTAATTTGTACCTAGTAAAAATTTATATACTCATAGGTCTGGAAGGTCCCTTAGAAAACAATGATTCCAGACCACTCGATTATAGTATTAGTAGTTATTGTCTCTCAGAGGCGGCATTTTATATTATTCATTTATATGCTGTTTAAGTTTTTATAAAAACACATCACACATAATCACAGAAATAAGGTGGTTATTTCTGCTGAGATGATTTAGTGGAAGAAAGAATAGTCTTTTCAACAAATGGTGCTGGAACAACTGGATAGCCACACGCAAAAGAATGAATTTGTACTCCTGCATCACATCTTATACAAAAATTAACTCAAAATAAATCACAGACCTAAATGTAAAAATTAAAACCACAAAGATCTTAAAGAAAACAGCATTAAATCTTTATGATCTTGGTTTAGTTAAAGACTTCTTAGATACAAAACCAAAAGCACAACCAACAAATGAAAAATAGGAAACTGGAACTTCATCAAAATTAAAAATTTCTGTGCTATAAACAATGCCATCAAGAAAGTGAAAGACAACTCAGAGACTGGGAGGAAACATCAAATTTACAAATCAAGTATATGACTGGTATATGTACCCAGAATATATAAGAACTCTTAAAACTCATTAATAAGATGACAACCCAAATTTAACATGGGCAAATGACTTGAAAACATGTTGGTTTGCAAACTCAGGAACTTCCCAGTGAGATCTGTAACTGGTCTCCATACGTGAAGGGCACAGAGAGACTGAAGAAAGAGGGAGACCATTCCAAATTGGTAGGTGGCAGGCTTAATAAGCAAGGAAACTAACTACATTATGAGCCTTGTCTTGGGCAGCCACAAGACAAGTAGATCTTCACAGCTGTCTACCAGAATCTTAATAGTTTATATAGAGGCCTTAACTTGGTTCAGTCCCATATACCATCCATATATCACCCATAGTCTCAAAAACACATTGTCCTCAAGCTGCATCCTTGAAAGTGGCTCCTACCCTGGGAACCATGAACACAATGTACATTCCATGGATGGGAAGGGGTAAACAACCTTGGACTGCCCAGGTCCAGCTCATGGGTCAACCAGTGTCACATCTTCTTGATGAACTCCTCCAACAATAGATATTTCTCCAAAGAAGATATAAAAAAATGGCCAATAAGCATGTGAAAAATGTTCAATATCATTCTCCATATGGGAAATACAAACCAAAACCTCAGTGAGGTACCACTTTGCACCCACTAGGCTGGCTATATTAAAAAAGACAGATAATAACAAGTATTGATGAGGATGTAGAAAAATCGAAACTCTTATACATGGCTGATAGATTTGCAAAATGATGCAGTTACTTTTGAAAACAACTTGGCAGTTCCTCAAAATATTAAAACATAGTTACCATGTGATTCAGCAATTCCACTCTTAGATATAGATCCAAGACAAATCAAAATATTCATCTACACAAATTGTACACATAATGATCACAGCAGCATCAGTATTCATAATGGCCAAAAAGTGAAAACAACCCAAGTGTCCATCAGTTGATGAAGAAATAAAATGTGTATATAGATGATGTAATATAGAGTTATACACTTAAACTTATATAATCTTACTAAATTATGCTACTCCAATAAATTTAATTTAAAAAATGTTTGAATGTGACTTATCATACAGTGGAATACCATTGTACTTAGTGATAAAAGGAAATGAAATACTAAAACAATCTATAACATGTATAAACTCTGAATATATTATGGTAAGTAAAATAGACTGTCACAAAGAGCACATTTTATATTATTCCATTCATATAAAATGTCCAGAATGGGCCAACCTATAGACACAGAAAAGAGATCAGAAGCTGCCTAGGGCTGGGGGAGTGGACGTGGGAGAGGGACATGGGCAATGACCGCTAATGTACAAAGGATATGTTTTTAGGGTAATGAAAATATTCTAAATCAGATTATGATGATAGTTGCACAACCCTGTCATTACACTAAAAATCACTGGACCACACCCATTAAATGAGTAAATTGTATGGTATGGTTATATCTTAATAACGCTGTCAAGAAGAAAAAATGGCAATTTCATGATTGATGCAATATGATTTAAGATGCCATTCATTATTATTAAAGGTTATTTTCAGTCAATACTTTACAGACAAAAAGACAAATACTTTATAGATATAAAGAACTAGTACCTTCCATGCAATTCTCTCTCACAGAGTGAAGGCAGCATCAAGGCCTCACTTATGATTAGTTTGGATGTAAGAGACACAAAATATAGTGCCTTAAACAAAAAAGTCTATTTCTGTCACATAAAAGTCTAGGGGTAGGTGATCCAGGACTGAGATGGCAACTATTTCCACAATGCCCTCAGGACCCAAGGATTTTTTTGGTTTCCTGCTTTGCCAACCCTAGGGTATGCTCTGATGGTTCAAATAATAGCTATCAAATTCTCATTCCAAACCACAAGATGAAAGAAGAAGCCGAAAAAATGGGAGTGAAAGGAAAGGGAGACAAAGGGTACCTGTCAGATGTCTTTAAGAAAGGTTCCCAGATGCCATTTCTGCTGTGCATAATTGACCAAAACATTGTGAGATAGTCATACTTAATTTTAAGTGAGACTGAGAATATGGTCTTTATTCCAGGTACGCGTGCCCAGATAGAAATTAGGAGTTCTATCAGCATGGCAGAAAGGGAAATAGACATTCAGAAATAATTAGCAGACTGCCAATAACCCATAGCTTATCTAATGACACAAAGCCCTACCAAAAGCTAGAAAGAAAAATAATCTGGTCACAAAGGATGAAAGAAATAAGATGAGATACCACTTTACACCAGTTAGAATAGCCATCATAAACAAAGCAACAAACAACAAGTGCTGGAGAAGTTGTGGGGAAAAGGGGACCCTAGTTCACTGTTGGTGGGATTGCAGACTGGTACAACCACTATGGAAAACAGTATGGAATTTTCTAAGAAAACTAAAAATGAACATGCCTTTTGACCCAGCAATTCCACTGTTAGGAGTATATCCTAAGAACCCTGAAACACCAATCCAGAAGAACCTATGCACCCCAATGTTCATAGCAGCACAATTTACAATGGCCAAGAGTTGGAAGCAACCTAGATGCCCATCAGTAAATGAATGGATCAAAAAACTATGGTACATTTACACAATGGAATTCTATGCAGCAGAAAGAAAGAAGGAGCTCCTACCCTTTGCAACATCATGGATGGAACTGGAAAGCATAATGCTGAGTGAAATAAGCCAGGCAGTGAAAGACAAATACCATATGATCTCACCTTTAACAGGAATCTAAACAATAAAACAAACAAGCAAGCAAAATATGACCAAAGACACTGAAATATGGAACAGGCTGACAGGGACCAGAGGGGAGAGTGGAGAGAATCACTGGGAAAAGGGGAAGGACTCACATGAACAAGTATAAAGGACACATGGACAATAACTAACGGGGGGGGTGGAAATGGGAGGGAGGTGGGGAGCACTGTAGGGAGGCAGGGCTGGGAATATAAGATAGAAAACTGTACTTGAACAAGAATTCAATAAAAATAAATAAATAAATAAATAATAAGATGATAAAATTGTACACTTGAAACTTATATAATCTTATTAATCAATGTCACACCAATCAATTTATTTTTTAAAAAAGATAAAATGAACTACTAACTAAGAACTACACACTAAATTAAACAATAGTGAAAAACATCAGAGGAGACATGTTCATAAAAGGGTACAGAAATACCAAAATTGGAGGGAGCATTTTTATTTTTAATTTTTTATTCCCACCTGAGGACATTTTTTTCATTGCTTTTAGAGAGAGAGGAAGGGGGGGAAGAGGAGGAGGAAGTGGAAAAGAGAGAGATGTGACAGAAACATTGATTGGTTGCCTCTCATACTTACCCTAAGACTCAACCCACAACCTAGGTATGTGCCCTGACCAGAGATCGAACCAGCAACCTGTTGGGTTATGAGACGATGCTCCAATCAACTGAGCCATGCCAGACAGGGCAAGGGGGGGAGCATTTTTAAAAGATGGGAGCAAGGGGCAATATCCATCAGATATGCTGTGGCAAATAAACAGTTTAAGTCAGCAGTAGGTAATATCATACTGCCTTTTACTTCCCGTTAAGACAGTAAAATTTTAACAAAACAGTTTATCTTTAACTATTTTATTCACATGCTTTGAATTCCTGAAAGGCTTATCAATTGATTTTTATTGCTTCTGGTAGTATTTCAAGGATATATATATATATATATATATATATATATATATATATATACAGCTTCTGACCTTTTCTATATACACCTAGTGATACAATCATTTTGGGAATCACTTTTGTTTTGCTGTAGTTTTTAAAAAGATTTTGTTCATTTATTTTTGACAGAGGGGAAGGGAGGGAGAGAAGAGAGGGAGAGAAACATCAATGTGTGGTTGCCTCTCGTGCACCCCCAAATGGGGACCTGGCGTGCAACCCAGGCATGTGCTCTGAATGGGAATTGAACCAGCGACCCTTTGGTTTGCAGGCCAGTGCACAATCCACTGAGCCACACCAGCCAGGAAATATTTTGCTATAGTTTTTATTTACTATTTAAATACATGAATACTACAGAGGTCAAAAATACTTGAACACTCCCAATGTACACAGCTTGTTGTAAATTTATTTAATCCTTTTAATAATTAAAGCTCCACATACATGCTTGGTTTCTATATAAGAAGCATAATCAACTGGATGTGACTAAGAAAAAGTGTTCAAGAAAGACAATATGTATTATGTTTCAGGAAAAGATCATTATTTAGGGTTCTTTAAAGTTTTTAAATTCAGAAGAGTTAAATCAAAATCATGAATATAAACAAGGAAAAGTTACTCTACAGGAAAAATACAACTTTCAAAGGCTGATAGCAAGACTATTGTTAAACTTTTGTATTATAAAATCTGATTCATGAGAAAAAAGGCCAGAGCTTACAACATTCATATAACCCAAATACTAAAAAAGGGACATTTTCTTTAGAAAATGCTATGGCTGGTATGTACTTCCTAGGAGAGAGTATAGTTTTAAGAATAGCATCACAAATAATGTCATTTATAAATCTCCAAAATGTAATAAATCCACCAGATTCTATAAAACATGACCATATGAATAAAGAAGTTGCCTTCCCTAAATCACTACATCTCAGGGCACAGTATGTCTGACACAGGCTACAGCAAATACCATGTGGGAGAGTAAGAAAGCACTGGCCTGGAAAATCAAGAGCATTGTGTTCCAGTCTCGTTCAGCCCCCAATTAGTCATGTAGGCAAGACACCCATTCAAGGCGCTCACTTCCTCATTAAAAATAATAAATGGGCCCTGGCTGTGGGGCTCAGTTGGTTGGAGCATTGTCCCATACACCAAAAGGTTGCAGGTTCAATTCCTAGTTGGGGCAAATACAGGAGGCAACCCATCCATATTTCTCTCTCTATCTCTATGTCTCTCTTTCTCTCTCCCATCCCTCTCACTCCCTCTCATCAATAAAAACAATTCCTGCCCTGGCTGACGTGGCTCAGTGGATTGAGTGCGGGCCTGTGAACCACACGATCACGGTTCGATTCCCAGTCAGGGCACATGCCTGGGTTGCAGGCCAGTTCCCAGCAGGGGACGCACAAGTGGCAACCATACATTGATGTTTCTCTCCTTCTCTCCTTCCCTTCTCCTCTAAATATAAATAAATAAAAATCTTTAAAAAAACTATTAAAAAAAAGAACAATTCCTAAGGTGAGGATTAAAAATAAATAAATGCGTTAGACTTCACATTCTCTGACTCTATTTTCTCTCAGATCCTTTCTAGTACTATGATTCTAAGACACAATGAGGGTTCATTTCAGATGACATAACACCTTTTGTATTAAATCACTGTTGGGGGGGCTCCATCCTCCACAGATGAGAATAAGTCTACCTAGACAAGATCTGCTTGGGGAGGAAAGGTGGCCAATCTCTCAAAGGAGAAGGGACTTGAGCCTGTTCCTCAATGGGTTTTTATTGGGTTTAATTTGCATAGGAATACAGGTAAAGTTCATCAATCATTGTCAGACAGTAATGATCAAACAATAGATAACATTCAAAGAACTATGGGGGCTTATTCTGAGTCAGATAGCTAAATGGCCAGGAAACTTTGGGGAAATGAACTCATTCTATGCTTGGACCATTGTCAGTTAAATTGAGAGTATTCTTAGCAAAGCATGTTTCACAGGATTTTATGAATTCTTTCTTAGGCCTAATCACCCCAGGGTACCCGCCCTTTCCAGCAAAGGCCCACCTCCAACATTGTTTTGGGCTTAAGTCAGGCAGGGGAATTAAGGTAGCCAAGAGATTAGGAGACTTCTCGTAGACAGAATGAGCACTTAGGCTATGTTAAAGTTGAGGGGTGAGGATCCAATACCCTCTTTTTCTATAGCCCCCCAAGTCCTTTGCTGAGGGCCCCTTCACAACCATTCCTGCCTTAGGTTGTCCCTCCCTTGAGGAATCTTACCCATCATTGGATAACCAGTCATCCATCTGGGACCAAACAGGGTGAAGTCAAAGGGGGCAGAGGCAGGCCCCTGCCAGGGAGATAAGCTTTGTATCCTTAGTGGCTTATGGTCCCAAGGTCTTTTACTCAGCCTTAGCCATGGGGGATAACAGCTTCTGAAACCAGGCAGGGTGGTTCCCAACAAATCACTTCTGCTACATCATCATAAATCGTCCACACATGAAGTCTGAGTTATTAAAATGTTTTACTTCATATTTTCAAATCAGAAACAGTAATTCAGAATTCAACTATAGCATTCTAAGTTTTAATCAAAATAAGATAACCAGAATCATACATTATCATACATTTTACATTCACATCATTGAACCTAGAAAAAATATATATAATAGAATATTAAAGCCAAAAGTGCGTGAGAGAAAGAGAGAGACAGAGAGAGTTTGAGACTTCATGCTTCAATGACAATTACTCTGTAACAATTGTACACTCAGAATTTGTGGACATGTGTTACAAGCTGGGGAAAAAGTCCAGCCCAAATGTCAAAATACAGAGACAAAATGATTCTGAATTTCCTAAAGACATATTTTTGAGGAAGAACAAGAAATCATCCCCACTTTCCCACAACTGTGACCCAGTGGGAGAATTAAAAATTATGTACATCTTTGATAATATTTTATAAAAAATAAATGCCCAAACATAAGGATAATTTAATATTTCCTCTTCAACTTATTTTTTATAGAAGATAAATTAATTTCATTTTGAACATGGTATGCCAAATATCCTGAACTTCCAGGAATAAAGTCATGTAGCTCCCCAAGGAATTTCTTCATGGCATCAATAGATATATAGTCTATAAAAAAAAAGTATGTACTTGAAATTACATCATACTATCTGATTTTCAGTGTATTTGGTTCTTTAGAGCTAAGATTTCTTAAGTTTTTTATAAAAGAAGAAATAATACCAGTGAGAAGATTCTTCATGACACTTGATAATTGTCAAGGAACACCCTTCTTAACCCCTTACCTGCTTCCCCCAACCTTCTAACACCTTTTAAAATATAGGTACTTAATTACCATTTTGATTTTTAAGACTGTAATGATGTCAAGGTTAGGATGGAACATTAAAGTAGCTAGACAAAAAAAAAAAAGGAAAGTGTGCATCTGGCTTATAGTATAATCACCTAAAACTATACAACTAACTACTAATGGCACAAACACTTCATCTTTCCTAGTAGAGCAAGAAACATTTTCCCACACTGCTGATAGGGCACTTAAGAGTTGGAAAGTTTTAGTTTAAGGTAAATAGTTATAAGCTTAGCAAGTAATGTAAATGTTAAAGCTTTTGTTTCAGAAACTACAGATAAGGCCCATCCTGGCTCCTGGAAAAACAGCAGACCTCCTGGGGCACTGCTAGAGATTACCACCTGGGGAAAAGTGGAGGCATGCAGGCCATTGTGTTTCAGGGAGGGGCAAACAACCACCTGCCCCTGGGAACTGCTAATGCCCCAGGACAAGAACATTGCAGTTTCTTCTACCTGACCCTCCTTCTTTATTCCCTACTATAAAAACCTTGGCCTGGAAAGAAAAAGGAAGATGGTCTGTTAGGGTATGAACCCATCTTCTCAGATTGTCAGCCATCTGAATAAAGCACCCTTATTCAATCACTGTCATTGCTTATTGGGTTTGGTAGTGACAGGCAGCCCAAATGGCCAGTGTCTTTTCCAGTTTCACGAACATCGAGATAATATATATATATTTTTTTAAATTTTGAGAGTACATTTATTAAAGGTGGGGAAAGGCTTAGGAAAGGCTTAGAAAAGAAAAAGCAACAGGAGAACATGGGCTGGGCTGCTTTGGCTCCCTAGAAAGTCAGAGAAAACAAGATCTCAGAGACAGGTTCAGGACAAGCTGCCACTGCCCATCACTCTCCTTGTTGCAAGTCTCAGGGGCACCCTAGAGTTTAGGAGATGCATGCCTGTGGAGGAAGAAGAGGGGGCAGGGAAAGGCACTGGTGTGCTCCTAAGAGGGAGAGTGGCTGAGATAATATTCTTTTAATAAAAAAATTAATGGGAAAGTTGATATTATTGCTTAGTCAACAAAGGTTATTGGTATGAGTAATTTGATGTCATAAATAATCTGAAATAGATATGAGTAGCAGAAAGAACACCTAGAATAGGGAGAACTTACTTAAGGACTCAATCATTTTAAGCAATATTACTTCATAGCAATTTTTTATCTGAATGATAATATTTATTGTTTTTAAAGATTTTATTTTATTTTTAGAGAGAGAAGAAGGGAAGGGAGAAAGAGAAAGACACATCAATGTATGTTGTTTCTCATGAGCCCCCTACAGGGGACCTGGCCCACAACCCAGATATGTGCCTGGACTGGTAATGCAACCAGCAACCTTTTGGTTTGTAGGCTGGCACTCAATCCACTGAGCCACACTAACCAGAGCTCAATGATTACATTTAATATGCAACATAAGTATTTGTTGTTTATATTTAAAGTGAAACTTAATTTAAAAGGAAATCCTGTATGAAAAGAACAATTAAATTTAGTATTTTCCATTTATTTATTTATTTATTTATTTATTTATAGAGAGAGGTGGGAGGGAGAAAGAAAAGGAGAGAAACACTGTGCACGTCAATAAGTTGCCTCTTGCATGCCCCCAACTGGTGACCTTGCTTGCGATCCAAGCATATGCTCTGACTGGGTATCAAACTGGTAACCTTTTGGTATGCAAGTCAGCACTCCATCCACTGAGCCACACCACCCAGGGTGAACTATTGAATTTAGGACACCACCACCATCAACAGGTTAGCTATGAATATAGTTTGGTTGTTTCTAATAATAGGTAATAAATTCACAGTGAATTCAATCATATAAAATTGGTTAGTACTATTTTTAAAGATATTTTCATCATAGTCATTTACCTTAGAAAATGACTGGAAGTACTATTACTACATTAGTGATATCACCTATTACCTTATGGTTCATGATATTTGCCTAATGGCTATTTCCTGTGTAAAATAAAATAGTGCAGAAAATATTAATGTCTAGTTAATTGCATATATATACTGTATGAAGTTTCTAAAGATGTGAGGATAGAAATATTAAAAATAATGGCTATAGTAATAACAACTATGGTAATAAAAATATTCCTGTAAGTATAAGAAGGCTAGAACATTTGTGGATGAGAAATGGTTTACTGGAGCAGTTTTAAAGAATATTGTGGAGATAGTTTTGACACTGCTAAATAAAGGGAAAAATAAATATATAAATGTTTTAAGTAAAATTTCAAAAACCCATACTTTAAAAATTGCTGTTTTGAAAACACTTTTTTAAAACCTCTATTTTTAAAATTACCAATGGCCCACTGAATACTACTCAGATCAAGTATACAAATATCCACCTCATTTGGCACTATTCAAATCCCAGTGGCCATTATTCAGCTGCTTCTCTGGTTCCATTTTCTCGATGTCAGCTTCAGTTAGCTGTCTTTTCTGTCTGGCACTAGGAAACCAAAATATGGAGTCTGTGGACACCTGAGTGATCCATGAATGATCATCTAGGTGAATATGAGCCTCTTTAAATTATACGTAAAGTTGGTAAGTGTGTGTGTGTATACAAGGGAAAGGGACCTATGTTTCACCAGATTCTCAGAGGAAACTGTGATGAGGGCTGTCCATACAATTTTTTTCTAAACTGGGACACTTGAGAGTAAACACTAATACTAGGACAATAGGCATAAACAGGTATGTCTGTGTAAACTGAGACATGTCTTCACCTTACCTATAGACTAGCACTTTAACACAGAAAATATGGGGCTTTCTTTTGGTCAGTTCTGCAAATTAATGTATTTAATGTGCAAATCTCCTCTATTAGCATGTATAATAGAGGAGGTTCTACTGCTAGGCTGGTACAATAACAGCTTTATTGTATAAAATATTCCCTTGTTTCTTCCCTACCTGAGTTTACTCTAAATTTTATTTTAAATTACCTGTTACCATGTTGTTCACTGGGTAATTCTGAAGAGGGAAGTACATCTGCTTTTCTACAATTGGAGTCCTTATAAAATCCTTTTTTGTGCTGTAAATTGAAACATACAGAAAATCACATCTATATTTATTTCTGGACTTGTTTTACAAATGAGAAATTGTTCCAGGCAATATACACAGAAATCTAATTGCTCTTTGATCAGATTTGAGCCTTAATTGAGTAAAAATGTTAAGTGTTAACAACTTCTTTTGTGTGTCTAGGTAATACAAGAGCCCATGTAGATAGTTTTTATTCTCTTAGCCACTTCACAAAACAAATATTTATTGAGTTATATAGATGTTTGCTTACTATATTTAGATTACATGTAAAAATAAACAATTGTATGAGAATTAAAAAATTTCACAATAAAAACTGGATCATCCTTAAATTTATTATTTTCCTAAAAAACTAAAATTATACTGAGTGATAATACCAGCTTTACTTTAAATTTGTTTAAAATAAGATTTCCTTTAACCTCTTCTAAAAGAAACTAACTATAGCTCAGTTAAAATGAGATCCTACAAATAAAGCAAAATAATGGCTCCCCAGAACATTGGGGATTAAACAAGGATAACATTATGATTTTTATTATTTATCATGGCTCTAAAATTTCTGCCCAACCAAAAAAGGTGGGAAAAGGGAGAAAAAGAAACAGAAGAGCTATTTAGTGAGAAGGAAGAAACAATACTTTCATTGTTAACAAATGATGTGATTGGTGACCCTAAAAAACTAAGAGAATCAGTTTATTGCCATGTATAATTTAATTTTCCTGCATAATAGCAATAACTAATACAAAATAAAGTGGAAGAAATCTACAATAGCAATGAAATATATTAAAATTCAGGAACAACCATAATAAGAAATTTATGATCTCATATGTAGAAAAATAAAAAACTTTACTGAGATATAGAAGACAGAATAAAGGAAAACCAAAAGCATTATCCTAGATAAGATTATTAAAAATTATAAAGACAGCAATTCTTCTGAAATTGAAGTCTAACACAATTCTCAATAGTCTCAAAGGGATTTTAGAGCTTAAGATAAAAAATAATTCTAAAATTCACCTGAACAACATGTTAGAAGATCTAATAGGAGGCAAGACTAAATTCGCAATAGAATGAAAAACATACCTAGGAATAATCTTAAAAGAAGTACAAGACTTATTTATATACAGAACATATGACAATGTTCCTTAGGAGACACAAAAGAAAATATGAATAAATGGAAGAAAAGAGCACGACTTTTCTCAGATAGAAAGATTTGGCCTCAAAGATATTGTCCCTAAATTAATCTATAAAATTTTGTTAATGTCGATTAAACAACTGGCCAAGATGGAGGCATAGGTGGAAACACTGTACCTCCTTGCACAACCAAATTTAAGGACAGCAAAGATTTAGAAACAAAAACACAACCAAAACAGATAGAAAATTGAACTGTACCAAAGTCCGACAACAACGAACCATTCATCCAGACGGGTAAGAGGGGCAGAGTCAGTGGCCGGCAGAGGGGGATCTTGGCAAGAAAAAAGGGTGATTGACGGAACTGGGAGCAGGAAGGAAACGAGCAAACCCAGTGAGGTGCGCAAGGCAGTTAGCTGACTGTGGACACACATTCATGCACAGATAAACCATGCAAAAAAAAGGGTGCAGTGAAACAGACCTCCCAATCCAGGGCCCCAGCGACAGGAAATAAAGCTTAAAAGCACCCATTGAAAACACTTTGGGGGGTTGAGGTGCCGGGAGAGGCTCCCAGCCTCACAGGAGAGTTCGTTGGAGAGACCCACAGGGTCCTAGAATGTACACAAGCCCACAGCACCAAAAGGGCCCAATTGCTTGTGGGAAGCAGCAGAGGGGACCAAAGTCTGAAAGAGATCGAAACAAGTGCCATTGCTCCCTCCCTGACCCCGCCCTCACATACAGTATCACATCTCAGTGATGTGGGTTGACTTCCCCTGGTGAACACGTGAGGTTCCATCCCTCATACGTAACAGGCACAAACAGACCAAAACATTTTGGCTCAAACAGAAGAACAGCTCAAAGCCCCAGAGCCAACACTTCTAAGTGACCGAGAGATAGCCAATCTGTCAGATGCACAGTTCAAAATACTGGTGATCAGGATGCTCACAGCATTGGTTGACTTTGGTCACAAATTAGATGAAAAAATGAAGACTACATTAAGTGAAATGAAGGAAAATGAACAGGGAACCAATAGTGATAGAAAGAAAACTGGAACTCAAATCAATGGAGTGGACCAGAAGGAAGAAACAAACAAACAAACAGAAAAGAATGAAGAAACAAGAATTCAAAAAAGTGGGGAGAGGCTTAGGAACCTCCAGGACATCTTTAAACATTCCAACATCCGAATTATAGGAGTACCAGACGGGGAAGAGGAAGAGCAACAAGTGGAAAACGTATTTGAACAAATAATAAACGAGAACTTCCCCAGTCTGGCAAAGGAAATAGACTTCCAGGAAGTCCAGGAAGCTCAGAGAGTCCCAAAGAAGTTGAATTCAAGGAGGAACACATTAAGGCATATCGTAATTACATTATCCAAGATTAAAATGAAGGAGAGAATTCTAGAAGCAGCAAGAGATAAGGGGACAGTCACCTACAAAGGACTTCCCATCAGACTCTCAGCTGATTTCTCAAAAGAGACCTTACAGGCAAGAAGGAACTGGAAAGAAGTATTCCAGGTCATGAAAGGCAAGGACCTACATCCAAGATTGCTCTATCCAGCAAAGCTTTCATTTAGAATGGAAGGGCAGATAAAGTGCTTCTCAGATAAGGTCAAGTTCAAAGAGTTCATCATCACCAAGCCCTTATCATATGAAATGTTAACGAAACTTATCTTAAAAAAAGGAGTTAAAAAATATGAACAGTGAAAGAACAGCAAACTCACAGTTATTAACAACCACACCTAAAACAAAAACAATCTAAGAGGACAGCTAAATCAGGAGCAGAGCCACAGAAATGGAGATCACATGGAGGGTTAGCAACAGGTGAGTGGGAGGAAGAGAAAGAGGGAGAAGGTACAGAGAATAAGTAGCATAGATGGTAGGCAGAAAATAGACAGGGGGAGGGCAAGAATAGTGTGGGAAATGTAAAAGCTAAAGAACCGATGACACATGGACATGAACTAAAGGGGGGGAATGTGGGAGGGGGGATGTGCAGGGTGGAGGGGAATGAAGTGGGGGAAATGGGACAACTGTAATGGCATAATCAATAAAATATATTAAAAAAGAATCATTAAAAATTTTTTGTTAATGTCACTAAAAATTAACAACAGGTATTTTTTACTTTTTTAAAGGTTTTATTTATTTATTTTTAGAGAGAGGGGAAGGGAGGGAGGAAGAGAGGGAGGGAAACAATGTGTGGTTGCCTCTCACATGGCCTGCTCTGGGGACCTGGCCTGCAACCCAGGCATGTGCCCTGACTGGCAATTGAACCAGCGACCCTTTGGTTAGCATTCTGCGCTCAATCCACTCAGCTACACCAGCCAGGGCACAACAGGTATTTTTTAAAAATATGGACAAAGTGGTTGTAAAAATCAGATGGACAAATTCAGAAAAAATAGTTAAGAAAACTTGAAAAAGTGTAAGGAGGAGGAACTAGTTCTAGATATTAAATCATATAAGCAATTAAAACACAGTGGCACTGTTGCATCACAACTGAATGAAATATAGTGTATTACTTTTGTGCAAAGAAGGAGAAATTAAAGAATATTTATACAAATTTGCTAGTATATGCATATAAGAAACTAATAATATAGATTGCCTCCGGGAGGAAACTGGCTTGCTAGAGGCCAGTATACTTTCGTAGTATCCTCCATCATATACCTTGAATTTTGAACCACATGCATGTTACCTAATAAAAGTAATTAAAATTTGAAAATAGAAAAATATCAAGTAGGTATGAAGAGCTAAGGAAGGGGAGCTTGGGACTTATCTTTAATGTATTAAAATACTGAAATTTATCTAACTTAAAAGAATATTGTATTGATATAAAAATAGATTCACAGATTAGTGGAATGAAACTGTCTTTTAGGTATATAGATCTCCATACACATAAAAACAACATATGAGAAAGGGAAATCACACATCAGTTGAAATAGATTTATTTTTCAAAAAACTGGTGGAAATTTCTTATTTGCAAAACAAAAATAAATTTCGATCTTCACCTATTATCTTATACAAAAATAAATATCTACATAGTTAAAAACCTATTTGATCTCTGAATGGGAAAGGACTTTTCTTAAGGTAAAGGCAATAACAGGAATTATAAAGGAGAAGTGATTAATATAATGATGTAAAAATTTAAAACTTGTATTTCTGAAGAAGTACAAACCAGACAACAAACTGAGGATATAATGTGACAAACTGACAAAAGTATAATATAGTTATTATACAAAGATGTCAGATAAGTTGATAAGAAAAAACAGTTAAGAGCCCCCAATAGAAAATGGAGAAAGAACAGGAATCAAAATTGCCACAAAAAAAGACATATAAAATTCTAATAAATTCAAAAAAGTTCAAACCTATTAGTAATCAAAGTAAAATGCAAATTAAAACAAGATGTTATTTCATCTATTAAATTAGCACAAGGTTTATTAAGACAATACAATGATGAGGATGTAGTGAGATCAACACCGGTAGTAATTTAAATTTGTACTTTTGTAGAAAGCAACTAACAGGCATCATGGCCTTTAAAAATATTCATACCTTATTATACTGTGAATTATATTATAAAAATTATCTTTAAAAGTAGAGATTTGTTTTTTAAAATATTTTGATGGCCCTGGCTAGTGTAGCTCAGTGGATTGAGTGTGGGCCTGCATTCCCAGTCAGGGCATATGCCTGGGTTGCAGGCCAGTTCCCGGCAGGGGACACACCAGAGGCAACCATACATTGATATTTCTCTCCCTCTCTCCTTCCCTTCCCCTCTAAAGATAAATAAATAAAATCTTTTTAAAAATGTAAAAAAAATGAGTAGTATATTAAAAAATATTTTGATGAAGGTGCCATAAGAGCAAAAACTTGTAAATAATTTAAAACTTTTTTTAATTATTGACACTATTACAGATGTCTCCCATATCCACTCACCCTTTGCCCACCTCGACCCAGACCCCACCCACCCAAGCCTTCACCACACTATTGTCTGTACCTTCATATACATTCCTTGGCTAATCTCTTCTCCTTCTATCCAGCCCCACCGCCCACTTCCCTCCCCTCTGAGGTCTGTCAATCTGTCCATGTATCCATGCCTCTGGTTCTATTTTGTCATCAGGTTATTTTGCTCATTAGAATCCATGTATAAGTAAGATCACATAGTATTTGTCTTTCTCTGACTGGTTTATTTCTTTTAGCATAATAATCTCTAAAATACCATATACAACCATTACAAATCATGATACCAATAAGGCTTTTCAAAATGAGGAACTGCCCATAAAACACTAAATGGAAAATCAAGAGACAGACTATATATGCAGTCAATATCAACTCTATTTAATACGTGTATTTGTATAAAACTAGCAAGAAATATACTCATGTTGATGGTAATTATCTCTGAATGGTGGGGTTGTTTACAGTAATTTAAATTTTCTTTATCCCTTTTTGCATTTTCTATTTTGACAAATTGTATACATTATATTTATAGTAATAAAATTACTGTAATTAAAAACAAGAAAAATAAACAAAAATCCATACAACTTTCTGTAGATTTTGGGAACATATTGGGAAGGGAAACAGCATAGTGATTAAGAGTTTGAACTCTGAATCAGCTAGCTAGCCTTGGTTTT